>NC_052030.1:10117661-10815807 GCF_015832195.1 Motacilla alba alba | reverse complement strand
ATAACCTTGCTCTTGTGTAATTGCTTTGCCATTCTTGAGAAGGACTGCTGGTACTTGTTTTGGAAGTGAGATAGGAGCTGCCTTGTTTGTGCTTGGGTTTTGCAAATCTAGGGGGAAGGTGGCAGTTGGCAAGTGTGACCTGGCCTGAACTTCTTTGTGGGGTGTTTGCTCCTCCTGGCTTTGTCCTGCACTGCATCTGCCCTGGTATTGAGAGAATCCTGCTGATGTGGGTCCTCAAAGGTTTCTGTGCTGAGAGCTTGAGTGACCACCAGAGCCTTTAGTGCCATTAGAATCCCTGTGGTGAGTGCAGGACCTCTGTCCTGTGTCCTGCCAGGCAGAGGGAGCAAAGGAACAAAGGTGTGCCAGTGTTTTGTTCTGAGGAGTTTGTGTTGCCGCTCGTGTTGCTGCCTAGAACAGATCTACAGAAGCACAAGTAGGCAGGATGAGGCGTTTTCTTTTCACTGATCCTTCCAGTGGAGGCTGTTAGTCCTCAGAGATCAGCAGGGTTGTTCTTGAGGAGAGACATGTCTGCATAACAAGATTCAAGCAAACAGTGCAGAGGCACGAAGGAGGTTTGCTTCTGGAATCTGTCAAGTTCATTGTTTTCAGAATTCTGTAGCATGGGGTGTTTTACTCGAAATCCTGGCCTCCTTTCCCTCTGCTGCTTTGTTTACTCTCCCTTCCCTCAAGGTCCCATAGTAACGGGTGCTCTGCCTGCAGCAGTTCAAGGACACGACTGCTGAGGTGGCCTTGGCCAGCACGGCTGGGAGACCTCTGGCCAGGCTGCAGCAACCCAGTGACTTCTGTATCCAGCAACCAAACCCTTCCCCAGCCCACGTGAACTTGTTGTCCAAAACACTTCTTGTCCACATTGCCCCATCTGTGCCAGGGACTTGGTTGCCTTGGTGCCAAAATTCTAATGTAGGGCAAGGGTTAGACTCACTCCAGCCTGCCAGGGTGATGATACAGAGCCCAGGCCTCTGTGGTAGTGCTGGTGTATCTTTGGAGCTGCTGGAATGTGGGGTTTCACAATAGACCTAAAAATAGCTCAGGCCCACATCATTTAGTGTGTTGATGTGAATGTGAGCCATCACAGGCTCTTCTGCTCAGTTCTTCATGCTGCATCTTACATCCAGACTTTAGGCTGCTCTTAAATCTAGTTTGTTCTCACTGTCCACACCATTCACAAAGAGACAGAGAGCAAACGGAGCAAGAATTGTGGAAGAACTTCTCATGTTTTTGTAATTCTTCTTTGAAGGCCATGATTGCTCTTTGCTATCCTTTTATCATGCAGACTTTTTACTTTTGGTGCTGCGGGTGTGACACCTGATTTAGCCTGTGTTAGGTGATAAAAGCCCTTTCTTTGGAGGCAGAAGTGATCAAGGTAAAAAAGGAAAGGTGTGCACATAAAAAGGGAAACTTAAAGGTAAAAAGGAAATACCTGAGCTTATGGGTCTGGCAGCTGTTAGAGAAGAAGTGTTAGTACCAAACTGGGAGAGGGCAGTGGAAGATCTTGTTGCATTTCTGATCTGCCAATCATTGAATATGGGTATTATCTGCTGCCACGTTTCCCAGAGCAAAGAATGATATAATTTTTTGTGTTCTTGGATGGTCACTCTCTGCTCATCCTGATGAATTTCTGTATATTTGCATTGAAGCTGTAGTCTGAGTAAATTTAGCCATGGCTAGTCAAGCTCTGTTAATAGTATTTACAGTGACAACTGCATCAGGAGAGCTCCCAGTATTTGAGTGAGAGGCAACACAGCGGAGTCCTGGTCCTGCTAAGCTGTGCAGTGGATTCAGGAAGGGCTCAGAAATTGCTCTCCTGTGAGCAGCACACAAAGCTCTGGATGTTGCATACCGTGCTTCTCGTGTTAGCTGGTCCTGTGCAGTGTCCAAAGAACGTATCACCATTTCCCTGAACAAACTCCTGCATATTGCTGTCTGCACAGCTTAGTCCAGATTTCTGTTTGCTTGGTAAACATCTGTCCCTGACAGGATGGAGGCTGAGGGAGCTTGGATAGAAAATGTGCTGGTGGTGTGCCAGATGTGGGAAAGCATGAAGCAGTGAAAGGGAATCAAGTACTTGGTTTTGCTCTTTAAAACACAGCTTTTGAGAAAGAAAATTGAGTGCAGGGGTTGTAGAGGAGGTTTGCCACCTGGAAACATAGAAAAATTACTTCTCTGAATTAGAGGATATAAAACTTTTAGAAAGGAAGGACTAAGTCAAGGGGTTTGGATGTGGTTGTGAAATATTTAGATCTGTTACTGTGCCAGAGAAGCTCTTTGCATGTTGTCAGCTTATTTCAAATGAAGTGTTGGGATGGGAGAACTGACTTGATCAGGAATACAAATATCCTCAAGGAGGGAACTGCACTCACTTCAGGTAATTATAAGCAACCATGTTTGATGCCTAATACAGAGATTGTTTTGGTTTCCCAAAGCAATTATTTCACAATCTGTCCAAAACCTGAGGCATCCAAGCTGTTGAGTAGTCACCATAGTGGCTGTTCTCTACTAAAAGTGTCATTATCCCTCCTTTTTCAAAGCAGAGTCCTGCCAAATCAATATACATACTGAGCTGGGGGGTGGCAAGTGTCTGTAAACAGCAAAAAGAGAAACTTTGTAGTTCTTCAGTTCACTTTTAGGGAGTGAGTCAATATACTTGCTAAAATCATTTTCCTTTAGAGCTGGGAGGGGCTGGTTGTTCGGGGCTGGCAGGAACACCCTGGGACAAGCTCGCCCTGTTGTGACCCTTCCCCAAGCACCTGCTCACCCTGTGCTGGGTCTGGGCACGGGGAAGGCTGGACCTGTGGCACCCTGGGTGGGTCTTCTTACAGCCCTTGCCAAAGCAGGTGTCAAGTGCTGGAGTGAGCTACACAGTGTTTTAGTATCAGCTGGGAAAAAATTCCAGGCAGCATTTGGTGTCTGGAAGCTGCAGATAAGGCCGGAGTGTGTGGCTGTGGCTGCTCTCTGTGGCAGCAGCCCCGTTCTGTGCTGCTGCCTGGAGGTGCTGGGGATTCCATGGTCTTGTGAAAGCACAGAGCCGGTATGTTTGTGACTGGAATGACACTGTGATCTGAGTCATTCTTCCTGTGAGGAAGGGTAATCTGCAGCCGGACTGCATGGGAACCAGGGGCATTCCTAAATCCTGCTCTATGCTGTGTGAAATTGTTAACCCTTAGAGAAAACCATGGGATAAGATTGCACTTACTTACTTTATCAAATGAGCAAATGTTACTGAGGAGCAGAGCTTAGCTCTGCAAGTAGATGCACAGAATTCTGCAATAAAAGCTAATTCATTACTGTTTCTAATAAAATTTTGGGCTGTTGTTTAGGAACTCAGCGTGGATTCCATCTGTTTTTAGTATCCAGTTGTACAAGTAGAACCCTCAAATCTCCAGTAAAAATCTTAGCAGAGCTTAAGGAGACTAAAACTTTTATTAGCAGTTTTTATTAGCACATTAGTAGGCTTGGTGTCTAAGCTTGGCATGTGGTGATTATAAGCTGGGTGCATGTAACAGGCTTTTGGAAATAGGAAGACAGATCCTAGGAAATTTTGAGAGGTTGCTTCTCTCCATAGCAATAAACATGTAAAAAGTGTTATTTACCTTTCACGTGAGCTTTCCCAAGGGATTGTCCTGTCCCCAGGACAGGACTCTACAGAATGAAGGTTGGGACTGGTTTTTTGTGGTTTTGTCACATAGGAAAAATATGGTTCAAAGAAGACTTGAGTGAGGGTCATTTAGTGACTTGGTTGTTGTTTTGCTTGTAGTAAGATTTGTGAAAGTGCTGATGCTGTCACATGTTTTACTGGTGAAGTCACCCCTTGCTTTGGGACATAAACCAAGTCAGTCCAGACATGTCTTTTAACTGGTGCACAGGTGAATGGCACGGGAATTTCTGAACCATGTTGCTGCTTGATATTTAATCATGGTGGTTACTGGGAGCAAAGGAATGGCTTTATGAGGGTATTGTGCAGTAAAACAGAGTCTTCCTCTGACACTTGCTGCATATAGTGAGGTTAAATATTGCTTTTGGAAGTTAACTGCTATGAAACATTTATCAGTGCCCTGTGCTGTGCACAGTCACCACAACCACCATCATTATAAAGTAACAGATCCAGCAATTCAGCAGGACTGGAGCCACCAAGACACCAAGGGTTGATCTCTCCATCTGTGCGTGGGAACCTGGCATTGCCCTTGGCCTGTCCAATCCTAGAAAGGCAACGGGAGCCATCTGGGAAAAGTGTGGTGAGGATTATGTGGCATGAGCATTATTAGCTGCTTCCCTGCCAGCCCTGTGTCCCAGTTAATTAAGGAAGGGTCACTCACACGGCCTTCCCTGCATTGCAGCAGACAGATCTTCACAGCTCCAGTTTGACTCCTGGCCCACAGGTGGAACTTTGTTTTCCTCTCTGTGTTGTCTAAATGCTCAGCCCTCCTGGGACTGTGGTTTTGGGTGGGTGGATGCTGGGGAGTTTTCCCGTGGTGTTTGAGATGTGGCTGCCCCCATGGCACGGCCAGGCACAGGGCAGTGGGGTGTTCACCATGAACTGAAGGGCTGCTTTTGGTGAAGCATTGCCAGAGCACTTGTTTGCACACAGGTCCAAGAAAGGTCTGAGTGGAGACTTTTCCTGTGAGTTATGCATGACCTTTTAGAGATTTTATTTTTTTCCACATTGCAGGCTGTTCTATGTGAGTTCTGGAAGGAGTTTCCTCCTTTCATCATCTTTCTTAGGGAGTTTGATTGGTCTTTGAGTAGTTTCAGTAGTAACACAATGGTGCCTTTACCCTGCTTCTGTCTCTTGTGTAGTTTCTGGTTCAGCTTTTATGTAAACTTTGAATAAGCTGTGTGTGCTGTTGCAGTCTTGAGTCTGTAATAACTGAATTTGGGAATCAGCCTGGTGTTTTTCAAGCTGCAGGGAGCTGGCTGCAGACAGCTGGGATGAAAGCTTTGTGTCACAAGGGGAGAGCTGGGAGAGCATCTCTGCTTTTTCAAACCTGTAAGGCGCTTTCAGAATAAGATCCCTGAAGTCTTGCAGTGTATTTATAGGATGTAATGTTGTTCAGAGAATGTTACAGTATCCTCTGGCAGAAGTGCTGGTTTCGGGTTTCTCGAGCATGGTAAACAGCTCTGGGCTCGGGTGGTATGTGTGCTGCTCAGAGCTGGGCTGATCTGCCACGCTGATAGGGTTTGTTTGGGTTTTTCAGAAGCTCCATGTGTAAAAAATCTTTTAAATCTCAGATCATCACGTCTTGATCAGTCCATTAATCTAGGCTGGGACCTTAATGTTCAAAAAGATTCTGACACATTTATAGCTCTCCATGCAAGAGGGTCCCTCACCAACAAGCATCCTTTTAAATGAAAATGGATACGTGCTGCAAAACCTGATCATCCGTACTGGGAAACAGCTCTTTGTAGTGAATATTGAGATTCTGAGGAGGTTGGTGAAAAGCCAGTGACCGAAATCAAGTGTTAGGAAGAAGTGGAAAATTTCAAGACACTGAAATAAGTAGGATCACTTCCCTTTATACTGAAGCAGCTCTAAAAAAATGACACTTCTTTCCACCATGCATGAGAACATAGGAAGCACTTCAAAAATAAGGAAAATAAAATGTACTGAAAAAAGAAAGAAAACCAAATGTGCTGATCTGATGTGAAAAATATAAATCAGATCCTTTCTAAAGCTTACCCTTGCTCATGGCATTTCTAGTGTGGGGTGTGTAGCTGGGATATGCTTGGCTGGGGTTCTGTCCTTGCTTTGCCACTGACACACTTTGTGCCCATGAGCAGCTGCTCTCCATCCTGGCATTTCAGATTTGGGCACTGAAAGGGCTGGGATGTGCCTCTGAGCCTGGATCTCAGAGCACCATGTGAGTTTACTGTGTCAGCTTCTTTTTCCATGGTGGGTTTTCTGGTAGTTCTTTAAGAAGGTCCTGATTTTTGACAGTGGGAGTGTGTGGCCTTTCATAAACTATTAATATTTATAAAGTCACAAAGTTAAAGACAGCATGGCTCAGGGAGAGGGAGGGTCAGTGGTGACAGATGTGATGGTAAGGCCCATTTTCTCAGCCTTTTGGCTGACTTATTAACGACAGTACTTAAGCAGCTTTTCTCTTTTCTGGCTGTTCCAGTTCTGTACTAAAGTGAGCCACTGTTGGACAAGTGTCTGAAAAGCAGGAACATTTCTAGAAATATCCTTTGATTTCTGACTGGAAATGAGAAACTGTCTAAATATTCAGAGTCTTTAAATAGCCACTGGCTGAAGGACACCACAGCCTTCAAGTCTCCTTGATATTTGTACTGATCTTTATGTTTGCCCTGTGCTCTTTTCACCCTTTCATATCCTGCATGAAACCTGCATCTGGTGAAGGCATTTCTCAGGGGTCCTTCCCAGCTGCCTGCAGCCTCCCCCTGCACACAGCTGACCCTGGCCATGTTGTGTTGGACTAAAGCTGCAGCAAGAGACTCCTTTCCCTGGTTGACACGGTGGTGGTGGTTTGAAAAACTGTCAGGGTAGGTGTGATAATGCTCCCAAAATGTGATTTTTTTTCAGCTGTCCCTAAGGAGGCTGCCTTGACACAGCACCTGCCTGTTCATTCCTGAGTCCAGCATAGACCAGGTTGTCAGAGCAAGAGCCCAGGCACTGCAAGCTTTCATTTATGCAGATTACATTAAACTTCCAAGCTTAAAATAGCATTGAATTAATAATATAAATAAATAAACATTTCTTGTGGATTTGTTGGGGCAGGAGTATTTGCTTCAGGCGTACAGCTGACCTTTCACTTTCCTGTTCCATTTCAGGAGGTGCATACCTGAGCCTGCCTGCGTGAAATCAGTCGAGATAACATGTTTCTTGGCAGGTGTTGCAATTCCAGTTTGCCAGTGGCTAAATTTGATCTTTATTTTTATTTTTCTAACAGCTCTTAATAGTTAATGCTCGTGACAGAGGAAAAATATTTGTCTGGTCCAGTATCTCTGTCTTCAGGATGGAAGTGTTATTTTCAAAAGGTGATGAATCAAACAGTGAGGGGACATTTTGGTCGTTTTAAAGTGTTTATTTTAACTTGAGCACAGAGCTCCATGCTGTCCTTTGTGGTCTGTGGGCAATAGAACATCCCTCCACAACCCTGAGCCTGCTACTGCAGGAGGATTTCAGGGAAGGAGGATGAACCAGGTAATGAGGAAAATGACCTGCCCTACATCTGGCTTTTAAAATGAGCTCTGTCTGGGTTTAGTATCCTTGGGCTGCAGCTGGGATTAATTTTGTAGGTGGGAATTGTGAGATGCTCATACGTGGTCTCCTCACCAGTCCTACACACATTCATGCCGTGTAGAAATGTTTTGGTTTCTCTTGCCTGCCCCTTTGCTCCAACACACAATGCATATAATCTGATTCTCTGAATGAACCTTTGTTTGGGGAAATACTGTTAGTTTTGGCTCTTGGAGAGCTGAGCTGACAGGCCCAACTCCCCAACAAAACAGATTGGAGATGACAAAACAAACTAAAACCACGCCTTTAAAAAAAAATGCTGGGGAGAAGCCAGAAAGTTCTTTTCTGTGTTGCTGAAAAAGCTGATCTATTCAGCTACTGTGCTATCAAGTCTGAATTTTGTCCTCTACTTAAATTAAGAGCCTTATTGCCATTACCTGTAATTTAAGTAAAATTCTTATCCTACCTCAAAAAACTGCATGACTGTGTACAGGAAGGAGCTGGGGGGAAGCACAGAGGAAGTGGGTTTTGAGGCTGGAGCTAATAAGGCAGAAAAGAGCTAAAATGAGGCAAAAGGCCTTGTTTTAGCACAAGGGCAGGGGGAATCCATCACCTAAACAGGAAAACAAAGGACATTTCTGTAGCTTGTTCCCATAAACTGAATTGACAAAATTCAGATTTGAAAACAGGATAATTGTGTACGACCATAGCACATTAGACTCTGGTGATCCGTGGAGGTGATTCCTACAGACATGCAGTAGCTGCTTTCCAGCCTATCTGCTGGGCCTGCTGGGAGCACATATTTGGGCAGTGGGACAGGCCTGTGGAATCTAAACCACAGTGCTTGGAGGTTTGTGTTTAAATTCCATGTACCATAGATCTTGGCCAGGTGCTCACTGAGGAGAAGAGAAAAAACAGCACACTCCTGAGCTAGGGAGCCAAATGTAGCCAAAGATTTTCCTTGTCCCTGCGTATCGAAAAATTGAAAGATGAGAGGGTGGAAATGAGGGGTTTATGTGCAAAGCTCGGTGGTACATCAAAAAAATCCATGTTCTGCTTCTACTGTGTCGCTCACACACTTTGTAGCCACGGGCATGTAATTCACTCACTCCTTATTTTAAGCAGGAAATCTGCATTCCATCCTCAGAAGGTATTTTAAAAACTTTTTACTTGGTGCAGCTTTTAGTTCACTACAATCCCAGTATCATTTCCCAGCTGCAATTCCTGCTCAGTGACTTTTGCTTCTCATGGTGTGGAGAATGAGCTTAAATTTTTCTGAGCAGGAAAAGGGGATTTTTCAGGCTGATGTTTACAGCAAAGTCTTCCCTATTGCCTTCTGTTAGGAAAGGATTTAAACATAAGGCTGTGGTACTGTTGTGAGCATTTCTGAGGGAGATGAAAAATGGAGAACTGCAAGTTGAATCAGAAACAGCTGAATAAAGCATTCGAGCTGTGTAAAACCCATAAGCTCTATCATGCTATACCATATAGTTTCCATTTAATCAACATGTATTCAAACTACCTGTTAAGTGGAAGATATATGGAATTTATGTTAATATTTTTAAGTCTGCTTCTCTGCCCCTTCAGGTCTCTTTGTAGAAACCAGTTTCATAAAATGTTGGCGTTTCTTAATGCTAATAAGTAATGAAAAATCCCTAAGTTTCTTCTGGGTTTGCATGCAGATAAATGTCCCTTTCTGCCCAAATCCAGAGGGTGCTTGTGTCATGTGGATTTATGCTGACTGAAGTCCATCTTAAAATCCTCTGATTAAGGGAGGAGAACAGGGGATTCTTCTGTTGTGAGTCATCTCAGAGCTTGATCCTGCTTCTACAGATGTCGGAAGGAGTTTTGCGCTGAGTTTATTAATTGAATGTTGTTTCAGTGCTAGGGAGGGCTGCTGGTTTAAATTTTGCAGCAGTGAATGGCATCTCATGTGTATCTGTTAAGAAAGAGGGTCATGCCTTTGCCTTGTCTCTACCGAGTCCAAAGCATCACTAAAATATCCTGCAAGATCATAAACTAAGAGTTATTAACCTAGAACAAAGCAATGAGATTCTCAGAGGCAAAACTTTGCTTGTAAATGGATCCTGTCAGGGTACTGTTAGAATACAAACTTGCTCAGAAAAATTTAGAAATCAAAGGTGTTGAAGGGAATCAGGTCACACTCTCACAGCGGATGTCTGTTTCTTGTAGTTTGCTGCAAACTTTGTGATGTTTGAAGGTTTGTAATTGTTTTCAAACACAGCTGCTTTCACTGGAGTTTCAGAAATGGAGAGTTGTGAGAGATCTGTGCCCTGTTGTCTGTCTGCCTGCTTAGATCTCAGTAGTCTGA
This sequence comes from Motacilla alba alba, assembly GCF_015832195.1. Lineage (NCBI taxonomy): Eukaryota > Metazoa > Chordata > Aves > Passeriformes > Motacillidae > Motacilla > Motacilla alba. The sequence continues at coordinate 10,806,259 of NC_052030.1, read as the reverse complement.
GGTGTAGTTCCTGAGCTGGGAAAATGCATGTAGAAAACCTTGGGAATGATCTGCAGCCTCTCTTGGTGTGTCCAGGACTCGTAGGTGGAAGTGGCAGCCTCGAGTGCCTCTCCTGTGACAGCCCCGCGACTCCTCCAAAGCACGTTGGGGCCGCTGCGTCCGAGGGGATTTCCAGCTCTGTTGGCTGTCGAGCAGAAGCTCTTTTGGCTGGTTTGCTGTGATCAAATCACTTGATGAGGACATTTAGACTCGGGAGGTGGAGATTTCTACATGGGAGACTGAGCTGAGCTGCTGGAATGCGTTGCAAGATACCCATCAGATGGTTTTCAGCTGCTTTGATTTGATCTGTGTGTGTGATACTGAGGAGAACACGAAAGTCACCTATTCTTCCAGCATTGCTTACATGAGCTGCCTTCTGGCAGCAGCATCCCCTGCAGGATCCACCCAGGAGCCTGCCTCCCTGTGCTGCTCAGCTTGGGCACCCTCTGTGCAGCACCAGCATTCCCACAAGCTGTGGGTGCAGCTGTCCTGGCTTGTACCGTGCACTGTTGGCTCCAGTTCTCCCTTGGGATGCTCTCCTGCTCCCCTTGTTGGGAGCAGCATCCCTGCAGAGCTGCAGCAGCTCCAGGAGAGGGGCCAGGAGAAGGGCCGTGCTCTTGGGTTGTGCTGCAGGTACATGGTGACCATCCACCTGTTGGGAAGTTGCTCCACATTTGCTGTAGGAGTTGGCGTGGTCTTACAGAACTGGCAGGAGCAGCAGCCAGATGGTCTCTCCAGTTGTTTGGGTTTTCTCCTTGTTGTTGTTTTGCTGCTTTAAAATCTGAAGACTGCTTTCAGTTAAACAGCTGCTCTCAGTCACAGTGCTGTTCGAAGTAATTGACTTTCCATTGACTTTGGAATTTGGAATAGTGTCTAAATATTGTTGTCAGCTTCATGCTGATTCCTCTCCACTGAGGCTCGAGTGGTTTCACTTATGACCTCGAGCTGGACTTGTGTTTTGCTCCCATGGGAACTAAAAATAATAATTATTTTAAGAATAGGTTCTTAATCACTTCCTTCTTTTGATGTACTAGTCTTGTTTAGCTTTTTCTGAGAATGTAATTGAAAATATTTTAAACTATTTGTGCTTTAATTCCAGTTTTAATTAGCTCTTTGAAGATGCAAGGAGTGTACCAGACTTGATTACAGTTCCTTTTAGTCTTTTTATAGAAGAGCATTTGCTCTTGTTATTCTGAGTGCAGATTATTAGAGTTTTGTTGCTTTGGCAAACTGTCGAGTCACACAGAGCTGTGAAGAGATGAACATTAAGTTGACAGATTTCTTAGCCAAAGGCATGTGGGCACTTTGTCAGTGCTGGTGATGCATCAGCACGTTAATCTCCTGTCTCCAAACTGTTAATGTACAGATGAGAAACAGGAAAAGATGGGCTTTAGTCTGGGTTTGGAAGGGAAGATAAGATGTGCAGTGGTTCTGAGGCAGAGCTGGCTGTGCAGCGAACACCAAAGGTGTTGGGATAGTTTGCACAGATGGGAGGAATATTAAATGGGTGGAGATCCACTCTCTGCTCTGACACATGGGCTGGGTAACAGTGAGATGAACTTGTTGGAGATCTTTCCATTAACTAAAAATCTTGAAATTTAGAAGTGGAGTTTTGGATTTTGGGAGATGTATTTCCGAGTGGCATATGGATGCACTACTGAAAAGAAATAATCCAGGATTTCCTAAATGTCTGTAACCATACAGAGTCTGATGGTACTGAGAGTCTTAAAGCCCAATGACAGCACAATGATTTTTCTATTTTTTGCTAATAGTTGTCATGGTTTGCTCTCTCTCCCAGTCAGTGAAGTTGCTAGCTCCAACAAGTCTGCTTGTCTTGGGGATGCTCATGTTCCATTTTGTGTACCAAATTTTGTTTATACTTTATTTGTATCAAGCACCAGTGTCCCAAAGGCTGCACCAGAGCCTTGTCTCATAATCCAGTGTACAGCCTAACCCCCAAAGGGGCAGCTGGGCATGCACAGGGCTCACAACTGGATCACTTTCCTGTTCTCTGGCTGCTGGGAATTATCCTTTTAGTGGAGTTCATACCTGGTCTCTGCATCTGCTTCCTTGTGCATACAAGAACATTGCAATTTATTTTTAAAGAGGCGAGGAAGAAAAAAAAATCAGTCAGGCAGCAACTCATCTACTGGTGCATTGCTACAACCTGTTGCCACAACTGCCATTTTATATAGTAGTAAAATTGAAAGAGCAGAGCTGTCTTCATTACCTGTCTCTTGGCTGAAGCCTGGCATTTGCTCCTCTGTTACTGTCAGAGTTGTGGGAGTACCTGAGTGTGAGAGCAGTAGTGGTGTCAGCAAGGGAGGAAAGAAATGGTGAGCCAAATACATGAAAAAATGTTAGTTTAATATCCTGTTATTGGCAGCTCTGGCATTCTGGTTGCTTTTGTTTAGGCTGAGGACTTTTTACTTGTTTTCAGTCTTGTAAGTTTTAATAAAAGGTTTCTTTAAAAAGAACTGCTGTTGGGAGGTTTCCCAGACCAAGTAGGAAACGGGGAATTATCAGTTCTCCGCCCTCAGGCTCTGCATGGGCTTTGGTGAGCCAAGGGAAGTGCCTTGCACTTCTGTAGGATGTACTTCCTATTTGCACAGCGATTTTAGAGCTTAAATGTGAAATGAGCTTTTAAGGATAAATAATTCCACTGCAAGTTCATTTGTACTGAACATGTGAGGCAAATGGCCTGTGCCAGGGCACTGTCCGTGCTGGTACATCCAGTGCCACTGCAGTTCATGGCAGAGGCCATTCCTCTGACCACGTGCTCAGGGGATCTCCCTAAGAGGGTAGAGTGTTTGTAGGTGGCATTGCTCCTGCCACTCCTTCCTGTCCATCACCCCTTGACCTGATGCTCCTGGTGTGTCAAGGTGAACCTGTTTCCTGTATTGTTCTATGGGTTGCAGTTGGTATTGCTGGTCCAATTCCCTCATAGCAAGGTTGCACAAACAGCACAGGAGATATAAACTTGGAAGATGTGGGGCTAAAACCCCCCAAAACAAGAGAGAGAACCTGGGATAAGCACAATTCCTATACTTTAATCTCTGGCTTGAAATTTACGGTGTTACGAGTATTTCCTACTTCCTCTGCCCTGTCAATAGTATGGATTAATGATTCACAAAGGTGTGTTTTAAGGGCTGGGTAGTTTGTGTTTATACAGTGCTTTCTAGAGTCCCTGCTGCTTCTTCCTTTTCCCTTCCATTTCCCTTCCACCTCCCAGGAGCATTCATGCATAAACCATTTCTTTTTCCAGCCTTGCCTTTCCTTGGAGAAAAGTTACTAGCCTGTCTGTACTCCTTTGTGCCCAGCTCTGATTACCAACAGTGTAGAATTGGTGGATTATATTTTTTCATGGGCCAGAACTGGCATTTCCTTCCTCCTTTCCAGTGTTACCAGCCTGGAAAATGGAATGGAACTGTATCTGACCAAACATACAGAAGCCTCTTAATATTAAATAATCTCGATCCCAGTTGGTGGAAGTCATAGGTGGGGATTAGAAAAGGTGGGATACTGGCAAAGAGAAAAGTGTGGGTGAAATTGATTTTATTCCTGCTGATATTCTTGAGACCATTTGGGACAGTTCTTAGTTCTTATGGAGGACACATGAAGACTGGATTAATCTCTGGCTCCTGGCTTAGTGAGCTGTGGACAGTAAAAGTTGTGACTGGCCAAGCATGGCTTGTTGTTGTTTCATCTGTTGACAGTTCTGCTGGTTTAGGGGGATGCTTTGCCTTGAAAGGAAGGGAGAGAGAAAAACTGAAAGCAGAATGATTTGTTGTCTGTTTTGTTGCAGCGGAAGGTTGGTTTCACCAAAATGGAAAAATTTTAAGGGATTGAAGCTTCAGTGGAGAGATAAAATCCGTCTCAATAACGCCATCTGGAGGGCCTGGTACATGCAGTGTAAGTACCGTGCTGGGGGCGGGTCTTCCCTGAGACACCGGTGAGAACAAGAGAATTGAAGTTATTGTCTAGTGAAAAGCTCGGGGATCTGCTCAAGGTCTGAAGTTCCAGAGGCAATGCCGTTGGATCAGGGCTTTCCTGGATGTGCCCACGCTGAGGATGTGCCGAGTGCTCCAAGCACAGCCCAAGATCTCCCTGTTCCGTGTCGTTCATCGGGAAGGAATCCTGGCTAGGCTCCCTGTCACACCTTGCCACTGAAGTGACAGCTCTGCTCCTGCTCAGCACTCTCGTTGTCGTTGTTGTTTCAGACCTGGAGAAGCGCAAGAACCCCGTGTGCCACTTTGTGACCCCTCTGGACGGCTCCGTGGACGTCGATGAGCACCGGCGGCCCGAGGTGTGTGGGAAACCCTGGGAATAGCCCAGTGAGCTCTGGAGTTTGTAACAGGATTTTCTGGTCTGCTGGGAACAAGGGCAGCACAGCCAATCTCTGCTCTGGTTTTATTTAGAAGGAACCATTAAAAGCAGAGTGAACCCGGTTTTGTGAGTTCATCACATTAGGATAATCAAGGTGCAAGCAGAAGGACATTTGTTATCTGTGTAACTTATGTTAATGTTGTAGTTTAATGAACCATAAATCACAGAAGTGCTATTTGAATAGTTAAGGTTTTGACAGCCACTGCTGTCTTCTGACTGGAAGTCAGTGGGAAATCAGTGATGACTATTTTCAGGACTGAATCTAAGTGACCCTGGGAGAGTTTTCTGTATTTAAGTAATTGGAGAGGTGTGGTTTCAAGAGAACAAGTAATTTCTTTTTCTGTGTTGAGGTAGTTTCTCAGACAGATCAAATATGAGTTTGTATTCTTTCATTTTTGTGCTCCTGTAAACATAAATGAAAACTAACATCTGCCCTCTGGCTCCTTGCAGAAAACCAGTGAGGCCCTTGATGTGGCAATATGTGGCTCTCTCTATACTGCATAACTCTAGAGTAATTTATAACTCAGAGGAGTTCCAGATGAGTTTGTGGAACTGTCTCAGGTTTTTGAAAGAACAGTGTTGATGTTTGTGTTGAAAATGACCCTCGAACACAAAGTTAAGGCTTTCTAATTAGTCTGCTCTCCCCAACTCACACACTGCTGTCTGTGATACATTGAAGACCCATATCGTGTGATCCTTTTGTTGCCATCAGTGTGTGGCCTGCAAGGTCCCCCCTGAGCTGGACATCAGATTTCTATTGCTTTGTGTCATTGGTAGCAGCTTTTGCATATGTGTGTGTCTGTGCATGTGATCTTGTGAAATTCACAGGATATTGTGTGCTTTATACATTATATTTCAGTAAATTAATTTTAAAGGGGTTTTTTTTGCCATTTCTTAACTCTTGGTTATGGTTGAGCTGCTGTGGGAGATGCTGACAGTGCAGTCAGAAGTCACCTCGTGTTTGGTTTTTGTGGGAAAGATGAAGTTAGTACTGTCAGATTTGCTCTGTGATAGCTGAGCTCTGGGACAGTGTGGGCTGCTGATACATGAGCTCAAACAGAATTAGCATGCTTTCTTTTGCATTTTTTATGCCTGAAGATTTGCTTGGAAATGTATTGAATATTCAGCCCTTATGTGATTCCGTGTAATTCATGGTATGTGTTTGTGTTCTCAGGCCATTGCAACAGAAGGGAAATACTGGAAACGAAGAATCGAAATAGTCATTAGGGAATACCACAAGTGGAGAACATACTTCAAGAAAAGGGTCTGTTGGTTTATGTAGTGAAAGTGGTTTGCTTGAGCTTGATCAGTGTGTTGTTGCTTTTTGATTTTTTTCTATGAGTTTTTCTGGCATGCAAGAGTACTTAAAACAGATGATGAGCTGGTACAGACATGCTCATCTGATTAGTTCCACTTAACTAAAAATTATTGTGCTGGGACTGATTGTGCATGATTGGGTCTTAAAAGTTTTGCAAAATCAGGTCTTCCACTGGCACATACAGGACCTATTCTGACTCCACCATCTGTTCTGTTCTCCTTTTGCAGTTACAGAAACACAAAGATGAAGATCTTTCAAGTTTGGTCAGGGTAGGTAACACCACTGAGAAGTGGCAACATTTATGCTTGTAGAACCCACAGTAGATAACAAAGCTGTAACGTGCAGTAGCTTGCTTTGATTGCAATCTAAAGATGGGCATCTTGCTTAAGCCTTAATTAAGGTTAGATGCCTTCATGTTCTGTGCCTCAGAGAGCAGTGTGAGATTTGTAACTTGAATTGGATGTGACAGAAGAAATGGGAATCAGCATTGCATGCCCAGAGAGATCAATCTCTTTGAGGGCTGGCACATGATTTCATCTTGTTACTGAGTTGTAACTGGCACTGCTGCTTTGCTTGTGTAACTGGATCTGTGAAGATGTGGGAGCTGTGTTTTGCAGATCTTCCTGCTGTGCCCACAGCTCAGGCAGATAATATGCCAGGATCCTATAAAAGGACAAAATGGTTAAAGGAACAGGGGTATCACCATTTAGTGTGTCCCCTAAGACTATCAAACCTACTTTGGGTGTATAAACCCATGATCAGAAGCACTGTTCTGCTGTTTTTGCAAGGCACTGCAGTTTAACTCAGCCTGTAGTGAGGGATGGGTAAGCCGAGTCACATTGTGTTGTATTTTTCATGGGCAAAGAGTGTCTTGTGCAAACTTGGAGTACAATTACACTTCACTGCGAGTCAGAGTTTCAGATCTATCTCACAAGACAGGAGTTGTTTTTTGCATTCTTGCTAGTCATGTTATTTTTAATCTTTATTCAAACCAAGGGATTGTTAAACTGGGTGCAAAAATACTTGTGTAATCAGTCAAAGAAGGAAGTGTTATTTGTCTTATGTCCTTCTAGTCAATATTTGGGTTTTGGGCAAAAATCTTTCCCAGAGTGTTGTGGTATTTCAGTGAACTGAAGTTGCTGGTGTATCAGAAGCACCCACTGAAGTGTTTCAGTCCATTTGGTGGCTCCTCAAAGAGAGGTTCTTTCTTTAAAAATGTGGAAAATGACACCTGCTTTTATAGATATGCACCAGACTGCTTTGGCATTGCTAGGCAGCCTGACTTCTCCTCCTTTCCTTTGACAGGATGATGATGTGGTTCTCTGGCAAAAAAGAAGGTATGGCAGAGAAACCCCTGTCCCCATGGAGGAAGGCAGCCTCCTGGATGCAGACATGCTCATGTCCGAGTTCACCGACACCCTGTTCTCCACGCTCTCTTCACATCAGCTCGTTTCCTGGCCAAATTCCAGGGACATAGGTATTTGTTGGCTGTAGCTATGCTGCAGTGAGAACCCCTGTAAAAACTCTGGTTTGTTGCTTTGCTGCTCTTGTAGTCTTGCCTAAGAAATCTATCTTATATTGCTGATACAGATAAAAACAGGTCAGGGAATGTAGCTGTCTTATGATTCTGTAGGTTATAGAATCCCAGTTAATGATCCAAATTTAATTTCTGTCTTAGCTTCTTTGTGCTGCTCCCAGCTTTGCCCCCTAATGTTGCTCTGAATAACTCTTTAATGAGCAGTATTTACTTTATCAGTGGTGAAGGCATTATGATTTATCTCAAAGCATAGTTGTGTGTGTACTTTTAAGGGAGTGCCTGGGTATTTTTGTTTGGCTTTGTCTGGTAGAATCAGTGCAAGTTTCATCTGTACAGACAATCCCAAGAGCTGTTCAGCTGTCTGGAGGCTCTGACTGTCTGATGGGACAGCACATGCCCACTGTTCACCATCCTTGCTGCAGGGATGTCTGAGCAACTCCAGAGCAGCCATGGTTTACATGAATTGCACTCAAAGCAAATGAAATGGCTGATGGTTTACTTTAAAATACTCTGTTATGAGCTGTGGTGGATGGGACTGTGCTCTCCGGCAAGGTTTTGTGTCGTGCAGCTCAATTAGAGCCTTCGGGTTTCACCTCTTCCATTTTAGTAATTGAAAGTTTCATTCCCCAATGGCTTTGATATCTGGACAGTGCTGTGGCTCTGAAGGGAAGCAGATGCCCAGTTCCTTTCAGCAACAGTTTTTCTGTAACATCTTGGCCAAGCCTGGCTGTGGAGTGTTTTATTCCTGCTGCTGTTGTTACGTGAGTGATGGGAAGCTAATCTAATCTGTCTTCTGAATTTTGCAGGACACTTAGGAAATGCTGACATGATTCAACCAGGGCTTATTCCTCTCCAGCCAAATTTTGACTTTATGGATACTTTTGAGCCTTTTCAGGGTAAGAATCATATATGGAGTTCATTAATTTCTTAAATACTGTAGTGATTTATGAACTGTTTTTAAAAAAAGTTTAAGTGTTACAAGCATCTAAGGTTTCCCCATTTCACACTTCTTAGTGATGAAGACATTTAACATTTTGTTTGTTTTTGAATGTTTTATGGCACTGTCAAGAATTCCATATAACACTAAACTACTGCTGACAACTTTGATGGTTATGGATCTTCATGGAAGTGAAGAGTTATATCTGTTTGCTGGCTCTGCAAGCAGTCTGCATCAGATAACTGTACTTTGTGGGACTCACTGGGGATCAGCTCTTGGCTGTCTATGTGTAGATGAACCTTTAACGGGGCTGATTTTTGCATTGTCCTAGTTTGCATGAAAGTTGAAGGAGTCAGCCCCAAAGAGATCAGTTCCTCTGAAGACAGCAATTCACTGCTCAGTCAACAGCAGTGGTATGAAGCAAAAAGCTCACGATTTCTTTATTTGCTAAGTAATACTGATAATCCTGTGAATTTTAGGATCTAGCAATGCTGTATCTTAAGTATGAAAAGTAGAAAATTAATAGGTGGCTTTTCATATTTCAGAATTATTCACGCCCAGTCGCTCCACTAATTATTTCCCTTCCGTGTCTGCTGTCAGCTCAGCTACCACAGACAGCAGCAGCCACTCTTCCCAGGTAAGAGAGGTTTCAAACAGAAGGCTCTGACACGAGCCATGTCCTCTCAGGAGGAGTTCAGACATGTCTGAGTCAGTGATATTTCCTTGTCTCTCAGTCTCCCGTCCTGCCGTCGGGTTCATTGCCCAGCACGCTTCCAGCGGGGAACATCAGCGATGGACTGATTCCTTCCTCAGTACCTGCTCCCGTCATTCCTGACGTCGTTGCTGACCAGTGTTCCAGCATTAGAAGTGGGGGATCTTTCATCCAGCCGGCAGACTTCCCTCCTGACTCGTCTCTCAGCGGGCCACAAACTTTTATGTCAGTGTTCCAGACGCCCCTGCCGCTGCTGCAGCCCACGAGCGCGCAGCAGCCGTCCCCGCTGCCCGCCGTGCCGCTCAGCTCCAGCCTGAGCCCCGCTCCCGCCGCCTTCGCTGCTCCAGAAACGCCCAAGTTCGGCCTCTGTGAATCCTCGGTCATCACTCACACGGCTTCTGCCACGCTGACCCACAACGCCCCTGCCACCACCTTCAGCCAGAGCCAGAGCCAGAGCCTGGTCCTGGCCACGCAGCAGCCGGGAGCAGGAGTGCCTTGTAACCTGGCCTTCCAGACAGCTGTTGTGCAGGGACAGCCCCGGCCCCAGCTGCAGTCCCAGCTGACATTTGCACTCCCCAAACCTGTTCCTCTGGCCAGTGCTGGGACAAGGCCCAAACAGTCACAAAAAATAGTGCCTGCTCCGAAGCTTGAAACAGTGTCCTTAGTGGTAAAGAATGCCTTCATCACCCCAGGTGAGGAGCACTGTGGGAGGATGGTTTTGTTTTCTGAGTGGGACTAGCAGGAGGAAAAGACCTTCTTGCTTTTCTTGCTTTACATAATAAGTTAAAATAGAGCTGCTGAGCATGTCCACGGAACCCTTGAATCCACTGGCTGAGTGCAGTGGCTGCACTGTTCAGTGGGATGCTCTGGACTGCTGCAAGGATTGGAAGCAGTTTGGTTGAGTGTGAAAAGCTGACCTGCAAAAGGAGGGTCTCTTTGTATCATTTGTGATGGGCTCTGTAGCTGCACCAGCTCTGTGTTCCTGCCCTGTAGAAGCCCTGGATTTAGGAGTGGTGCTGCCCCTCAGGGCATTCAGCCACAGTGGAGGAGGAGATTCTCCTGAGGGAGCTGGAGATCTGTCTCAAGCAGTCTAGAGACCCTTGAGATGCTTTAAGTCAGGAGTGAGTATCAGGTTGGGGTAGGAACACCTGGGACTTCCACACTGGGTGGGATTTGGAGCCACTGGCACTGCACAGGGCAAAGAATAACAAGATAAGGAGCGAGAATTTGCTTGAGGTGGTTCTTGTCGGAAAGCTCAAGGCTGGAGCAGGACAGGCAGAACACTCTTCATGGGATTCTTGCAGTCTGTTTTTAGACTTGTGCTGGCTGGAGGCCAAGTGACTTCAGCCACTTGAAATGTGCAGAAATAATTGAAGAAAAAGCCTGCCTGGAGGAGTAATGTTAAACAGGCTTTACTAGGGAGTAGGTGTGTCTGCCAGGGCCTGACAGTGAGCTTACCCACCAGAGAGAAAAATCACTGTTCAGGAGAAGAGCCGACCCAAGATGGAATTCCAGGATGTCACTGGGATCAATTTGGTCCATGATTAAAAGCATGAGGGTGTTAATGGCAGTGTTCCTATCTGGAGTATGTTATAAACCAACATTCCATGTACCTTCAGCAGTTGAGACATGCATTTCTCACCTAGTAAAGATTGTAGGCAATTCATTTTCAGAAAGCCTTTGTTCCTGCTTTTCTCAGGGCTTCCTGGATTGTTCCTCACCCCATATATTACTTTCCCAGTGCTCCACCATTTACTTCTAGACATCACAACTAGTGGCTTTGTTTCTCATCTAGATTAGTGGCATGTATTTGGGGATCATGGTGTTCCTAAACTACTGGGACATCAAGCTCAGGGGACAAATCCAAGAATTTAAATAAATACTAGAGCTTTATTTTTGGAAACAGAATAAACATCAGTACTTGTAACTGAGGCATTTATGCCTGTAATTTATGTTCAGGACAAACAAATCATCTCCTGACTGTAAAGCAAATTACATTATGTCTTTGGTTAAAATTGCTGTGTGGTATAAGGACCCAAAAATCTGTACAGATTGTCTCATCAGGTGCAAGACTTCACTGCTATCACCTCTTCATGATAAATGTACTTATTTGGAGAGGAAAGTCTGCAAAAGATGCATATGTAGGACAGAAACATGAATCATGTAAAACGACTTCTAAATATTGTTGCTGCTTGCTGCAGGTCCCCAAATGTGGAAATGAGAAAGGCCAAGCCTGTGCAGCAGCATTAGTGCACTGGTTAGAGTAGGGTCTTGAGATCAATGGAGATGTCCTAAATCCAGCTGAACGTCAGTGAACAGTGGAAAGGTTGTGATTCCAGCTTTAGATGTGGGAATGCTCAAAGAATGAACTCCCTGTGTCAGTGCCAGAGCACTCCTCCAGACTGAGCTACTCAAGGGCTGGCACAAGGTTTGTGCAATCCCCAGGCCTGTCTTCTGGAGGCTGTGCAGAGACTCCAGTTGAGTCAAAACGCAGTTGTCAGGCGCAGGTGACACTGTCAGGGAGGGGACATTGGATAACCCTGCACTGTCCCTGTCCTGCTGTGTGTCCTTCAGGGTCCTGATGCTGAGCTGCAGAGGGGCTGAGCTGTGCTGACACTTCTCCTGCATCATGACTTTATTTGTACAAAGGAGAGCTGAACCGGTGAAGCCAAATATATTTGGTTCAGCTTCATCAGAACCCAGACAGAGGCTGTGTCTTTGCCTGATTCTTCCCTTAGTGACAGTTTAGGATGGTCAGTCGTGTTCTGTCAAGACTGGGCAAGGGCAATGGCAGCATGAGTGCTGTGGTAGTGACTGCACATCTGCATTGGTTACGTGGAGATCTTCACAGATTCGTGTGGAGACATTTGCTGCTATTCAGAATTACCTCTAGCTGCCTAAGCACTGCAGAATTCTTGGTTCTTCAGCATATTTTGTAGAATTTTGATGCTTATTCCCAGTCACATTTGGTTGTCTTGTGGTTATGTGTCATCTAAAGCAGATAGTGAAAGAAGCTGGTAGGCTGAAGTGCTGAGGGAAAGGATTTAAGATATATATATGAGGAAGCATGAGGTATTGAGTCATTGACCCTTCCTGGGTCAGGAGAGCAAGCCTGAGATCCCAAAGTGTGGATGGAAGAGGAGACATGAAGATGGTCCTCTCCTGTCAAACCCAGTTCTGACAGAATGAAGACGCTTTGTATCTCCCTGAATTACCACATACCTCTGTAAATTCACTGTGAAACAGTGACAGTGATGCTAGAAAACTCGGGAATAGCTGGAGTGTTGAAGTCCTTTGTACTGAATTAAAGGGGTTGAGATTATTGGAAGACTGGTGGCATTTTCTACTGCAGTGAAATAGTACCAAATAGATGCCCATTGATCCATGCCCATGTTTAATGACAAGTTATTTTATACAAAATAATTTCCATCTTTTTTTTTTTTGTATCATTAACTATTCTAACTGAATTGTGTTCTTCAGCTGCCTTTCAGGGACAGTCCAGAGCTGTGATTGTAACTCCAGCACCTTTAAAAAGAGAGGGGATTTTGACGCCAGCCACGTCTCAGTCTAATGTTGCAATTGCACCAGCTGGAATTGTCAGAGTAAGGAGAAGAAACAAAAAATTATATATTTGTTTTCTAGGCCTGTTATTTGCAAGTAGTTAGAGCCATAATGTGCTCAGGTGGGTAACGAGTCCACTAAATCATCTGTTACCCAACGTATGCATTTGTGCATTCAGCATTATCTTTGCTTGTTTTTAATGTAGCCACTTCATGGGCTTGGAAGCACTTTATAGTCTTGACAGGCTGTCTCATACAACAGTAAGATTGCAAGGAGGCCTGTATTCACAGTGCTGTGGATGGGGATGGTTTGTGCTTTAACTGTGCAGAAGCTGGAAGGAGCCCAGGGAGCTCCCCTTTCCACTGCCACATTGGAAAACATGCCTTGGGTATGTGAGTGGGTTTCCCCAATATGTTGTGTGCAGGAAGGTAGAGATAGATTTTAGTATATTATGCTGTTGATGTGTTGTAATGCTGCTTTAAGATGAAAGGATACTGGTCTCCTGCCAGAAGCCTGACTTTGGTGCCTGCCAATCCCTTATATATTAGCCTTTGTTTCATGTCATCAGATTGTTAATCATGTATTAATGTGCTACTTTTAGTGAAAGGCAAGGTAACAATCTCTCTTTCTCTCTTTCTCTTTCTTAATCTCTCCCCCCACTTTGTCCTTTCTCTCATCCCTTCTCTCCCTCTGCCCCCACACTGCCCCTCCTGCTCTCTTCTGTCTGTTTTTCTCTGTGCTGTCTCTGTGCTGTTCCCAGGCTCCCGGGGTGACGGAGTTCCGTAGTAACATTCTGGTTGGTCCAGCACAGCGAGCACCAAGTAGTCAACAAAGCCAGTCCACAGTCTCACATCTCTTTCCTCCTAGTGTAGTCCAAGATGTGTTGGTGAAAGGAGAGCACATCCCTTCCCACTGTAGCAGTTCACAAGTTCCCTCACCTACACCTAGTAAGTTAGAAAGCTGTAAGCATTCTCTCTCCTGCACATGGAAGTATGTTTCTGTTGGGTAGGCAGGGTGTAAATGGGCCTTGAGGATCTCTGGATAATTTTTGAAGGAAAAGCTTTTCAGGCCCTTCTACCCCACAGCTTCAGTTGCATCCAGTAGTTTCCAATTCTTGTCTTAAATGACTGTGCAGCATCCCCACAAGCTGTGATTTTGTGTTTCCTGTAAGTGGCTCCTTTCTAAAAGGATGTGCTGTTGTAGTCACCAAGAAATGAAAGGCATCTGTGTAGGAAGTGCTGAATAGGTTTGTTGTTCAGTGTCATAGCTCTGATTTTGACTGGAGGATCTCAGATACAATCCTTGTAGGTAAGTGCAAAGACTCCTTTTGCATGCGCATCGTTCCCTGGGCTGGTTCTGGTGGTAAATGGCTTGTAAGTGTCACCATCAGTCCCAGGCCTTAAGAGACAAATGGGGGAGCCCAGCAGGACAGCGGAGTCACAGCCCGTGCATCCAACATGCCTTTGCTGAAATATGTGTGTGAAAGGACTATTACACCTTGCTGTTCAGGATGTATCATGTGACCTGATATCCTAAGCTTTCCCAACAGTCCTGATGTTTTCTAGCATGTGGTTGCTGCATCAAACAGTGCAATTTGGTTGCTGACTACATTTCAGTTCAATTCTGAGTAGAAACTTCTCAGCAGTGACATTTGCTACGGAAAGTTGTTTGTTAATGTGTCTTGTGTTTTTTCCTTTCTGAAGGTCGGGACTGTCAGAATTCAGGCCAGGCTTCCCCCTGCACCTCTGAGCAGAGCCCCAGTCCACAGTCTCCTCAGAACAGCTGCTCAGGAAAACCTGCCACTGACCCTACTGTGGCTGCACTTAAGGTGTGTGTCCTTTCCTTTGAGGGGCTTTTCTTTGCCTTCATAGCTACTTTTCTGTCCTGATGTCTGAGCACAGCTAGAGAAAGTTGTGCTTCAGGACAGTAGCATATTTGTGTGTCGGGCTCAGCTTGCTGCTGCATCTGTGCTGCTCTGTGCAATCCAAAATGTCAGACTCTAATCTACTCTACTCCTCAGGGATGTGTCACCAGAGGGGCCAGGCTTAGCTGTACCTCTGCAGGTCCTTATGGTCATGACAGCAGTTCCTGCTGTGGCTCACAGGAGTGTTGTGACAGGTGTCAGTTTACTTGTCAAAGGTTTCAGGCTTAGCGTTCTCAACTGTGGCTTTTTGCCATTGTTCTCTTGGCGCTCTTCAATCTGCAGGGCTCTGGCCATTGCTGGAGGGGAAGTTCTTGACCTGCTGAGTTACTTACATAGCTTTCCTCCATTATTAAGTGAGGTGATGGTGAACTGCTGCCAGAAATCCTCACTTTTGCAGGAATGGGTTCTCAAAGTGCAAACCCTGTTAAAGAAGTTCCTTCATCTCATGTTTCCTGTGGCAGACTCCCAGGGAAATGCAGTAATTGAGTGGTGCAGGATCAGGAACAACTTGGGCTGGTGCTGCAGGAGAGGGACTCAGAACAAAGGAATCCCTGGACTGTTACAGTTATGGTCTCTGCACCTCCTTCACACGGCTGGCACACACCTCTGTGTGGAGTGGGGATTTTCAGAGTCATATGGATTAGTTTTGTTCCTTCCTGGATCCTTTGTCTGTGTCCCTGCTGTGGCTGTGACACGTGTAACCATCCCAGGGATGATCCCCGGCTGTTGCAAGCTCCAGCTGAGCTGAGCAGGAGCCACAGGGCGGCGGTGTGGCCCCAGCTTTGGGGAGGGATCTGCCGGCTGCTCCTTTGTCGTCGGCAGCTCAGAGGCCTTGGGACAATCTGGTATTCCCAGTACCCGAGCAGAAACTAGAGCTCCTTTTATTACTTGGAAAGTATTTTCTTTCTATGGGCACCAACCTTGGGAACTCCTGTCAGTGGTTTAGGTAGCTCCCCAACCCTGGGATCCAGGGGCTGCAGGATCCTCCTGTGCCGAAAAAACCCTGCCAGTTGTTTTCTTTGTTACTGATTGAGAGGTATTTCTACCACACCCTGGACCAGTTCTGGGTCTACTGATCTTTGTTAATATAAATCCTAAATATTTTACTTCTTAATGACACATCTTAGAAAGATGTGTAGAGTGTCCTTTTCTTTCTGCTAAAGCACTCCACAAACAAATTAATATCTTTCATACATTTGTGTACCTTGCTGGTAAGTGCATCATCTGCATGCTGTACAAGTCTAGAACCTCCAGGTAATGTAATATCTTTCAGATTTTCTCCTTGCCATCCTTAGAATGGGTGCACATGTCAGAAGTGGGTTGGTTCACAAACACACTGTCAATTCATTATTAAGATTCTGGAGAGTTGTTCCAGGGGAGGCCTTGAATGCCAACAAGTCAACAAAAATGACACTGAATTTGAGTTGCTGAAATGGTCATAGCAGTAGCACAGTAAAGGATAGCAGCACAGACTGAGCTGATTTTCTTTATGCAGAATCGAAGGATGAGGCATCTTTCAGAACAAAAACGAAGGTCTAATATCAAGATTGGTTTCAGTGCTCTGAACAGCTTGGTGTCAGCCAACTCCAAGTCGGTAAGTACTGCAGCAGCACTCACAGCTTAATGTGAAATGTAAGAAAGAGCCATTCTAAAAGTCTTGTTAATGAATGTAGTAATTTCACTGCTGAATGGTCAGCTGAGCACAGCACAGAACACACTGCTGGAACACAGCAGTGAGCAGAGGTAGAAGGGTAAAGCTCAGGTAAATTCCTAGGATTTCCTACACCATTGAGATCTCTGCCTCGCAGCATGGTCAGTTGAGATGATTTGGAAAATCTCATTAGGATTCTTTACACCACCCGGCTGTCTTTAAGAATCAGGGCCTTTTTCCCCATTCACCTGTCATTTGTGCTTGGGTTTGAAAAAAATTCCCAACTGATTTCTCATTGTCCAGTGACTTTGTCCAAACTAAAAACTTACTCTGGCTACACCGGTTAACTTAGTTCACTAAACTGAAATACAGACATATCTACACAACAGAATTTTTGTGTCCTTTAAATACGAGTAGCTTTGAAACATGTAAAATGTGGAAGCTTTTTGTGCAGCATGTTGATTTGTTTTATAATTTTTATAGTTTCAGAAATTTAGGCGATATGTTGTCAGAATTTCACTTCCTGGCTTGAATAGCCTATTTGAAAGGAAGTCCTTTTTGAAAAGTCAGCTTTACTGAAATGTCTGATTATTTCTTAAGTACAGTTTTTTAATTGGTTCCTCCAAACCGAAGAGTATTATTATCTCCTTTGATGGGTCCTTCTGTTTAATAACTTCAGGTTTCTCAAACTAAATAATTTATATTATCAACTTAAAGCAGCACCCCTATTAGCACCATAAATCTGTTTGGACATGTAGCACATACTTCAGTACTTAAGTAAAACTGTAAATATTTTTTTAAGAGGACAGATAATGAAATAAAACATTTTAAATTATTAAAATACTTCTTTCAACAAAGTAGCAGAAATGTAATTTATGGAAGAAGACAACCCCTACAGCCACATTTCTCTGTACTGGAGTGTGAAGCGGATTTGGAGAAATGCAGAGTTGAATGTCTGAAGTGTTTTGCTCTGCCTGACCCTGGGCTTTTACACACAGTGAAGGAAAGTTAAAAGGTGTTGGAGTGCAGGTTAGGAGGACAAACTCATCATGAACCTCAGGTTGTTGCAGGAAGCGAGCTGTGTGTTTGTGTTTGGCCTAGATCAGCCATGCCATCACGCTCCAGAAGACAGTGGAATACATCGCCAAGCTGCAGCAGGAGAGGACCCAGATGCAGGAGGAAACCAGGCGCCTCCGGGAGGAAATCGAGGAGCTGAACGCCACCATCCTGTGAGAATGGGGAACTCCCAGGGATGGAGCAGCAGCTTCAGTGGTGCCAGAGAGCACGGAGTGTGTGCTCGGTGTCACACCAGGGGCAGATGGGTGTTGAACAGAGCCAAGCTGCTGCCAGCTCCAAGCAGAGCTGCTGTGGGCTGGGCACTGGTGCAAACTGTGTGGATTTTCAGCAAGCTCTGAGCATGGAATGCGCAGCAGTGGCAGCATCAGGGAGGATGTGTCAGGTCAGAATAGTTCTGAGAAGAAGTCAGCGAGGATGTTTTTATAAAGCTCATTGGTGACTGAACTCTCACTCTTCACAATGGCTTCACTGCAGTTTTCTTCTCAAGTGCAGTCAGTTTTTATAGAATATTGTGATTGAGTACATAAGACACTTGGGCTCCAGAAGTTTGCCACTGGCTGAACATAACTGTGATAAATCACTTCACCTTCCCAGTGCCTCAGTTTGCTCTGTGGGTTTATGAATATATACTATTGCAAAGCACGTTGAGAACTGCACTGGCTTTACTTCCATCTGCAGAAATTTTGGGCTTAGGCATGATGTTAAAATTAGCAGTAAATCAAAATATTTTTCTTTTTCTTGCAAAACATAATGAAGTCTGCTTAGTTTTATTTTAAATTGGTCTGTTTTGTAAGAATTTCCTTTACATCTTTTCTTCTCTAACATTGCTTAGGAGTAACTAAATTTTTCCTTGACTCCTGATGTGCCTTATCCTTAACGGATGCCCAAAATTACTTTGTTCTATGTTATACTTTGTTTTCAGTTTTGTTGTTGTAACCAGAAGTGTTTGTAGCAGCTTGATAAATCACTTTGCTGCATGAATATAGACAAAGTTGTTGGGAAAACAGTTTTTATTCCTGACTGGAGCAGTTACACTCTGTGGGGGGATCATGCACTGGGAAGCCCCTCCACCAGAGATACCAGGAATACACACTTTTCTCCTGCAGCAGTTTAGTCTGGAAGAGAAATGTCCTTTTCGGTGAGATTCTGACCTCCAAACATCTTCCCAGTTCTTGCCAGCAGCAGCTCCCTGCTACCGGGGTTCCCGTGACGCGGCAAAGGTTTGACCACATGAGGAAGATGTTTGATGAGTACGTGAGAAGCAGGACCCTGCAGAACTGGAAGTTCTGGATTGTATCCTTTAATACCAATCTGATCAACTTGGGCTTTGGTATTGGTAGTTCAAGAGCCAAGAACTTGGGATTCTGATGCTGTGATGTCCTCAGTTTTCATCCACACCTGCATATGGATACGGGTTCTTGCGGACCTTGTTCACCTCAACGTGTGGGAGGTAACTGCAAAGTAAAATGCAGTGCAGAGGCAAGGTTTTCCTGCTAGGTATTGTACTGCAGGAAATCTTACATGGACTCTGCTGTAGCTGCAGCTCTGGTTATCTTTGGGAAATGTACATAGACAATAGCAAAGATTCCTGGGGAAGAAAAACTACTGTTACAGAAGCTGTTCAAAAACTTGCACATTCCCCTTTCCTTTTTTCCTCTTCGGGTCTGTGTGGAACACTTTTGCAAAACATAGTGAATATCATTAGGAACTAAGGTTCAATTTTTTTCTCAGTCTTACTGTTAAGATATTTTAAAATACAGTTATTTAAACATTGCAATCCCTCTGGCTGTTGAAGTCCATTTAGAAATCCAGTGTTTTCTCTGCCGTAGCCTTTCCCATAGAATGTTTTGAACTCCCCCTTTGTTGTCTCCCTTAACGTTTGGTGGTTTGCAGTTCAGCATTATTATTAAGCCATTGTTTGAGTCCTTCAATGGGATGGTTTCCACAACAAGCTTTAAGGATCTGAACGAAACTGCACTGGCCTGGTTGGATCAGCACTGTTCTCTTCCTGTTCTGAGGCCAAGTAAGTGAAGTTCCATGCAGCAGCTCTTCAGATCACAGAAAGTATGATATAATAGCATTTCTTACAAGTCAGAGGATGGCAAAGAAAGCACATGATGCTGCACGTGGCTTTTGCTTCCTTTTTGTTGGCTCAGTGAAAAAATAAGAGCCTCTTCTGACTGTGATGACAGAAAAAATGGTTGAATATACCAGAATTTAAACAGTTTTTAGCTACATTTAAATTTCAAAAGCTTGGCTCTAGTTGGAGTATGTTTGGCAGCGTGATTTATCTCGTGATGAGAAAAGACCTCTGAGATTTGTATTTAGCTTTGGAGTGACCTTCTGTTTGGGCATCACTGCTTGATTCTTTCCCTCTTGCCTTTCAGCAAGTATTAAATTTACATTTATTGCTGTCAGGGGGTGCTCTATTTTGCAGAAGAAATATCAGTCAGATTAATAGCTTTTCCTGATGCTTTCCTGCATTTTTTTTTTTTACAGTGGTGCTGGACACCCTGCGGCAGCTGAGCAGGAGCACCTCCATCCTGTCGGACCCATTGCGGCTGCCGGAGCAGGCGCGGGAGGCTGTGACGAAGGTGAACAAGAGAGCTGGGGAGACCTAACAACCAAAGACACTGAGGTGCTTGTCCCAGGGGTGGAGAACCTGCCAGGCCCTGCCTGCCCAGGCTCCTCCAGTCAGTGCACTTTAGAAAGGATTCTCTCCATCACCCGAGACATTGTTCAGGGCACCTGGCCCTGCCTTGCGAAGAGGTGCAGGTGATGCAGCGTTGTCAGAACGTTTGGGTTCCTCTCCAGTGCTGTGCTGTGCTCTGTCACGTGAGAAAAAACACCAAGCTCAGGTAAACTCAGCAGGTTTGAGCCCTGCAGGCAGCAATAGATCTCCATCAATGCATCCTTATGCAACTAATGGAACGCCCTCAGTTCTCTGAAGTGTAAATCCTGTACACCGAGGAATGTGCTCTTCAAGGGGAAAAAAATACTTCTGATTTCATGAAGCAAAATGTGCTTTTTATTTTGTTCTCTGGTATTGGGTTCCATGTGTTTTACTTGAATAGTGAAAATTGTTAAACAGGATCGTATGAAAAACCAAAGGAGAAGAAAAATCTGTCAGTGATGTCAACTCATGGCAAAAATACTAGAATTAAAATCTCAGGCTGTGTTTTGTGTATTTTTATTTTAATGAGTGTATCATTGCATTTGATCCATTTTGAGACGTGCTTTATTTTCTAGTAAATAAAGTAGCTGATTTTTATTTTTTTTTATATAGCCATTGCAAGGGAGTAGCAGGCTGTGCAGTAAGTGCAAGAAAGCAGTTTTAAATTGTGTAAATTCTGCGATTAGGATAAATACATGAATTTTATATCAGTTTAATCAATGAACTATTTTCTTGCACTCTGCACAGTTCAGCTGCCATCCTCACAAAATGTGCACATATAAAACACATCCATAGGTAAATGTAGTAGCACTTCAGAGACAAGAATTGAGTTTGTAATGTTAAAAAATTGGCTTTTTTATTATCTCAGAAGCTATATCAAACCACACAGACTTGCAGTCAGTTCTTTGCTTCTTTGTCTTTTTTTGCTTCTTCTTTTTGCCTTCTGTCTGAAAAACCTGAAGGACTTTGCTAGGCCTGGTCTGTATGGGAAGGTTCGGTTCAACATGAATTTAGAACATATAAAAATAAGTTTAAAACTCAAAATACTGCATAACATTTTTCTGTGACAATCTCAGCACGTGCTGTGCTCTGCTGCAGGTAAACTGAGTCCCATTCCAGCGGTGATTGTCCATCCTGGGACAGCACTGGGATGTTCATTCCAGCTCATTGTTCATTGTCTGGATGATCCCATGACCACTGGAATTCCACTCACGACTTGATCCTGATTGTTCAGAGCTCTGCAAACGGTGGGAACACTTCCCTTGAGCAGTTTTGCTCCAGTTCCGAGGGCAGGCTGGAGATGCTGTGCAGCCTTTCACAGTGAGAAAATGAAGAATAACTGGAGCACTTGGGGGCTCCACACTCTGAAATGGGCTCAGCAGGTTCTCCTTGGGGAAAGGAGCT
Source organism: Motacilla alba alba (assembly GCF_015832195.1). NCBI lineage: Eukaryota > Metazoa > Chordata > Aves > Passeriformes > Motacillidae > Motacilla > Motacilla alba. The sequence continues at coordinate 10,785,039 of NC_052030.1, read as the reverse complement.
TTTCTCAGCATTGTTCCCAGTCTCCTCCACTTGGTGGGCCAACGTTTGGAAGGAAGCAATGGGCCTGGGGAGTAGGGCTGAGCACAGGTGGAGGTTCTGTTCTTCTTTCTCCTTTGTCCTGAGTTCTTGCAGCTAATGGCTTTCCTTGCAGAGTTCCTTCTGTGAGAGCAGCACTGTAGGAAGGACAAGGCACAGAAGGTGAGGCTCTCCCTGCATGGAGGGACTGAGGACTGAAGGGGAAGGCAGAGTGGCACATTTTGTACCAGCACAGCCTCCTCTGTGCAGACAGAGGGGAACATGCTTTTCTTTCTTTTTTTTCTTTTTACAGTAGATTTGACAAATAATTTGCAGTTTGTGGCACATGTGAAAACCTGTGTCCCTGTGACAGAAGCAACAAAATTTCAAGTCTCAGCCAAGGAATGGTGTGCAAAGGTTGTCATAGTAGTTAAATAGTGAGTAGATTTTCTGGAGGGATCCGTTCCCAGATCTTTCATAATGTTGTAATCAATTAAGCAATATTCTTTTGGATACCTCTGGGTAAGTGTTAAATAAGTAAATAATTTTTTGAATCAGTGCTTTCAATCCTCCCATTTTTATCACTAGTTGTGAATTTGACTCCAATAAAATCATTTTACACTGTAATGAGCTGGGAATGTCCCTTTTGTCCTTTCCTTGGAAAGGACCTCACCGTTACAAACACGTGTGGGTTTCTAGCAAGACAGCAGCAGGAATATTGTCCAAGAGCTGGTGTTTTTGCTGACCTTTTCAGATGAGCAGATTCTCTAATGCCTCCCCTGCAGTGTGGCCTCCTGCTTGTCAGCAGTGATGGTGTGTGATTTTTACCATTTCTGGTATCGATGACGTGGGAGTTCTGTCACAACAATCACAGTGCAGTGCAATCATCCTTCAGGGCCCTGGGGGATCTGAGAACTGAGACCCTAACATCCCATATCTCACTGGATGGACTGGAAACTGAAAGCAACCTTAAAGGAATGGGGAGGGGTAATTCACCTGAACTGCCAAAAACTTTGTCCATTCACAGTTTTGATATGGATGGAAAACTCATCCATCAGATTGCACCATGAGCTGGTTACAATTGGAGGGGAAGTGCTTGTTAAACAAATTGTGGTGCAGAAACAAACTCCAAGCACTATTAAAAAACTGCAAATCTTAAAGAGAAAAAAAATTAAGTATTGCTTACTTAGGCAAGAGTGTAGGAGGGAGGAAAGGAAAAGTGAAAAGATACTTTCCAGTATTGCAATTACCAGAAATGATGTGGCTGCTCTTTGAAGCAGTGATTCAATATGTTCTTGTCACCCTTTTACTGCAGATGAGAGTACTTTTGTCAGTCAGCCTTGTGAGGAGAGTGATTTCCCTTCATTTGGAAACACAGGAGGAAAAAAGCTGGTTTATGTCTCACAGCTGAGCAGTAGAACCACTAAAGATTGGTATGGGAAGAGATCCACCACGTATGTATTAGTTCCTGCATAGTTTTCCACTTTGATTTATGTTGAAACACTTTAGTCTTTCTTTCTTACCCATGGAAGAATTTAAATACTTTATTTTTTCAAAGTTTTCTAATTTAAGCACTCTGATTTTCTCAGTTTCACCAAAGTAAGCAAGCCAAACACACAGTGCCTATAGTCTGCACAGAATTGCAGGTGCTGCACATCTGTCTGGTGCTAAACTTTTGGAGAACCCCCATACAACTGAATACAAGCTGTATTCTGTCAAATCCAACATGTTTCACTCAGTAAAGGAGTGGCTAAATAACTTATTTATGGCCTGTGATATGCACAAAATCAAAATGGGACTGTCTGCTGGTTCCTTCTGACCTCAGATCGTATTAATTGGTATATTGTAAATGGCCCCACCCCAAAGACAAATTCTGGAGAACTTGGGCATTATCTGGTGTAGTTATTAGCTTGTATTGTAGTTGTTGGCCTCCTTTTAGCAGGAGGAGTAAGGGGTGAAGGTCCAGGAGCAAACTAGAATTGAAGGAATTTCTGAGGAGGAGGATCAGAGACACGTGCACACTTCACCATGACAGTCTGATCTCTGCACAAAACCAAAGGATTCTTGGTTAATACCATTTCACCTGACTGGAATGTTCTTCCATGCTTTCCTAGACCTGTGGGGAAAGCTTCCTTGAAGGAGGGGCTACCAGAATGTTTCCATCTGTGCCTTACATCTTGGTGTCGTGCACGCATTTGATTAATCATAAGTCATCCATTGTTCCCCCTAAAATGATGCTGTGTGGAAAATTCAGAGAATGGAGGAAGTGGGGCTTCCCTGGCTTTTTAGAGGGTTTTATCTGTGTGGCATTACTGTGACTCTTTCAGACTGAGGTTGTGAGTAACTGTTTCTATGTTTGGAAAAAATTGCATCTTCCCTGCTGAATCTGCCCCTCTCCACTGCCGTGTGCAGGAACACGTGTGCACACATGGACAAAATCTCTGCTCTGCCAAACCCAGGAAACAGGCAAGGCCTTAAACCTCTACATCTGAGACAGAAAAAGATGTCTTTGAAAAGACAAAGGGCTGTCAAATGTATTGAAAACCTGTATCCCTTTGTATCTTCAGGTTTTTTTACATTCCTCTGTGTGTGCGTTTGTGTTCACATGTGGTAGAAGGGACAGGGACAGGTAAATTTAGTTTTGTTTGCTTTTAAACCCAAAACTCCTAAAAAGGAGTTTGAGAACAGGAGAGGGAAGCTCACTGCAGAAATGTTCAGTAAGATAATGCTTACTTGAAGGATGTTTCATTTTCTCAGATTCTGGAGTGGATAATTCTTGCCTTGATGTTGTCAGCTAGAAGGTACAGCTGAAAATTGAATGAGTTTTTCACTGTTTCCTCCTTTTTCTTTCTATTTTTTGGTTCCTTCTCACCTTTATTGTGTGGAAAACCACCAAAAAAACAAAAAGCTGATGACATCCAGTTCAGGTTCTTTAGGGATTTAGTCACACCAGTCTGGAGGACTGTGGACAATTGTTAGTAACTTCTAGGAGTTTTTTAAATTAGGTGAGACATCAGGAGTTTTTCTATTACTCCTCAATTTATACACTTGAGTTGCAGAGGAGATTATTTGGTTTGGTTTGTTGGTTTTTTTTTTAATAGAACCCCAATATTTTTCCCACAACATCAGTTAAAGCTCTGGTTTTCTTTGGTTTCATTCTTGGTTGGATTTTCTGCTCATACACTGTGTAGAGCAGAAGTGGTAGAACCAAACTGTAGCTTTATCTGTAAAACTTGAGTTCTTCAGTTGCAATTACAGTAACTTCAGTTACAATAAAACACACCTTTGGTATATAATGGAATTAATTTCTAGCCACTGTCTGAACTTTTTCTATCTGAACTTTTCCAACGTGAATAAGATTTTCAGTCAAAAGATATCAATGTTATGAGCAAGCCTTTTAACAATACAATGAATAAATAGATCGTTTTCTTCTTCTAACCTTGTATTTAAATGTGTTTTAAGTGAATGGAATTCATTCTTGTTAAGAAAAAAATGACAAAAAAAAAAGCTTGAAGGTATGAGGACTTCAGGTTGTGCTCTTGCTTTGCTTAGGTTTCCTGTTCTGTTGCATGACAACTTCTGTTGTGCTGTTGATATGTAGCACTTTTCAGTAGGTCTGTTAAATTGTGCAATGCATTTTTTTATATTTACAACCAAAACAATAAAGGATATTTTTTGGAAGAAAGTGGTTGTAATGCCTTTCTTTTCTGACTGGAGGTGAGGAAATGGTAAGCAGAATTATTCCTGGACTAGGGTTGGCGTCTTGGCATCCTTTTTGCAGCTCTAAAAGGTGACAAGAGCTCGTTGCCCTGTGAACGGTGCTGGAGTTACCTTTGCATCTGTGTGTTTGGCATTCCCAGAGCAGGGCCCTGTATTCCCTGTGGAGTTGCTGAAGTTTGGACTCCTTTTGGGATTGATATTGGTGTTAGGCACTGAGCTGCTTAAGTCCATTTAAAAATGAAATTAATAAATCTGCCTTTAATGACTGATTTTTGTTTTTCTCTGGTAGGACATTCCAGCTCTCTGTGCTTCAGTTGTCACCTCCCTGGCATTTTGGATTTTCTTGCTTAGTGGAAGCAGCAGTGAGGCTCTAGTTGAAGTGAAAGGTAATAGTAGAGTGAAAAGAAGGATTTTTTTTAAATCACCGCAGAAGAGTTTGTGCAGGTTGATGTTATCCTTGTGACTGGTGTTTTTGATTTGGTATTTCTGATGAGAACTTCTGATGAGTCAGGCCTGCGGTTCCAGGAGGTACAGCAGGGTTCAAAAACCCTGCATTTAATTTTTCAGAAATCACAAGCTTGATCTCACATGAAGCATTTTGGTGGGAGTGAAGAGCACTTCTATTTCAACAGTGATAAAACAACTCCTCGGCCTTCCTTCACTCTTGACCAAGCACTACAAATGCCAGAGTTATTGCAGTGATGCTATCAAAGCTCTCTGGGAGGAAGCTGTGGCTGCAGAGCACTGTTTCTGTATTACTGATTTAGTGGTGATTTCTGGGAGGCTGCTGTAATTTCAGCTGAGGTGCCAAAAGAGCTTGTGAAGTGGTTTCTTTTTGTGGCTGGCTCTGCTAATCCTTGAACACTGCCAAAAGTGGACATACACTTGTTCTGTGGAAATGATGCCAAATGAAATCATTGCTGTAAGTGATTTCACAGCCCAGGCCTCTCTTTATTTCTAAAAGAATGGAATAGAATGCTCAGTAGATTTTTATTTATTTATTTTAACTTATATTTTCCCTCAGGAGCCGATCTCTGCATTTTCTCCAGGAGGTGGGCAGACAAAGAGTGGTTATTTGGGTGTTGGGGAAGTTCCCTGTGTGCAAACCCAGAAGAGCCCCTGTTGTCATCCAGAGAGATGTTTAACATGCTCCAGTTTCAGAACAAGGTGTGTGTGTGTCACGCCCCCAATGCTTTTCCACCACCAAATGGAAACAAACACAGGAAAGATGAGACTCATCACATCCCTCAGTCCTGCTGCTGCCTTCTGACACTCTTACAGAGCCCATCTGTGGCTCTTCCATCCAAACCCTTCATTCCTCATAGACCTCAAAAGCTTTGTTTCCAACCAGGATAAAAGGGGAGCTGCTTGTCAGGAGGTCTTTGCTGGTGACCAAATCATGATCACAGCAGAGATGCTCCCTGTGACACAAGTTTATCCCCCAGCTTGCAGCCCTCCCGGGCTGGGGAGGATTTATGAGCCTGGTAACCCTGCACCAGGAAGGCCACAGGGCTGCAGGTGTTCTCTCCATGTTCTCTCCGTGTTCTGCCTGGGGCTGGTGCCTTTTCCTCTCGGCAGTGACTGTCTGAGTGTTCCCCCCTGGAGAAGAAAACTCTTCTTTCTCAGGTAGCTCTTCCCATGACGTGAGTTTGGACAGACCTTCTGACTCACTTTGAGATGTTGCTAGCACCGCTGAGGAAGCTTTTCCCTTTCTAGGGAAAACACTTTTGTTGAGCTATTTATATCTTTAGAAGGTGAAACACAAGCCATGCATGGGTGAGGAAACCACAGGGAGCAGCCCTGTCTAATCCTCTGGTTCAGCAAGGCTTAAGTGCTTTGTGTCACTCCTTCAGCGGTGATGTTTAAGCCCTCGGGGTGTGACTCTTTTCCTCCTCTGAGAGCTTTGCTGACCCCACCTGAAAAGGTCAGGCAGGTGTTGCTTCAGCCTTGAGGGAAGCACAACCCCAGGCAGTGATATTTTTTTTCCAACCACTCCTTTTTTCTACTAGAAATGGAGGCTAGGAGGTGGGATTTTACCTTCTTCGTGTCACCACTATGTGACATCCCCACAGGTGTGTCTGAAATGGGACCTGTTTGGGAGGAATTCTTCCCCTGGCTCCAGCAAGTCCCTCAGTTCCTCTTGGGAAACTTGAGTGCTTTTCTAGGATCCCCCCCCTCAGACTTTTGGGGGGCTGGCAGTGTAACTCAGTTGATAGCAAACCCACTTTTCCTGGAGAAGTCTGAGCACAACAGGGCCGGTGCAAAATATATTGTAAAAAAAGAATTAGTAAAAAAAGAATCCAGCAATATTTGTTTTATTTAATATTTTAATTAAGTTCCAGTTTCTATCCAAAGGTGGTAACAGGAAATACAGGAGTAAAACCGTTCATCTACTAAGTAGCAAATAGATCCCTTTCAGTATTAAAATATAAGAGTTTAAAATATGAATAAATAAATATATAAACTAATTGCTTAAATAGATTTATAAAAATAGATGTGTTGTATAAATTCATAAATAATATTCCCTAGTAGAGAGAGAAGTACAAAATCAGCCTGCTAACAATCAACTTTTCTTTTGAAAAACAACTGCAAGATAAAAATATAAATAACATTAAAATTACTGAATTTACACTTTCCTGATTGATTATATATGTCAGGGCTGGTTAATTAAATTACCTTGACTCCCATTAGTCCATCCTTATTATATGCTGTTGCAAATAAGACAGTATAAATAGTTTTATAATAAATACATTCAATAACACATTCATCCTTTAAATATTAAATTAAACTAGATTATATAGTTAGAAAGAATAGCAAGTACATTATCAATGTTCATCCTGGCATCAAACTGATTCCGTAACCCCTGATACAGGTCTCATTTACAGAGACCTATCTTCAAGTTATTTTTTCCTTCTGGCATATCAAACTGCTGCTTCAGAGTACAGCTTTCCTGTAAGCTTCATGATGTCCTCATATTTCTTTAAAACCCACCAGATGTAGTTTTTTGTCTCTGCATGGCTCCTGGAGTGGCCCCGGGGCTCCACCTGGGGAGGGCTGCAGGTGTAGAAGGCAGTGCCTTGCCTCAGCGTGGTGCCCAGCTGGTTGAGGTTGGCCTGGACCACGCCTTTGGAGCTCTTGTTGCAGAAGGTTTCTATGTCACCTCTCAGGGTTTTCAGAGCGTTGTGGATGTGGTGCAAAGCACAGCAGTTTGCCTGGAAAGCTGGGCACGTGGGTATTGTTTCTGTCATGTCGCTGGGCTCGGGCGTAATCACTGTCCCGAACTCAGAGCGCAATGTTGGAGAGATACACTTGTGCTGTGGGGAAGGAAGAAGAAGTTGTTAAATTGTTGATCCTTTGGTTTCCCTTTCTCATTTGTGTACCTGTTTGTGGGGTTTTTAGTTGCGTTTCAATCTTGTATTAACACCTCCATCCCTCTGATCAAGCAGGCATTGCACAGTTTGCAGATCCCCATGCCTTGCTTGCCTTGGTTCTCAGCTTTTCTAAACCTTGGGTTCTGTTCTTTGCTGTAGGGGCAAAATTTACCTATTCCAGTGATCTGGTTTGTCCATATGTGTTTCCATCTGTGTCGGCAGAGATGGTTTTGATTTCAAAAATGAATTCAGAGGAAATGTCAATGTTGATTTTTATCAACATACTCTTGGGAACGCAGTCCCAGGAACTGAACTTTGTCTGAGGCATTGACACCTGGGTTCAGTGAACGTTTTTTCCTTTCTAAGGAAAGGATAAGGGAACAGGACTTTTGGCAGAAGTGCTCAAGCACTGGGGTCAGACTGAAGGGCGAAGCAATTCTCACCACATTTCCAGTGACCTGACTAAATTGCTGCAAGAATGTGCCCAGTGGGACTCAGGAGACTGAGAAGGAACACTGGGAATCAGGAAGATCCCAGCAGGCAATGACCTGAGGCAAAGTCACCCAAGCTCTCTGCAGCTGCCCTTGCTCCAACTGCCCTGAAATAACACAATGGTCACTTTCCTTCTTGCATGGAATACAGAGAAGAGCCTACTTTAGGTTTTAACCCAAATACTTCTTTTCTGGTGGTCTTTCTAGTGTTTTATAATAATCCCAGAGATTCCTCCACAGACATAGGCACAGCACAGGGAAAATGGTGCACTTACGTAGAATTCAAACAACTCATGTGCTTTCTGTTGTATTACTGATGCATAGGTTGGTATCTCTGTAGTGAAATGATTCTGCCTCTGTCCTGTAGTCATTCTGCTTTCTGATGTCTGTGTCGGTGCCATGGACCCCAAAGGAACCAATAAACAGAAGAGGAAGATTGCAAACTTGTTGATCTCTGCATTGGGATGAAGAGAGGAAACCAAAAAGAAAGACAATACTATGATTAGTCTCAATCTTCTGCATAGCTTTTTGCAAATCTTAATGCAACGTGACACATTTTTAAAGCGTATAGGCATGAAGTGGCTGAGCTAGAGATGAACATCAGCCTGTGGCAAGGGTAAGTCACACCCACCTGCTCTGCATTCCATGGTGGGATGGGACAGCAGTGGCTTGGCTGGGAGCTGGCCTTGGAGCTGGTTCTGGAGCTTCTGCCTGCCTGGAGTGCTGTGATGGGGCCAGCCAGGCTGCATTTAAGCGCTCTGGAGTCCTGCGTCAGTGGCTCCCCCACAGTATATTTTTTTTTTTTTCTTGCCAGTGATAATTTGGGTTTTTTTCTTTCTTGAAAGATTACATCAAAAGTTGATTCAAATGTGTCTTCACAGATTGTGATCTACGTGCAGAGTTTCAAACTGACATAGAGGGTGTCCTGTGTCATCTCTTTGACTAAGAGCTTTCCTTGGCCATCCCATCTAAATCCTTGGGCTCTCCAAAGTGTGGGATTTAGAACATAAACTCTTGTTTTATTTATAAAGGTGGTTGGAAGCACATTATTGCTGCCCAAAGCCATTGCTTCTCCTGCAGAGTCAGTGTAAGAGTGGGCCAATGCAGGGAGTGAAAAAGGCTTGTGTGCAAGGTAGGTCAGGCCTCCAGTTCCATGTATAAATTCTTTTGCTGGATGCCTGTAAGACCCTATTCCTCAGGATCCCCCCTCCCCATGCCTGTTGCCCATCTTTCCAACTCCCCTGAGGCTGTTTTCTGCTTTTGGTGACCAAGTGTAGGAAATTCTCATACCCACCAAAACAGAATAGGTGCTAAGTAATGCCAAGGAAGAGATGAGTTACCATGGCCAACAAAAAGGACAGCTCTGGCAGACACTTCTTTTATTTGAGGGTTTTATTGTTATTTGTTGGGAAAATGAAAACTGAGAGATTATTCTTTGTGCGTGGCATTCTTTAGGAATGTCCCTGCAAAGGCAGTAGTGGGTACAGATGGTTCCTTTCAGGCACAAGGGTGATCTTGGTTTCTTGTTCAGAAGCACCAGACCTGCAGAAATGCAGTTGGTCAGTGGCCCCCAGAATATCTATGGAAGGTGCAGGAGCTTGTACATAAAAGATACCACTGGGCACTGCCAGCCTCCTTTCAGCTCTCGCAGATGGGCACAGCCAGGGAATACTGGGATCTGGTCTCCCCCCAAGAGCAGGAGTATCTCTTTGTGCAGCACTGAAGGCAATGGAGCCAAGTTATTTTAAATAGTGATGCAAATAAAAGAAGCAGAATTTTTACAGCTTTGCTTTTCCACAAAACACAATTCAACCACTGGTAATTTTCTTTCAAAGACTTTCAGAAGATTTTACTTCATTTTCTCCTAAGGACAGCACTTTACCTGGTTATTCCACTCCAGGACATGCCATTATCTCATAGTCTGTGCATGCTGTGCACATCCTTTCTGGTCTGTACAGGGCTGTGATAAGCTGCTGAGCTGATAAGGGAGCAGGTCAGCATCCGTCCTGTAAAACCCAACCTGAGAAATTCAGCTTTCCACCACGTAACCATCAGACATCACAGAGCAAGTGCAATTCATTTGGTGAAGTTCTGCTGCCACGCGCTGCTCTGTCAGCTCTCTAAAATGGAATTTGTGGCCATTGCCACAACACCTATCGCTGGAAAAAGGAAATTAATCTCTGCCTGTGGAGACCTGATGCTGACCTGAGACACAGCTGTGGCTTTTGTTCCTTGAGCTCACCTACTTTTTCCAAGTGTGGGAGCTGGTATTTTCAGCCGTGAGGTTATTTTCTGGCCTTACATGGTTGTGTGGCAGTGCCCTCCCCGTAAAGGGAGAGCTGGGCTTTTGGAGCTGACTGAGACCCTGACTGCTTCTTCCCTGAAGCCTGAGTGACACTCAGCACACAGATAAGGGAAATGGCAAATTCCATGCCACAGGCTCCCAGCCAGGGAAGAATGCTGATGCTGCACCCTGCAAGTGCAGCATGAGGCCACCTGCCCTTTTCCTGGTGGGGAGCAGCCCCCAGAACCCAGCAGGAACCAGAAAAACAGGGATTTATTCCCAGCTGGGCGAGCTTGGTGCTGTTCCAGACCTGCTCCACCCTCTGCTTGGAGAGTTTGGTTCCATGGCACCATCTCCTAGCGACAGGGACACAAAGCACTGAGCCAGGGGATTCCCTGCCGGGCTGGGGCTGCATGGCAGCACCCCGCAGCGTCTCGGCTGCTTTTCAGGAGTACCTGCAGCACCTGGGGCTGCAGGACTTCCCCTGTGGCCTCGGCAGCTGGGTAGGGGTCTGGGGGGCACAGCTGTGGGACGTGGCACAGGGCTGCCATTGCCTCTCCTCTCTCCCTGCCCACAGAACAAATCCCGCCTCAATGCCCGCAGGAGCACCCGGGCACAGCCCTTGGGGCTGGAGGAGGCCGTGCCACCAGGAGAGGAGACCCCCGAGGTGCTGCTGGAGCTGCTGAGAGACAAGCACAGCCCCTGGGCACTGCCCCCCGACTGCAGCCCCCAGGCCCAGCACCTGCGGGAAGTGGTGGTGCTGGCACCCGAGCTCCTCCGTGGCTCCAGAGTCTTCCAGCTTATCAAGTCCCTGCGGATACTCGACCAGGGGGTAAGTGCAGCTGCTGGTGCCCATAAAGTTGTGTCTTCCTGCTGTCAGGGAAAACACGCTGGGAGAAGAACCTTGCCATCCCATGGTCTTCCCAGGTGCTGCAGCTAGAGTAGAGCTTCTCCGCACAGCCTCCCCAGGATGTTGTGCTAATCCATGTCACACAGATGTCACACAGATCAAGATGTGTCTATGCCACCCTGGCCACAAGGTGCCTCAAGGACAAGTTGGCCAAACCCAGCTCTCTTTGCAGGTGGAGGAGGTGGATGAGGGTGTGCTGCAGTTCCAGCAGCTGGAGGAGCTCGTCCTCAGTGCCAACCACATCAGCAGAGTAACCTCGGCCCACCTGCCCCGGACTCTGAAGGTGAGTGAGCAGAGTCTTGTGCAGGATGGGGCAGGAATTCCCATGTGGGAACACAGGGAAAGCCAAACAGCTCAAGGGGGTGCCAGGAACAGCTCGTTGCCAAGGTGTTTGTTGTTCCTTCTGTCCTGGGCAGCTGCTGGAGCTCTGCTACAACGCTGTGGGTGATCTGCAGGACCTGTGTGCTCGGCCACCCCCACAGCTCCAGCACTTGGGGCTGGGCTACAACCGGCTGTGCGGCCCTTCCCAGGAAAAGCACCTCACCGTGGATTTCTGGTAATGCCACAGGCTGAATGTGGGCTCCTGAAGGGGAAATGAGCAGATGTGAACAGCTGACCTCAAGCCATGGAAGTGGCCCTTTTTGGGAAAATACAGAAGGGTTGTTTCTTTGTTCTGTGTCTACTCTCTGTGCAGAGTAGTCTGTCTCTGCTGTCTTCTGCCTCATGCCCAGAGGTTGTTTTGGTCCTTAGCAAGGTGTGGAATGGGGAGATTACCAGGGGAGCTGCCCTGACACCCTGCCCATCCCAGTTCCATTTCCCTGGGCAGTTTACTTTTTCCATGTCCTTCCCTAAGCCACTGCTGGAAGTCTGTAAGCATCTGAAGCATAGACTGCATCACCAAATGGTGCAGTGGGGTCATCAATGGATGTTAAAGAAATGTTTTTGTGTTGTGAGGCAGACTGGCAATGGACTGTATGGCTCAGGGATTTGGAACTGGCCTCCAGATTGGATTCCTCAGTTCAACCCAGTTTGTGCTAGAGAAATAGGAATTTTGTTTCTGTTTTTGGTCCAGGACTGCAGCTTTCTGTCCTCAAATAGGTGCTGGCTGCCTTACATCCTTCCCTGGGTTCTCTCCTTAGGCCAAACCTTGTCTCCCTTGACCTGAGCTTTAACAGCCTCACGGACCTGCTGGGGCTGGTCTCCCAACTGTCCACTCTGCAGAGCCTCCGCATCCTGGTGCTCCAAGGGAACCCACTGGCTCTCATCCCCACTTACAGAGGCTTCCTCGTGGACAGCCTGCCCAAGCTGTCCATCCTCGATGACATCTACATATGGCCTGAAGAGAGGCAGCAGTTCCATGGGCTGGCAAGGCAGCCAGGTGAGCCCTGCCTTTGAGCCTGCCCGTGCTGACCCTGTGATTCAGGAGTGGGGTTTGCATTGTGGTTGTGTGATTAGAAGTGAGGTAGTTTCAGCCTTAGGCCCGAGAACAACCCATCCCAGTCCCAGCACTGCCTCAGTGTCCTGGCCTGCCTCAGCTTTTCTTCCCAGACACCATCTGGTTTCTGTCCTGGGGAAGGTGCTCACATGGGGCTGCACTGTCTGCGCACAGCGGTGCCACCTCTGTGGCACATCCCTGACCGGGATGAGAGCAGGAGGCTGGGGACACCCGGGATGGGAAACCTCTCTTGATGGCCCCTACTCAATGAGCTTATGTGCTGGATATGCTTTTTGGAGATTCAAACGTTGAAGGAGCAGAGCAGCCAAGCCAGGAGGTGTTTGCGTGGCTTTGTAGTGACGCCACGTGGCAGTGGTTTGTCACAGCATTTGCAGAGGCTGGCACCGAGGCATGCCAGCAGGTGGGACATGAGACCTGAAGGTTTCTGCTTGCTCTGTTCCTTCCTCTCTCTGGAAGGGGAGTGCTGCAGCTTCACGGCAGGATTCTCGTCCTTTCAGAGCTGATCAGGAGTGAAGCACGAGTGGTCGTGAGCATTGGGGAGATGAAGGGACTCCCTAATCCCGAAGCTTTTCAGCAGCTGGAGGCTGGCTCCGAGGGTCCGGTGATCACCTACAGCTACTGTGTGACCTACCAGTTTGCAGAGGGAGAGGAGCTTGAGGACAGGGGCAGTCCTGAGGTTGGTGCTTGATTGTGGTCTTGGAAGCAAGCAGCATGGCAGGTCACAGCAGGGGGAACTGCATCTCCAGGCTGTGGGGTGATGGGCCTGGCATGGGGATCAGCAGTGCTGGGGACAGAATTCCCATGTGGCTGCATGCAGCAGGACAAGCCCCAGCTGCCCACGTTCCACATTCCTGTTGGGGAGCCCAGAGCTCTGCACATGGGAGGGAACTCACAGCCTCCCTCCTGCTGACTGTGACAGACCCTTTCCCTGGCACTGAAGTCCCTTCTTCCCATGAGGGTGGGCTGGGGAATAGGATTTTGGAAGCAAATCCATCTCTGTTCCAGGGAACAGAAATCCACCAGAGTCCCACCGTGGCCACACTGGATGTGGACATCTCTGCTCAGGACACAGGAGAAACAAAGAGCCATCAGGAGTCTGCAGCCACAGAGGAGCCCAAGGCCCACTCTGGTAATGAGGAATTATCGATCTTCTGTTCCATGTCTCAGGGCAGGTTTATAGCTCTTTGTGGGGTGTGATGGCATCAAGATGTCCCTTGCAGTGCCAGCTGGGCTGTTCCCAGGACAGATGGGTAGTGACCTGGCACCAGCCGTGTCCTGGGAGTCCTTCTATCCTGGGGAAAGAGAGGTCTCCTCTGAACTTTTTTGTGTCCCTACACAGCAAAGGTTTTTGCCACCCCTGCACAGCCCTGGGCAGACACCATTGACTGCAGCTACAGGAAGGAACACATTGCCAAGGACTTAGTGGGGCTGAAGTCCTACCTGGAGGCTGGAACCATTGTCTCAGTTGTGGAGGAGAAGGTGAGGGTGAGGCTGAGCTGGATGAAGGGGGAAGAGCTGCTGGGAGGCCCAGCCAGTGGCATCACATTCCCTCTGGGAGGCAGGCTGGGATGGCAGTGACCCTGGGCCAGCTCCTCTCTCCGGGCAGGTGCTCTCGTGGCCTGTGGATCCAGAAGAAGATGCTGTCACAAGTAAGAAGGAAGGACAGGAGCTGAAGAAGAATGGTGCAAAGGTAGGGCACCAGGAAAGAACAATGACCACATTCTATCTGAGTTGCAAAAACAGTGATGGGAGAACAAGGACCCTTCTCCTGGGTCAGTCTGGTGTGCCAGAGAGTCAGACCTCTCCCAGAGTCCCCCATTTCTCTGGGGGGAAGGCAGCAGCTGTTGGCACACATCTTGGCCAGGGTGCAGTGGTGGGCAAGGGGCTGGGTTGGGGTTGCTTCTCTCTGATAAAGGGACCCCAACCTTCTGCTGAGGCCTGTCCCCGTGTCCAAGGACAAGCAGAAAAAGAAGAAGAAGAAGAAGTCATGTGAATTCCGCAGCGACCCTCCCATTTGGAGCACCCTGGGCACCATGAGGGTGACCTTGGAGACCCTGCTGGCCACTGAGAACCTGGTGGCAACTGTGTGTGACTTTGGGATCCTGATCCCTGAGAAACCACCAGAAGCATCAGTTCTGGAGGAGAAGGTAAGGAGCATGTCCCAGGGCAGGGCTGCAGGCTGGGGTTCAGCAAATGCCTTCTCTGGCCTGGGCATCCATCCATCCATCCCTCAGTTCTCCTGTCCCCAAAATGGGGCTGAATTAGCCCTGCCTGACCACCATCCATCACTGCTGATGTGGTTATTTAAGGCTGATATTAGTGAGCAGTTCTGCTACTTTTTCTGAGCCTAGGAAAAGAGATGAGTTTATTTTTCCATTCCAGAATGTGTAAGCAGCCACTCGTGCTTCCTCTGGTGCTCTCTCTCAGCATGGCAGCACATACCAGCTGTACCAACTTTGTTTCCTGGATTCTCTTCTCTGAGCAGCCACTCTGCTGTGCTCCTGCTCCCCCTCACCTCTGTCCCCTGCCCCTGAAATCCCAGAGACAGCACCCAGATGATGACAGCTGACACAGGACTGAATGGGGACAGTGAGTTTCAACACAGCCTTACTGTGGAAACATCTCTCTCCACAGGAGGTAAAAAAAGGCAAAGACAAGAGCCAAAAACCCAAAGCAGAGAAAGGAGACCAGAAAACCGCGTCCACCAAAGGTGACAGAGGCTGGAGCTGGCGGGACAGAGGGCGGGGTGTGTGAGAGAGCAAACAGGAGCAGGGCCCGGCCACCCTGCCAGCTCCAGGAGCAGGGACTTACTCACATCCTGAGCCTGGGGCTGTGAATGCAGACATTGACTGCGGGGCTCTCAGAATAGACACAGCCTGGACTCTTTTCGAGTCGGTGTCTGCACAAGCACCCAGGGTGGGCTGCCAGCTGCCCTGGGAGACTCACACCTACAGCACCCGGTGTCAGGGGAGATTGGCAAAGCAGATTTTTGGGCGAGAAAAGTGCTGCCCACTGTGTCTGTTGCCAAATGTGGGCGGTGGCGTGGGCGGGCAGCTGGGCGAGGGCTGCCTGGGATGCATAATGAGCTCCTCATTCACTGCCAGCTCGCATCTTCAAGCACTTTGCAGAGGGGATCGTTGTTCTCTCTGGTTTGGAGATGAGCTGCACAGAGAGCCCCAGGTGCCCCAGCCAGCCCATGGCAGGGCTGGGAACAGATCCCAGGCTGCTGTCACCCACCAAGAGACCACCCCGACCCCGCCGGGTGTGTCCCCTGCCTCCCCAGTGCAGAGCTCAGAGCTGCTCTGCCAGCAGCCTTGCTCAATCTGCCAGAGGCAAACCTCACCCTGCCTCTTGCAGGTTATTCTTCCATCAGTCTTGGTTCTGACTGCAAAAATAGCAGTGACAGCACACCGGAGGGGTAATGCAAGAGCGGGAGGAAGTGGGAGAGGGAACGGGTGGCCAAGCAACGCTGAAAAGCTGCTCCTGGGTCAGCGAGGGCATGGAGAGGGCCAGGCCTCCCAGCACTGCTCAGAGCTACCAAAGGAGCTTTGTTTTCCTGCTCTGGCGTCAGATTTAAGAGTGCAATTAACCCACAGAGCTCCAGGCTGCTTTCCTGTGCCCTGTCAGCCACAGCAAGGTCTTTGGGGGGCTCTCAGAAATCTGCAGTCCTGAGCTGCATTCATAGAAGCTGGTGGCCTCCCTTAGCGACCTGAAAAGATGAAAACTCATTGAATTGCTGTCCCCCACAAGAAGATGTGTATTTGCAATGTACACTCAGCCTGTTGCTGAAGCAGGCAGCTGCTGTCACACAGCTCAGCTTCAGCAGTGGTTGTTTCTTCCTTCCTTCCCTCCCTGGTGTATGGTCAGTGCATGCAGGAGGTTTCCCTTCTGCTTGAATGAAGGTAAAAGTGCTGTTGTGTGCACAGAAGTGCTGCTGCTGCAGGAAACCCACAGCAATCAGACATTTGTGCTTAATTTGGTGTCCGCGTGTGCCTGGGCAGGTGGGGGCTGGCTTGGCTGCACTGTGAGGCCACTGAGAGCATATTTCAAAGTGTGAGTGCAAAACTCGCAGTGCCTAAAGATGAGCTGCCCCACAGCTCCCTGCCCCCGCTGTCCCATGGCTCTGACTCACCAGAACACCCCAGTTGTGGCTTTTGTGGGGGGCTGCTCGAGCCCTGCTGAGCTCAGTGTCTGCACATCCTGCCTGCCCCGTGAGTCACCAGCTGCTCCGGGGGTGTTTGACACTTGCACATCACCTGGGGACCGCCCTTGGAGCGGTGGCAGTGGCCATGCCCTGGGGACCAGGGGCTGACTCCCAGCCGTGTGTCCAGCGGGGCTGTGCAGGGACCGGCACTCTCACAGCCGGGAGCTGAGGCTGATTTGCATCCCTCAGTTCAGCAAATGCACACAAATAATAAGTCTTCTCAGAGGAATTGGGAGCACTTCCAGACAGCTCAAAGAGGAAAGGCAGCGGGCTTTGTCACAAGTGAACTGTTTGCCCAGACACTGAAGGATGTCTTTAGAAGTAGTCTCACGTAGGTCTCATTTTACCTCACACTTGACTTTCCAGGATCCTTGAAATAATTTATTTTTACATCTTTCTTTTGCCCGAGGGCAGTTTAATAACAAAAAGAAAGGGTGCACCCAGGTCAACTGCCAGCCTAAAGATGCTTTTTGGGCTTATCATCCAAAATAATATTCAATTTCCCCTGAGGCCCAGTCACTGCTGTCCCCCCTGCACACTGCTGCTTTTAGGATCATTTACTCTCTAAAGACAGAGACAAATGTACTTCTTACCACAGGAAAAGGAAAAAACAAAGACACTGCTGAAGTGGAGGAGGATCAAGAGCTCCAGCCGGTGCCACTGACAGTTCAATTCCAGATGCAGCTGCTTCGATGGCCCTTGGCAGCCAGCACCCAGCCATGGCAGTGGGGCAGACTCAGTGACGTGTCCATAGCACAGGCATGAATGGAAATAAACCCCACGGGAACGCTGCGCGGAGCCTGCTTTAGCTGAACCGCCAGAGCTGGGAGATGCCCCAGGAGCTGGGGCTCCTGGTGGTCTGTGGCTGGTGCTGAGCTTCTGCTGGAGCGGGCAGGGGATGTTGGGTGGGTGTCCGTGCCGGGGACACGCTGCCCCGGTGCCAGCCCCCCGCATCCTCCGCCCGCGGGCGGGGCTCGGCAGCGCCGGGGCGGGGCGGGGGCGGCGGCAGCTCCCGGTGAAGCGCGGAGGGAACGGCAGCTCCCGGTGAAGCGCGGAGGAGGCTCCGCAAGCAGGGCGGGGGTTTTGCCGTGCGGGGTCACCGTGGAGCGGCGGCTCCAGCCCGGTCTGCGCGCCCTGGCGGGGCCGGGGGCTCTGGACCGGACTCACCGGCAGCACCGGGTCCTGGTGAGAACCAGGGGGAAGCACCGAGACACGTCCCCGTCCCAGGTAAGGTGGGAGGGAACGGCTCATCTTCATCTGCCTGCCCGGGGCCGGTCCTGCGCCGGATGCTGCCATGTATCCCAGGATTAAAAGCCTCGCGCTTTACACCTGCTCAATCACGCTGCTGGCCTGGGTGTTTTACATGAAGAAGGAGGCGAAGTTGGCAGCATCATCAGCAGAGCAAAAAGTGGATGTGGTGGATCACAGACTGCAGCCTTCGGTTCTGGACAGCGCTGAGCACAGCAAGTGTTTGCCCAACTTGACCTTCGCCAATTCTTCTCTTGCCCTCCCGGAGCCTCACAGAGTCTTCCTAACCTACAAGCACTGCAGGAACTTCTCGGTCCTGCTGAAGCCTTCCAGGTGTAGCAAAGAGATGTTCCTCCTGCTGGCCATCAAGTCTTCCCCCATCAACGTGGACCGGCGCGTGGCCATCAGGAACACGTGGGGGAAGGAGGTGTCCATCAGGGGCAGGCACATCAGGCTGGTGTTCCTCCTAGGGCGCTCCGAGGCCAAAATCCAGCTGCAGCCCCTGCACCAGCTGCTGGCTTACGAGAGCCAGGAGTTCGACGACATCTTGCAGTGGGATTTTGTTGACGACTTCTTCAACCTGACCCTCAAGGAGCTGCATTTCCTCCGCTGGTTCACGGAGGACTGCCGGCACGCCAGGTTCGTGCTGAAGGGCGATGATGACGTGTTTGTCAACACTTACAACATCGTGGAGTTCCTCCAGGAGCTGGACCCTGAACAGGATCTCTTTGTTGGGGACGTGATCGCCAACGCCCGGCCCATCAGGAACACCAAGGTCAAATACTTCATTCCAGAGCTCATGTATGGGGCCACCTTCTATCCTCTCTATGCAGGAGGAGGGGGATATGTGATGTCTAGAGAGACAGTGCGTCGCCTCCAGAGCACCGCAGAGGCCATGGAGCTCTTCCCCATAGATGATGTGTTTGTGGGAATGTGTCTGGCAAAGATGTCAGTGACCCCAAAGAACCATGCTGGCTTTAAGACTTTTGGGATCCAGAGACCTTTCAATCCTTTTGATCCATGCTTTTACAAAGAGCTGATGGTCGTGCACAGACTGAACCCAACGGAGATGTGGATCATGTGGACGCTGGTGAAGGATCACAGCATTAGGTGTGCGGTGTCGGTGACACACAGCTACAGCAGGGGCTGGAAAAGGAGCTACTGATGAGCCCAGGGATTGTGGCTGGTGACACAGTACTTAAACTAAAAATCAGGTCGTGGTAGAAACGTGTCCGTTACTAACAGACTGCTCTGGAGCTGTCGTGGTTTGGTTTGCAGTGAGTCTTTTTCTGTCAGGGGTTACTTGAAGCTGTTGAATTGTCACAGGGCGGGGGTGTGGTCAGTGGCTTCCCAGTCAGACTGTGCCAGGGGAAGTCACAAGTGCCACCTGCACTGGTGTCTGACTGCTGGCCAAAGTCAGTCTCATGTGGGACAGCCAGAGATGACTAAGGAGTGACAGAGCATTTGAAATTTACTTGAAGGCATGGAAGAAAGGCCAGTATGTCCTGCCGGGTCTGCTGTCCCAGGGCAGCAACCCCACAGCTCCTACCAGACAGCAGGAGAAAGGGAGTGGAGTGGGGAAGGAAAAGCTTCAAAAATTCATGGCCTTAACACAGCAGTGATGATGGGGGAACTGGGCTCAGCCTCCAGCTCTTTGGCTTTTGCAGAAACTCACAAAGGTTTACATGCACTGGAAACTTTAGCACAAACACTTTCTGATCTGGTTTGAGAGGAGCCATGTGTTTTGAATAATCAATAATCATGGTGGTAGGAAGAGTGTCTGTAGCTTCCCATGTTGTGTGGGAGGCATTTGGTTCGTTGTTGTTGTAATGTTGTGTATAAATAAAATAGTTTTGAAAAGTATTTACATGGGAATATTCTTAGGTCTTCTGAAAGCGAAGAGCCCTAAAAGCCAGGGAAGGCTGAGATCTGGTGCTGGATATTTGCATTAAAGAGGAAAATGTTAGTAGAAATGGATACTTGCCACTTCTTTTTCTGTGAGCTATTCTCTGCCCTGTTCAGACAGGATGCATTGACACAAAAGTGATAAATCTGAATGTGCTGGAGGGGCTAATCTGAGAAAAGATCAAATAGGGAACTAAGTTTTGGTGGTGCTTTTGTGAAGCTTATCAGTATCTTGCTGCTAGAGCAGGAGCTGTGGATGAGCAGGAAGCAGCCTGGAAGCCTTAGGGGAAAAAACAAGCAAATGAGTAAAGAGGAAGTGTGTGATTAGAGCAAGCAGAGTCCTTTGTGCTGTGCTGTTGTAATTGCTGTCTGTAGTGCCAGGTGCCCAGCATCCATCCCCCACCAGATGGGAGCTGGAGCTTTCAGGAAGTGCTGCCAGGAGGTTCTTGCTTGTCCTATGGACAGGGACAGCCTGAGAGCAGAGGAGTGGGAGCTCTCAGTGGGATCTGGAGGGACTGCTGGTAGGCTGTGCTCCCTTGGCCCTCTGGAGCACCTTGGGTAGCTCTGGCTGAGCCCCAGGGCTGACCCAGGCTCTCGGGGCAAAGGTGTCACCTCACAGGAGCTGTTTCTGTGCCAGGAGTGAGTAGGGGTTTGTCTCAAAGCACTGGTGGGTGTCCATCCTCAGGGTGGTCCTGTGGAAGCTGTTACTGTGTTTTCTGGCTGCAGCTCCAGCAGGGTTCCATTAAGTGTAGCTGAGGAAGTGCCTGTGTGTAGTTTCAGGTGTGTAACCGAGGCTGTGTCAGCAGCAAACCCCAGGTTCTGGGCACAATTCTCTGGGCACTGCTGCTGGTCCTGGAGAGGAGACTGCACAGAGCGGGCACCGTGGTGCCCTGTGAGCTGCTGTGCCAGCACTTTTGTGATCCACTCGATGATTCCCAGTGCAAACTCAGGAGCACAGAGCATGATGTCATGTCTGTTGTGGGCTTAGGTGTGTAGGCTAACCCCCAGCTGGCAGCTCTCACTTCCTGACAAAGGTGAGGGACTCCTTTCTGCCCTGTTTTGGGGTGATTCGTGCTCCTCACCCCCACTTTGACTTGGCTGGCCTGACTGGTTGGTTCCAGTCACGTTGGGCTGGATGTTTCTTGGGCAGGAAGAGCAGTACGTGCAGTGAAACAAGAAGTGGGGTCACAGCAGGGCTGGGAGCAGGCCCTGAAAGGGGAAGAGGGACTTTCCTGCCTTTGCAGGCTCCTGGCAGTGCCATGCAAACATCTGAGTAAGTTATTGTGGCATCCTGAAATGTACACAACTTGTTTGTGCACTCGGGTCAGGGGCTTGGCAGATATTCTTCAACTGCACAAGGTACCAAAGGAAAGCAGTTGTGGTTAGAGGTTGACTTGAGGTTGCATTTGGCTCCTGAGGGCTCAGCTGTGCCACCACCCAAGCAATCCTCTCATCACAGGGTTTTTTTCCCTAATGCTTCAGCCCAGAGCTGTGTTTGGCACAGCAGACATGGGCAGATCCTTGCAAGCTGAATTCCAGACTGTGCTATCCTCCTTGGATACAGCAACACCCAGTGAGGAGCAAGGAAAGATGGTTTGTCAATTTTCTTTTTATTACTTAATCTATAAATGAACAGCGCTGTGCACCTGAGATTGCATTTGTTCCAAAGGCAGCCAAAATGAGACACCTTTTATGCTGCAGGTAAGAAAATTTCTGGTCAGGCACAACTCAATTTAGTAACACTTACCTTGACACAGAGACATCAGATGCTAATCTGTGGTGAAAAACCTTTGACTAATGTGTGTTTTCTTACACAACCTGGCAGATGGGAATCCAATCATCAGTGATAAAGTTCAAGTGGATGCTGTTCTACAAAGCAAATTTCACACCATCTGTCAAGCTAGGAAATGAACAGTGAAAGACACCCGTGGTTTTGAAACCTGCAGTGAGACATTAAGCTTGCAAAAAAAAAAAATTAAGGTTATTTCCTGAAACTTGCATTGGGAAGCATTCAAATATGTATAACACTTTTGCTCAGTGCTTTGTAGAACAGTACGCAGCAGCTGCCAAAACAATTCTGTTTATAACTACAATATATTGAAAATCAAACCTCCCCTTTGCTTCCTGGGGAACCTCCCCCAGAGGTGATTCTGGGTGAAATAAGTTGCTGTGCTGGACAAAACTGCACCAAGAGCCTGGGTGACTCCATGGGAAGTTCTCAGCTCCAGAGCAAATATTTCCCCTGACTGCAGCTCAGTGTATTTTGGTGCAGCTGCCAACTCAGAGGTTAAAAACTTTTAAATTCAAACAGAAAGCAAGGCCTAATTCTTCCCCAAATGAACAGACCCACAACGAGCTGCTTTTGCACAGTTTAATAAAGGCATCTCCTCACAGACATCATTTACCTCACAGGTTAAAAACAAGGATTTTTAAATACACTTCTCTGGCTGATCCCACAAACACACCAAGGGGGCAGCAGGACCCTCCAAGCAGAGACACAATTACCACCAGGCCATCCCTGATAACAGTCTTCACATTTGCATAGATAAACATTTAAATAAATGAATCCAAAAGTATTACAAACAAGGTAAGT
The DNA here is from genome assembly GCF_015832195.1 of Motacilla alba alba. Lineage (NCBI taxonomy): Eukaryota > Metazoa > Chordata > Aves > Passeriformes > Motacillidae > Motacilla > Motacilla alba. The sequence goes on along the minus strand of NC_052030.1, from coordinate 10,762,842 downwards.
TACAAACAAAACTGAGGCCTTCCAAATACTTGATTTGTAAAGCAATCCTTTTTTGGGGGGGGAGGAATGGAATCACAGGCTTATTTCAGCAGTTTTACACTATCCCACACTAAAGAGCTTGGGACTGCTCCGTTTGTGATTGACCCTGAGAGCTCAGTTCTGTTCAGTCCTCCCGAAGGTAAGGGTCATCATCTGTATTTCCTAAAACACCCTGTGGCAATGAGGAGTCCTCTCCTCGGGCTTTGATGAGCTCGTCTGTCTGAGCTTCAGCTAATTTGGTCTCTGCTTTCTGGGACAGCAGCCTCACCTCCTGCACCTGGGACTTCACCACCTGGATGTGGCTGCGGGCTGTCACCGAGGCCTGGTCTGCTCCTGCAGGGAAGGATCGACACACTGGGTTACAGGAGCACTGGGCAAACCTTCAGCTAAGGAAACGGATGGGGTTATCATCTGCTTTGCTGTGTTGTGAGGGCTCTTGGGCTGCAATAATGTGTTTACCAGTCATTTACCTCAAGCCTTTTGTCTGCTTTGAGGTGTCACTGCTGCCTTGAATTCTCCCATCCCGGTGGGATCCAGCTGGAGTTGGACAGGAGTGATCACCTTGTGCCAGTGGGTTTGAGAGCTAAGCCCAGCCCAGTCCCTGCGTGCCAGAACCTTTCAGTCCTCATCCCATCCTGGCACCTACAGCAGTGGGAATACCTGTGGCACTGCTGAATTCCCACCATTCTCCTTCCATGCTCCCACAGACTTCTGGGTCTTCTCCAGGCACTTACAGAATCAGGGTGTCTGTATATTCACTGCTTTCCCTCCCTTCTCCACTCCAGTAACTTTGCCCATTTACCACAAACCAGTCCATAACTCAGTCTCAGAGCTCTCAAATCTCTCCAGGGAGAAAAAAACAAAATTAGTATATTTTCCTTTTTCAATATAACTAAATGCAGCTGGAAACTCCTCCTGGATTCACAGGCAGCCTTGGTTCTGTGGCTCTCAGACTGTGTTTGAGCCTTGCATTTAAAAATAACTGAACTCTTCCCCTCAGACATTTCTGGCCATGGTTAGTCTTGACCTAAACCACAAGTGAAGTTTCCAGGCCTAGCTCTGAGAATGCACCTACAGACTCGCAGCCTAAAGCAGAATGTATGTGATCAGCACCCCTAAAAACCAGGCACCAGCTGCCAGTTGTGGTGTTAACTGAGTGCACGCTGTGTGTCTGAACTGTGCTGAGAGAGGGAGAAGGGGCAGAGGGAGAAGGGGCAGAGGCTCGGTCCTCACCTGACTGATAAGCAGCCTCTGCTGCCATCTCCGACAGCCGCAGCGCCGTCATCCAGCTGGATTCCAGCCTGAGGTACTCCTGCTGCTTGGTGGTCATCTGGGAGAAAGAATCAACAAGGTGTAACACACCTGAGAGCTCTCCTGAGCTGCGAGAGCAGGGCTGGACAGGCAGATGGTGAGGGAGGTTTGTTTGCTCACATCCACTCTGGCTCCTATGACCACCTGCCAGACTGCATCCACCTCTTCCGAGTTCATTTTCCCAAGGAGATTTGAGTATTGCTTGTAGAGAGACACCAGGGTATAAACTGCCTGTGAGGGAACCATTTTGCACAGTTAGCACAACAGCCCGCACAGCTCTGGTGCTGTCTCAGTGTTAATTAGCAAAACTACTCTCCATACACTTGATGTACTGACAAGGCTGTCAACTGGAATGCGAATACTTTACTCAGATTGGCACTTTATTTGCAAAATAAATACCGTGTCTTCTTGTTTCAGACTTAAGTATGGCTCATGCCATTCTTCTGATGGAACTCAGAAAGGCTGAGAAGGGCAATAAAATGCCCGAGAACAGAGAGCTCAGTGCACAGGTAATATAAATAAATAACTGTTATGAGTTTCTTCAGCCCCAGTTCTGAGTTCCAGGGTCATTTTGCCTAAGTGAAAAAAGGGACTTCTTTCAAGAGCATGGAATGACAGGACAAGGGGAACGGATTCATGGGATGTTAGGGAAAAATTCTTGGCTGAGGGTGGGGAGGCCCTGGCACAGGCTGCCCAGAGGAGCTGTGGCTGCCCCATCCCGGGAGTGTCCAAGGCCAGGCTGGACGGGGCTTGGAGCACCCCGGGGTAGTGGAAGGTGTCCCTGCCCATGGAACTGCATGAGCTTTAAGGTCCTTCAACCCAAACCATTCTGGGGTTGTCTAATTTTAACCCAAAAGCAACAGTTTAACAAAGCTAAAAGCAACTTCCACATTTGGTGTAGAACAGTGACCCCACGGCTCCCGAGGGACCTGACATCTTCAAACCCCCACACTTCTTTGGTTAAATTCATTTTGCAAAAGCCCCTTTTGAGCGTGGTTTAAGAGGGGTAGCTAGTGGCAGGGCAGCTGGCTCTGCCAGCAGCGAGGGGTGCCAGGCGTGAGACCCCGGAGCTCACCTTGGTGTACTCGGTGAGCGCCTCGATCAGCGCGTAGGTGGTCTGGGAGAGCAGCGTGGCCGTGCTGTCTGTCACCAGGGACACGGCTCTTCTGATCAGGGCATCGTTGCTGAGGGACCCCGAGCTCTGCTGCTGCAACACAAGACAGCCCTGTGACCCTGAGTGACGCTGTGTGACGCTGTGTGACCTCGCCATCGCCCTCAGCCACCACTCAAACACAACGGCGAGGAAAAGCCCCCTGCAGGAGCCAAGCTCTCCCTGAGGATGCAACCCTGGGGGAGAACCAGGACAGGCAGGTGGCTTTGGGTGTTAAACTGGCACAGGGAGGGGGTGCTGGGGGTACCTCCACGATGGGGACAGCGCACAGGGCCACCCCCAGCCCCACGGCCTGGTGCCACTGGCCGCTCCTGCCCACGAGGCCTCGCTGCCGGACGCTGGCCAGGACTGGGAAGCTGCGCCTGGAAAAGCAAGAGGCAAAGTTTAGCAGCAGAAACATCCCAGTGTGGGGTGGGAAATAGGGATCAACGAGGAGAAGAACACCCACAAGCTGTTCGAGGGGAACTTGTCTGTGCCAGGCTTCTGTGATGCAGCTGCTGACAGTGGATGAGTGAGTTTGTTTCAAATTTCGTATTATTGTTTAATCATTAGTGCAAGAAAAGGGAAGCACAGTAACTAGAGCAATATTAGTACTTCCAGAGAGACAATGTATGTTAGCTGGTATGGACACACTGCTGATAGTCAATAATACTGGGAAATAGGTTGAAAAACATGCTTAAAAGTGGTGTGTACATGCAGGGGAGAAACGTGACAGGTTTGTTACAATCCAGCGACACTTGGGTCTCTGTGGCCAGTTTTATTTACAACCCAAGCTGTGCAAATGCCTTGGGGTAAGGGTCTATCAGGGAAATACTCGAGCGTAAAAAATCAGAAGCACAGAGAAATGAGGTTTTTTTTCTGGTTCTACAGCAATTTAATGAAAACAACCGGTGGATTTTTCCTTCTTTTATGCCGTGTACTCTTTAACCTACAGCCTGCGGGTGGGGAGCTTGGTGCGGGCAGCGCGGGTCCCCCTCAGCCTGTCCCCCCGGTCCGCCGCGGTACCTGAGCACGGAGCAGCAGCTCCGCAGCCACCGCCCGCCCGCCGCCATCTTGGCCCGCCCGGCGCGCGGGAAGTGACGTCATCCCGCCCCTCTGCAGGGGTGGGGTGGGGTGGGGTTGGGTGGGCGTGGCCGAGAGCGGCGCGTGCGCAGAGCGTGAGCGCGTGCGGTGAGGGGGAGCTGCGCGCGCTGAGCCGTGAGGGCAGTGGCGGGAACGTGAGGGGGAAAGATCCAGTGGTGTCCCCAGGGGTGTCCCCAGGGGTGTCCCCTCCGCCGTCACAGCCCTGTGGAACACCCCCGACACCTCCTCTTGTGTTTCGCCGGGATGCCCGACATCGTAAGGTTCCCTTAGGCAGAAATAGGCAACAGTTTGTCCAGCTGCTAGGAATGAGAAGGAGATTCTGAATGTAAGGAATAGCTGCTCACTTTGAAAATTTAAAAATGTTTATTAAACCTTAACAAAAATACAACAAACGACGTTCCCAGCGCTGCAGCTTTTTCCTTAGGTAGTCCTTTGTTGTATTTTTGTTAAGGTTTAATACACCTTTTTAAATTTTCAAAGCAGTTGTTTCTCACATGAAACAGGGCCTTGTCTAATTGTTACAACATGTGGAATGTGTAAAAATTCTCTTAAGAACGGGCTGTTCCTTGGTGTTTGGTTTTGTAGCTTTCAAGCCGGATAAGAATATTTAATCTGTGAAACAGAGCAGCCAACAAGTTTGAGTGATGTCCAGGTGTTAGAAAACCAAATTACTTGGTGGTGGAATTGCCTTGATAAGGTTTAGGGCTTGATGTGTTTTAGTGACATTAGATTTAGGACAGGTTAACAAAGCTTGGGAAGAAGGAGTTGGACAAAAGGAATGTGGAACTTATGGGCCATGAGGACATTGGGCAGAAACCCCCAGATAAGGAAGAAATTGAAAACCCCAACTTTGTGTCTGTGTTGAAATCAGCTCTATTGGGTAAAATGGAATTTCAGCAGGGACAGATTGTGACCACCAACTCAGAGACACACGTGCTCCTCACAGCCCTGGTTTAATTCATCTTTATTGTTCTAAAGTACGCGATGCTGCTTTGATTTTGGGTAGTTCCGTGCTAGTGATAATCTCCACCTTTTCCACCAAAGGCTTCCTGTGCAATTCCACACAAAACAGCCTTAATCAGTTAAATCTATTCTTTTTGGATATAGCAGGAATTCCTGTTCTCTCTCCTGTTTTCAGACTCGGTCAGTGCAGGTTACTTTCCTGAGGCAGTGCTGTAGCACACATACTCAATCTAACTCCATGCTTTAAACATTTGTTCTAAATGAGAGAGCGCCAGGTGACAACCCTGCACCTCATGAAACTGTAGGGAGAGGGGAACGTTGTGCTGATCTGAAATGTCTTTTTCCAGGACTTCTAAAACAAATTACAAGTAATTTCAGTGTGTCTGCCTTCACACCCTTAATGAGGCAGAGCAGGACAAGGCAGGACTTGTTTGTTGAGATGTTGGAGTGGTGCTGCATCCCTGCCATCCCGTGCTGTGCTCGGCAGGGAGGGAATCTCAGGAAAACTGCTGGGAGGCTTTTAAATAGTTCAGAGTCCAGGAGACACAGAGAATCTGCGAGAGCCACACTGATCTGTAAAGTGCATGCACAGGGATACCTTTTCTCTTTTAACCTTTATTGTTTTTACACAGGGAAACAAGACTGCGGTGAGGCAGCAAGAGCACAGAGCTCTCGCAGGTTGGGCGCAGGGGGAAGGGGCCTCCGTGCCCTGTGCGGAGCTGCGCCCTGGAGCCGGCTGCCTCTGGAAAAGCCGTGGGAGCAGCAGCAGGGGCAGAGCCCTCATTTGAGCACCAGGAAGTAGGTGGTCCAGCCGGCCAGCAGCAGCGCCCCGAGCAGCACCGTGTAGCTGAACAGCACGAAGGCCAGCAGCTCCCGCAGCACCTTGAGGAAGCGGATGGCGAAGGAGTCCGGCATGGCTCTCCCGGCTCCCTGGGGCTGGCCTGGCTCCCGGCTCCTCCCTGGCCTGGAAGCAGAGGAACAAGGTGAGTCTTCACAGCAGGGACACCGCCCTGCCACGGGGAGAAACCCTGTGACCGCCTGGAAGGTTTTTAGTGACTGGTGTGGGCCTGCTCAGAGCCCTGCCCAGGCGTTGAAAGAGAGTTTGGGAGCTGATCAAAGTCTCCGGATGAGGACTGGTGAGGAAGCAGATGGAAATACAGACCCAGGCAGTGGGCACGGCCATGGGGGTGAGGCTGGGGGTGTTGCAGAGTCCAGCTGGCTCCTGGAATCTCTCCCCTGGGGCTGTGCGTGCGGGAAGCGCCGGGATCAGCGCTGCCGCTGATGGTGCATTACCAACAGCGTGTTCTGATCAAAGTGGTCAATTCCTCCAAGGAAGCCACCATTAATATTTAATTCTATAATTGCATCTAATGGAGGTACTGGCACAAACTGAGCCTTTTGTTTAAGAATGATGAAAACTGAGGCTTAAATACAAGTTTGCGCAGGCAAATATTTATATCTAGCGTTAAAAATAACCGTTAATGGGAGACATGGGATAAGGTGCCTCAGAATTCATCTTCTAGCAGTATTGTACAGTCATATGTACGCATTGCTTTGGAAGTGATTGCTCATTTGTTAGTTTAAATTAAATATGAACTTTTTCTCTAAAATCACTCGCTTCTTAGATTTGAAGCTGTGAAAACCCGCCTAAAAAATTCTATTATCTCTTCAATTTACGTGTTCTTTTAAATTTTGATCGCAACTGTGCCTGATCAACAATATTGAAGCTCTTGGTCAAGCACGAAAAGGGAGTTTATAATCAGACTTAGGATAGAAACTAACCCAGAAGGATAAAAACTAACTCAGAAGGATTATTTCTCTTCTAAACAGCCTAAAGCCAGCCAAACTAAACTGAATTCCTGTCCTGCTGCTTGGAATGTTTTTTAAAGAGCTCTTGTGATAAGGAATTCACTTTTTGGTGTTGTTTAACAAGTTCAGCCATTCCATTCCAAGCTCAGGCACATGTATACAGTACAGGAGTTACAGCATTTTAAAACCAGCCGTGGTTTCTCTGTTGTTCAGAGCATTACAGATTTCTATCCATAGGCTGTATGAGATTTCTGGTTATCTAGAAAGATGCTGATAAAGAAATAAACTGCTTACCCAGGCAGATGACGGGCTCTCCTTCGGCAAGTTCGTGTTTCTCCCTAGTTTTGTTCTGCAGCTGTCCCTTCCTTTTGCAGGGGTTTGTGCCGTGGGCTGATCCCGCCGTGATCCGGGAGCAGGAGCAGAGTGTGCGTGTGTGTGAGGACTGAGCTCTAGGTGTGGTCAGCACCGGCTGTGATCCGACAGCGCCGTGGTGCTCGTGGTGCTTGGAGCAGTCAAACACTCCCCTTCCCCTGGGGGCTTTGGCAACAGCATTTCCAGAGTTCCAGTGCCAGGGCTTGGATCACCAGACCACAACCTGCATTTTTTGTGGTGTGGGGGTTTGCCTCTAACAAAACCTTGTGTCATCTTACGTGTTTCATTCTTTATCTCGGAGGCTGCAGTGCCTCTTGCTCTGCTCCCTGAGCGCCCTGTGCTCTGTGAGCCACTCGGGGAGGAGGATGCTCACACACAGCTGGGGCTCGTCCCCAGGGTGGGACTGTGCAGGCTGAGCCAGGATCTTTTACCCAAAGTCAGTGAGGGCTGAAGGCAGCCTGATCCCTGCACGGTGCCCAGGTCACTGGTGTGGTGTCACCCTTACCCTCCCTCCCAAGGAGTCACCCCAACCTTTCAGAGCTCAAATGATGCAGCTCCTTTGCAGCGAGGGGAGGAGGGAGCCAGGCTCTCTGTTTATTCTTAGCAAAACTGCTTCTGATAACGTATGAAAAGTGAAAGTAGAGGGGTAGGGGTAGAGGTTGGGTAATATTTTCTTTTTTTTTTTGGTAGTAATGTAGACAGCAGAGAAGGAAGATTATGTACTGCAAATCAAATCTCTTACCTACAAAGATATTATGATGTAGAAAATGGTTCCTTAATTTAATTAGGTTCTCTTGTTATCAAATTATTACCCACATGGTCAGCAGGGCCTTGGACAGAAGCAGAACATCATCAGCTGCTCAGGAAGCCTGTTAAATCGTAATTGCTCCTCCAGGGAATTGATCAGCGTCAGGATGGCTTTTATTTTGTGGTTGAATAGTTCCAGGAAGAGGCCTTGTCTAGGTGGAGGGGTTACACAGTTCTAGTGTAGGCTGCAAAAAAGCAGGCTGCAGCGTTGGTGATGAATTCAGAGTTTACCAAGTGTCTGGTGTAAACTCTTAACCAAAAAAAGTTTTGCCTGTAGTGTTACTGATGGCTGGCCAGGGGAAAGCTGAGCCACTCTGTGTTTTCCTTTATTCACCTGTGGTGTGGCTCACAAACCAGCCTGGTCAGTATTTCCTTGGGATTCTTTCAACTGTTAAAATTTAATTAAAAAAAAAAATCTGGAAATTGCAATACTAGAGAGACCCTTCAAGGCCAACCCAAGGACACACTATTCTCTGAGTCAATTTCTTGTTTTTGTCTGCACAGTAACATCTAATTTTTGATCCAAACCTAATTCAGTTTTCCTTTTAAATACTCTGAAATTAGCTACTTTAAATGGAACTTGCAGAGCAAACAATCCATGTTCCATGTTTGCTCTTCTTGCATCACTGAAGTTGCAGCATGTTTCTTGTTAAGTCTGTCTACAAGTTGCCTTCCCACCTGAAAGTCTCCAGTGACTGAAATTGTATTTTTCTTAATAAATTCAGAAATTCTACTTCTGATGTAGTATTACAGGTGGCAGAACAGAATTAAATTTTGCATAAGCCTTAATTAAAAAACACCTGGGTGTTAGGAAAATAGTTTCAACTTAAATAATTCAGTTATCCAGGGACAGGGAGACAAGGATACAGCTACCACAGTGCAGGGTTTTGTTTTATTTTATTTTTGTATTTGAGAGAGAGAGCAAACACTTCCAAAAAAGATTAAATACATCTTTATTTTATTTAATAAGTCAGCTGGAGTTAGATAGAGGGGCTCCAGGAGGGTCTGACTTGGCAGACTTCAGTCTTAGAAAATAAAACAGACCAAAACCCACAGTCACAACTGTGACAACTTGCAAAAATGGAGGGATTTATTGGGATATATTACACATGATAACTAAGGCAGAAATGTTTGCTAAGAGAGTGATTTTAGGTGAGGAGTGGGCTTTTTTTTAGTTGTGTTTAAGAGTTAACTGCAGTGTGGAGGAGTCCCCAGTGGCTGTGAGGACACTGACAGTGCACTGCACAGCACAGGCAGCACCAAGGACCCTGCTCTGCCTTCCCCTCTGCAGCCAGGAGCTGCCTCTTGCACACCAAGGGCCCAGCCACCGAGCCCATGGAAAATTCCATTTTACAAGTCTGAGCTCTACAACAGCTTGTGACAGCAAGTACCAGTTTATAATCTGAACAGGGCGTGAAAAAAGTGTCTGTTTAAAACCCACTGTTTACTGCGTCCCTGCTCTTGCTATTTTTGGCCCCCACACAGGGAGTGTTTGTGTGTCTTCAGCAATAAACTCAGGACACACTGATGTCATTCATACTCTGGAGGAGCTTTCCAGAGGCAGGTGGGTGTACCTAGGACAAAGAAGTCACCTCACAGCGATCCCTTCAGGGGACAGGTGAAGGAAAAGGCTCGAGGCTCACAGGTATAGCTGTGTACAGATCTCTGGCTGACACATCCAATGCACCCATGGAATGTATCAGGCACCAGAATGAGACAAACAGTCTGGCAATAGTGGTATGAAGTCAGGAATAGAGAACATCCTGCCTCCTCAGCACCTTAGGAGGGTAAAAAGCAGAAATCACATCTCCCACCAAAGCTAAACTGAAAGAAAAAAAGCAGCAATCTGCCACAGAGAAGGACCAGGGCCCACTCCCACTGCCCCAGCCCTTGGCTGCCAGGTCAGACCATGAGCAGGGGTCTCTCTCTTTTCCACTGTTTATCATTAATGCCTTCCAACCCTGCTTGTCCTCTTGGAAGTTCCACAGACAGCTGGAACACAAGTGCAGAAAGGATGAGGGTAACTGCTCACAAGCTGGTCCCAGGAGAGCTTCCTTCACTGCCGTGTTTCTGCTGACGTGCCTGTGTTACACAGGGCCTCTCCCATTTACTGTCTCACCACACACCCTAGAACGGGGCAGGCTCCAGTTTCTCCATCAAGGATTTGATCCAGGTTGTGCCGTTGATCAGTTTTGTGGTGGCAATGATGTACTCTGTGCCTCCATCCTCCATCTGGGACAGGAATCTCAGCGCGGCGATTTCTGCGTACGTCACCCCGCCCAGGAAGAACACCAGGGTCACTCTGTTCTCACCCTGCTGACCTGTGGGTTCACAAAAAAGGTTCAGGTTGGCTTGGTTTGATTTTTACAGCTCCCCTGCATCAACTGTCAGTCAAACTCAAATGACCTGAATTAGAGGCTGGGACACAGAAATTCACAGTCTGCTCCCAGCTCTGGGGCTGCTGCAGGATGTGTTTCTGTTTGAGAGTGATGCTGACCCTCTTTCACATAACATTGCTTATTAAAATCACACTGCAAGTTCAGGGTTTATTTCAGTACTCTGATGAGAAGTTAAACCATTTGTCAAAGGAGGGTTAGGTCAATCTAGCCCTGCTGTGGGACAGGGGGATGAAACAGACCTGGACTCTTGTGGGTGCTGTTCCCTCAGGGTTCACCAAATGTGGGATTTGCAGGCAACTTTGAGACAAGGGAAGAGACGAGAATCTCGACTCCCATGTTTCAGAAGGCTGATTTATTATATTATTATATATATTATGTTAAAAATGCTATATTAAAACTACATTAAAAGAATAGAAAGAAAGAATTCATCAGAAGACTGGAAAGGAATAGAAAAGAATGAATAACAAAAGCTTGTGACCCTCAGAGAGTCGACGCAGCTAGATCTTTGATTGGTTATTACACAGAAACACCTAATATGGACCAATCAAAGAAGCACTTGTTGCGTTCCACAGCACCAGATAGTTATTGTTTACATTTCTTTCCTGAGGCTTGTCAGCTTCTCAGGAGAAAAAAATCCTAGCAAAGGATTTTCATAAAAATGTCATGGTGACAGACTCTGCCTGCCCTGATTTCAGTTTGCCTCACTCCCTGCACAGACAGACGTATTTTCCTGTAAACCACAGGAAAACAAACCCAAACTTACGCTTTTTCTGCAGGCCAGTGGGGAGCTGCTGCCTCTCCTCAAAATGGGGCCCTGGCAGCATCTTCAAAACCTCCTCGATGCTGCGCCAGCCCGGCCGGGCCAGCAGCTGGGCCAGGCGCACGCTGAGCGGGGCATAGCCGCTGTACACGTACGAGATGTCATTGGGGTTCTGGGGGACACAGAGGGAGGGAGGAGACGGCAGGTCAGTGCTGCCTCATGCTGCAAAACAGCCTCAAAGACAAATCAACAACATTAAATAAAAAAGAGGTTTTCCTGCTGCACATAATTCTGTGTGCTGCTGAGGCACCCGTTTACCTGCTCATTAACATCATCCATCCACAGGCGCAGCGTTTTCCGGATCGTTGGGTAGTTATTCCTGCCACCTGTCTGGGGTTTCAGGAGTCCAGCCTTTTCCAGGTTGTTTAAGGTCAATATATGTTCATAGCCATAAGTCTGTGGTATGAAGAAATAACCATTAATACCATGGCAATAACCCATGAAAACAGGGAAAAAAAAAAAAAAAAGCAAAGATATTTGTTTAAAAATTACATTTATTTAAAAAATGCTTTTTGGTTAAGATCCCTGTAGAGTATATCCAATTTAGAGTGTTTAAATAATATTAGTAAAAAGTGATATAAACCTCTGTATCCACATGTTGTAACACACAAAAGCACCTCCCAAGTATCTGCCCAAACAGAAAGCCAGTGCTCCCTCTGTGCACATTATTCAGGTGTAAGATGTGTCTGTCTAGAATGGAAGTGTAGAGCTGAAGGTTTGATGTGGATTTTCTCAGAATTTATTGCTCCAAACGTTAGAGCCTAACCTGAAGAATCTCTCTTTTGTAATGGTCCAGAACCTTCTGCTTCAGCCCACTATTGCACACGGATTGCAAGCAAACGAGACGCAAGATCTTGATTAATGGATGTTTCTGAGCTATGCAGTCTTCAATATAATTGTTAACCTATTAAATAAAATACATAAGCAATTATTTAAAGAATTGTTAAAGTGCCCATCTGGAAAGAAAGATCTGGTTTGCCTGGAGCTCCAAAACTGCGAGAAAGAGGAGCAGCTGCTCTCCAGGCAGCCCAGGACCATCTGTAAAACAGTGACCCAGCTCTGGTTCCACCTGTGCTCTCCCTAGAGCAGTCCCTCTCTCAGTAGCCAGACTTTGCACTGAAAAATTCTTATTAAGCATCTTCTGTGTTCCACATCCCTCAGAGTGTGGGGTGCCCTGGGACAGGTCAAGCACCCCAGCTGGGTACAGACAGTGGCAGGTAACTCAGAGATCCATTTCACTGGACATCATCTGGATCAGATGTTTCCTCTCTCAAAAAAAAAAAAAAAACCAAAAAAAAAACCCACAAAAAAACCCAAACCAAATGAAACAGAAAAACAACAACAAAAAAAACCAAATGGAAGAAAATTGGTTTTTGAAGATGTAAGAGTGGCTAATTGCCATTATCTACTTACCTTGTCAGTGTCTATTCCAGACATGAACTCTTGCTCCACTGTTAAATTATCGAAGAAATCTTCAGATGCTTTGAGAAAAGAATGAAAATCAATACAAGAGCAACTGACAGCTTATGTTTTACATTTAATGTTTCAGCAGAGATGCACTGGATGGAGCAAAGCCAGTTTTTGCCAGGCTGAGTGATGTCCACCAGGTTATCTGGCATCCTGCTGGATTTAACCGATTCCTACTCACTGGTGATGTCTTTGATGAGCTCTGCGATGGAGGTGTGGTTCGCCAGCGAGCTCCTCGCCGCCTGCATGTGAGGCAGCTGGGACACAAACTGCTTAATCTCTCCAACAGTCTTGGCGTGGTGCCTTTCCTGAAGAAATCCATCACTTGGGTTAGGCCTTGTTCATGTTAGTAACACCAACCAGATCATTTTATCATGAAGAATTATCACTGCACTCCCTGGAGGGTGTTAGAGCTACACAGTCTTATAGACAAAGATGCTAACACTAAATCTCAGCATTACCTGTAACAGCACTTGGATCATGGGGAGAGGCAGCACGTAACACAGCAGCATCATTAGACTGTTCTTTTCCATTATCCCAGTGCTGTAAATCATTTTATCCACATTTGTCTGACTCCAACCATCCCTAGCTGCTCCTCAATTTCCCTACCAGGGAAAACTCCCTCTTTCACCCAGAGAGGAATTACTTTGCTGGCTGACAGGGAGCTCTAGGCCAATGCTGTCAGAGTCTGCCATTCATTCTACTTGGTGGCAACAGCATGCCAGGTTTTGAGGCGGGATGTGCTGAAGCTCCATGCAGAGTTCAGTTCCAGAGGTCTGCACTGCATTTGGGCTACTTGCCTCTTGCTGCAACTTGGAATAAAAATAGTAATAATTTGACTCATATGTGAAGGATTTAAACGGGCAAGTGCAGGCAGGAGAGTCATGATGGAGCCTGTGACTGAAGAAGTCCTCTGCTGCCAATATGCTGCTGTTTCATTATCACCTATTACTGCTGACAATTTCTTAGAATTCTCTTTTTTTAACAAGCAGTATGAACAATCCATCTTTAGCACCTCCAGCACTAACAGTGCAGAAGCAGAGCTGCACTGGGGAATTGGGCTGAGCACTCAGTATTTCAGTTAAGGTACCACTACCTTGTCTTAGATGTGGCAGAGGTTAAGAGGCTAAAAAAGCCCCACCAAGGAAATACCATCAAAGAGTGAAACAAGTTCTCTTGAGAGTCCCCATAAGATCAGAAAAATGAGATATGGGATCTCAGTTTATCAATCATCAACAGGATGTTTTCACAAAACCACAAACGTGCTCCACACAGCTCTCCAGATTTGTCTGAGATGACACACGAGCATGAATTTACAGTTCAGACCTCCTGCATGAAAACTGTCTTTTGCACATTTCTGTTGGTTTTGATGCCAGCCATAATACTCTGAAAGTACATTCTGGTGTTTTATTGCTTAAAGCTTTTTCTCTGCATCCTGAAGGGAAAAGCACCTTTCAGTGACCCAGTACCAAGAGCAGCCAAGTGGAATTGATCAGCACACTAAAAATCACCTTTGGCTTCTTGCAGAGGAGAGCAGCATCTGACTCCTGCAGCCTGAAGAGAACAATTCCTGTGTTGGGATCTATGGGCTCACACAGCACAAGGCTGGATCAGGCCAGCTCTGAGCAGAGGGAAAGCCCCAGAAGAGAGGTGTGGGGAGAAATGAGGATCCACATTACTGCAGGCTTATTAAAAGGAGATTTGACCAACACCTACTCAGAACAGTCCAAGTGGAGCTGACCTCATCCCAGGGTGGGGAACAGAATGGAACAGCTTCCTGGTTTTTCTCTGGATGGGGGATTATTGTGGGAGCAGCTTGAGCTGCCAGTCCCAGCCCTGCTGAACACAGACTGTGAATTATCTGATGCACTGTTGGACACAGGCCTCACCTCAAAGGCTGCTGAGATGATCTTGGCTTTCTTGCTCAGCACTGACCCCACAGCGTTGAAGTTCTTGTCTCGGATTTCGGCATAAAGCTCTTCTGCAGAGTTCAGCTGGAGCTTCTTGGGTTCCGTGGGGAGGTCTTTCCCACCCTCACCCTGCTTCTTCGGGGCAAACTTCTCAGGAGGGAGTTTCACATAAGCTACCAAATGAAGAGAAATAACCCTGTTAAGGACTGCAACTTCATCGGCAGAAGTTAAGATCAGCAGGCTGTGGAAATGCGTCCCCTGAGCTGAAAACAGCTCTGAGCAGCAAAGCAATATTAACACTCAAACCACTCAGTGTCTGTGTGTTAATGAAGGAGAGTCTCAGCCAGGGACCCACACAAACATCAGAGCATCAGAACCCAAGTGCCAGCTGCCCCAGCAGCCAGTCCAGTCCAGCAGGAGGGATTACAGCCCATAAATGCCTCCCTGGAGTTTTCTCACCTCTGAAGAGCAGGACAGCGTTCTGAAAATGGCATTTCACAAACTGTCCCTGTCCCCTCAGTGTGGCATGTGATCCAGGCAGGATGGATGCTGAAGGCACACACTGACATTGCCACTCACACACTCCCTGTTCTGTCACTGTGCCTGCACCCAGCCAACAGCCAAAACAGCCCCTTTCAGTAACCATCGACTGTACCTGGCTCCCCTTCCCAGGCAAAAAGAGCCAGAGTAGATCCTGAGGGGCTCCAGCTTGGGACTGAACAAACTCCACAAATTTCAGCTGAGCTGCTCCCACATCACATTTAGTGAAGCACAAACCCACCCAACACACCGCATGGTGCCCCAGGACACGGGAAAGCTGCTCCTTCCCCACGAGACTCACTGTTCTGGATGCCGTAGATCTCATCGATCAGCCCCTCGTACGTCAGCTGCGTGGCCAGCGGCGTCAGCAGGTCCACGTTGCGGTCCAGCAGCAGGAGGGTATCAAAGACAGGAAATATGGAATTCTGACTCCCAGGGAACTCACGCTTCATCCTGATCATCATGTTGGCCACGTGCTGCAAGGAAGTCACATGGCTCTGGTCAGGGTGCAGGCCACAGCAGACAGATGTGACTTCTGGGCCCTGCAGGCACACGTGTGTAAACGAAGGGGATGGCAAGAGGTACAGACTGGCTGATGGATGGGGCAGGACGAGACTGAGAAAACAAAAGTCCTTCTCTGCTGCTCAGCAAGACAGCAATGGCCAAAGCACTGAATTCGCCTCAAGCTGCTCCCTCACCACAAAAAATACCAACTAAACTACAGGTTGATCAGAGAGAAGCAAAAAGGCTGTGTGTGTGTCATAGCTGGATTAAAAGAACCTAGAGGTGCATTTAACCAAACACTCCTTAAGGCAATGCCAAAGAACAAGATGCATTTGTTCAGCCTCACCCGAGCACAGTCGCCCTTCCCAAAAATCTGTGGGATGGTTCCGTAGAGAGCCTGCAGCGTCATCAGCCCCTTTGCTGCATGGTACAGACTGGTCTGGTCACTCTCCAGGTAACATTCCTAAAGAACAAGAGGGATTCTGATGGGAACGTGTCAATCCAATACAGATGCCTCCACAGCACAGCAGGGTCTGTGTGAACAGTTCAGAGGAGACCCAGGCTGGGGACAGCTATGACTGTTGGCATTTATGGACCTTATTACCTGAGCTGTCACTACATCAAATCATTTTTCGATCACTAGACTCTAGTATTTTTGAACTCCAGACACAAATACAGTTTGATGGAGTAAAAGGAAGTGACTGGAAGGACCTTCTCCTGCTAATCAGGCCAGTCTGAACACCCAGCACCTCATTACAGCTGCAAGCCCTGCCACATCCTCTGGCCTACGCATAGGACAGAGAGGGCCAAGAAACTCCCAAACCGTTCTGTCCTTGGATGCAACAATCTGGGAACGCAGGATATGCAGCTGGGATGTGACAGCTGTTAATGCTCAGTGCGGTGAGAACCATCACACACAGCTCCCTGGCTGTGCAGGACCACAAACTGTGCTGGCTCCTTGTGACAACGGAGTCAGGAACACTCCATTTGTGACAATAACCCCAGCAGCTGAAGCTGGAGGAACTGGGGTGCAGCTCCATGTAATGACTCTTCAGCATTTAGTGTGAAAACACACAGGGAAGTTCAGGCTTCAGGATCAAGCCAGGTTTGCTCTGCAAGGCCTTTCCTTGCTGTGCAGGTCACTCACAAACCCTCTGAGAGCTGCTGCACCAGCACCAGCGTCCAGCGCAAAACCACATTCTGCTTTCCCTCGAGGACGGGGCGAGCGCGCACCTTGAAGGCGCTCTCGGACTCCATGGAGAGCAGGTCTCCGTCGAAGGGGATCAGGTCCAGGCTGTACTGCTCGCGGTGGATGAAGGAGCCCAGCACGCCCTGCTCCTTCAGCCACTGCTCGCACAGGAGGCTGCGGCGCGGCACGAACAGGATGTGGAAATCCCTCTGCGGAGAGCGGCCTCTGTCTTCCCTGCAAAGCCACAGCAGCAGCAGAGCACTCGGTCACTCGCCGCACACGGGAGCAGCACAGAGCACGGGCAGGGGGCACTGGATTCGCACAAAACAGGGACGCTGCACTGGGTTATTGCCGGCTCCTGGATTTGGAGTGTCAGCGTTCAGCCTTGTGCAGCCACAGCTCTGACACCAGGGCGGGGGGACATGGCTGTCCTGCAGCTCCCAAAAGGCACGGCAATCCAACCGTGACTCATTCCAGCTAATTAGAAAGAGTGTTGGTCCTCGCAGGGAGGAATGCACCCTCTGCATCGCAGCCAAGGTGAAGCCCCCCTGCCCAGGGTGTCTCACGCCCCCAGTTAAGCCGCAGAGTGGCCGTGCTGCGGTTTGGTGTCTGCACATCGCGCCCGTTCCCTGCGCAGGTGTAACAAACCGCGCGGCGATTCGGGCCACGCCTGTCCCCTCCTCACCGCCGCCCTGCCCGCGGTACCTGAGCACGTTGTCCGTGATGATGTCCATCAGCTCCAGCTTGGGCCTGACGAAGAAGATGATGTTCTTGACGTCGGCCGGGGGCAGCCGGCCCGGCTTGAGCGTGAACATCTTCTCCACCTCATGCTCCTGCGCGGAGGCACGGCCGTCAGCCGAGTGCGGGAGCGCCGGGGCCCGGCCGCCTGCCCCCGGCCCCCGCGGCGCTTACCTTGAGCAGCGAGTACTGCGCGATGAGCCCGAAGGGGCCGGTCAGGTACTCGTCCCACACGATGGCCTGCGGGAAGGGACGGCGGGATCAGACCGGGCACGGCGCCCGCGGGACTCCGCCCGCCCCGGCCGCGCCGTGCCCACCTTGGAGCCCGCGCACTTGTCGAGGAACTCGCGCAGCTCGCGCCGCCCCGCCTCGCGCAGCGCCGTCAGGTTCACCCGGCCCGAGCTCAGGTGCGCCGCCATGGCCGCCCGGCCGCGCGTGACCGCGGGGCGGGGCCGCGCAGCCGCACAGAGCGCGGGGGGACACGGCCGGGAACCGCCCGCGCTGCTGCGCGCTCGGGACGGGCGGCCCCGCGTGGTCGTGTGCGTGATGTGTGTGTGTGATATGTGTGTGTCGTGTGTGTGTGATCGTGTGCGTGATATGTGTGTGATATGTGTGTGATGTGTGTGTGATATGTGTGTGATGTGTGTGTGATATGTGTGTGTCGTGTGTGTGATATGTGTGTGATGTGTGTGTGATCGTGTGTGTGATATGTGTGTGTCGTGTTTGATCCTGTGTGTGTGATATGTGTGTCATGTGTGTGTGATTTTGTGATGTGTGTGTCATGTGTGTGATCGTGTGTGTGTGATATGTGTGTGTCATGTGTGCTGTGTGCAGTCACTGGCACCGGCTGCACGGGACTGTGACTGGCCGCACCAGGGCCCTGCTTCCCCCTGCGCTGGGCACTGCTGAGGCCGCACCTGGAGCCCCATGTCCAGCTCTGGGCCCTCCGTTCGGGATGGACAGTGAGGGGCTGAGCGTGGCCAGAGCAGGGAACGGAGCTGGGAAGGGGCTGGAGCCCCAGGAGAGGTTGAGGGAGCTGGAAAGGGGCTCAGCCTGGAGAAAAGGAGGCTCAGGCCCTGTGGCTCTGCACAAGTCCCTGCCAGGAGGGGACAGCCAGGGGGGTTGGGCTCTGCTCCCAGGGAACAGGGAATGGCCTAAAGCTGCACCAGAAGGGATTCAGGTTTGACATCAGGAGGAATCTTCACTGAAAAGATGATTAAATATTGCCCAGGGAGGCAGGGGAGCCACTGTCCCTGGAGGTATTTAAGTAAGGACCGGACGTGGCACTCAGTAGTACCCTGGTCGTGTTGACGAGGTGGTGTTCAGTCACAGATTTGGTGACCTCAGTCACAGATTTGGTGATCTCAGCGGTCTCTTCCCAGTTGATAGATTCTGTGATTTACAGTGCAGCCCCTGGGCACATCTGTCCCCTCACAGAACCCCTTCCACTCTGAACGGAAAGGCAGAAAACACTTTTTTTTTCCAAAATATAACTTTATTATATATATGCATATATACACACACACCACACTCACTATATAGAAGCTGAAAGAATGCAAAACAGGGATGGCCCACGAACTGTTTCAGGTGTGCACAGGTGTGCACAGCATACAGGTTTCCAAAAACCCCCAGCAGCTCCTTACCTGCATCATTTCCACGTTTCACACCAAACCACAACCCAGAGCTCACGGCACCGAGCGACATCGCAATCAAAGGAGTAAATGAAAATAAAGATGAAATATTTCTCAACTCAGTCCAGTGTCAAAAAAAAAGCTTAAAAATCTAAATGTACAAATTCAGCCTTAAAATGGTTTAGTGCAAATATGAAAATTAACAGCATATTCTTAAGGTATTTAAATAAGCTTTAATAGAACTCTAGTGCTTCATTCCTATACACGTTTTCCCACCAACAGATCCAACAGCACCGAGGCATTTCCTGTTAAGGGCGGGACAAACCCAGAACCTGGGAAGAAACAGCATAAAGTCACTTGTTAAATCATTTATTCAACTTTCACTGAAGTTTGTTAAAAAGGGACAGGGGATGTTTATTAGTGGAAGATCAAAATATTTATGCTCGTAGGGATTCCGGAGCGGGCGGGCAGGGGCGGGGGTCGCTGTCCCTCGTCCTGACATTCGGCACAGGCGCTGCTGGTGGTGCACAGGTCCGGGGGCTGTCCCCCATCAGAAGGTCTCGTCGTCGTTGCAGTCGGCCGTCCAGTGGCCGAACACCTCGCAGGTGTCGCAGTAGGGCCGCTCCTTGCGCCGGCTGCCGTGGTGCGCCGAGTGCGGCGGCTCCTCCAGCGCCTGCGCCTGCGTCGGGCAGTCCTCGGTGTCGTGCAGGTCGAAGCAGCCGCAGATGTCGCAGAAGAGACGCGGCTTCTTCTTGGACAGGCTCTCCTCCTCACTGCAAGAGCAGCAGCGGCACGAGTCACACAGGAGCACGGCCCTGCAGTGAGCTCGTGCTTGCTGATACTCGGGAAATGCCAGAGACCTGAACTAAAACCAGGATACAAACCCTTCTCCACCACCCTGCAGTGCCTCCAGCATCCCCTACGCTCTATTAATTTATTTACTGAACAAGCTGCTGTTTGCGCAAATATTTGCAGAGACATTTAAAAGAAACACATGTAACAGAGTTTCTCTTTGCCCTTAAGAGAGCTGAAGTCATGATACATCAAATAGGTTTTAGTTGTATTTCTCTGGATTGGTACTTCCCATTCCCATATATCCTCTTGGGAGCAAAGACTCTTCTGCACTTGGAAAGGGCCAGATTCACCAAGTCATACAACAGACATGTCACGACACATCAGTGTTTGGGACTGATGACTACAGAGCACCACTTGCACCCCCAGTTACACCACAGGGTAAAGAGAAGGCTGGATTCAACCTCTACACTCAGGGAAAGCTCTGTCTGTCCCTCCTGACAGCTGAGATCAGGCTGGAGCATTGTGCAGCTGCCAAGCAGCTCTACCAACAGCTCCCAGAACAAGAGCCATGGTTTCCCTGAGGATTTGTACCTGTCGTAGTTATTGATCTCCTCTTCGTTGCCATTGAGGGCTGCTTCACACATTCTTTGTATCTTCAAGTTCAGTTCTTCGTTTCTCCTTTGCAGATCCACTATCACTGAATTCAGGAAGTCGATCTAGGAGAGCCAAGGACAAGGACAGTCAGAGGGGCAGGGGGATGGCACGTAGGTTAGGTAAGGAATGTAACCAAGGAACACTTGGGAAATTAACAGGGGAGGAAAGAAGTGGAACCAACCTCGCCCTGGTGGAAGGAAGGGTTGCCATCAGCAGGTGAATCCAGGGAAGCAGAAAAACAGAAAAAGATTGGTGCTTAGTGTATATTCATGACATTTCTGGTGGCTGCACAACTGGGAAGGACATTTTTTAATCACTGCGCCTGACATTTGTGATCTAACAAAGGCTTTATCATGAGCAGAAGCTGATTCTATTCAAACCATATTTTCTAAGCATTTCTTGGCACAGGCCCCTGAGGTCACTGTGACTGTACTACTCTGAATCACATCCGCCTGTGCCAGCTGAGCACCTCCTTCTCCACTGCTGCCAGCCCTTGTTCTGAGTCCAGTTCTGCAGTTAGGAAGAACTGCAGAGCTCAGAGGTATCCAGGAGCTCAGGGAGCCCATTTCTCCAAGATGGCAAGCACCAGCTTCAGGGGGCCACAGCTTTTCCTCATGCACATCCAAGAACCCTTCGGGAAGGCCAAGGAGCAGTGAGTGCTCTGCTGGGCTGTACCTCTGACAGGCAGGGCACAACTTGCCACCCTCATTTCCTGCTCGTTTCCTCACACTCCCTTGTTTCTCCAGTATCACTCATCACTTGATTTAGTATTTACTGTTACTGACATTTCCCTTCAGAAGCTCAGGGGCTACAAGATAAATCTGCCCATTAAAATCCCACTGACAAAACCCGTTAAGGACTGTCTTTGGAATATTCCCCTCTCCTACAGCCCCACTGCTGGTTTGGCATGCTCACGTGCACATCCAGTACCTGCTTCTCTCTTGCGATTTCCTCCTGAAGCAGAGTAGCAGCATCACCTTTAAAGGAGAAAACCAAACAAGGTACAATGTGACTTGTGCCACGGCTCAGTCAGAAACAATGTCACAGGCTCTGGGGGCACAGACACTGGAGTGGCTCTCGCTTTACCTGAGGGGCTCATTACAGTTAAAGGCTGCTCGTTGTTCTCCTTGAGTTTCTGCTCCAAGTTCTTCACCTTTTCCTCAAGTTTCAGTTTGTCAGACTCCAGTGACTTCACCACTGACTGCAGGGTTTTTGCAGAAGCGTTTTCTCCGCGGAGCACCGTGATCTGGAAGAGTTGTTTGACAACACTCGCACCTTCCAGCACCAAGCCAGGGCCCTTGAAGCAAGGGCTGAACAGCCACCAAAACCACGTGCCAGGAGTCATCTGGCTCAGCACAGGCATCTGAAGATTTGATGCTAAGGTTTAACTATGCCACATGAAAGAAAAATTATCAGCCAGCTCTTCAGGTGCCAGCACACAAAGCCTCTGGCTGCAACTTAACTGAAATTAGGAATCATCCATTCCTCATTTACCTCATGCCTGAGTTTTTCCAGTTCCTCATCTTTTTGTGTGATCAAGGCACTAGTAACATTGATGGATTTCTGTAAAGATGCTCTCTCTTCATCAATTTCTTTTTGTAAAGTTGATTCTCTAAAAGAAAACCAAGTAAAACCAGAAGTCATCTAATGAATGGGTAACTGTAGTGGCCTAAAGTAGCTTCATTTAATTTCAAGTATTAAACTACTGTTAAGAAGTGATTCTTAAAAAACAAATTACATTTAACTACTTGACTAAGGTTTGATATATGTACAAGCATTTCAGGTGTTACAACTGTGGAAACAAAGCAAAAACTTTACCTAGGTAGTACATGCCAGAATCTGCATAGCACCGTATCCATTTGAATTTAAAGGAGCAAGTTAACAGACTGGGGAGATACAGGATAAACAAACATGTTGCACAATGTTCCACAAAACCTAACTTGAGAGTTTTGTTACTTCTTGAGAATTACTAACAAGCAACAAAACAGGCATGCAAAGCTCATTGTACAAGTTGTCATGCAAAGCATGGATGAGGCTGGAAATATCAGCTGGTCCTCACTAATTTCAGTGACATCATCATTTCCTGCACTTGGAGAAACCACATGGGATTTGTTTTATTGCATGGAAGAAGGGTTAAAAAGAGATCCTCCAAAGCAGGCACAACTCTCTCCTGTGTACATATATCCAGTTTTTCCAATATTTTCCATGGATCTAACAGAGATACAACTTCTGCCTACAGCTCCTGCCTTAAGGCACCACTGCTGTGACACCCTCACACTGCTGCAAGCTGATCTTCCTGACAGGTCACAGAACACACACAGGGAGTAACTGTCCTCTGACGGGAGGAGCATTGCTACAAATTTCTTTACAAGCAGAAAGATTTTGGTTAAAAAAGAAAACAACAAAAAAGTGACTTCAAACCATTGACTTCTCTCTGAGAGGAACTGGCTCTCCAGTGCAGGCAGCAGTGCTGCTATCAGCTCTGAGCTCCTGCAGGGACTCTGAACTGCTCCACACTCCCCAGCACTGCTGAGGGATCAGGAGCAGAGCCCATCCACGTGCGAGGATGCTCAGGAGACAGCTATGGAGCTCAAATGGCAAAGTTTCCATCTCTGTGGTATCTACAGTTAGTGAGAGCCACGATACCCAACCATGAAACACAGGAAATCTCACCCACTCGAGATAAACTCAACAATGAGAGCACAATCAATGCAATTCTTTCATTGTTCAGATTGTACTCAGGAATGGAAGCAGCAAGTGGAGAATCTGGGGTTTAGAAAAGCTGAGGCAGCTACCAAACAAGAACGCAAATTTGATTTGGTTTTTGGTATATTTTTACAATGAGAGAATCAACAGAAGTGGAAACACAACAACTTGCAGACTGTGTGATCTTGCCTTCAAACACAAGTTACAGTCTTGTTAATAAAACCCAGAAGGGCACTGGCATGGAAAGATTCCCTGGCCAACCCCGAGGCAGCAAAGCACTGAAAGCCCCACAGCCACCTCCGTGTCCTCCCGCAGGGCTCCCCAGGCTCTGCCTCTCCCGTGCTGTTCATGCTTTGTCCCATGGATCAAAGGCACGTGGTGGTGTGGGAAAGGATGTGCCACCAGTGCACAGGTGCTGCTGCCAGAGCAGAGCTGCAAATCCAGGATCTGCTGGGAAGAAAACCCTGAGGACATCTGGCAATCACACCTGGAAGCTGCTGCTCACAAGCTCTGCTGCCCCCGAGAGTTCTCCCGAGCGTTCCCGTGCTGTGCACGCAGCTGGGGAAGGGCTGATGGAAACCCAGTGACTCAGCCCATGCTCAAGAGCTTGTGATTCAGCCAATGTTTCCACTTGGTCAGATCTTCATGGAGAGATCAGGACCAAACAGATGCTTTTGGCACAAATGTGGTGAATTTGCCATTTGTCGGGCTTGGCTTCAACCAGCGCAACGCTGAGGTGGTTGAAAAAGGCAAACAGGTTGTAAGGATAGAAATAAAATATTTACAGACTCGATACAGGAGCCTCGAATGCTAAAACACAAGGGGAGAGAAAGGAGAGAAGAAAAGAGGAGAGAAAACAAGGGGGGGAAGAAGGTCCCTGTGCCGGAGCTTTGGGTTTTCTTTCCCTGGACAGTCTCTGCAGAAGCTGCTCCAGTGGGGGACCCAAAAATTCTGGAACTGGAATAACTACAGCCAAGGAAGGAGCTGATGCCTAAGCGTGGATCACAGGGCACTTCCAGCCTTGGCTGCTGCTGGAAGTGGATGATGCTGGGAGCATCGTGTGGAGTCACACACAGGGAATGGGAAATAACCACACTGGGAGAGCTTGCAAGGAAAATCTGGTGGAAACTATTAAAAAATTGATTTAGTGAACTTAAACTCTTTTCCTGCCAGTTCAAGTTCAAAACATCTGCTTACCAGCAGGGGGGAAATCAAAACAACAAAAATGACTTTTTCATTTAAATGCCGTTTTAAAACTTCACTTTCTTTAGAAGCTTGAACCATGTTTTGAGCAGTGCATGGAAGTTGTGGGAGAAAGGGGTTTGTTATGGTTTAGCATTAGGAAAAAAAAATCACCCAGATTCTTCCCTTACTACAAAAATAAGAAATTCTAAGAATGAAGCAAATACCTTAAAGTGCTACTGGGTAAGCTTTAAAAATGCAAGATAACAAGAACCACATGTTAGAAACATGGAGTACAAATGCAAAATACTTTAAGGAAGAACAATATTTGCACCAAGGGCCTTTTCTGTTTTGGTAAAAAATATATAGACTTTTTTTATTTTATATATATATATAGCTGAGTGTTTTACAAAACAAAAGCAAGACACCAAGGGACAAAGGCAGCCAAAATATGTACAACAACTTTACTAAAAAAAAAAATTATTTATTGTAACGTGGATAGACTTTCTTGAGTCTTACCATTAAAGACACACAGATATAGCAAGGGAAGCAAGGGCAGGAAAGGGAAGAGAGAGGAATGAGATGAGTATCCATAAACAGCGAAGCTCAAAGACAGTCAGACAGCAACCCACACTGAACCCCAGAGCTGAGCCACACAGAACCCCCAGGATCCATCCACACCAAACTCCTGGCACTGCCAGCTGGAGCATTTCATACGAGGGGATGCCAAAACAGAGGGAGACAATTCCTGGGGGTGGAAGGAAGGTGAGAAAACCACCCCTGGAGATTTGACCAAACTGAAACACAAAGATGGCTCCTGTTCAGCAGCTCGAATTCTTAAGGCAAAAGGAGGAAATTATCACCTTCCCATCACCAAATTCTGTGGAATTTGGGAATTCAGAGACTTTTCTCATTATTTTTACTTAATTAGCTCTTTATTCAGCCAAACCTTTTCATTAGCACTGATGCCACATGTTGGCATGTTGTGAGCCCCAGTGCCTGCAGTCTGCCTCAGCCAGGCTCTTCCTGCTGCTCACTGTCCTCTTCTATTGCAGCTCATTCAGCACTGCTGAGCAAGGGCCTGAAGCCAGTCACAAACTGGGGCACCTCGGTGGAACCAGCTGAAGGTGAAGTCACGGCAAAATTCACTTCACTGATTTAATTACTGACTGAATTATTTCAGGCAGCTCACCCAGAGTAAAACAGGAGAAGGAAGATCAGAGCCACACCTTCCTCTGTAGAACTTACAAAGAATTTGTCTTTGAAAGTGTTCTCTGTGAAACAGAACTGCTGAAAGTATTGAATGACTTGGTTCCCACTCCCTCCTTCCTCTCCTCAAGTGACTGCCAGGAGTTACACTGCTGGAAACACATTTTCAAACATCTCCAGTAACAGGCTGCTGATGCAGCTCGTGAGGCTGCTTAAAGCTGGAGGTTCAGCTGATCCAACTCTGACATTCCCTGGGGAAGCACTGGCTTGGAACATCCCCCTGCCCCAGAGAACAGAGTGTCAGGGAATGAGGAGGGGAACAGTGACAATGCTGAGTGGCCAAGGATGTGCATAAACACCCAAAAGCCACTCACTGTTCTTTGTTGTGACCATTATAAATCCAGGAAATTTGCAGGGTTGGTTTGTTTTCCCTGGAACAGCCGAGGTGTCGTGGGGAGCTGTGTTGTTCTCTTAGGATTTATGTAACTGCTTTTGGAAAGCCCCCATTTCCCTCAAGGCACAGGGGCCAATCAGCTTCCCAAGCACACACTGCAGACACTCAGATTTGTGACTTGGGACCTTTCCCTGAGCAGCAGTTTACAAAGGGATGCCCCAAACACCCAGGACAAATCTCCTGGCATTTAAAAGCAGTGCTGAATGAACTGCAATAACCCACAAGGAACTCAACAGCCTGAAACCACGAGAGCAGCAAGTGCTCGGTAACTTTTGTTTCCTTTTCCCCTTTTCCTGATAACCCTCCTCAGCATCGCTGCATTGTGCATTATTTTTCAAGAGCTCACCAGGTCAGATCTGTGCACACACATTTTATCAGACTGAGGGACAATCCAACATTCCAGAGCAGACTAAAACCAAACATTAAACTGGTCACTGCAAATAAGAATTACCACAACGTGGGAGGTGTGGAACTAAAGCAAACGTGGATGCTTCCATCTCTAATCCAGAGTGCAACAACTCAGCACTTTTAACCATGACACAACAGGAAAGAACAGCTCTTAGCAGTGTTTTTGTGTTCCTTTTCTGTAGGACTGTGGGGTTAAACACACATCAGCAGGAAAAACTTACCTCTTTTTCATCTCTAATAACTGGTTATTGAGTACTGATCTCTCCTCTTCCAGCTAAAACACAAGTACAGACAGACTCCAGTTAACACACTACAGATTGTTTCCTTAGTGTGATA
Source organism: Motacilla alba alba (assembly GCF_015832195.1). Taxonomy (NCBI): domain Eukaryota; kingdom Metazoa; phylum Chordata; class Aves; order Passeriformes; family Motacillidae; genus Motacilla; species Motacilla alba. Next base: position 10,736,345 of record NC_052030.1, on the reverse strand, counting down.
TATCAGAGCATCATTATCATAAAATAAACGTGGGAGAGGCTGCAGAGCCCCCAGATCCTCCAAGCTGCAGATTTTCTGGGCACAGCACATGCACCCAAACACAAACTGCTCAGCGACCAAAACATCAGCTAGTGAGGGCCTGGAGGTGCTTGATGAGCATTTCCATGTGCTGTGCACACAGCAGAGGTGAGACCACTGTTTAAGGACACTTCCAGAACCCCCTGACACCCCAAGAACCCTCTGTTCTTGGGGGCACTGCTTTCAGCCCAGCACTGGGGAACTGCTGTGCTGGATCATTGCACCACTGACCCGTATTTGTTACTGCCCCGTTATTCAGAGATGAATTATTGATCCCAAAGCTGTTGGTCTGGTGTTTGTTACCACATCCTGAACCTGTAACTTGCTGAGGCCACTCTTAAGCCCTTAAAACCTGCAAAGCCTTCAGCTGAAATTATTGTTGGTTCTTGGGTCTAAACTGGGCTAGGAAATGCAAAGCAACAAAACTGCAAAGGCCCAACACACAACACTGGGGCAAATGATCTTCTGGAATGGTGAAGAAAACAAGTATTTTTCAGACAAATTAATTATTTTTCACTATCTCCTCCTTCCTTCTTATTCAAAGGCCAAAGCCAGCAATTACTGCTCTGAGAACTGTCTGTACCAGAACTCCCTGAGCACAGGCTCCAGTGGGGTTTCACAAGCTTCCAGGGTTCATCCACGAGGTCAGGAACACATGCATTTATAATGGCAACCCCAGAGCCCTGACAACAGCTCCTGTCCCTGACACGGGGAATTCTTTCAGCACTTTGCAGATCCTGAGGTTCAGCACAGAAGGTGTTAAACAAGTTTCCTTGAGCAGGCAGGGTGTCTGCCAGCCCCCAGCTCTCAGCTAAATGCAGCTCACTGAGAGCAGCCATCTCCTCCACATTTCCTGACAAGTTCCCTTCTCCTTCCCTGTGCTGCAGAGCTGCTAAACCCTCCAGGTCTGGGACTAACCAGGATTGTTTCACTGAGCTCAATCACACAACTTTATTGATATGAAAAATAGATACTAGAATGGTGTAGAGAGACTTAAATAATTCTCAAAGCAAATCAAGATGTGTCTCTCAGGGCAAGTGACCACCGTGGGAGAGCAGAGCATCAAGGCACTGTGGGGGTATGGCCAAGTTCTTCCTGCAGGTCAAAGGCAGGCAAAACCCAGTTCCACCAGCAGCACCAGAGCAGCCCCTGGTTCCCAGTTTCTGTCTTGCTCCCTGCCCAGAGGCAGCCTGTGTGAACTCCTGACATCTGTCAGACTGCTGACAGAAAGGGACAAATATGACAAAGTCTGAGAAATGGGACTCCCAGGGAGCTGCAGCTTCTCCAGACCCTCCTTCTGACACCTGGGTTCCAGGCCCTTCTCCTCCTGCACATCTCCTGGGTGAGGGGACTCATCTCCTGCCCACCACATTTCCCAGCTGGTGTTCTGGATTCCTTGGCCAGCACTGGCATTTCTCTACAGTCCCACTCAGCACCCTCGGAGCAGACCTTGCACACTGTTAATAAAAGATGGGCCAGGTGAGCTGCTGGGTATTTCTACACCTTCTCCAATGAACTTCAAATGCCTGAGGAGGTCTGAGGCTCCCAAAATACCACAACAAATAATTTGAGGCTAGGAAAGCTCCCTGAGCTCAGTATCTATCTGAATGTGACTCTTTAACTAATTACAATCAGCTAATTATTAATGGATCAATACAGAAAAACTCCATCAGCATCTTTGGCGTGAGACACTTTAACCTTTAAATGTCCAGATAAATCATTCATGACAGAGGATTCATTAAATTTGCAAAGTGTGTCACCAGCAGCCACAGATTGTCTAACCCAGTTGACAACACACTTGTTAGAATTTATGTGGTTACCACAGCAACAGCTCCAAATTCCCCGTGCCGTGTGTGCCCCTTCCTGATGCATTTCACAGGTACCTGCACAGACCCTCTGCAGCCTGAGCTCTGCTGTGCTCTGCTCTCCTCCCCACTGCCCAGATTCCTGGGAGCTGCTGGGCAATCCTGCTGTGGGAAACCCTTCACTGCCACCACGGACACTCCTCCAAAATCTACTGGAGGAATCCCTGTGGTGACATCTTTCCTGAACCCAGGGAGCCCAAAGCCTGTGGCCACTGGTGCCAAGCATGGTGTGACAGGAGAGGGAGGTGCTGGGATACCAAAGGCCTCTTCCAGGCTTTTGGGAGGCCGAGCTGTTCACCAGATCTCACAGCCCAAATACAACATTTGGGAACTGCAACAGGCAGCATTCCCACATTCCTGAGACTCAGATCCTGCTTTCCAGAAGGGGACACAGAGCAGCACAAAGGGCTGCAGAAGGCAAACAGGCTGTGCATCCAAGCTCCAGCAGATCCTCCAGATCCTTGCTTGGAGCCATCTCCTCACAGGACAGGCTGAGCTGACACAATTCCAGTTTGTGAAGCGCTGGGTTCATCCCTGTGCTTCCCACACTACAGCTGCTGTCCTGGCAGTGAGAGGGATCCCTGCTGACAGATCCACAGCCAGCAGGATGCACACAGCAGGAATCCTCCCCGAGGGCAGCTGCAAACACGGGAGGCCACAGAGGGAGTGCAGTGACACAGCCAGGCCAGGGCCGGGGTCCCCTCCCTCGGGGCCATTCCGGGTGACAAAATGCAGGAAGATTTACCAATGCTGCCCAATCCTTCTGAAGTTACAACTCTCCCTGAAAATAACAGGTTGCCTCAAGGACTCTGAAATAATTTAGGAAACCTTGTGGGAGTGGGGAGCAGCTCCTACTGGCTGATTGGGATGTGCCCTCCCCACTCTGCTCCTCAGATGGGGAATGAGTCAGTGCTGAGCCCACATGTCTGGGACTCTGCTCGTCACCTCCAAAGGCTCTTGAGGATCAAGGAGCCTGAGCATTACTCCTGGCAGCAGCTAAAAGGATTTACAAACTGGCCAGGGATGTACTCATCCATCCTCAGGACTTCCAAACAGGACCCTTGAGGAAAAATCAGCCTCTTGGCTTTAAAAATATTCAGCCTGTTGCAGGGTGGAAGAGTCTGTGCCCTCAGGATCCCCTCCCTGCAAAGGAGCTCTCCCAGAAAGGCAGGACACAAACCTCAGTCTCCTACATTCCTGCTTTTGGATCTTCTGGATACAATCTTCCAAAGATTCCTTCACAGCGTGCCTGTCACTGGAACTGCTTCACAAGAACTAAACCCTCCACATTAGGGGCTGTAAATCTGCTTCACCTTCAGGCAAGAACCAGTGACACAAGCTGAGAAACTTGCCCATATTTTAGGATTCCAACAACATGTTCAGATATAATAGAAAAAATAAAAAAATTAAGTACCACCAGAAAAACACCTGGCAGGGGTTCTGTTCCCTGGGACCCACTGCCTGGCTGCAGCACAGTGTGAAGTTTGAGCAGACATAAGTCCAACCAAGTAGTTTTACACAGTATTCTGAAATGCATCCTAAATCCTCTTTATTTTCAGCGGGGAGAGCAGGAATAAGAATTAAAAAGCTACATTCCCTTTTACTGGTGGATGGACATTTCCACAGTTGTGTAACAAAATCACTCCCGACAGAAATAGCAACTCTCTGTTAATACACTTGGCTAAAGCACGTTTCATTTCTGCTCATTCCCAAGCCTTCCCGAGTATCCTTCCCGGGTTACGTAACCTTCTGTCAGCCTGCACTTCCAACCTCCCCGTGCAGGTGGCTTCCGAATTTATTTCTGAACATTCCCAGCACCTCTGCTCCTTTCCAGCAGGGCTCCCCGGGGCTCCCCGGGGCTCCTCCCGCCCGCGGCGGCCGCTCTACCTTGTGGTGGTGGCTCGACACCTCGTCCCTGCTCCTGCCCAGCTCCTCGGCCAGTTTCACGTTCTCCTCCTGCAGAGCCTCGAGCTGCTGGGACTTGTGAGCCGCTGCCAGCTTGAGCGCTTCGCTGCGAGCACACAGAGAGCATCGTTACCATAGGAACGGGAGAGGCGAGGGAAAACCGGGGGAGAGAGGCGGCTTCACAGCTTGGAAAAATACATCGGGATCACGTGGCTGGGGGATCGGGAACGGCGGTGACAATCCCGGGGACACGGGGACGGGATGAACCCTGCGGCTGCTCGAAGCCTTCCCCTGCCGCTGCTCCAGGTGCTCGGGAATTCCCACGGGCAGCGAGGATGGGATTAGGGCGGGCCAGGAGGGCTGGTGATGGCTGCAGCCGCGGCTGTTCACAGAACAGCCAGAGGTAAAACAGAATTGCTTAAAAGCATCAAAAAAGAAAGAAAACTTGGAAAAAAGGCAACAGGAAAAAAACCAGCTTTGAGCTCTACTTATTTAACTACTCCCTATCAGGTCTGACGTCCAAAAGTGCAGGATCACAGGAAGCAAAACCTCATCTATTCCATTATTTTAACAGACACAAAACTGCAAATGAGACAAAACCAAAGGTGAAGGAAAAAAGGCTTTGCAGCTTTCATCAGCCTGTGTTGCTACTAATGAGTATAGTTCCCTTAAAATACGTTTATTTGCAACAAATTTTTAGAAATATTTAGCACGCTGGCTGTAGCATGAGTGACTAACAGAAAAATCTTTAAGATTTGACATCTTTCAAAAAGCACAGAAGAGACCCTTAATTTCACTGAATAGTAATTTTTATTACTCTTTTGTTTTTTAAAAAAGGAGATGCAGTACTCCTGTGTGCCAATACTACAGACCTCAACCCTGACTGGAATATTAAAAATACTTTTATAACCGTGGGAAGTAGAAGAACCCTTACGTCAGAAACTTATTCAAGCACTTCAAAATGCAAGGATCTGTTGTCTCTTACTGGGCACATTTAGACAAAAGCCTGATTTTAGTTCAGCATCTCATGGGACTCTGATTTTTCAACCATTCCTTCTACCTGGTCTCACCTTGGCAAATTCCCACCCTGATCCCCCTGGACTGGAGCAAACTGCTCCCACCTCTAACAGAGACTCCTGCAGAGCAGGAACACACCTATTTCTAACCCAGTTTCCTTGCTGAGGTGCAGCACTATCCCCTCCTCCTCTTTCTTCTGGCATTAAGGCACAGATTATTGAGGGTGTTAAAACAGCCCCACACCCAGTACTGGGGTCAGTGTGCCTGAAATGCTCCTGTGTTCGTGGCAAGGAATTCCCAAGGGATGGCCCTGGGAGCAGCCACAGGCACTGCAAGCTTTCCCTTACCCCGGCCATTTCCAGAGGACACCCTGTCCCTGTCACATCCCCCTGCTCCAAAGGCACCACATTCCCCCTGCTCTCCTCACCTCACACAGCTCCCCCTGAGCTGTGCTTTCTGCCCACACCCTGCTGCTCAGGAACCCCTGCCACCAAGGCAATTCCTACTGTAACTGAAACAGGGCAACACACAAAACAACCAGCAAAGATCAGTTAAAAACCAGACAAGCTTCCCTTTCTCCCCAAGGGATCAGCTCTGATGATCAGAGGCCACGTTCAATCTAAGAAATAACAGAATGAACCCCAGAGTGATCAGGGTCCTGAGAACACCTGCTGGCGCTGGAGATTTTCAAGGCAGCATCTCCTATAAATAATTCCTGCCTGGCAAATTACAGCCAATATCTGCTGCCTTTCCATCACATCAGAGTGTCCCTCGCTGTTCCAGCATTAGAGCAACCAGCAGACATTCCCTGTGTCCAGCAGTCACTCTCTGTGTCCAGCAGCCACTCCCTGTGTCCAGCAGTCACTCCCTGTGTCCAGCAGTCACTCCCTGTGTCCGGCAGCCATTCCCTGTGTCCGGCAGCCATTCCCCGTGTCCAGCAGTCACTCCCTGTGTCCAGCAGCCATTCCCTGTGTCCAGCAGCCACTCCCTGTGTCCAGCAGTCATTCCCTGTGTCCAGCAGCCACTCCCTGTGTCCAGCAGTCATTCCCTGTGTCCAGCAGTCACTCTCTGTGTCCAGCAGTCATTCCCTGTGTCCAGCAGCCATTCCCCGTGTCCAGCAGTCATTCCCCATGTCCAGCAGCCATTCCCCGTGTCCAGCAGCCATTCCCTGTGTCCAGCAGTCATTCCCTGTGTCCAGCAGTCATTCACTGTGTCCAGCAGTCATTCCCTGAGTCCAGCAGTCATTCCCTGTGTCCAGCAGTCATTCCCCGTGTCCAGCAGCCATTCCCCGTGTCCAGCAGCCATTCCCTGTGTCCAGCAGTCATTCCCTGAGTCCAGCAGCCATTCCCCGTGTCCAGCAGCCATTCCCTGTGTCCAGCAGCCATTCTCTGTGTCCAGCAGTCATTCCCTGTGTCCAGCAGTCATTCCCCGTGTCCAGCAATCATTCCCCGTGTCCAGCAGCCATTCCCTGTGTCCAGCAGTCATTCCCTGAGTCCAGCAGCCATTCCCTGTGTCCAGCAGCCATTCCCTGTGTCCAGCAGCCATTCTCTGTGTCCAGCAGTCATTCCCTGTGTCCAGCAGTCATTCCCTGTGTCCAGCAGCCATTCCCCGTGTCCAGCAGCCATTCCCTGTGTCCAGCAGTCACTCCCTGTGTCCAGCAGCCATTCCCTGTGTCCAGCAGCCATTCCCTGAGTCCAGCAGCCATTCCCTGTGTCCAGCAGCCATTCCCCGTGTCCAGCAGTCATTCCCTGTGTCATCTCCCACAAGCACTCAGGCAGGAATTGCTCCTGGAAAGAAATCCTGCCTTTCTCCAAGGGGTCTGTGCAAGGCCCCCCAGGTTTCCCAAAGTCACAGGCAGACACTGAATTCTGTGAGCTGGTGGCCCCTGTGCCCTGGTGTCACCGCAGAGCTGTCACAAAATGACCAATGGAACTACAATAATAATAATAATAATAATAATAATAATAATAATAATAATAATAATAATAATAATAATAATAATAATAATAATAATAATAATAATAATAATAATAATTTGTCAGAGCTGCTCTGAAGCTGTCAGCGAGATTCCAGCTCTCCCTCCATGAGCCAAGCAATTCCTCTGGGAGCACAGGTGCAAAGGGGTTTGTGATTTAATGCATGACACCTCTGGGATCTTTATTCCCTGTGGCACAGCAGCAGCTTTGCTACAATGGGATTCCACGGGGCAAATCTCATGGTTTCAAAATGCTTTCAGTTCATTTGTTGGTGTCCAGAGTTACACATCGTGAGCCTGCAGTTTGCCAAATGTTGGTTTTCAATGAAGCAGCTCAAATAATGAAAAGTTAACTCGAGTTTTATATCCAATATATAGGATTTGGTTTACACTGTTTAGGAAATAAATACACAATGGGGCCACAGAAATAAACTTTATAAAGCCATCAATGAAAAATAAAAGCAGAGTCAAGTTTCTGTGAACAAAGCCACTTAAAACTCCAAGTGTACTTGTAATTAAATCAGAATTCTCTTCTAATAAAGATTTTAGTATTATCTCGTGCCCTTGGGTGGCAGAACCCTCCAACAAACAAATTATTTCACACTGTTCTCAAAGGATTTGCTTTAATTCCCTTCAGCAATTTAGTAGCAACATTCTCATGTCAAGTTTTGCACATGCCAAACATTTGGCAAACAATTTTGACCCGATATCTGCTTTATAAGTCAGGATACCAGAAAGTTCCTGAAAGACAATTAAAAAAACCCCAAAAAGGTAAATGTACCCACAAAAACGAACAGATTTAACAGTGAAATACTTACAATTCTTTTTTAAGTTCTTCCACTTTCTTGTTCTCCAGATTTAGAAGCTCTTTTGACTTATTAAGTTCCTCTTCGTTTTTCAGGTTGTTTTGTTTAAGCATGTCCAACTTAAAGAGGAAAAAAACCCTGATTACACCAACGAAACCACACAGTTCTCAGGACACAGCCCTCAGCCAAACGGGGGCTTGAGCTCTTCCATTTTCTATCTTTAGCCCCTAAATTAACCCAGCCTGTCTGGACTGATGCGTTTGTCCAACAACAGATTTTATGAGACCTTCTGCATTCAAACAGAGCAGCACAAAGAATTCCAAGCCCACTGGAGAGCAGTTTCCAGGAATGTGGTGTCAACCCCCCAAGGTAAAGCCCAAAGCACCTCCATGAACTGCTGCAGCACTCAGAGCATTATCTGGTTTTGAAATGCAGAGCTTGTTGCTAAAGCCAGCTGTCCCCTTGATGTTTATTCCTCTAAGACAACTCATGAATTCTGCTTTTCCATACCTTATTTTCTGAGAGTCGGGAGGGCTGAATGCTGTGCCTGCACCCCCAGGAAATGAACTCCTTGCAGAGATCTTGCTGCATGGGACAAAGTGCTGGGATGGATTTGCTGAGCCCGTGTCCCCCACAGAAACACCAGCAGCTCACGGAGCTGGTTTGTTTTCATGCACCACAGAGTGTATTTATTACATAACAGATAATCTGCAGCCATTCTCATGGCATCAGGACCCTGTGGATTTTTTTAATCCAGGAAGGGAACCCCTCCCACACGAACGTCACCAGTTCTAATTCCGCGCCGGCAGATCCTGCTGGGAATCATCCCTGCTCCAGCAGTGGGGCAGCCCAGCTGCTCACCCCCAGAGCTCTGGCAGTGCACAACACCAAAGGCTGAGGGCATCCTCCCCTTCCTCGGGCCCTGGAGCAGCACAGAGTGGTGGGAAGGCATGGACAGGACACAGATCCCAATGGGAACTGCTGGACCTTGGACTGACACCACGTGCAAAATACCAAACAACCACGACCAGAAAACCACGTGCATTTGCCATCACTCTGTGCTCATCCAGCAATTAGTGGGAAAATGACAGAATCCTCTCCTGCCTATTTCAATTCTCTACAATTCAACAGCTGCTCTCACAAACCAGGCAAAACTTTTCACAGAAAAGCATTTAATGTGATTACTTCATTCTGCAGCTTCTGGTTTGTCTGTCTCGTGTTCTCCAAAGAGGCCAAAGTTTCAATCTTCTCTTTGTGAATGGCATCCTTCTCCTTGGTCACCTGCTCCACTGCCTGGAAAACATCTTCTGCCAGTTTGGCCACCTGGATATAAAGGGAGGTGGGGAAAAAAACCAGTTATTCCCAACAGGAACTCTGACAGCAAAAGATCAATACTTTATGCACAGCTCTGTGGGTTGTCAGCTGCTTCCCAGGTAAATAAGGACTTAAACTAGGAATTTATTTGCATTTTGGAGCTGCATAAAGTATAAAATGATCTGAAGATTCAATTCCATGCAGAAACAGATTATAACCCCATGCTCGTGTCATCCCTGAGGAATTTTAGTTCCTGGGTTTCTCATTACCACCACTGTGATTGCTCTCAGGTCTCTCACCTCTTTAGGCAGTAGTAATTCAACAGATATTCACTTCCAACAGCCTGGTTTATTTTCAGAAATACAGAATTACAAAACCTCAAATCTTTGGAAAATAATGGAATTAGAGATAAAGCCAATTATTGCATTATTTCAGTGTTGCTCATTATGGCCTCATAAAGGAAATACTTCACAATGATATTAAAATACTTGGGCAGGTGTAATCTATGGGATCTCCTGATTCCAATTTGCATTCAGGGTGATTTTCTGGGCTTCAAGCCACACAAACTGAAAATCAAAGTATTTTATAAAGAATTTGTTGGTGGTGAATACAAAACACTTCTGTGAATAAAAAGAACACCAGAATTGTCAACATCTTTCCCTTTCTCTCACACTGCTTTTATCCAATTACATTTACAGAAGCAGGGTATAATATTCTTTCATATTTTTGGAGTAACTCAGATTGGTAGTTTGCTGTAATTGCACATAAAATTGCTCAAAGATCCAATTGAAAACCTTATCTGTTACTACTTTAAATTTTATGCTGAAGAGTCCTTCACTAGAAGGAGCTGCTCAATGTCTCCTCCCAGATTCAGGGAACACAACTTCCTTTTATTCACAGTTTGTTTTCTTGCAACATTCAGCAACAACAGAGGCTTTTGTAGTTAAAAATATTAAAAAAAAAAGAAAAAAAAAGTGTCTTTTAGACTCACTAGCAACAACCCCCCAGTACCACACTGAGAGAGCCCAGAACTGCAGTGTGTTATGAAGTGCTGAGTGTGCAGAGAAGCGCAGAGAGGACACCAGGGGTTAGTGCTCAGGATTAGTAGAACCAGCCCCAGACTTGATTTTTAACTATGAATTTCAATACCTCTGGTTTCTGTACTACTGCTTGGGCCTGGAGAGTCTCAATTTCTTTTACTTTCAAAATCAGATTGTTCATTTGCTCCTGCAGCATCTGATTTTGGCCCTGAGACTCCAACAATTTGCCTGAGAGGTCACTGTTAGCTTGTTCTAAGAGTTTAACCTCCTCACACAGTCTGTAATAATCCCGGAAGAATTTCCCCTTCTCCTTCACTAGTCCCTCCTGACTGAGGAGCAGATTTTTCTGCTCATTCCTCATGCTCTCCAGGTCCTGAAGGTACTCAGTTCCCTCCTTCTCCATCAGCTCCATCTCGTGCTCAAGCACATCCATCTTCCTGGCGAGGCCGCTGTGCGTGCCCCGGAACCGCGCTGCTGTTTTGGACACCGCAGCGAAGTCGCTCTTCAGTCGCTTCATGTTGGCAGTGACATGCTCTTTCTCTGCACAGATGATTTGTTCCTCTCTCATTATTTCCACCAGTACCATTTCAGATTTTTCTTTCTCTTCAATTAAAAGTGTTTTCTCAGTCAGAACTTTATTTTTCTCTCTCAGCTCTTCTAGCTCCTTTTCCAAGCAGCAGATGTTCCTTTCAAGTTCTGTACGTCCCAACAGAAATGATTTCTCATCCAGTTTTCGAGCTTCCTTTTCCAAGGTTAAGGATTCTTTCACAAGAGCAACCTCTCTGTTTGATTTCTGACACTCCTCCTGCAGCTCATCCCTCTCCCTGGTCAGCATTTCCCTGGCGAAGGAGCAGGAGTCCAAGGAAGATGTCAGGACCTGCTTGGTGTGCGATGCAGCAGCCAGCTCACCTTCTAATGCTCTTCTGGCATCCTGGGCCTCCTTCAGAAGATTGGAAAGGTCACATTTACAGGCCATTAACTCTTGATTTTCTACAGTCTTCTTACTGAGTTCTCCCTTCAGGGCTTCAATGGAATCTCGGAGTGTGGCATTCTCTTCAGCCAGAGCATTCTTGGACGAGAGGTCCAGCTCACGTTCTCTCTTCAGATCAGAAACTGCCTTTGCACAAGACTTGCTTTCATCAACGAGCTCCAAGTATTTTGTCTCCAGTTCCTTCCTCTCTTGGAGAAGAGCTTCATTGTGCTTTTCAAACTGCAACAGCTTCTGAAGGACAGATTCCTTCTCCAAGGTCAGCTTGTTCATTTTCTCAGTGCAGACTCTCTCACAAAGCTCAGCACATGCTGAGGCCTTCCCAAGCTTTTCAGCCGTTGCCTTATTTTCATTGAGAAGTTGCTCCCTTTCAGCCAAAAGCCTTTGTTCTGATGAGGAAAGAGCCTCTTTCTCTTGATGTAACTGATCACATTCCAAACTGAGTGTGTCTCTTGAGGCTTTCATCTCCTCAAGGAGACAAGTGAGGTTCTCCAGGGAATTCTGCAGCTCCGTGCTGTCTTTCATCGCTTTGGTGAGCTGGGTTTGCATCTCCTCTTCTCTCGCTTTTAACACTTGCTTTTCACTGACTGCCTTGTCTAAACTCTCTTGCAGCTTTTCTGTGCCTTTGAGGAGCATCTCCTTCTCTTCCTGCAGGCCTGTCAAGACCCTGCCCAGCTCCTCTTCCAGGGCTTTGTGTCTGTCTTGAAGAGCCAAGAGCTCCCCTAGGGCTGAAACTCTCTCTGCAGCCAGAGCTGACACTTGTTGCTGGAGCTCCCTTTGGTCTCTGGTCAGGGCCTCACAAGAACTTCCCAGCTTCTGGATAACATCATCCTTGTCTTTTAGAGCTGCATCTTTCTCTTCCAAAAGTCTCTTCTGATAACTCTCCAGCTCCTCCCATTCTTTGACATGTTTCTGACATGCCACATCCATGGCATCTTTGCTGGCCTGAAGTTCCTCCAGCTTTTGGAACAGGGTTAACTCCAAGGACTGGAGAGCCTCATTTTCCTGAGCTGCCTTCAGCAGCTTCGCCTGCACTGCCTCGAGTTCAGAGAGTAATTTGCTTTTCTCAGAAGCCAGTGCTCCCTTTTCTGTGCTCTCCTGCTGGCTTTTGGCCTCAGCTTCCTCCTTCTGCTTTAGGAGTCTTTTATTTTCTGCCTTCAGTTCTTCTTGGTCTTGTTGCATTAACGAAATCTTTGATTCCAGTTCTTTAAGTTTTGATAACAAGGGACCTCTCTCTAATTTTAAAGTATTCCCCTCCTGTGCCAAAGTCTCTTTTTCTGATATCAAAGCCCTCATCTTGTCTGACATTTGTTCGATTTCTTTTCTGGATGAGGCTAACACAGAGCTTAGGGACTAAAGAAATAAAGTCAGGGAGAAGGGAAAACAAAAATCAAGTCAAGCAGACGAATGAGAAATGTGCTTTAAGGGCAAACAGAGCAACTGTAATTAAAGTTTTAAAAGTGTATACACTGACACACAGTGCCTGTTTGAACTCAACTGCTGACAGACACCCCGTTACATCACAGAACACGCAGCATCCACAAGAAGCTTTTAGTGGCTAAATAATATTAAAATTATCATGGTTTAAAGGTTCCTCCATCAAAAATTTCATGTAATTTATAAAAGTACTCTCAATAAATTGACTTACTGTAAATTGTTCAAAAGAAGAGCCACAGAATGATTTCCCGAGACTCTTAAGTGAACTAAAATGCAAGTAGTTCTATTAGAAACTGCCTTCCAATTCTCAGTTTCACCTCCTCCTGATTCTCTCAAAAATATGTTGTCATGATCCCTTTAATTCAAAACACCACATCAGCCCCGGCAATAATGTGTGTCAATTTATACACTTAAAAATTTGCTAAATCATACAAAAAAGATTATAGCAAATAATTGCTGAGGGATGAAAGCAAGCAGTAAAGTCAAAGAAACAGGAGGAAAAATGAAAATTGCTAAAGTCAAGCTACACACTGAATAGCTGCAGATCATACTACAAAATAAAAGGTGTGTAGCACTTCTAAATGAAGTAGTTCACAATGCATCTTAAAATCCAAGCATATAAAAAACCAGGGAAGGACATCTGGCTCCAACTGGCTGTGCTGAGCCAGATCTATGAACATAAAATGTTAACTGATATTAAAGAACTGTATCTCATCAACTCGTGTGTAACTGAGAGAAGAACTAACAACCAGTTTGTCTTGTGGGCTTCTCCTCCCTAACCCATATCCTGGGAAAGTTCAAAACAGAAAAACTACAAAAATCTGGCTATGAAAGGTTGAAGCAGAGAGAAAACGAGTCACTGAGACAGAAATTTAAACTTTAGGTCACTTGCAGAGTGACAAAAGCCACTTACTCTGGCCTGCTCTGCTTGTTTCTGCAGCTCCTCAGCCTGTGCCTCCAGCTCGCTGTTTTTCCTCTGGGCACTTTTCAGTGCCTCTTCTGCATCCAGCAGGTTCTGCTTAAACCCTTGGATATCTGCATCATGTTTAGCCACCAGCTCAGAAATTTCTTTCTCATGCTTTGACTGCAGATCTTTGTACTGATGTTGGCTGCTCTCAATCTGCTTTTTCTGGTGGAAGATAAGACAGTAAAACACAGTTCAAGCAACACTGGGACCATTTTTCTGCAATATTTACTGCTTTTAAAATTGTTCTTACCATGTCTGTTAAATGATCCTGCAGAGTTTTCAGTTCTGCTTGATGAGTTTTGAGAGTTTCCTGCTGCCTCTGCTCAGCTTTCTGTGTTGTCTGTTCCACGTTTTCCTCAAGCTGAGCAGCCTTTTCATTTGCTTTTGTAAGCTCGAGCTGTATTTGCTCCAACTGCCTGGAAAGACCAAATGAAAGAACATCACTTTTTGCTGACAGCATGACAAGCACAGAGATGAAAGAGCCAAGATTGTGCTGGAGTTCCATATTCTGACCGAGCATTCAGAATGAGATTTCACTGTTTAACAGAGAGAGTTCTGCTAAACAGGGAAGATCAAGTTATATTCCCCCCAGTATTGTACATAAAATTTTTATTTGGGGAAAAAAACCCCACATTTTCTCTTACAAAAATGTGACCCAAGTCTTTTAAATATCTAAATAAACTGAGTTTATCAGGTAATCGAATAGTCATGAAGCACAATCACAAAACAGTCTGGATTATTCAAGAGGTCATTTACTGTGGGCAATAAGAAGTATGTTATGTAAGAATTTTGGAGTTATCCGTGTTGGATGCTCTTCAAATCACTCCCAGGAGACTGTTTGGATTGATTTAGTTTGCCAGAATAAGCTCGCTTGTCATATCAATGTGACACTCAGGAGCATCTTGTTCAGATATTTACAGAAAAATAAAATGAGAAGCTGGGAGTGTGGGAGTGGAGATCTGATGTGACAATGCTCTGACAGTGATGAAATACCTTTCTTTTAACCTCAGCTCATCATTCATTCTTGTGAGCTGGGCAGAGCTGTCTCCTGATGACTTCATGATCTCTGCAATGTCATTTTCAAGTTTGGCTTTTGCTTCCATCAGCTGCTGCTCCCTCTCTTCTCGCTCCCTCAGCTTCCTCTCCATCTCTGAGCAAAACAAAGGTGGTTAAGCTGTAAATTCTAGAGGAAGGGTATGCAAAGAACAGCTAGAGAACTGTAAAGAACTAAAACCAGCAACACTGATGCTCCAGACCTCACAGATCAACCCTTTAAAATGAAAAATGGTGACTGATTGAACTGGTACCTGCAGCAAAAGCTTGAGGACTCTTAGCAAGGAGCAGCTGGTCATGAGCCCTTTGTTTCAGAAGTGATTCACTCCAGGCCATGAGATGTTGGTACAAGTTCTGCTGGCTCGAGGGGAAGGAAGCAATGGAGGAAGAGACCTGCAGGTCTTGCAGGTGAAAGCACTCATCAGCTGTTCAGCAGAGCAGCAGAGAATGAACAAGGAAGGCAACACTGGAGCTCCAGTGAAAAAATGCCTCAGGGCAGGGCAGGCACTGCCAGGGGCAAAGGCAGCCTTGGGATGCTTCTCCCAGGCACCACCAGCAGGCAAGGTTTGCTTCAGGGCACAAATCCCTCTGCACTGGTTTTAGAGATGAAAAGAGATGAAAGGCACAGCAAAGCCTCCTACAGGCTACAGAGCACAAAGCTGATGCATTTCCAGAACATTCCATTTCATCCCTTCCTTACCAGTCAAACTAGACTTGAGCTGCTCCACTTCTGAAGACATGAGTGCAAACTGCTCTTCTTTTTGGTTCAGCTTCTTCACCGTTTCTGGGCAAGTAAAATTTGGAAAATAAAGTTAGTAACCACTTAAATGCAGATAATTCCAGCTACTTGCAAGGTATGTTACCCTTCAGAGAGGCTACAAACAATCCTGTCCTTTCCACAGCCCCTGAAACTGCTGTGACATCAGCTATGAGCTTGAAAGTGTTTAAAAAAGCCATTTTGTTGGCATTTAATTTCTGCAGCATTTAAGTTCTCTGTTTATTTTAGCAGCACATACCTTGCATAGCTTGTTGAACATTCTCTGCTTCATCAGCTGCACTAGTAAATTTTTCTTTCTGAAAAATCGATAAAAACTTAAGGTAAGGCTTGGTAGTAACAACTCAACCACGGAGTTTGTATTAGGTATTTTTCACGTACAAATTGAACAGTCTTTGCTCCTACCATAAACAGATCTCAAGTTTTTGAGTTACAGTTCAGCACAGATCTTCCCTTGCCTCAGCTGCAAGTCCCTCAACATTTAAAGCAACTCCCCCATCAGCTGCCACAGATTCCAGGGTGGGAATCAGGAATTTGGGGTTTCTATGGGTAAATGCAGGGGACACCTGCAGCCCTGTGAGCCATCTCCTACCAGTGTTCTCCAGTTTTACCAGCAGGAATTGCTGCCAGACCATGAAGAAAAAGGAGGATTTTCAGGAAGGCAAGTGAGGCTCTTCCACCAGGTTTGAATATTTACTATTGGCCATGGAAAGACCAAAATGCCATTGTTTTGTTACTAATGCCAGCGTAGATCCTCAGAGGAACCCCACCCAACAAGAGAGTATTTGGAAATTTATTTAAATGAGAAATGTCTTTTAAAACCATTTATAAGCAGTGTGTAGCAAGCATTAATTGGCACAACAGCTACAATAAAGGGCCATTAAGTGTTCCTAAATTTAAACTGCTGCTGCTTTTGATTTGGTTTACTTTTATCTGCAATCCATAAATAGATGAGTTCTATTTAGACAAAACACCTGATAACACAGGACTGAGGTGAAATGCTCTTTTTATTCTGAGACAGATGCCATTAGCCTTGAACCCTTCCCATTTTTTTCCACCAGTAAAAAACCTTTGGAAGGTTTTTTTACCACAAACTTCCATTACACTCTCATCATGAAACCCAAAATCCAAAGAGTAAAGTCAAAATTTTGGGGTATTACTCACCAAAACTTGAAGTTCCTTTTCCAAAGAATCTTTAACTTGATTTACTGCACTCAAGTTTTTCTCAAAGTCAAGAAGCTTTTGCTCTTTGCCCTGCAGTTCTTTGGCCAGATTACTGGCCTAACAAAGGTGATGAAATGGAGTAAAATAAAATGAGAAACATGAATGAAAAATTAGGAAAATTAAAAGGTGAATCTGAAAGAAATAACTGTAATATTAAAATCACTCTAAGATGAAAAACAAAAAAAAAAATTAAGAAAAAACCACCATGGGTTAACTGAGTGAAGGGGATTTCCACTGATGGTACATACATCACAGCACTAATTGCATTTTGGAATAGATTTGAAATCATTAAAATTTAGTTCTTTTGGCATTAATTGTGAATACATTATTTAATGGCAGACATTTTTGAATACACTCACAATTTCAAAGTTTCACCATTAGTTCAATCAGTATTTTTGGTTCTTTATTGTTTTCATTATTTGAACTGATTGGTTTATGCTTCAGTTGGTGATCAGACCAATACACACACACAAAGAGGGAATCTCTGGACCACACCCAGGGTAGTGCAGAAACCCAGCGTGGCCACAAAAAGAGAGCCAAAGGTAAAAATTTGGTATCTTGGAATCACCTGTGAAGAGTTTAGGAAAGCTTTTTCCAGTTATTTCCCCACTACTCTTCACTACCATCAGCTTTACAAAGGTTTCATCCAAGGAAAGTCCTGCACTGAGTTGCAGTCTGTGGCTCCAAAGCGCTGTGAAAACTGCCAAGAACATCCCTGCAGAGCCTTGGCCTCAAGAAAAGTTCCACCAGGATTTCCTGTGCTTTCTTTTGCTTTAAAAGCCTCTTCCATCACCTCGTCAGAGGAGGGGAAAGGTAATAAAGGAAATATTTCCCCACTGAGTCCCAAGTCCCCTTGTCCATCCCCAAAGGTCAAAGCCTTAGGGTGTGTGGACCCTTCTCCCAAACAAACCAACAAAGTAACTTCTCTGTAACAGGAAGATTTCAGCACAGACATGCCCAAATCTGCAGCAAGGAAGTGCAGAAGGAATTTGTTCTTTTTGCTGATTGGTGCAGGTGGAGCAGCAGAAACCTGTTGAGACACGACCCAGTTAATGCTCCTCTAAACCTCCTCAGATGGTCCCAAGATACACGTTCAGTAAAACTCATTTTTTCTGTGATGTATTTCCCATAGCAGATTAAAAGGGTACAAATGGAAAATAAAAGCAAAATAAAACTAAAAGGATGGATGTTGATACAAACCTGGCTAATTCCATCACCCTTTTCAGTCTCTAAAGTCTGAATTTGTTTCTCAGCTGCCTCAAGCTGCTTGCTAAGTTTCTCGATTTCCAATTTACCTTCAGAATTGGCTTTCTCAAGTGCAGCAAGGTCCAAAAGCTTTTCTTCAGCAGCTTTGATCTGTGGTGTAAGACTATCAATAACTTTGGTTTGTTCATTGTACTTGGCTTGCAGTACCTCTAGCTCCTTTACCTTTATCTCAGCTTCCTGCAATTTGTTTAAAGTGTCTTCCATTTCTACTAGATGCTGATCTTCCACACTTTCCAGTTTGGTCTTCAGGCTTTCCAGGTTTTGCTCTTTCTCCTCCGTGACTGCCACCAGCTTTGCTTTCAGCGACTCGATCTCTTTCAAGTGATGAGATCTCTCATTTTCCTGCTTCAGTTTTAGATTTGCCATTTCATTCTCATAGTCTAATTTCATCTTCTCAATCTGAGTCTTTAACTCAGCGAATTCTGCTGTCTGAGCCCCAACCCCTTTGCTGAATGAAACTTTCAGCTCTTCCATTGCTTGCTGATGGGAGGCGATGGCAGATTCCAGCTTGGACTTCCACAGCTCAATCACGTCGGAATTCTCCTTGTTGGCGTGGTCAAGCTTGGTTTTCAAGGATTCATTTTCCTTGGCCATTCTCTCATTTGAAGCTGAAAGGGACTTGATCTCTTTCTGCAAGGCTTCCTCACTAAGGCCAAACTTCTCTTTCAGCGAGTTCACCTCGTTCTGATGTTCTTTGCCAGCTGCTGCCATTTTTTCTTGCAAAGAACTGATTTCTTGTAGCAAGGAGAGAGAAGTGTCCACGTCGTCGATGTGTTTGCTGGAATCCAGCCTCCCTCGGAGCTCAGCCACTTCCTTCACCCTCAGTGCCAGGTCCCTCTCCAGCTCCATGATCCGGGACTTTTCTGACACTGTGGCCACCTATGATCAACAGCATTTGAAGAAAAGAAGAATTATAAAAGATACATTTCATACAAAGACACTCAGGCCTTGCTGAAAAGCTTCCACCGAGCGTTGCAAATTGCTTTAAAAGGGGGAAAATGTCCACAGTTCATATGACAAACATCTTTTATTGTCTATAAACACAGAATTTACTACAATTTGTTCTTCTGGTAATATCTAGAAATTACTAAAAAATTTACAAACCACCCTGATGGGTATTATTAATGATTAACAAAATGTTCCTCAGAACCATTTAAGGCAGACTGGAAAAGCATGGAGAACCTCGAGGTCTTTGTTGAAATAATTTCTTCCAAATTCATCTCACACCACCTATAAGACTGTCAGAAAATAATAAACACATTTTGAATTGATAAATCCTCTGAAATCCCTTCTATACCTGCTCCATTCCCTCTGAAAAAGTGTCCCGACACTATCTGAGCTTTTCACTGACTGTTGGAGCACTTTTTGCTACAGCAAAGCTCCCAGAATTCAGTCTAATTAGGAAGTTACTGCTTTGACCTCCTGGAAAAGATATTACTTACCCACAGCTGCCCTTTAAAAGTACTTATTACACATTAAATTGTTGGTTTTATATTCATCCTGGGTTTTTTAATTCATCCCACCTGACCTTCAAGAAAATCCCCATGTGTGAGCATGAATATATGTGTGTGTGTGTGCATCTGTTTAAGGATTGACACCTGCTGAACTTCTGACTTGGTACCAAGTATGTCAGTAATATTCTGACAGGCAGCAGTATTACTAATTACTGGGATAGCCATTAAAAGATTATATCAGTGGTGGGAAAAAAGAGCTAAAAAGCCACTGCAAACCATGATTTAGCAAAGCAAGTAGTGCAGCAGCTACTGAAGAGCTCAGAAACCAAGCCCCAAATACTCAGTTCGTGTTAAAAGGACTGGCATGTTCAATCTTAGGGTTTTTGGGTTTAATGAACTCTGCTAATTTTTAAAATGAGCTACTGAATGTTCCTTTCTGTCAACTCATGATCCCATCTTGCTACTTTTGGATCCAAGGATTACTTTGGCAGTGTGAAGACATCTTACCTGAGTTCTTCAACGAGTCACATGTCCAGGCACAAACACACACCCCACGGAAGCTCAACATTAATCCTAATTTTTTACAGTGTTCCAGCTCTGGCTACGGCAGGAGCAAGGACCTGTTCCAGCACGTGTCACCCCCGGCATTGTGCCATCAGAAATCTTCCACAACACAGATCAGGCTCGTTATTCAAACAGGGAAAACCATTACCCTAGTGTCTTCTAACTCCCTCTGGAGTTTGTCAGCTTTGGTCTTTTCAAAGAGCAGGCTCTGTTCAAGCTCCTTAATGCGGGCATGCTCCAGTTTGGTCTGCGTCTGTTAGTGGAGAGGGAGAGGAAGAGAACACAACGGTGCCACCATCACATGCCAGCACAAGAGGAGGAGCCACATGCAGGCCGTGCTGCCAGAGCCTTCTAACAGGTGAGCAGAGAGGATGCAAGGGGGGGAAAATGGACAGGAAAATGCTATGGATGAGGAGGACGGGCTGAAGGTGTAAATGGATGGGTGTGTAAAATGAAATCAAATGTGTAAAATAAATAAATAAATAAATAAACAGCAAACGGAGAAATGGGAACAAAAAAAGTTTCATGCAGCTGAGTAGAAGTTATTTATCAGTACATGAAGTTTTCAGCACAAATTAGAATAGTTATGTCAAAAAAAATATATATGTGCATATATACCTCTTCCTGTTCTAACAGGATAGTAAGTCCCTTTCCTTGTCATCCCACTACCTTTTTCCTTCAATGTCTTTGGCTGATTTTATAAAAAATTACTTATTAACAAGGGGACAAAAATTCTCCACTGAAGCTCTTGGGACAAATCAAAACTTTAACATTCTTTTTTTGATAGTAGCTGTCTCTAAGTCTCAGCCATAAAAATGCTTCTGGCCAAGATCTGGGAACATGAAGGCTCCTCTGTCACTATGGTTCGAATTATCTGAACAGAACTAGAAAGAGAATGGTTGTCTGTAACACCAAAACCCTCCTCTTTTCCCAGCTCTTCTCCTCTTTCAGGAAGGAAGCAAGCAACAAGATTCCTCAAAACCAGATAAAAAAAAGTGAATCAGCCTGGTTGCTCTGCAGTTATGGATGTCTAAATACATTGAAGAATATGTGGAAATAAGAAAAAAGTAAGATCTTTGGAATTCTAACAGGTTCCTAAAGAGAAGCAGGACACAGATGAAACCAAGTGAACAGGAACCTCCGGCTTTTTGCTTACAAAGAGAATTTTTAGCAAGAACACAGAATATTTGATGTTCTAGCTTGATATTCAGATAGTCCCTGAGGCCTGCAAGAGAGCCTGAAGTTTGGGAGATGCAGGGAAAGTCCAGCAGGTAATTCAAACCTGACCTGCACCTCTGAAGTAGGGAAGAGAAAAAAATGAAAGAGAAATATAAAGATGGGGATGAGCTTCTTATCTGCTTCTCCAAACACAGAATTCCTTCTGGCAGCAGCAAGTTCCTCCTTCCCAAAAGCATCCAGACATCCAAGGGGGTTGATTTTTGAAACAGCTGAAAACAGTTGGCCGTGTTTCTATGGAGTTCCTTGGTCCACAAACACTTGAAAGGTAGATCCTCCTTAGATCTGCTGATGTTTTCATTCTGTAGCAGGTCTGTTACTCTTCAGTGGAAGATCTTCAGGGTGAAACAGGCAAAAATGCTCAAAGAACACAGATTATTGTTTTTCCTGCCCATAGCCTTTGAAAATGGATTTAAGTATTCTAAAGGAAGTAATATTTAATAAGTGGCTACAATTCAGTTTTCTCTCTGACACGGGTCAGTATTAGTTTTGATCCACGACTAAATTGTAAGGAAGTCTGAAAAACAATCTGCTTTAAAAGCTGGAAATTCAATCCCAATTCAATTCTAATTCACCAAGGGGATCTACTAAAACCCAAGAAATCCTAAATCTCATGGTTATAAAATTCCCCCTGTGTGCCTTTGGAATATGCAACCCTATGCTTTTTCATGCTACATAAAACCCAAAATCTTTGATCATTAATTTTATAGACAGTACTTTACTGCTCCAAAGATCAGACAGACCATCACTGATTACTGGGGTTTTAAAAATCCCATCTCTTATATACTACAAAGGCAAGGAAGTTAAAATCCTGCCAAAATGGAAATACAATATTTAAAAAGAATACTCCAGAGATCTTTGTTTGACACCTTTTTCCCCATTTAGAGCATGAGAGATTATCCTTTAATCAAATCTGATTTCCAAGGGACAGATTCCAGATTGCTGAGGTAAAAATCACTGCAAAATTTTGAACTGCTCAAATTTCTCTCCTGATGACGTGGAGAGAAATTCTTACTGATTATAGTTCTCTTTGAGGAAATCCAGAACACAGTGAACTGAGAAGAGAGAGTGCCCCAAAAGCCCCAAAAAGAAGAAAATAATTTGATTGTAAACCTTAACTTGGATGGAAAAGAAAAGCAGGAAAGAAAAAAACAGACAACAAAGCCAAAGGAATCATCTTCTCCAGAGCTTCACAATCAGGGAAGCGATGTGGAAATGGGATTCTTATTCTGCCTTGAACCTCCAAGAATTCCACCCAAACTTGGAGGCCAGACATCAGCCTTTTCCAGCACCTGTGTGCTCTGGCTATTCCTTCAGTCCAGAATAAACCTCCCTGGGACATTCTCCATCAAACTGGGAAATTGTGCTGAGGCCACAAATGCTGACAATCAGCTCTAGGATGGGGCAAGATGCCCTCCAGTCCCCTCGTGCTGGGACACAATCACAGGACACCACCAGGATCAGGGAGTGCCAGCCTGGAAACTCCTCTGCAGAGTGAAGAGGTCCATTTTTAATGGAAACATCAGAACAGGGAAGTCAGGAGAAAAGATGGGATCAAAGAAGGAGTACACAAAACAAGAGAAACTAAGGGCACATGCAGATTTATTTCTAACAAAGCATCAGCCTGAGTGGGAGACTGGAGGAGACCCAGATCCCTGAGGGATCTCTGCAAAGGGAACCCCTAAGGATTCACAGCAAGATCCAGTTCAAGTCTTGAGAACTTCCTGTCTTGGCTGGGGATGCAGCAGAGGAGCCAGCCTGGGATAAATTTACCTTTAAAATTCCACTAGTCTGAGTTAGGGAAGCAAGAGGGCTCCTTAAACATCTTGCATGGCCATTTCTGTCATCAAGTAACACATTTTTCCTGCATAATTTGAAGAGGAGCTACAGTAAAATCAGACAGCTTTGTAAAGTCATTGTTCAGAGGGTTTTAATCATCTCTCCCTGCAGCATTTCATACAGAAAAAAAGGAAACAAATATGGGGACATGAAGAGCAGACAGATTTTTTCCCCCTCAGAAAAATTGTCATCTGTTGAATAGCAGCAGGATCTCATAGGAGAGCAGAGCAGACAGGATTTTGTGAAGAAAACAGCTAAAATCCTACATTTAAATTAAGGCCACTTCAGGATGCTGGTCAGTCATGTTCTGCAAGCTCCTGGACTCTTCAGTGAGTTGCAAAGGTTTTGACCCTCAAGAATTCTAATGCCACACTGGCCCTGCCTGCAGTTAATGGGCATTACCACGTTTAGTCATTACACACATTCTTTCCAAGAAATGTTGTAATTGCTCTGAAAGCAACATGCACACAAATACCAGAGTCAATGTCTCAATAACAGATTATGCAGTTAGTGAATCAGTATAAGCATTTTCTGCACACAATCTGTTAACATGGGATGTCTCTGCACATTGAAGTGCCCTCTTACATTTTCTGGGTCTTCCGAAATCTGCCTCTTTCGCTATCAGTAAAATTAAAAAAACAAACAAACAAAAATGTTTCACCTGCAGACTCAGCACTACCATTCCAACACAAACAACAGGAGACATTCCATCAGCTTGATTTCAGTTTAAACCCCCAAGTTAAGCAGCTTGACAAACCAGAGTCTTTAGGATGGTTTGCCATGACTATCGATTGATTTAAGAGAAAATAAAAAATGAAAATATTTCCATGGACTAAACAATAAAAGGAGCATTCTATGAAGAGTCTAGATAGGTACCTTAAAATGAATGGAAGACTAAAATAAAAGAAATGTTATGTGAAATGAGTATTTTTCATAAGGCTAGCACTTCAATCACAAATGCTTTATAGTAACACAGTTAACTAAGTTTGTACTTTATGCTGTGCAGGAAGTTCTAATATCCTTCTGATTAGACAACAGAGTAGAGCAACTAAAATTATCTTGCTTATCAATTAGAATTTTGGGATAAAAAATTGGCAGTGCTCAAATACCTAAGAGCAATCCTTCCCTAAATACTTTCTATTCTGATTGTGCAGTAACACGCTGTGCTGCAGCCCAACATTACAATTCTATAAACAACAGATAAAAGTTGCACACATTAATTGCTGTTTAGGTTTTATGTGCAAACTCTCAGGATAAAACACTCTCCATTAATCAACCTTCCCTAAGGGCACACAGGAATTACTCAAGGAATTGATCAAACAGGACAAGTCTTCAATATTCATTTTCAAAGGCATAAATATTAACTTACAATTTTGTAACTTCAAAATAAT
Source organism: Motacilla alba alba (assembly GCF_015832195.1). Classification (NCBI taxonomy): domain Eukaryota; kingdom Metazoa; phylum Chordata; class Aves; order Passeriformes; family Motacillidae; genus Motacilla; species Motacilla alba. Next base: position 10,712,151 of record NC_052030.1, on the reverse strand, counting down.
TTTTTTCTTAATAGTTACTTTTAACAGCAAAAAATAGAATTTCCTATGAATTAATTTAATTTCTCTAAATAACTACAGCCTTTCCATAGCACAGCCCTTGCTAAAGTGGGTAACTGAATTTGGGGTGCAATCCTGCAATTTTGGGACAATTGGCTTACTAAAGGCTGCAGAAATGGGTATCATTTTCATCTGGCTGGACCAGGATTGCAGCTTTTAATGATTCCTGCCTCTCTGTGCCCTCCTGGATATCCCTTTTACAAAGCTGGAGATATTTTACCTCTAGGTCTCCTTTGGTAATGGATTCTTCTTCCACACGGAACTGAAGGTCTTCAACTTTCCTGTGGGGACAACTCATTAAAATTCAGGTCATTTTGGAAGCAAATGCTTTCAAGCTCACTTTTCAGTGGAAATCAGAATGACAGTGACAACATTCCCATTGTACCAGCAAACTGCCAGGAACATTAAGGAGAATTATCTCACAGGAAGCATGAGAGGGAGGGAAAATTTCTGTCCTTAAAACACTACCAGTGCCAAAGCAAGGCCTCACTACTCCTGCAGCTCTTAAGAGGGTATTTTGTATTAAAACCCTTTAAATCCTCATTGATTCTCTCCTTTTGTCACCCTTCTGGTGATATGAGGTGACCTAAATCAGCAGTTTGATCTCACATTCTATATATTCTACCACTCATGTAGGAAACAGCCAGAAATTCAGGACACATCCCAACATCCACAGGCCTTCAAGATGTCACAATTGCATCAAAACTCCAGCACTGAGAAACATGTCTGGATCAGGATGAACAGCAAGATGCACAAGAGGAGCACAAGAAGAACATTAATTGCACTAATGAGGACAGTTTGGGGTTACCTTTTCTCTTCCTCAAGCTGATTGAGGAGCTCCACTTTCTCCCTGTCAGCTGCCTCCACCATAGCTCGGAGCTGGTCCATTTTTGCCTCCATCTCCAGCACGTGCTAATCAGGAAGAGAAACAAAACCAACATTTACTAAGCTGGGAAATGCAGGAATTTTTTCCAAGTTATGTACCTGTACCTCAGTAACCAGGATTTGGTGAAGTGATGGGCCAAGTAACAGGAATGTTATCAAATATGGACATGAGCAAAGACTGCAGTGAAGTTCAACAAAATGAGTTGAATTCAGTAGATCTGGTATCTCATCAAGCCCAAGATCCCACAAGGGAGACCTTACATGTATGGATTATTTCACTTTTAGCACACCACCTCTTACTCCCAGCCCTTTTCAGTAAGAAAAGCCCATTTTGGAGGTTAAGTCCATTGTGTTAACTCCGTTTCAGAAGAACAAAAACTCCCTCACCCGGTCGTGCCCATCGCGAACCAGAGCCAATTCCTGCTCGATCTCCCCGACGTGGCTCGTTGCTTTTGCAACTTCTGCCCTCTCCAGGTCCCTTTCTGCCAGGAGCTGCTCAATGTGCTGCTGCTTCTCCTTCAGGGCCTCCTGGAGGGCCGTGGTGCCCGAAATTTTTCTTGCATACCGGGAAGAGGTTTCTGTCAACTTCACAAAATAAATGTGTTAAAAATCATTCTGCACCAAGAGAAAGGAAACACGGCTGTAGTGGGTACCTCCAAATCCACAAACACAGGGTTAGTAAAGCAAATGCTTTCTGTGACCTACTGCACCTTCTCCTTTTACACCTAAATGACTTCATTTTCCAGAATTTAACGGTGGCCAACACCTGTGGTCAGAGTCCTGTAAGGAGGAGCAGCCAGAGGAAGAGGCAGGAGGGATGAAGTAAAAATAAAAGGCCACAGTTGAAGGTGTAGACTCACACAAAGGCTGGCTCAGGATGCTTCTAAGCATCTTTTTGCATTAAAAAAGAAAGGCAGCTTCCTAGCAAGCCAAAACCATCACGTCTCTATTTAACAGGTCATTATCTTGGGTCACCAGCAGCAGTCCAACACTTCCAAATGCTCCATGAAAGGCTTTGGGAACTCCCACCAGCATCTGGCATCTCTACCATGGCAAAAGCAGCCAGGATGAAGAGCATTTACCTTGACCTAAAGCCAGCCTTACAGCTAAAACCTTGTGAGAAAGAACAACTGGTATATAAAATAAAATATATGTTTCTATCACTTGGAATTAAATTACTTCTGGAAAAAGGAACTGGAATATTAAGTTTCAAGAATGCAGATTAAAATTAACCAGCAGAATTGTAGCTAAAATGAAACCAGGTTTTCCTTGACCTTGCCCCACTGAATGGAATCAATACCAGGGAAAATTCATTATGGCCCTACCAGCTACACCCTCGTGAGTTCCTGAGTTAGAAGGGAAAGTAAATAACCTGAAATTACAAAGTAAAGTGAGCAATAGTTGTGAAAAAAGCAAAAAACTGAACAAAAAATCCCTCAGTGCTGTTCATAAAACCTGTCTTTAACAGCTGAGAAATTTGCCTTAGTATTAAATGAGAATGACAGCTCAGTTAATTTTTAAAAAAACCCAAATCACAAAGACTTGCTGTTGGATCCTTTAGCTCTGCCTAATCACCCAAAACCAGGAGCATGATCCTTCCAGAGATCAAAACATTGAAAAGCTGCCACAGCCAGCCGGGAAAGCTGGCACTGGCCAACAGCCCCAGCTGAGAGCACAGCAGGGATCATTGTCCTGCCAGCACAGACACCTCCCCTTCCCCGCTGCACAATCCCTGCCCCAGCTCCTGCCAGCCTGGATCCCACCCTGCACACTCTGCAATCCTCTGCTGGTGCCCTTCCAGTCCCCAGACAGAATAAACCACCTTCGCTCTGACGCTTCCTTGGTTGTTTCAGACCCTCCCAGTTTCCAGAAGAAATCCCATTCCAGAGTGTATTGCTTTCTAACAGTTTTAGGTCTTTGAATCACCCTTCACTCCCAACTGCAAAACAAATCCAAAACTCTTCAGAGAAACATCAGCTTCCTTCAGACTTGGAAATAAACACCAATTGCATAAGACAGCCCCTTAAATCATTGGATCACTTACTCTGACAGCTGCTTTTATTACACAGAAAAAAGAAAGTAGAAACAGCCCTGAACAACTGAGCAGTCAATGTAAGAGTCCAGAAATCTCCAGAAAAGTTTTAATTTTCCTAGAAACTGAAGCAGGAAAAGTCTGCTGGGTCAAAACTGATTACAGGAAATCTCGCTTCCCCAGCAGCTTAACTTTTAAAGAAAAAGCCTCAGAATTATTTGGACAATCCCTTTAACTTGGATGGCCACCAAATGTTCACACTGCCTAAGAAAAAGAGTTGGAAGAAAGCTGGAATTTTAATTCCAGATCTAATGGATTACAGCAGCTTTGTATTTTATGACCTAAATCATGCAAAATCCCTGGGACACAACAAAATAAGCAAATAGATTTTAGTCACTCACAGGGTGTAACTTGGGGGACCACAGCACAAGGAATGAAGCATTTGGTTCCACGTGTTAGTGCTGTGATCCCAAACTAGAGGGCACTCTGCAGCTGCAAGTGCAACTTCCAGACTGGATTAAGTAATGAAGTCCCACTGTTTGTGCCAAATAAAAATCCTTTTTGTGGCCAGGTATTAACCCTGGTGCCCCGACCGACTGCTGACCTCTGTTAATCTGCTTCAGTCCTGCAGGACCAGGGTAAGTCACCTCTCTGGGCACCTGCTGGTCAGTGGGACAGTGGGACAGGGAACCTGCTCCACATCACTGGCAGTCACTCCTTCCTAATTAGATCTATCTATGGACTGTGGTTTAAAAAAAAAAAAAAAGGAAAAAGCTAGGGTGGCTACGGAAAAATCCAATTATTTCTATGTTTTCAATTGCCATAAAAGAGACTTTTCAAAATTCAGCATTGCCAGATTTCCATTTTACTGCTGCAACCCAAGATTAGGACATTTATGTAACATAGCAACTTCAAAAGAATCCATAGTAAGTGTATTAGGTGGAATTAGTACCGTGTTAGATTTCACCTGAGCCACTGCACTTGGCAACACTTAGCCTTTATGAATTCATAGGATTAAAACCAAATCTAAAAGAAAAGAAAGAGGCTTCTTGTCAGCAGAGACTTGGAAATTGCTCCTGCTGCATTTCTCAGCTGACTCATCTCTTGAACAGCAAAAGGAAATTTTGAACATTTTAGCCAACGTGAAGCTTCCTGCTTAAATAAAACAAGTGTGACATCTGGAAGCTTCAGCGCACACCAGGTCCTCAGAAAATGAAATAAATGCAGATTGCAGCCAGAGAAATTAGTTGGCATCCTAAGCCCCTTTCTTATTGCAATCACTCTGTTAGCTTGAATTAAATATTCAACTGTTCAGCTGCTCTCCAGGGCTAGCTAAGATTTCCTTCCTTCAGGCATGCTGTGAACGAGGAGGAGCACCGTGAACCGTGCAGAGTGCTCTGCCCACGACCTGCTCTGGCCTTCCCCGAGCCGAGCTGGGCGGGCCCGGGGCCGGGAGGAGGGAGCATGCGAAGGAAAAAGCAGCTTACGAGTCCTGTGCGGCTGGGCTTGCTGCTTACGGAGGAGGCCACGGAGCTGAGCGAGCTCAGCGAGGAGGCGCTGGGGCTGCGCTTCAGGGCCGTGGGCGTGGGCAGCACCTTGCGCACGGCGGGCTTGGCCTTGGCCGGCGTGGTGGAGGGGAAGCCGATCTTGGTCACCTTGTGCACCGGGGCGAACAGGCCGTACTTGGGCTGGCACTGGAAATACCTTCCGAGGGCAAAGCAAGCAGAGGAGAGAGGGAATTAAGTTCTTTTCACCTGCACGGGCTGGGTTCGTGGAGAGTCCTAGATCAGGAGTATAAAAGTGTTAAAGGCATTGGACTGCAGTTCTATTTAACACCCATTTGGGAAAGGGGCTTTGAGACTCTGAAGCAGCACGATCACGTCAGACTTCAGAAATTCAGAGTAAACGCTACAGCTCTAGTGCCTAAAAAATTCCATTCAGATTCAGTTTTATGTCCACAGCTTTCCCCTTCATCACATTCCTCTGAGCTGCCAACAGATGTGACGGCTCAGAGTTAAAAACAGAAATCAGCTTTTAATTAAATCAAGTAGTTTAATGTTTTATTACATATATACCATTTATGTATATTTGATGATAGAGAACATATATTTTTGGTTAAATACAGACAAAAGCCACTTATAATTTTAAGCTGTGATAACCTATATTCAGGTGGGACAATCCTTGTTTTTTTAATGAGGTAGAAGACTGTTCCTTATAGCAAATGAGAAAGGAGGTTAAACTGTGATGTGAATTAATGCCTTCTGATTGTGACTTATTGAAGGGAGCAGCTACACTGCTCCCATCTCTACCAGGAGGCAACTGTTGGAACAGGAACTTCCAGCTCCTGGGATGCTGGCAGATTTCCCTTAAGTACAACCATTGGATATCCAGAGATTTTCTTAACTGAGCATTCCTTCCAAGCTGAGAAATCAAACAGGCATTTAAAAGAAGGGAATTGTGTTTTCCATTACCAGTCTATGAATAAAACTCACATGGGAGGAGAGATCAGCTCATCCCACGAATGTGAGAAGTGTTGGCATCAGAGAATTCAAACCATTGCCCACCAACCCTCCCCACCAGCAGCAGGCAAGGCAGCTTTGGAGCCTCCCTCCCTCCCTCCCCTGACTGAAAATTTACTGGAATACATAAAAACCCAAAAGAGAATACAGAGAAAAATCTCATAAAGTAAGTCTGGGGATGGACTGACCTCGTGCCAGCCACAGCTCCATCATTCTTTCCCAGGGGCTCATCCAGCTCCACTCCACACCATTCTCCTTTTGCAAAGTCCGTTTCTCCCAGAAAGCGCACGACTCCAGCCTTTGTTCCTCCAACCTAGAGCAGTAAGAAACACACCTGCATTTAATGCTTTTCCAAATAAAACACCAAATTCAGTGAAGAAGCTTTTGGCACAACCATGTTCACAAAGCACAGGAATGACATAGCCAGTTCTTATTTCAAACTATGTGTTTGTTTTGTCTGTGAGTTTGTATTAATGTGGAACAAATACTGATCTTCACAACAAAAAATATACTTAACAAGACACAGTATAACCAATGTTCTGAATGCAATAGGTTTGTGCTAGAGTTTCACATAAATTTCTACCAGCAGATTAGGATTTCTAAGGTCTATTTGCTTCTTATTCTAATTCTGTGAGGAAAAATAAAAGAAATGAAATGAGAAAAAATTCCTTTCATATTTTCTCTAAGGAATAATTTAGATAAACTACATAGTACAGCCCTCCTGTATTTAAAATAACTGATATAAAGCATGATGCAGAGCACTTGGCAACCCTGTAGATACAACCAGCTATTTGAATCCTTGGGGAGAGGAGAATCATTTTATCTTTTCTTCACTTGCAAGAATTAAAAAATCCAACCCAAACACTCCTAAAGGAAAGCCTAGAAAGCAGTGGCTTTCAAACTTATCATATGAAATATTTACAGCCATTCCAAATACTGGCAATGTCTGCGAGCTACAGCTTTTCCTAATACCCAGGGGATGGAAGAATTAAATTAAGTGAAGAAGGAAAAGGTGTTGTGTGGCTGACACTTGGCAGGAAGAGCCACAGGATTCCTGCAGCTCAGGAAGACAATATGTTGTGCCCTAAATTTGTGCAAATCTGTTCAGCCTGCATCCAGCATTGTGAGAACAGGGACATGGTGATGGAAACCTCTCCAAGAGATTCACAGAGTTCCACACGGAAAATGCACCAATGGTTTGGAAATGTCCACCTGTGTTTTCCAGCACACCTTGTACAACCAGGAATATCGTGAGGCCTTGGCAGAGAGCTTGACTGAAACCTCCTGTTAAAGACTGTGATTCTCCTTTTTATAAACTAAAAAGCAAATTAGTATTTCTTATTATTTTTACAGCAGACATTCTATTTCTTGGGGGAACTTCCCAGGATTACTAGAGAACAACAAACTCTGTGCTGTAAATTAAGGTGCATGATCACAGCACATGAGAGAATTCACTTTATTCCAGTTGGGAAGAGCCCACTCACGAGGTCACCTGGGAGGAATCGAGGACTTTACATGTCCACAAAGTCCCAAGTCAGTGCCCAGGAGCTGCCACGCACATTTGTGCTCCAGTGGCAAGATGAGCTTCAGCTGATGAGGAAAAATAATCCTAATCCACACAAACCTCAGAAAAAACAGGGAGAATAATGAACTTTTTTGATATTATTCAAGTGAGAAAGGTGACAGAGGCACCTCTTGTCTACACTTAAGTTGGCAGCCCCTCCTCTGCCACTAGAGGCAGTTCTGGAACAACTGCAGGTCACCTTCAGATCCTGCTTTAAGTGGCACTGTAGCAAATTACTACTCTCCATGGAATAAAAACACACAAAGTTTACAGTTATCATGACAGCCTAATATAGTAACTCGTAGAACCTTTGGTATTTGGTGTTCTTGGCAGAGAACACACAAACAAGCACTAGGACTGGCTTAGAAAAAAACAACTGTAACCACCCAAAGAGTCACAGAGAATGCAGATCTCTGCCACAGTGGTAAGGAGGGAATACCTAACACTGAAAAAGTATTTCCTGGGAAGAATTACCCCTTAAATTGAAGGATATGGTATTCACCCTCAGACATTAGCTACTTTTTCTAGAGGGTAAATATCTTATGTACAAACATAAAAATAAATTTTAACTGCACTATGAGTCCATACTGAGTTCCAAGTTCTCCTCCTTATTCCTTTTCTAGCAAGTTTGGGTAGGGGTTTTTGTCTCTTTAGGTGAAAAGACTGGTTAGTTCTGGTTAGAAGCTATTTCCCCACTCTATTTTGTTCTGTTTTCTACCTGAAAAAACAAGAGTTAAATCAAAAGAGGCTTTACAAACCCATTTAAGAAATTAGACAGGAAAACTAGAACAATGGCCTAGATAAGGAGGATCCCTTCAAAGACAACAGTCAGGTTTGGGGTTGCACAGAGAGATTCCTCAAGCTCCTTTTCCACAACCCTCGAGCCAGGCAATGGAATTTTTTCCCTGTTCCATGGCGTGTTTGTGTCTGTGGTGGTTTTTTGAACAAACCCAAATTAATTACCTAAACACAGCCCCCCCACCACCTCTCCATAGGAAGGTGAGTGGGGTCAGTGAGGTAAGAGGTGTCTGAAGCACTGTGGTGGAACAGGATAAAGCCATGCAGGGATTCCCAGGGACAGGAAAAACTGCTGCAATCTGTTCCCTCCAACTCACACTGCAGATCATCCTCTAGAGAAGTAAAGCTGGCTCCAGGATAGCACAGGGTAAACTCTGTGCAGAATATTCATCATTTTCTGTTTCATACCTTGGCCCTGCTCATCTTCCATGTTTGTGTAAAAAATGGGAAGAGTTTGTTATGAAGAGAGCACACTCAAAGCACAAACTGGGAGACACAACCTGGAGGAATCTGGCAGTGCCCAGAGCCCCCTGGAGCTGCTCCAGCCCCTGCAGTGACCCAGGGCCTGGTGGGAGCCAGGAAATGCAGGAATTCAGGTGCCAGAGCAGATGGGGCTGCTCAACACCAGATTCCCAGGAGGAGCAGCAAAGTGACTCTTCTTGTAACCATGGTACCTGTGTTATTTTGAACAGGACTCAAGGGATGATGCCAAAGAATTTCTGCTTTTTTCCAAACCCAGTCCAGCTTTTTTGAATAATCAGCTACTACATTTCTCTCTCTGCACATGCTGTGTGTCCTTACAAGAGCAGGAATTGGAGCACCCTGTGGCTGTAACGTGCTCAGAGAATCAGTGAAGGTCTATACGGGCAATTTTGCTCAGTTTTAAGCAAAAGCTTTCTAAATTTCAGCTTTAAAGACAGGTCAGCCCTCCTTTATAAAGCCTGAGACTACTGAAGGCTTCCAATCATTCACAGACATCTCTCCCAAAAAGTGTTTTTATCTCCAGCTGCAATTAGTACCTGCAAGTGACAACACCTGCCTTGAGAAGAAAATAATAATAATTTATTCCCTTGGTAGTACATTGTGAGCTGCTACTGTACAGGACAGTGTGGTAAAGGCTTTTCATGATGAAGGTTGCTGTACATATACAGACTTAAAAGTGCCATAAATGGGAAAAAAGATCCTGACATGATTAAACTCAACTGTTCCAACCAATATGAAAAAAGAATTGTGCTTACAGTATATAGCATCTGTTATAGAAAAATTATTTTTAGAAATTGGGAGAATTACAGCAAAAAAAAGGTAAAAAACCCAACCCCAAGCCAGCTGCATTTGCCAGCATATCTACTTCCCAGTACTGCATGAAGGACTAAAATAAAAAGCATCAGTTTCTAAAAGAAATAGGGGAAAAATAATAAAAGGTTTCTGAAAGTTCTGTGAAAAAACAGAGCACAACTACCACAAAGACAGTTTTCCATGACCTTCTTTCATGCTAAGGCAGGTCACTAAATAATGGATAGAGAAAAGAACTGCCAGACGTTTTCTCAGTCAGTTCCCACACTCAATAGAGTCAAGCTGTAAAACACAAAGCTGTAATACTCCAGAGAATCTAGGTTAGACTGCAGGTCATGGTGAGGTGAGGAATTTTGCTTGGAACTCACTAGAGTTATGTCAAACACATGCAAAAAGAGATTAAATTCCGTTTATCCAATTATACCTGAGCTTACATTACTTTGCTGCCAGGTAAAGTGAAACAGCAAAATGGGTTTGGAAACCTGAAGTGGTTAAAAAGCTCCTGGTGAAAGGACAGGGGGAGGAACACGTCAGACCTTGTGAGAACCTTTGTGGAGCCACATTTCCAAAGATAAGGAGAAGCAGGAAACAAACAAACCAGTGTAATCCAGGGGGGGAAAAAAGAGAGATGGTCTAAAAAATGAGAGTGTGATTTGAGCAGTGCTGGTGGAAAAGAGGACAGGCAGGCTGTGAACGCTGTCAGTGTAACAATATCACTGATTCAAACCCTCCCAGAGAAGGTAAAAGGTGAATAACAACTGCTCTGTCTCCCCTTCTGCCCGAGCACGAACTTGGGGTGACTCCTGAAAGCATCACTTGGGTCTTCCTGCTTTTTCAGGACAATTCAGCACCACAATGTGCAGCACTTGGAAAAGCAAAACCCATCCAGGCACACAGAGCCTTTGAAACACCTGGGATCCACTAATCGGGTTCTAATCAGAATCATCTTCCTCTTGTTTCTCCAAATTTAGCAGAACTGTTTCCAGCTGGCAACAGAAATTGTGTTTAATTGATTTGTTCACCCCTTCCAGGCCAGAGGGGACAAAGTGCTCATCTCCTCTGGTTTTCATGGAACAGCTCTTTACATTTCACCCAGTTCCATCTGTAATTAACCCTGTAACTGCACTGAGCTGATTTCCGTGGGGATGTTTTTGCAGCAGAGCTGATGTCCATCAGGAAACACCAAACCTGGACTGGATTTGGCCCAGAGTCCTAAAGAGAACAGGCAAATCAGCACCACCGGGCACAGTGTGATTTCATTAGCATTCAGAGAAGATTTGAACCCTTCAAAAACTGGTGGGGCAGACCCAAAGAGATGGGTGAAGGGCTGGGAGAAAACTTCCCCTGGTGTCATTGCCTCACAAGTAAGTCCATTATTAAAGTAACCCCATAAACATACAGTTAGTGTGTGATAGCTCTGAATCCATGTGCCTGCCTTCCAGAGGAAGTCAAAGATCCATGAATTCCTCCCCTTATTCACCCATAAAGCAAACTGGACAACAGCCTTGGTTATAGGACACAGGTTTAAATAAGGGTCTGCAAATGGGAGAAATACAGCCACCCAAACCAGGGTAAGCCAGAGCACGTGGTGACACCTAAAGAGGTTTTTATGTCCAGCACACAAAAACTAGGTTAAGAACTGCAATTCCTTTTTTCATCCTTTTTCTCTCGATGCCCTTGAACCGCACATTGGGCGCCAAAATCCTGTCTTGGGCAAGATTTCAGCCAGAGTCTGGAATGGATGCAGCAAAAAAAACCCCAAAACAAAACCAAAAAACTCCCCAAGAACAACAACAACAACAAAAAGACACCAAAAAAACCCCCAAAACCCACCAAAACTCGGCAAAAGGGAAAACCCAGACTGAATTTTGGCCAGTCTGGAATGGAGTTGGCAAAAGGGAAAATCCGGACTGGATTCTGGCCAGAGGCTGCCACTGACAGGCTGTTTTTATACTTAATCACTCCATTGTTCAACCATATTTAAATTTCAAAGAAAGCAAATCTGACTGTGGCCTCTGGCCACTGGCTCTCATTATTTTACTTTGTTTTGGAAGGCTCCAGAGCTCTGCAGCATCCACCGTGCAGGTACACACAGGTTTTCAGCAAGACACCTCAATTTTTTCCTTTAATATCAGCACCTTAGGTTCTTAAAATCTTTTATTGCAAGGTACTTTCTCTTGCTTGAGTCATCTTCCAGCTGTGTTCTGAATTCCTGCCGAATTCCAATGGGTTTTTCAAATAACTAAGGATGTAAATATACCGAGTTCTTAAATCTGTCAATCAAGAGCTAATTTTGAAGCTAGACTGTTAGATGGTATTTAGGATTTTAAAATAATAATAATCCCACCACATAACTCCATAATGGCATTTTCTCCATTAAATCCATAGTTTTAGAGAGGGAAGCAAAAGCGTTTGACAAAATTGCCATGTTTTAAACATTTGCTTGCTCTGTCAGTTTCTGTCTTTTTTGCTGAGATTAGACAGGTATTAGGTATTGCTTTAGACTATTGTATTTCCTTTTAAAAATACCTACACAACATCCAAACACTGGATCAAGGCACAACTGGAACTGTGTTAGAACATCTCCCAGACTTTCAGCTGGCCTCCATCACTCAGATGTTCCAGCCCAGCAATTCTGTGAGGAGCAGGATGAACGACGGCAGCTTTTCTGTGGCATTATGGGTGAGTGACTTCACGATCTAAAAATGCAAGAGTGACTCCTGCTGTTTCCACTGATTGGAAGGGGATCCAGACAAGCCTTGATCATGTGGATTCTGTGACTTGCAAAGTTTTGTGAAGGCAAATTGCAGCTTTTGCAGAACTGGTGGGCAGTCTCCACCTTCTACTGGGCTGTTTCCATGGAACTTGGAAGAATTTGCTTTGAAACCTCTCCACTTCTCCCCAGTTTGCTTGCAGTCGACTTGCAAGTTCAAAAGCAAGGCCAAAGTGGGCAAAAAACCTCACGTGCAATAAGATACACACTGTGCTACCACATAATCCTTCACTTCTGGAGAAAACAGTTTAGTAACTAAAACTGACGTGCTATTGAGGTTCAATTCATTCATCCGACTCAAAAGGAAACAAAAAAAAATCCACCCTAAGAGCAATTCCATACTACAAAAGCCACATGTGAATTCATCACCACCACCACAAAAAAAAAAAAAAAGGCAAAAACCAAAATAAGTAAATAAACTGTTCCTTCTCCCATCCTGTGTTGAAATGACTGAGGACAACGTGTTCCTGGATATTCCCCCTTGGGAAGGCAGAGAGAGGGGAACGGAGCCAGGGAATCCACACACAAAAAAGGAATTAACTACGACCAAAGCATGTGGGGAGTCACCAGTCCCTGCCATTACAGCCCAGGAACTCACATGCAATTTGAGTTTAAATAAGGAGTTGCCAAAACAGAGTGACTCAGACAGGACTCGTGCCTTGTTTGAAGATAAAGGTAACACCTTAGCTGTGAGCAGATAGGTAATGCCGTGTCCTGAAAAATGCTTCAAAGCAACATTAAAAGAAAGCAGAGGTTTGCACAGGGAAAATCATCCAGATGATGAATTGCAAGAAAAGCCTTTGGATACCCCTTACCCCTCAGATATGTTCTCATACATGGATTTCATGCTGTAGCAGCCACTTGGCAAACTAATCTACATCACACATTACAGGATCCACAGTCCTGTGCCCAAGTAGACATACATAAATATAAGAATGACTTTAATCTTTGACTTAACATGACAAAGCCATCAAAATAGCTCACAGTCACCTCAGCTCAAGGATAAAGCCAAAGTGTGACTGAGCAGTTAAAACTGTCACATTTGATGGAGGAGGCTCGAGAGAAGAGCCCCAGGAGAGCACAAACCACTCACAAGTTGCCAACTTCCAAATTTTTCTTCCTTTTCCATCCTTGTATGCATTGTGCCAGCTATTTTTGCACTGTTTTAACTGTAACACCACCAATGAATATTTATTCTCATAACAGTTAAATATTATCATAGACTTTTCAACAGACTAAGCTCAGAAGTGCATTTTCTATTCAGAAAGTTGTACAGTCCAGAAAAAGGAAACTTTAAAAACACCACAATGACAATGCTGAAGGGAGAAACTCCTCTCCAGACATGAAGTTTCTTTTTCCCTTGGCTGCTTTTCAGAGCCCTGCAATGTAATCAGTTGACAGCCCTACGTCATGTTTACTTGCAGATAGGTTACATGGGTGGAAACAAATCTGACAATAATCTCCTATCAGCCCCTGCCTGTTCCAGCACCAAAGACCTTGGGAAGAAACAGCAAAGCACTGAGTAACTTACAGCCAGCTCTGTAAAACAGGGAATGAAGAGAAATGACATGTCACTCGTGCACAGGAAGAACTCTGCAAAAAGGCCACATCAGCACATGCCTGTAAATTGAGTTTGCATCTTTTTGTGACCATATGGACAGAGGCCGAGTTCCAGCTTTACAGCTCAGCCCCAGAAGCAGCAGATTTGGCAGACTGTGATGAAGCTGTAACTGGTTAAATGAATGAAAGCACTTTAATCCCTTGAGAAGGCTAAGGCCCCTTAGGTTGATAAGATTTTTATTTATTTATTTAAAACACAGCATCTGGTCCTTTCAGGGAAAAGCTGACAACGCTGTCAAAGCTGCTTCAACTTTTGGTACAGGCAACAGTTGTCACATGAAGCAAATTCCTCTCTTCTGTTAACAAGCTTTGTTTTGGTTGGGTAGTTCAGAGGGTTTTGTTTGTTTGTTTTTAAAATCAACTTTGCATTGAGCTCTTAAGAAATCCCAAGTGTGCAACACCAGGGCAAACAGGTTCTCTGGCCACAACTCACACAGGAAACCCGAACTGGCTGAGCCTGAAAGTAATTTGTTTTCTGAATTGGTTTTCTGTTGTTCGTTCCCCATCTGGTTTAGCACCGAGCACGGCATTTCCACTGGCACCTACTGCACAGAAATTCTTATTCAGAGCAGGTTCAAATGCTGAAGCTGGAGCCTGATTTTCAGCAGAAAAATCAGCTGCAGTTCTGGCACTGTATCATTAACCCCAGAAAGGCTGGATGAGGACAGTGAAGGAAGTGCAGATTTCCACATCGATTTTCCTGTGTTACAGAATCCCCAAATATGAGATCAGGCTGTCCAGAGTTAACGTTCTGACTGTTAAATTACATCCAGATTCCAGAACATACATCATATCTTAAGAATGGGAATTATGCCTAATACAGAGCAGTTTGTATTGCTCTTTGCATTAATGATTCTTCTTTGGTTTAGCCCTATTTTTATTCAGTGAAAGATACATCAGTGCACCAAATGAAAAGCTGAATAGTGAATTACACATAATAAACCACAATGCTTTGATATATCCAACTTATCTATCGATATTTTCAACATTTCCAAATACTATCATGAGGTATTGTTGGTTTCTTGTTAGTGAAAGGAAAACTGAGCACAAGCTTGCTTAATACAGCTCAGATGCACTGGGATTTGAGTGAGACAGATTTATCATCAGAGATTCCCAAGACAGCAGAGCACAGGGTGCTGTTTCAATTAATCATCTTTGAGGAGTAAACTACAGAAATCTAAAGGTCCTTTTCCACTAGAACATCCATTTAGGGCTACAATACTTCAGTGAATACTCATGTATTCACTCCGTTTGACTTGCTTTTGATTTGCTTTGACTCCTCTGGAATCTCAAGCAAGAGAACTTCTAAGACAAGAGGACAATGGGAATTTCTCCACAATTATTATATTTCCCTTACGGGCATTGATGTCTACCATGAGTTATTTTTCTGATGTTTACAACTCAATTTAATGGCCTGGAAATGTCTTCTTCAAATCGAGGGGAAAAACCAGGAAAGGTTGTAGCTGATTGTTGTATTTTTCTGCAGGCACCCACAGCTGACATATCCAATACCTTAAAGCACTGTCTGTCTTGATGTCAGTGTCTTTTTAATATCCAAGGTCTTTTGGGAAAAGAGGTTTTTTTGCCCCCTGAGAAACCAAGGCTGCTTGTTTTGCCTCTTTTTATCTCTGTATCTATAGCACTGTTCAGCACAACCTCACATGAGATGCTCTGAGCAAGCCTGGTTTTGAGGACACACAGGTGATCACCTCACTGCTTTACTTGGTTTTTGCAGCAGAATTTAGTTTCTCTGGTGTTTCTTTTCTCTGGTTTTATTTTTTTCCCCTCTGGAAATTTTCTTTCTTTTACTTCTCTGGAATATCTTTTCTTTAACTCTGAGTGAGTGTCCCAAGCAGTCTGTGTGTAACCACTATTCTTCCTAATGTTATCTGAATGAAGGGAAGATCTGTAGGGTACCGGTCTTCATCATTAAATAAATCAGGGCTATATTCACTGGAAGCTTCCTTTATTACTAACCCTTTGTATTTTGAAGATATTAGCTCTCCTCTAGAAGTTTGGAAGGACTCTCATATGGGACCACTCAGCATTTGGTAATTCTAACTCCAAATGTACAAAAGACTGGTGAAACCACCGGAGATCAAAGGAATAAGAAGAAAAGCCTAAGGCATCTTTTCTCTCCACACAAAACAATCCAGGCCATACACAGGAGCTTTAATCACCTCCTCAAGACTTCTTTGCTCCTACCAGCCTTTAATGAAACCACCTCATCCCAGCACCACTGAGGCAGCAGGTTGCTGGGACAATGCAGAAGCAAACCTGAGGACTGACAGCTTCTTTTCCTGGAGAGGAGCAGTATTAACATCTCTGCAGGAACAGCAGAATGTTCCAACAAAGCTGAGCTGCTGGGAAAGCCTGAAATTGAACTCAACATTTCAGGTTCAAACTTGTGCCCAATTTGCATCTGTGTAACACAAAAAGTTGAGATGTAAATTAGTAAACACTGTCTGAGTGGCCTCTTGTTCCTTGCTAATCCAGACTGGGCAGACAAAAAGAGCTGTAAGATTTTGCCTTTTTTTGTTGAAATCATCCCAAACCAGCCAGTTACCACCAATAAAAAGAAACTTAAAGTAATTTAACTGATTCACTCAAGGTAACTCCCATTAAGGACATTTTAGAATCCAAGTTAGAGGGGAAAAAAATGAACAGATTGAAATACTCCAGTGTAACACTCCACACCCTGAGATCACACACTAAGATCAGTGAAGCTGAGGCCATCTGATGTCCATTCTGGAATGTAATCTTGGCTGACGAGCTGTGCCTTACCCATCCATGAATCTGCCCTTCAGGATGTCATTTTCCAATTAGCTGCTTTAATAAGGCTCCCAAATGAGCTTTTGTCTATCATGAATTCATTGTTTTGGACTGCAGTTCTACACTGCTGGAGGCTCCCTGTTCTCAAACTGTAATTCCTCACAGTTGCTCTCTCCATGTGTCTATAAGCACCAAGAAACCTTCACAGAATACTCACAGCAGCTGGTGCAAGCTGCAGGAACTGATGGATGTCACTGAGCCCCTCCAGCCCTGCAATGGTGTGGTCAGACTGCAACTTGTCACGTGGCTGTGACACCACGTTGTCACTTAGAGGGGAAATTCTGGGCTGAGGTGGGACTGGCAACTTCCACCCAGCCCTTCATCCTCTTGGGTAACCTATTACTGAGAAGGGACTGCTGTGAGTATAAATAAAATCCAAGAGATGTGGAGCAGGCCAGGTGAATTTGTCCCTCTGCTGGAGCAAGTGACACAAGTGACAGGCAGGTCTTTCCCAACAACTGGTGTTGGTTGGAAGCTCTGAGGACAGCTCCCAGAATTACTCAGTGACACCTCAACTCTACAGTTCAGTGCCAGGGAAAAATATATTAACAGATGAATCAATTAATCAGCCAAGCTCAGGATTATTTGAACTAACCTGGCCACTTAAGATATTTATATCTGAATTATTATTAGACATGACAGCAGAGTCTGGGATCTACTACAAATAATTAGCATGGGATCCCAAAGGATTGAAAAAGACTAAACAAGGATCCTGCCCCTTTAACATTCACATTCCTGAGTGTCTTATACTGGTATAGAAATTATAGTTATGCATCACCAACATACTGTGCTAGGAATTACCCCAAAACCTCCAACTACAATTTGATGACTCACAAGGAAGACTTCAGGCAAACAGAGGTAGTAGAGAGGATGAAATATTAAGTTTAACTTGTCCTACTTAACAATTTGGGACCTTATTATTACCAAACCGTGGCACTTGGGATATGCTGCTTCTGCAATTTGCACTAATTAGACACAGGGAAGGCAGAGCAATGCCTTCACAGCACCAGAGGATTCTCCCAGAAGGGACATCCCAGAAGGGCTCACAAAGGTCCTTGAGGAAAAGGCAAACAAGTGGTTAAAGCCCTGATGTTGTTTGGAGGACAACAGGGCTCAGTCTCTGACAGAAATAGCCAGGGATAAACCACAAATCTTTGTTTCCATTGGCACTCCAAGAAAACACATCTCAGCCCAAATCCAGCTGTCAGCCAACCCCTGCCCTCACTTCACCTTTGTCTCCTTCTTCAACTTGGCCCTGTGTGTTTTAAGCTCTCCTTAAACAGAAAGAGGAGGAAATTCTTCCTTCAAAAATACAATAAACTTAATTAAAATATCAATAAACTTAATTAAAAATATTAAAATACCATCTTCACTGCAGAATTATTTTCTGGTGGGGCAGTGCAGGACAAACAATGAAATCCAGGGAATTTTTTTACTATATAATGTCCTTACAGTAACCCCAGAAATGTTTCTACGCCAGGATATCACACCTGCCTAATGGAAAGCCTAAAATTATATCATACATAAGAAAAGATTGTATCAAAGTAAGAGAGAGAGAAATCTTTAGCTTAATGATTCACTTGAGTAAATCAAACCTAAAATCAGGTTTCTGTTACAGTGATCATAGATCTGGTGAGCATACAAGGATCATTCCAGTTATATATACAGGCTATATAAATTTCAATTAAGAATACAACATACACAACCAACCACCAGTTTTCTGATAATCATTTTTAAAAATGTTAAAACTAACAGAGCAACTCCCTTTTAAAAAGGTGAGGTGATACACTGGCAGAAGCACTTAGGGGTCTGAATTCAGGAAGGGCAGCCAAGCAATGTGGCACATCCCCAAGAGCACACGTAATTCCTGGCTGATCAGTGGCATTATGTGACTGCCTCTGCTCCTGCCCATCACCACTCAGGAACAATCAATTATTGAAGAATTTGCTTTCTGAAGACACAGCCTGGACAGGGCAGGAGACCTGCATGGAAATCTCACAGGCCTGGGTTTTATTTAGCATGACTGGAGCTCTTGAAGATACAGAGAGATAAGCTACAAATATGTTGTCAAACACAACGTTGTGTTTTAAACAGTGGCAAAACATGATAGATTAAAACCTGCCAAAATAACCATTTTATCTTGGTACAGACAAGCTATTCCCACAGCATGCAAAGAGCTTCTTTACAGAGGACACTAGACAAAGGAAGCTAGATCATAAATTTACCTAATCTTGACCAAGGAAATGGCAGGAAAGTTTTGACTATCAGCAGAAGTTTTAATTAATCAACCAAAAGCAAACAGGGAAATCTCACCAGCACTCGATCTCCGATTTTGAGCTCCCTTTCTCCTTTCTTCAGTGATCCAGCTTCTGAGAGGTTTGATATAGATTCACTGGCAGTTTTGGAGAGATTGCTAATCTGAGAAGGAGTTGCATGCTCCTTAGCAGCAAGGGGGGTTTTCTGTGGAATTCCTGAAGGGGGAAGTGCAGCAGTGGATGAGGACACCGCACTAGCAGCGGATGTGGATGTTGGGGAGGTGGCTCTGGAAGCGTGAGCTGTCGGGGTACCGTTGGCTTCGTCCTCTGTCACCACTTTCCTGCTCAGTTTGGATGGCCTTGTGAATATTCCCCTCAGGGGCTCACACTGGAAATAGCGAACTCCAGCCACGGAGCCATCGTTCTTCCCGATGGGCTCGTCCAGGACAATCCCTGCCCACTGCCCCGGGGCAAACTGCGTTTCCCCCAGGAACTGGATGAAGCCGGGCTTGTTCCCATTGACCCAAACGCGCTCCCCGACCCTGAAATCATCCACAAACTCCTCGTGTGCATCTGCAGGGGCTGTGCTGGAGGTCTTCTCACTGGCAGCTGCTTTTTCTGCTGGAGCTGGAATCAAAGCACAATGAGAAACAATGGGAATCAAATACACTAATATTCCAAAGAGCATCATTACTTAGTTTCAATGTAACAGTGTCCCTAATTAAGAGATCACAACTCTTAATTTTCCTGTGCAAATGATGTAATCGCTGGGAAAAAAAAATTCAAAAATCTAAGGACAGAGACACTGAATTTAATGACAGTTTTTGTAAGGTTGTTTTTGTAATGACAAAAATCACAGGTCTGACTTCAAAAACTTCCAAAGCATTTTTATCATAACAATGTTCCTTTGAGGAAAATTGCTTGATTTCCAATTAGTAACCTTTAGAGTTTTTTAAGTTCTACGTGTACTTTTTAAAAATCATTGGTGGAAAGAGTAAAAACAGTGCATACTAGAGCATCCAAGGTACTTTTTGTCAGAAGATGAATGAGGGAATGATTAAGACATTTAACTATTCCTTACCAGCAGCAACAGGTGCAGGTGTTTTGAGCAATGTACTCCCGTGCTTGATGGTCTTTGAAGGAGCCTTCAGTCCACTTGGTTTTAACATACTCATCTTTCTGCAATTATCCTCCTGCTCTGCAGCAACTATCTTTTTCCAAACATGGAGAAAATATATTGTTCAAGCTTTTTCAACTCTGGAATAAACCTGTATATAAAAAGATCACATATGAACAAAGATCAGTGTTAACTCCTGCAGAAGGAATTTCTATATATACACAATCTGTGGATAAAATGCTTTTTATAAAAAATGCTTTCCAGCAGCAACCAGCAGCATTTCCAGCTCCCCATCTTTTGAAGGCCATTTCCTATTGAAACCTAAAGCATCAAAAGAACTCACTTTGCTGAATGCTGCTGTATTTATCTTGAGATTTAAACTATAAGGCTATTTTAAGAAAGAAAAACAAAGCCCTTAACAGCATAGCTAACATTACACATAGATTTAACTGCTGCACACACACAACTGCTTTCAGTCACATTTTTCCGGTGTTGCAAGATCCCAGCAAAACCAACTTGAGACTGGAGAAATAACAGCAACAGAAATCAAGACAGACAGGAATTTCAGGATAAAAGGAGTAAAGTTTCTAAGAGATTGGAACTGAAAAGCTTAAATTGTTTAAGAGTTACATGATGACAACTGAAAAGCAAAGAGCCACCTCAGCTCTGTGACCTCAGATCACAAGATAGGCTGGCTCGCAGTCCCCAGCAGTGCCCCAGCTAAGAGGAGGGACTCTTCCCAACGTTGCTAGGATAGAACTTGGAAGCCAGCTCGAAGCTTTTCAGGGAACTGTGTTTTGCCACAGGAGGCATCTTCTTTCTGATTGCAAAAGCTTCAGAAAGGCTTTTTCATCTCTAATGAAAAATTTGTGTATTTTTTTAATCTCTAATGCGAATTCAAAGCCGAACTTCAAGGTGAGTGCTCTCCCCCCTCTTCAAATAAACTATTCTGTGTGAACACAGCTTGGCTTTGTGCTGACTTTTACATGAGGCACTGCCAGAAGAGCTACACCACTTCAACAGCAGCAGCACACACCTCAACAAAAACCCGAAGGGAAAAGGAAACGGGCACGCAGGGAGTTTGCTCAGCTGTTTGCTCAGAACACGTCGAACCAGAAGTGCAAAGCAGGTCCCAGTCCTGCCCTTTACTCAGCAGCCTGGCACCTGTCAGGACAGAACGCTGGGCAGCTGCAGCCTCCCAGTGCCCAGGGGTGCAAAGTGGGAGCTCAGCACCCAGTTAAAGGTAAAACAATCCTGCCAGGAGAGACAGCTCTGCTGCAGCAAGGAGAACTCGGGAGAATAAACCAATCCTGTCTTTGTGTAGCAGTCTAAGATTTATCCCTCCCGTATTATGAATTATTAATGAGCGTTCCTAAAAAATCAATTCACTGCTTTGTGAACCTGAACACCAAAGTGAAACATCCCTTATGTTATTTCAAGACCTGCAGTGCCAAATTCAAGGCATTTTCAAAGTCTGCAACGATGTTTCATTTTAAAAAGCATGAATACCCACTTTGGATGTAATTGTGTTTGCCTACAATTTAAGTTCTGCTCCATCAAAATGATGAAGTGCAGGGGAGATTTCTGAACCTTTTTCTTTTTTTTCTAGTGTTGCCAGAAGTTTGTCACTCAGCTGCCTGCAGAGTTACGACTCTGCATCATATTTCCTTATCCTTCCTTCTAGAGATTTTATAAAACTGCACTTTGGCCTTACAAACCAAGGGCTTGAAAAGCCTTTTTTCCCTCTCTTACAAATGTGTTCCCTTTCTCATGCTACAGGCCCTATTCCCTCCTCTCCAACTCCAGAATCTCCACGCTCACCTCCCTTACTTTCCTCAACCCATCAAAATCCATGAAACACAAAAACTGTTCAAGATAAAGAAGGATTTGGTACAAATACAGAAACGGGAAAAGCATCATGGTCAGCCCTTTTTAGTTCACAGTCAGTGCCAAAGCCCAAAGTGATGGAAATTTGAGCCAAGGGGAGTCCTCCTTAAGGAAGGTTTCTCCTAAAGCCTGGAAGCTGGAAGTGTTCCCCAGCACTCTGCTGTTCTTGTCCACACATCACCTCTTTTTTGGCCCCCAAAGACCATTCCAGCCCCACCACAACCGCCCTGTGCAAGGACAGGCACAGCAAGAGAAAGCACACACTGCATTACCACCCAAATGAGACTTTGCCAGTTTCAGGTAATTATTTATTAATAGATGGTTAACAAGCTTCTGCTCAACAGAGAGTTAGAATGTTCTACCCCTGCATTTCTTGGCTCAGGGTGCTCATTCACAGTTTAATCTCGCTCTCCACAGTCACGGGTTATATATTTGCTGTGTCATTTGCTTTTCTCAACACACAGGCCTTCAATTAGGCCAGAAGTAACACAATCCCCCCCGTCCTGGTTTCAGAGTTACTGAAATTGTAGCTTAATTCAGACAAAATAAAAGCTAGGATTATAGGCAAGACTTTTTGATAACTGACTGCCTCACTGCAATAGTTAAAATGCAAATTTTGGTCTTAGGGACAGGGCCTTTGGAGCAGCATTGCCTGATGGAGCTCATAAAACACGTAAATTTGCATCAAGTGATTTTAAGCATTACACTCCAACATATCCTAACAGGCTCCAGATGTCAATGATCTCACTTCAGTTCTCATAAAAGACAGCAGCTCACTGCTTGTCTCAATTTGTTCTTTCCTCCCCTGAATCTGTCTCAGCTCTCCTGAAAAAGGATCCTTATAACCAAGGGACAAAAATACTACTGTGTCCCCAAAATATCCTGTCAGGAACCTAAGGAAAGGTCCAGAAAGGCTCTGATAATATATTCCACTGAAGTGTTCTACCAGTAACAAAACTGAGCAGAAAAAGAGATTTTAAGCACAGGCTTTGCACTTGTGCCATTATTGGAAATACATGACTACACACAATATTAATTTTAACTGATTACTGATACCCTTATTCTTATTTACCTTTTAAAGACCTCTGAGTATTGCAAGGATCAAGCAACAAGCTAGGAGCCACGAGTTTAAGTAAATAAATCCTACTAATGTGCTATGTGATAATAGATATTAATTCTGTTGGCAAGCTGATATTAAAAATAAATAAATAAAATGTAGCCACGTAATTACAAAATTACAAAAGCAGAATATTTTCCAACTGTCAAAAAAGGAATTCCTATAATAAAAAGAAAGCAGCTGTCCAACGTTCCTTTCAAGACTATTTTCAACCAATAGTACTCTAAAAAGAACTAAATTAAATAAGAACACAGGGAGAAAAACCTCAGCTCACTCTACTTAACCCTGTAGTCACAAGAAGAACTTAGGAGTACCAGTGGAACCACAGAATAGTTTAGGTTGGAAAAAATCTCTAAGATAATTAAGTCCAGCTTTTCCTAGTTCTTCAAAACACTTCAAATTAAAAAGATTAATATTTAACTTAATTAACACCATTATAGACAAATACTGCTGGAAAATGCCTTGCAATGCCAATGCATTTGCAAGCTCAAAAAGAGACCACTTGATTTGTTCATTGTGCTGAGCACAGAGGAGGTGCTTTGCAAAACACATCCAAACAGTCACACTAAAAGATAAAGAGTAAATATTCTAAAGGGGTTTGTAGAACAGGTAACTGCTGAAAAATCTCACAGGGCCCTATAAGCTGAGACCATCACATGCAACCCCTGTGGCAGTCAGAAATAAGCACCTAGGAAACAAATTCCCACACCATGAAGAAAAGTAAAATGACCAAGATAAACCAGAAAATCCTTTTGTAGAAAAGGTAAATGGAAAATATATTCCAAATACCACCATGATGCAGTAACTTCACTTTCCTGAGAGAAAAACAAACTCACCGTTTGAAATCTCTGCCTGAACAGCATTTCTTAAATACCTGTTTCATACTTGCTGTCCAGCTGCTGCTGCCAAGCTTGAGGGAGCTCATGAATCATTCCTCAAATATCTGGAGTTCAGAGAAAGTAACTTGGAATTTTGAACCTGGAAAGATTTCCCCTCCAGTCCACAAGTTACTCCAAGGGCTCTGACCCTACACAGTTACAAACACAACTCCTAAAATTAGTGCAATCTTAAAACTAAAGCACATAAACATGTTCTCTCTGATTCACATCTAATTCCTACAGCTCCAGAAGTTGTATTTGCAGCCTCCTGGGCTGTTGTTACACTCCTGTAAAAAGCGAGTATATGTATTTACAAAAGCACTGCATAGTGTCAGTGTAATTGATAAGCTTTTGAAATTCATACTTGATTTAAAAACACAACCCCATTTTGGCTTTGAACAAAATCAATGCCTTCTCTTCGCACTGCTCTTTGCTGCTTGCTGCCTCTTGGAGAACATTTCTTTTTGTGCAAGAATGAGCCAGATTAGAGCCAAACTTGTGGAAGATTCTGAGGGGAGCAATTCATGCACAGCGGGTGCACAAACTGACCAGATGGGACATGCACAGCAGCATCCTTACAGGAACAACTCTGGAGGAAAGGGGCACAAGAGAAGATGAATCCTGGAACAAAAATCTTCCTCATCCCGACTCTCCCTCTGCTGCATTCTGGGTTTGTTGGAGAAATTTCTTACTGGGCATCTGAATAGTTTGAATAACCACTCTGCAAGCAATGGGTTACGTTTACAGTGAAATATTCCAAAGCACACAATATCCACTGTAAAAGTCTCACTCAGCTTCAAAGCCAGTCCTGCCCAATTCCAAGTTGCTAAACCAGAAGGATGGATTTGGAAGCCCTCATGCACTCACTTCACAGAGCTTCTCTGCAGTGATGCAGCACTCCTGGCCACTCCCTACTTACATACAACAATTTTGGAGCAATGAACTCGCATCCAGGTCTCTCTGCATTGATCCACTGAAGCCAGACAGTGAAAAGGCAAATGAACTTCTCTGTGACCCTCACACTCCTGCCTTACTGCAAATTCCATGTGTTTTGTCAGCTCTGATGCATTTATTGAATGGGCAGCAAGCTCAGACTGAGCCACGCCAGAAAGCACCGTAGGCATTTGTTAACAAAGCGAGGCACAAACAGCAAACTGTGGTGGGACTGAGGTAAAACAGCCTCTGCAGAGGCCACTGTTAAACCAAACTGAGCATCTGAGCTTGCCCAAGGTTTTAACTGCACTGCTCAGGGATTACACTGGAATAAGAGGCACCTTCAGGTATCAGTCACATTGAAAATAAGGAAATTTAAGAAAAAATTTATATATAAAACAGAAAACAAACAGAATGAAGAATTTAAGATTTCAATACCAAAAGAGTTGGCATTTGGAAGTCAATATTTGATTATTCATTCAACACACTGCAATTAGAGAAAGGGAGCATTTAAAAGCGTGGCTTCAGTTTCACTTTGTCTTCCAGAAACCATTGATTTTTATGTCAATTACTCAAGTAATGTTATGATCTGAATATAGCCTTCAGATACAGCACTACCAGAAGACATTATTTAATTCAATGTTTGTTATGGCAAGTGCCATGAAAACATATTTATTTGGGTTACTATGCTCTGCTTAGTGCCAGCATTAAAACATGAGGGCTGGTACCTGCACATCAAACCAATGTTTTGTACCTCACCTTTAAAGGTAGAAAAAACCTGCATTTATAACTCAGCTGATCAGGTAGAAAATTACAAAAGAAACCCAGACCTTTCAGATCTGTTGTTTGCAGGTGCTGGAACAGGAAATAAAAATTTTGTAAGGAAATAAGCAAGAAGATCTCATAATTTACACAGGATCCTTATGCCATTCTGCTTTCCAGCCAATCCAACATACCCATCATAGGAATTCCAGAGGTCAACCCTTCCCAAAGGCAAACACTTATCCTACAGAAACCTCAAAGCCACAGTTTCTTATATTCTGTTTTTTAACATAAATATGAATTTTACTAGGGACAGACTCTTGAAGAAGTGCATCTCTACTTAATTTAACCAGGCATAACTATCACATTAACAGAACAAAGGCAATTCCTGCTCTTCTGAAGTGCCTTCACAGCAGCTACGAGGATAACTCCAGGAAATTACTGCTGCATGCAACTTTTAGTAGGGCTTTAGTCTAACCCAAACACAGCTTGCTTTTGCTGCCATAATAACACGAGCCCAAAGCCTGCAGGAATTTGGGAAGTTTGCCCACTGGGATGACACAGCTCCTCTGACAGTGGCACTGATGTGATGAACTCAACCTCAAAGGAAGAGTGGCAAAAACCAACAGAAACTGAAACAGAGCTATCCTATCGGTGGCAGAGGGCCTGAAAAACCTTCCAACTCATTTTTCCAGGACACTGGTTTGGATAAACATTCCTTAGTGTGAGGCAGGCAGCGTGTGTTTAGTGAGACAGGAACAGTCCCAGGGCTGTAACACAAACACTCAGCCTTGTCATCACTCATCCCACCACGGAACCGCTGCCCTGGAGCTAAGGACATCCCCAGAAATAGCTCCTGGGTTTTCACTCCAAATCCCTGCTTCCTTCAGATCTCAGAGATGCTCCCTCTGTCTTGTACACTGAGAGGGACTAGGGAAGAATGTTTGGGAATCCCAAAAACCCACAGTGATGGCCCTAGTTAAGGACATGGGAACCTACAGCTCAACCAGCAACTTCAGATTAATTTCTTAACGGAAATCAATAGTAGAAGTTGTATTTCTGTACCACAGAGATGACTGGAACTGTTCTCCATGTGAGTTCACAGACCCCAGGGTATTCAGAACCAAAGATGTTTAGATCATCTTTCAACATCAGCCAGGCCTGCACACAAATCTATATTTCTCCTTTGATTTTGACCTGCTGGGTAATTTCAACTACATAAAAGACAGGAGATCTCTAATAAAAATAAATCCTATCCCTACAAGTTTCACAGAAGAAGGAGAACCAGGAGGAGGGGGACTTGTGTTTAAAGAGTTTTGAGTTTCTCCCAGTACCTTTAGAACAACTGATTTCTGAAGTAAATTTGCTATCAATACTGTCAGCAGCAGGTTATCAGTTTGTTTGGAGATAATATAAAACTTGAACTTAATACAGTTAGGAAGGCAACCATTATGAGACCCAAATCCACTGAAAATTGGTTTTAGGGAATTGCTAAGTTGCTAAATAAGAGACAAGGCTGTTTTACCACCTTGGGAAGTGCAGGACATTTGCTGCAAATTGTATAAACAGGATTGTCCCAGCACGTGCCAGGGAAAGGGAAAAGGCGGGGTGAATTCTTATAACTCAAAACTGTTCTAAGGAGATGAATCAGATCAAAGATTGTAAGAGGCTTAGGACCTGAAACCATCAGTCAGATATTACAGCACTGCTATGAGGAAGGTAATTCATCAAAGCTTCAGCTCTGCTTATGGATTTCAATTCTGCATCAAGGACATTTTAAGTCACCCTGTTTTATCATTCTAGAACTTGCTATGCTCATTCAGATTCCCAAATGCCTCAGGATCCTCAGTAAAGAAACACTGAAATACAGACTGTTGAATATGAAGCACAAATCAGAGGATGTCTAAAAAAGCTATTTTGGGCCAGCAATTTGCGATTAATTTTTTCTCAATCTATTTCTGTTTCAAACACAGCCTGATCAGTCCTTTTAAAAAGATTCTGCCTATCTTTAATTAATCAGGAAGAGCTGATAATTGTTAATATGATGCAAAGTCTAACACTTAGAGTTGCCACTGTGCACACAGATTATAGAAACATTGCTGCTCTGGTCTATTAAAAGATCAGAAAGCACATGATCCTCCCTTCTCAGCACATCATTCCCTACAGAAGGAGTAAAGGATTGAGGTGTAGAGAAAGTTTCCAACTAAGTAAATAATTGTCACCTCTTCTGGTAAACCCATTATCATCACTTATTAATTGTCTTACATTTTTCTCAGGAAATTATTTCTCTAAAGACATCCATTTCATTAAGAAAAAGAACAATTTGACTGTCCACACTGACTTCTGTTGATGATAATGCACTTCAGCCAGCAAGTGCAGTCAGTCAGATAAAATTATGACTTTGGAATAGCACAGTCTCAAGTTTAAGTTATTTGGGATCTGCAATTTCAATTCTGAGAAAGAAAACATCATCTCCCTTCAGCCTCAAGCCCCAAAGCTTTTCAAGGGACAAAGGCTTCTCCCTAATACAATTACAACCCAAGCAGCTGAAACAAAGATGCTGCTTTTTATAGCAAGGATTTAATTTTGATAGACTTGGGTGAAACTGTAACTGTTTCACACTGGGTGAAAACATCAAGTCAGCTGTCCCTTTATAGCTCAGCCTTTGAAATTAGCACCATGACGGCTGCACGGCTGGCAGAGAGCTCAGGAGAAGCACAAATTCAGAACTCAGATAAATATTGCTGTGATTGAGTGGATGCTGCAGAATGAGAGTGTCAAATAAGCTGATCCCATACAATACTGAGTTTCTCTCTCTGCCTTGCAATTTCCCCTCATAATAAGCTAAAAATATAGACAGTAAGATTATAAGGATCAGGGAAAATGAATAGCTTTTAATGCTGGTTCTTCTGGAAACAGTGAAGACATATCTTATAAATGAAAAGAATGTATGGTACTATTTTTGTGAGTTTGTACAAATAATTAATGAGATGTTCCACGTGGAAAAACTTAGGTTAGTGTTGAAGCACAAACTTGTACAGCCTGTCCTTAGCTGCATCTCCAGGATCCTCCACAGCCTTTTGGCTGGGGCCAGGAGCCAGTACCAGATTTGTGGGTATTTCTAAGAGCCAGTCAGAGTGCAGCTTCACTCTGCAAAAACAAATGGACGTGGAGGACAGACACCTGCACAAGCAGGAGGTGTTTAAATCATTAGGGGGCTGCTGACAGAGTTCTGCTGGTCAACACCAATGAAATGGTTGCCCCAGCAGAAACTGGCATAGGGCTGAGAGCAGCTGAGATTACAGCTAATGCAGTATATAATTGCCTTTCATGAAATAACAAAACACCATCCATCTGAGGCATTTCCAAACATGCTGCTCCAATAAGGATTCCAGTGAGCTACTCTTTAGACGTGCCAGCAGAGCCAGTAGTCCCTAAGGAATGCCAGAGGATTAAACAAGAGCTGCATTCATTCATGGTTGTCATGTTCAAACATTAGAAAACTTGCATTCAACATACAGAGTTAACATTTGACCCGAGTGTTTTAGAAAGAGAAAGAAAAGCGGCTCTGAAAAATCATATTGGCAAGGCAGAGCTCTCTATTTCTTTTTAAGGAGGACCTGTTTTGATATATTCTCAGTCCCTCCCAAAAAAAACTTTAGCAGGCCTAAAAGGATAAAGGGAGGAACACTAAAGGAATTATGCAACCTGCCCAAGCTGAGTAAATAAAGGCTGTCTTGGCTATCCACAGTCAGAAGATGGCAAACAGATACAACCTGAAAGTCAGACAGGAAATGTTCAGGAGCTCTAGGAAGTTGTAGCGATCAGCAGAGAGAGCACTGCTCCTTCCTACAGTGCAATCACCCGAGGAAAGATGCTGCTATTCCCCACAGAATACATCTGGAATGAGCCTACAAGACAGCTGGTGTTCTGTCCTCCCTAGAAAGCTGAGATCTTCTCTTTAAGGGAAGCCATACAAATGATGTAAAACTCTTTTTTGCCAAAAGAATCTCCCTCTTGATCCCTAAAGATACAGACATTTAAGGTCACATTTCCAAGCTTTTCTGCTTCAGACAACCCATCCCTCTCCCTTCGGTGCACAGAAAGCTTTAGAGCACTGCAGCACAGATAGAAAATCACCCAGCATGCATACAAGGACTGGGCAGGAAAAGAACCTTGAAATCTTGTCATTTCACAGCAAGAACTAACAATCCTCAGCATGTAAAAGATGAACAGTTCAACTTTCCTTAGAATAAGAAATGATGCTGTGGGTGGAGGGGAGGTGTTTACTTTTCCTTCACAGTATCTACTTTGCAATCTTCCTACTCTTGCAGCAGGTGCACACGGACACACTTCAGGAAAACCACTCTCTGCCGTTGCTAGTTTCAAATTTACATTGCATTTAGAACGCATATTTCTGTTCTTTCAATAAAGAATTGCATTCAGAATGCATATTTCTGATCTTTCTTTGCAAAGCAGCCAGCATCAAGGCACTTCCTCTTTTGTACCTCTTTTTCTTTCTTCTTCCTACATGTCAACACAAGTATCACATGTTTTAAAATCCTTCTGCTCAAAGATCTCAAAGCAACCTGTGAACTTCCATAAAACCCTGCCCATTCAGCACAGTGGGTAAGTGAAGTGGTGGGGAGGAACAAGTCTTCATTTCACAGTCATATATTTAATCATCAACATACACAATCACAGAGTAAATTTTCCTCCCCAAGCTCTATTTTGGAAAATTTCTTTGGTGCTGGCTTTTGTTTGTTTATATTTTGAAAAATTATTTAAAGCACGGACTCAGCACCAAGATGAAAGGGAAAAGTAACTCTTGATTTTTTATGCAGCAGGAGCCACATTACCCTGCGAGTAACAGCCTCAATTACCTTGTGCCCCATGACAGCTATGGCACAGAAAAGGGAGCACTGCATCGCCTGAGGTACAGCACTATAGCGGGAACAGGAGGGGCCTGGAGCAGCGCCTGTGCCTGGGAATCCCGCAGCTCCGACACTGCCCAGAACATGGCAGCAAACTCTCCCGAGCCACCTGAGGGGATGCCAGAGCAGCTCACCTGGAAACCAGCAGATTTTATAACAACGCGAAGATGGGCAGCAGCCATAAAAAAACAAATCCAAAAATGCCAAGGTAGATTATTAGTAAAATATCCGTATGTAGATGCAGGGAATTGCAGGTCAGCACTTACCAAGGAATATAAGGAATACCCAGATCTCCTCCCTCAGAATCAGCCGCTCAAGCCACCACTAACCCAGCACAGCGCCGCAGCTTCCCAGAGCGAGCCTCCAGCAGAGGCTGCGATCCAACCTTCGCGTCCCCGCTCCGGACAACCACCCCGGGGGCTGAGGGAGACGAGGCCGTCCCGCTGCTGCTCCGCGCCGGCCCCGCGTCCGCAGCGCCCCGTCCCGCCGGGGCTCGGCCGGGCCCCCGCCGGAGCGGCCGCTGCGGGGCGGCGCGGGCAGCACGTGCGGCGGCCGCTAACAGCCCTCAGCGCCGGGGCCCGGCCCGCCGCCGCCCCTCACGGCCCCGCCGCTGCCCCTCACGGCCCCTGGGCACCGACCCCCGCGCCCTCAGACCCGCCCAGCGCGGCGCCCGGACGGGAAGCGCGGAGGCCCCGAGGCGGGAGGCGGCGGACGCGGCTCCCCCGCCCTCAGGCGCCGCCGTCGCCCCGCGCGCTCCTCAGGGCGGGCCCCCCCCACGCCCGGCTCCGCCGCCTCACCGGCCCCGCCGCCAGCGCAGCTCCCGCCGCCTCCTCGGGCTGCTGCTCCCGCTCCCGTTCCTGCTCCCGCGGCCCCTCTGCAGCGGCGCCGCCCCGGCTCGCAGGAGGCGGAGCGGGGCGGGCACAACGTCTGCGCCCGCCGGGGCGGGGACTGCACCAGCGGCAGCGGCACCGGCGGTGCCCCCGAGCTGCCCGCGCCCCCTCCTCTCTCTTTGTCCGCCCCCCGCTTTGTTCGCCCCGCGGCAGCCGCAGCTCGGGGGAGGGAGCGGCTGTGCCCCGGCTCGGGGTGAGCCCGCCGCGCCCGGTGGTCCCGGAGCCGCCGCTGCGGCACAGCCCGGCTGGGTGGGAGGGGGAGAGGGTGGGCACAGACGGGGAGGTGTGAAGCACATCGCTCTAGTGGGTGAATAACTTCACTGTCTGCTGCTTCGCTCCATTTTCCTTTTGTCCTGATGCCCAGAAATTCATCATGCAGAAATTTATTATCCCAAAGTACCGAATATTTTTATTTTCACTGTGTTTGTGAAGCAACACACTGGAAGCTGGCGTTATCCCACGGCTAAAGTTTAAACAGCTGGAGCAGCAGCTCCAATGCCATCCTCAAGAATTTAATACCGATTTTCAAGGCTGAATCAAACAGCTCTGCTCCACTTCTTCCCCTCTTATAAACAGGCAGCAGAGCCCAGCCAGAGCTGGCCCATCACCACCGAATTCCTCACAAAGCAAACCTCAGTTTGCAGTCTCACAGCTTGTTGGGTTTCTGCATGATGCCATTCGAACAAAAGGGTGATGAGAAAGCATTTCCATTGCTGGGGACTGATTGTAATTTGTGTTTCATTTTGGCTTCGTTCTTTGGCTTTAATCCAGCACAGTAAAGCACAAAATGGTGTGATGAACTCCCCCAAATAATAGGTTTCAACTACATCAGCATTTAGCAATGTTTGTTAGAATTTCACTTCCTAAACATTAAACACAATCTCTTACCATGGCCATTATAGGGTGAAACAGAATTTGAATCCATGTACAGCCACCTCTCTTCCTCCCTGCAAAATTTGATAAAAGTTTTGCTGAATAAGGACTTCAGGATTTAAACATTGGGCTGTATTCAGAAGTGCAGAGCCAGCAAAGGATTGCTTTAAAAAAAAAAAAAAAACGACCCTGCAGCCCCTAGCTATGGAAATTATCCCACAAAAATTGCAGTAAGAGTAGAAAGTGGAGAGTTGTACTAACTTTACGGAACACTTGCCTAAAATATCTGCTGGCTTGAGAGCTGCAGTGGTGAACCTCTGTGCTTCTTTGCACATTTGAGCTTTCCGTATTGATCTGATGCTAACGTAGAATGGGTTTTTCTCTAAGTGTATCTATCATTCTCCATCATTAATTTGATGTTTGGTCTCTCAGTTAATTTGCCACCATAGTCCATCTCAAATGCTTGCAGCTCAGTGCACAGCATTAAAGTTGTACAAGCAATATCAGACTGATGCATCTAGGACACAGCACAGCAACGACAAGACAGCTTAAAGATGAAAACTAGAAGTTGCAACTTTGTGCTGTTATTGTAGAACTTGTCATCATGTGGAAGCAGTAACAGTGGGGAAATAATGGATAAAACATGTTTAAATCTGTAAATAGTTTGCTTCACTCCCTTGCAAGGCTATGGGAAAAACATCCTGGATGAAGGCAATAATTGACAATGTCACACAGATCAAGAGAATGTGCCACTGTTTTTACCAGTAATTTCCTACTGAACAGACTCAGCTTCAAGATCCTGTAGGAAAAAAAGAATGTTTGTTATCCATTCTTTGACCAGAAACAACTTCATACCATGAAAATGTAGCTTTGGAGCAACTACAACTTCAGTTCATCCCAGCTGGAAATGGCTGACAGCCTCTGTGTAGCTGTCTGCACCCACAGGGCACAGGCAATTTGTAGGAATCATTGTAATAAAAGATCCTGGTACTATAAACCACACTTCTGAACAGGATTAGCTATGACTGAAAGCCAGAAGATCTTTGATTCCAGTCCTGGTGTCTGTTTTCTGATCTGCATGATCAGATCAGTCAACAAATAATATATAGGCATTTTCATAATTCCATGAGAACAGGAATTGCTGGATGCTCCAGGGAAATTCAGGATGCCAACATTAACTACTGGCATCCTGGCCACAAGTACAAGGCTCACTTGAAAATTAGAATTTTCAATAATGTGGAAACACCAGTTGCAGTTGTTTCTGCCCTTTTTCAGATTTCTGAAGGCTCCAAGGTTGTTGAAGCTTTCTAAAGAGCTAAAATGTTGTCCTTTAAGAACTGAATGTAAGCATCTCTTGACAGAAGAAATCCATTTTTCTATTCAATGGGATGTATTCACCCAAGTATGAGAATTCTGAGTAAAGATTTCTTTTTCCATCTGAATGATCTCTTCAATATGCACATCTGGCAATTCCTATACAGAACTGATGGTCACATCTGCTACAGAAAAGGCAGCTAATTGCTTTTTTTTTTAATCTCAGAAGTGCTGCTTCAAAAATCCCAGCACTTGCACTACTATTTTCTGTAGTTTCTTTTCTGTAAAGGCTGCACAAAGTCTTTTCACCGCTAAGGTACTTACTGCTTCCCTTCCCCAGGTCAGCCAGATTACCCAGCAGCAATAAAAGAAAAAGCTCTCCAAACCCATGTTCCTTGGTGAGCTACTCAAGACAAGCTTTCATCCAATTTTACATTATTTGTTCTACTCTAACATGGGTAAAACAATGGAGAGCAGTATTTGGATAAATTAAAAAATAATCCTTTCTGCATTCTGGTTTAAACAAGATACTTAAATTAACAATCATGTTCCTCTTGATGAGTGTTTCATTTCCCTGATAACTGAGGAACCAGTCTATTAATAAAGATGCAAATCATTCTAGCACTTACGTAAATAGCAATAAAAGCTGAATTCTCACCTAGAGCAAAGCAAAGCAGAGGGATTTTGTTCCTATCGAGTGCTGAATTCTAAAGAAAGGGTAAATAAATGCTCATTCAGTCATGGGTCACAACTAAACACATGTTGCAAAAAACCTTATGTAACATCTCTGCTGCTGTAGGTGTCTGAAGTCTAGGAAGTGTCCAATTGTCACACAGTAATTACCAGGCTATGAAACCCATCCTGTTTTCTAAAAGCTACTCCAGGAATCACGACCAATTCCTCCCTCTGACTCACCCCCTCCCACCCCCCAAAATCTAGCAATGACTCTGCACTGTGTTTTTAGGAGCAGCATCAATCTTCAGTGGCATTCCCTTCCCAGGGGCAGCCATGGCACAGAACGGAGGTGCTACGGGCTTCCATGGCAACTGAAACACTTGGATTACATCGGAGCTTTTTCCTCCTCTTCATTTCTCTTTTTCTTTTTTTTTTTTCCCCCAGCTATGCTGCCTCACAGAGCTTGCAGTGAAAGAATTATTTTTAGCAGCTACCACGTCTTTCAGTTATCTTCTAGAATCTCAGCTGTTTCTCTTTTCTTGACGTTTTGAGCGCTGTGAATTGGGTTATAAAAAATTAAAGTCAGAAATTTGGATCTTTTTAAGACACAACTTCCCACCTGACTGATATTTTGCAGAGATTTGATTTTTTAGACGTGCATGAGCATTTTAAAATATTTTTGGTGTTCCAAGGGCTGTGAATAAACACGAGGACTATGCCAACAGGAATCTGTGGGAAAATGTGAGTGATGCCTGCTCCTGCTATACCCACCTCATTACAGATTTTATTACTCATTCATTTTAGTAAGCTCTAATCTAGGTTATTATGCCACACCCATCACCATGGGAATGGCACTTTAAAGGACCCAAATTACTTTGCTATTCAGCTTTTCCTTGGGACTTAAGAGTGTGATCTGATTGCAGTTTCAATATACAAAACCCATTTGAGTAGTTACAGCTGACAGATCAAAAACCTCACTAATTACAAACATCTTCAGTGCAACAATATGTAGCACTTGCTAGAACAGTGAATTATAGATAAATTGCTAAGAGGTGCAGATGAATGAATTCCTCATCATGAGAGAAGCAGCAGAGATAACTCCCCATCCCTAATTAACTGTGTCTCACAGCAGAGGTAAATACAGCAGGAGTTTTACTTACTGGTTCAGTTTTCTCACAGCACTATCCATGCTGACTGCCACCTCCAAAGAAAGGACAATTCCAAAGAGAAGGTTTCAAAGAACAATTTAAAATACACCTCTGAGTGCTCTCAGAGAATTTAGTATGGTTTATCCTTATTTGAAATTAAATTACTAAAATTAAATCCAGAAATTAAACAGTCCCTGCTTGCTTTTCTGAGACCAAAACCTACCACAAAAATATTATTTTAAGAAAAAAAATAAGCATTACAGGAACACTTATAACACGGTAGTTTGAAAGATAAAAGAATAACAAATGAAAATACTTTAGTCACAACTGTTTTGCTTATCTGTTGTGACCAATTAATTATGGGGAATGGTGATTGAGGATGGACAATACAGAGCACTGAAAGGTTCTAAGCACATAAAGATGATTTTTATCTTGTGTGCTCCTCTGCCTTGCTCACAGAAACCACCAGCACTCCTTTAACTTAGGCTGCATGTCCTACTGAGGCAGCAGCATTTCCTAAGAGCCATTAAAAACAGATCTTTAGGGTGTGGTGAGAGAACTGCATGTTTCAAATATGAGCCGCACAACACACCCAGAAGGTGTGCACTGGCAATCATCACCTCCTGCCCTGCATCCCTTTATCATCCACGTGGCAATGGTGCAGCACTCAAAGGCTCCTGTAAACTGTCATTACTGGCTTTAACTCCATGGGAGGAGGAAAAACTGCCAGACCTTCATATGCTTCCCAACAGAGCTTTCTTTAAATGTGTGTAAAAGGTGGAAACAGCACGTTCTTCTGTTGTCCACTCCTGTTTTAAAACCACTATTTCTCCTATAAACTAGGAAGAAAAAAAGCCATTCATTTTAGAACATATGATGAACATTTACCTTGACTTGCTTTCCAAGTGCAACCAAATAAACTCAACTGGTAAATGCTGCAAAAAGATTTTTCAGCCTCTCAGAATTCACACATAAAGGTGCTTTGGTTTTGCCTTCCTGTAAAGTTTAGGGAGGAAAAAAAAAATAGAAAGAGAAATAAATAAAGGTTTTAACTGCAAAAAGCCTGGGGTTCTCACTGAGATTCAAATGCAGAGTGTACCAGTATCATGTATATTAAAGATTTTTAAGCAATGTGCACTAACTGCAAAGCTGAGAATTTGAAAAAATTAAGTTCACTCTCTAACATCATCTAACAGACATTCCCCTTCACAAGTTTTTTCAAGTTAGATACTTGAAAATGCCTTGGTTTATTCTGCTTTACACTTGGCTGGGGAGACTTTTCCTGCATTTCTGGAAGGACAAATGCTTCCATCAATCCAGTGCTCCCTCTCTTGGCAACTGCAGAAGGTGCAGTCACTTCAGCCACAGCTCCCTCCAGAGATGAGAAGGAAAAAAGTGTCAGAACAATTCATCAGCAGGATTATAACATTTCCAAGCATTCAGAAGTGGGCAGCTCTTCAGATTATGAAAACTGAATGGTATGGCAAGGTTCTGTTGAAGTAGCTAAGAGAATTTTAACAAGTTTCTTACCTGAAGCTGACAGTTGTGGCCCTTCCTAAAATATTTCACTATACTCATCCTTATTTTGCTCAGCTTGTTTTCCCAATTTTCTTCAGCAGCTGATTTTCAAAAACCAGCGTTTTGCTGCTTCAGGACTCCAATTAAAAGCTCTTTAGCTAAAAGCTCATTTATTAAACCTCTGTGGACAACCACGAACATGTCTGTACAGCAAGTTTACATGAAGGATGATGCTACAAAAGATACAGTGGCAATTAAAACAGACCCACATAAATAATTTATAAAAATACTTGAAATGGTGAAAATAGCACTGTAATCCCCAATTATTTTCTTCCAATTGCCAGGACTTTGATGTGGGAAATCTTAACATCAGACCTTTTTAAAAACATTCAGAATATATTAAACTTATCTACAGGATAATTAGCAAAATGTATAAAGTAGAGATTATTGTACAAAGGACAGATATTAAAAAAATCACCAATCCACCTGAAACTTAAGGACAATATAAATCTTAGCCAAAATAATGAACACCAAACCACAAACTCTGCATTTTAGAGTCTCGAGTATTGGCAAATAAAATGCTCTTAACAAATCATCAGTCCTGTCATTCCTTAGTGGAAGCTGGCAATTTGGGAAAATTCTACATTTGCTGGCTGCATTGGTGGTCCTGGTCAAGATGGAAACCTGCACGGACTTCAACACCAAGGAAGAATAGGGCAGACCTGCATTTGTCAAGATTTTCTCCTTTCCATAAGATGAGGGAGGTTATCTGAGTTTGTAAAACTGGTGGGGAAACAGAAGGGATTTGGATATAAGAAAACAAAAGACCAGTTAAGATTTAAGTCTTTTTCTTTTGCTGGTTTCTTGGGGAATTTTTTAACAGGCTTCTTATCCGTAGATAAACCCCAGTTGATTCTGCCATATTTTCAAATTCAAATGGTGTGATGCCTGCAGCAAACTTGCTCATGTCAGGAACAAGTCCAGATTTTTTCACAGATGATCCAGTGCTTGTGGGCACTTTATTGCCACCTGTGTTTTCCCCCTCATTAGCCTCAGCCTTGGCAGCAGGCAGGGTGTCATCCAGCACGCCTTCAGAAACTGCATTATCAGGATTTTCCTTTAAGTCAAGCAAACTGTCCTCTAGATTGGGACTGGCTGGAGAATGTTCATTTTCTGGGATCTGCTCACTGATGGCAGAAAACTCTGTTTCCACTGAGATCACTTTCTCAGGTGACCTGACTTCTGCAACGAGATCTGCTTCATTCCTGGCTGGTGACGATGTCAGGGAATTCCCAGTTAAAGGTGTGTCAACAGGAATCTCAGAGTCACTGTTTGTGCTCTCTGCCTGCTCCAGAGCTGCCCAGATTAACCTCTGCTGCTCCTCCAGCTCCTCCAGGGTCAGGGTATCCTCATCCATCACTGAGTCCACGATTTTGGGCTGAGGACTGTCGCTGGCAGAGTTTGGTGGTGGGGTAGTCCTAGGGAGGGGAGAGTGGCTGGGTGTGGAAGGCTGAGGGGGTGTGAGCGGGGGTGTTCCTCGGGGCACAGGGGGAGGAGTGGACATGGATGGAGATCCAGGTGGCAGAGGAGGTTGGAACTGAAAATTGTTGGGAGTTTGAGATCTCTGTGCTCCTTCCAGATCTAGAAAGAGATTAAAAGACACCTTTTAGAACCTGAAATCTGACTAGGACAAGATTCAAAGTGCCAGTGTTCTGATTAACTGCTAGATTTATGTCTTCTCATCCTTGGTTTTCAGCTGAGACAGAACAAGCTTTGTGAGGGTTTTCACACCCACCAAAGCTATCTTTTTTGGGATTTTAACTCTGCCAGCCATTCAAGGAAAAAAAATTACTCTTGAAGGTATTGAGAACAAACCCACTCCACACTGAGACACATTGAAGGGTTTCCTCATGGCAGATTTCAAAAGGAAAGCCAGAAGCTTCTCCAGCTGTTCTAACACTTAACACTGAATCCTCCTTTGAGTTTGCCTCATTTTTAAGAAGCTGTAAGCTTGCAAATTTATGTTATTTCATCCAAATATTTAGGGATTTGGGGGTCTTAACAGAAGTTTCTTTAGGATGCTCCTGGAGTAAAGAGATCAGAATTTTTAACTTAACATTGCAATTGCTCTGAGCACACCTGAAACCTCCTGCTTGTACCAGAAGATCTAAAAACCACAGGGATAATCACAGCAAATGCCACTGCAGCAGGACACTGCTGGTTCTGTCAACCCTGCCTTTAATTACCACCAAAACACTAACACACTGGCTTCTCCTTTGAACTTTCACATTTCAATTCAGAGCAAGTCATTTTGAAAATAAAAGTTGAAACTAAGAAAAGCAAAAATCAGA
Organism: Motacilla alba alba; assembly: GCF_015832195.1. Lineage (NCBI taxonomy): Eukaryota > Metazoa > Chordata > Aves > Passeriformes > Motacillidae > Motacilla > Motacilla alba. Next base: position 10,673,126 of record NC_052030.1, on the reverse strand, counting down.
GTGACTGTACCAGAGTCCAGGTCCATGTCAGCTGCTGCTACCTCTGAAGTGTCTTCTCTTGGTCGTTTGGAATGACGAGACTTTGGCTGAGGTGCAGCCCTTTTGCTGCTGGATTTTGGACTTGGCTGCAGAGAAATTATCCACAAAACCCAAAAAAATTATTATTATCCTGTACAGGGTAACATTTCCAGCTGTAAGAATTAAAGCGATATTGTAACTATGCAATCATTGGGGACCCAGTGTGTAAACAGACATTGACATTTGAGGGATGCCATGGCTATGGAAACCAAGCTTCTCATTTATTAGGGGAGTCTGGAACTTCCAGGCTGTGTAAATTCATGGCAATTTCTTTCCAAATTGCTTAAAAATCTTTGCACAACTGGGATCTGCTTATATTAAGTGAAATAACAGAATTCATTTTAAACATGAAGCCATTTTTTGTTAAAACAGATAAGCCAGATGAGCATTTCACCCTCACTAATGTCAACAAAAAGTCTGTCCCCTTGTGCAGAAAGAAGGTACAAGCAAGAAATCATCATGACCTACACTAACTAAAAGACAACACTTTTTTTTTTAATAACAAGGAGATATATTCACCTCCTGATAATTAGAAAGGTAGTGAGCAAAAACATCCTTCTGTTGAGATGGCTGCATGGGGATGGAACCAAACATCTGCCACTCCTACAGCAAAAAAGAACTTTGGTTAATAACACTGAATGAAAAAACATATTTGGAGGCCACTAAATGAGCAAATATAAAGGTGTTAATGCACAAGTGCTTCTTTTTAATGCTCAGGCATTCAGAGCCGTGATGGAATTCACTGACAGGAGGTTAAAATGCTTCTGAAGATGAAAGCACAGCACCCACAGGAGATTTCTTGTGTGCTCTGTACTCAAGAGGGCACCCACTACGTGGCTCTTCTGCCATGATTTGTTAAATTCCAGTTGTTACAGAGCTTTGCAGAAGTTGTGCACTGACTGGTCTGATGTAATTTTTTGTGATCAGAATTATATTTATGGAAACACCCACAGTGATTTTCATATTCCAAGAACATTCAGAAAATTTACACGTAAGGAAAAAAAAAAGCCATTCATGTGTGAAGTTCTGTGTTTGAAAAATACCAAACTACTGATCTCATAATGGAAATAATCCTCACAGAAGCACTGCCAGACCCTAGCACAAGAATCATGACAAGTATCAGCTGTCACATTAATGACAACCCCCAGCCCCAAAGCAAGGGCTTAAAAAGAAGAGACTCTTCAAAGGGAACTGTCAGATGCAGATACAAAACATTAACTCTTGGCTAAAAGCAATTCCTGACACTCAGCACGTTGTTCAGAAGGCAGAGAACAGCTACTTACATCTGGGATGCCACTGGGAGTGGATATATTAAAGCCTGGGTAATTTACCAACTTGGACACATCATAAGTGACACGTCTGGGCTGGGGAGAGCCCTCATCTTCTGCTTCAACTTCACCTATAATGGAATATAATCATTATTGATGTTAATTAAGAACACTACTGAAAAAATCGACAGGATTTAGGAACAGGAGTTTGGAATAGAAGTATTGACAGAAGGTTTTGAAACCCAGAGAGGCTGGAACAGTGAGCAAACGCATCAGATACTTGCATGAAACCTCCCCAGAAACCCAGCTGGGTGTTCCTACACAACTGCTCTTCAAGTACCACTGCAACCCTCAGAATTTGGCATCAGGACTGTCGTGAGATGCAGCATAAATAATGGTCATTAGCAAAAAGCTGGTAAATTACTTCAGCTGGGTTCCAAGAAATGTGTTGTTTGCTTGCTGGTGGTTTTGTTCCTGTGTAAGAGTAATTTACTGAGGGCTATGGCTTCTTCCATGAAAAGAGAAAAAGGGAGAGGAAATTGGACCAGAAGAGATTTGCAGAAGAGATTTGCAAGTCTTGCAGTTTCACAGCTCCAGGTTCTGAAATCCCACTGACAGTCTCCATCTCGGCACCACAACCATTATGGAATTTGTTTTGTTGTTACATCACAGCTGATAAAAAGGTGTATTTTTACACGAATAAAACAACTCGATTTGCATCTTTTCCACGAGGAAGATGAAGGTTTACAGACCAGTCACTTTATTATCTCCTGAGCAGGATGCAGCCAGCACACAGCCTCACAGTCAAGCTGCATCCCAGCCCCACAGTGCTCACCTTTGCCATCGTACAGAGCCAGCCCTGAGTGCTCCATCTCAGCCTCCTTGAGCCAGCCCGGGGGGTAGCCCAGCTGCCGCATGCGGTAAATGAACGGGGGCAGGCTCTTGTCTGTCACACCAAGGGCATCCTGAAGGACCCCACTGAGCCAAGAAAACAAACAGAACACAAAGTGTCATCCAGAAAAATCCCTTAATTGCTGACAAAAAGGTTAGGAATATTTTGTGGAGTTTTCAGCTGTCAAGGTGAAATAGCTGAGTTGCAGCTCAACGTGTGTTGCATTTCCACCCCAGATATAAATGAAAATCAGCTCTGATATTAAACAGAACTTTTTGCCTTGCTGATATGCTTAAACACTTCATTAGATTTAATTCTACACCAAGAATAACATTCTTGACCTATTGCTTCTGACTCATGGCCTTGACTGCAGCTATCAACAGGAAGGGTGGACACTGAATTTACTGGTGATTTTTTTGGAGACTGCCACACAATACTGAGATTTCTCTGAACATTTTGAATAGAGAGGAAGGGACACTCAAAGCTCAAAATCTGCAGACTTTTGAATACATTTTTAGCAGGAACATAATAAAATTTGAGAAGTCAAAGAGTAATATTTATCACCCTGCATTAGAGAAAGGGTAGGACTGTCAAGCTAGCAGTGAGTTTTCATTTGAAAGATAGCTCTACAATTTATTAAAATTCTGTTTAACAAATTCTAACATAATAGTTAAGAGCAGCAGGTGGATTTAATAAACTGGCAGTTAAAATCTGGCACTCCAAAGGCAGAAGAGGTATTCCAGAAAAGCAAATGGAAAGAAAAGAGATACCTAATTACTCCTGGCTTAAATTTTCCAAACCTCTCTTCTACTTCTTCTGCATGGTAACGCTGCTGAAAATTCTGATTGCTCGAATCCCCACAAGCTTCCAAAAACTCCTTTCTCTTCTCATTTATACGAGCTGCATTTCGTGGCTTAAAGATAATACAATTGGGAAGTTTAGAGTTGGACAACTCACAATTGATGCACTCCTTCACCCAACACAAAGCTTGGAGAGCAGCAGTCTTTGGAATACTGGTGACTTTACCTTTGGGCAGTCCTTCATTTGATGGTCTTCAGAACCACAATTGAAACAATGAGGTTTGGGCCTGCTTGAAAAATGCACAACAAATTAAACCTGGAAACAACTTTGCAATGTTAAGCACACCTAATTCTTTTCATTCTTGACAGATTTTAAGGTTTAGACTTGAGAAAGACAAAATCAAAAGGAATGATGTCATGTGCTGTCATCTGCTTTTTTTAAATGTGTAACAATCCTTAAATAAAAAATATTGTTGATTTCACAGGGCTAAGGAGAACATGGGAAATGAGGAAAGGGCAGAGGGAAATATCATCAGAGGTCTGATCCCTTCCACAATACTGGGAATCAGTAGAAACAAACAAGCAGAGCACAACCATTTCTTTGGAAAGTTCTGGCCCACTGTTTCAAGTAATTAATTTTGTGAAACTGCACTGAAAACCTGGAATGGAACTGCAGCTGGCTTCAACTTAAGTCTTCCTTGTAACTTCACACCATGGCAGGAACCATTTGCAATATTACTGGGGTGAAATACCAAGATTTTAGAGGAAGATTTATTTCCTGAACATTCATTTTTACTGAATTAGGATGGGAACCAGAAGTGGAGACAAAAAGTGTGGCACAAGTCCAAGGTAACTCCAGCTGGAAACTGAGTTTCCTTCACTTCTGACCCCCCATAAAAACTACACCATCAACTCTCAGATCAGTCTGTCTTTAAAATCTATCAAATAAGTCAGACAGGAGTTGTTCCACAGAACAGTAACCATGACACAACACCAGTGCAAGGATGACAAACCAAGCACTGAAAAGACAAGAAACAGAAGAACTAAGTATAAAAATTCAGGAAGTTTTCACACACTGACTTAGGCCCTTCCTAAAGAAATTCAATAAAAAGACAGATTCACTGACTGCAACCCTCAGCTCTGGCTTATTTAATTTCAATTTAAATATTGCTCAAGTATGTCCAAGGGTGTATTAACTGGGCAACAATCACAGAGTGCATCTGAACTTTTCAGCTCAAAACTTTACATTTAAGAATAATACAAACCTTTTGGGCTTTACTTGTATTTCTTGTCCATCTAGGGAGAGAATCTGGCTGAAAACTTGCTGATATCTTTAGATTTCAATAAGGAACTGCTACTGGATGAAGCAAAATTTCAACTTTGTTTAAAATACCAATGAAACTTAATAGTGCTTTGAACAGAACACTGACTCATCTGCATTAAGTTATGGGTCCTTGATATGAACTCCTGAGTATAAACTATAAAATGGAATCTACTATAAAATATTTGCTAAGATGAGCTTATGCTGTTTCCTCCTACTAATTTCTACCCAATACTTTATCCGCACCTGCTAAAACTACAACCCTCTTGTTTACAGGTAGAAATTTCCAGATAATAATTCTGAAATGTTTCACAGTAATCTTATTAAAGCACATTTTGACAGAGCTTCAAAATGACAGGCTCACTGAGAGCAGTACCTTGGTGGTTGAGAAGCCAGTGCCTGATGAACCATTTCACCCAGAATCACTTCAGCCACACTTAATGTGGCATTTAAGGAGAAATTCCCATTAGGAATCTACTTCCATCACCCAGAGGTTGGGAGTTTGTAAATTTGCAATTTATGTTCATATATAAATAATTCTTTAACACTGACATGACCATGATTACAAGCTTAAGAACTGGATAGGGCAGAAATGAACTCTGAAACTGCTTCTTGTCATGAGTCTTTCCAGGACAGAAACAACACACTCTGGAAGCCAGAGGGGACGATGCTACTTGAGAAATTTCTTGTCCAATTTCTTTTGTCACGGAAGACATCAGTATTAAAAAAACTTTTCAGCATTTCCCAGCTTCTTCAGCATTTCCCTCAATTCCACTTTTCAAACATTTGCTTTAATAAACAATAAAGAAGCAACTTTAAAATGGATGCATGTTAAGAGCATACAATAATTAAATTGTAATAAAAGACTTCCCCTCTAGCTCCCACATTTGGGAAAAGGCATTTCACAGCACGTTTGAGTTTCCCAAACCAGCTTCTTCTCCCAAAGAGTGGATTTTATGGAGGGAGAATACTTATTCAATCTGCAATGAGCTGTCATTCCAAACCTGATTAGGGACTGGCCAAGGAAATCCCTAAATTCACAAGATGGGTTTATGGGGATAAGGCATTCACTCTCAGGATAGCAATCAGCAAGTCAATGATATCAAAATACTTATTTGTTTTGAATAAAAAAGCCATTAATGACCCAATAAATCATCCCATCTATAATGACTGGTATGGTTTTGCTAGAAACACACAATCCACTGAAGAGAATTTGAGTTCAATTTACCCACTGCAATTCTTTGGGTTTGACACATGGCAAAAAGCAAGGTGTTTTAGCAAACAGGATACTTAGGTATTTCCCATCCTTCTGTCAGCTGTGGATTCTCATTTAAAATAGGCTGTCCCAGTTTATCGAGACAAAAATTGGTAAAATACAGAACACTTCCTACAACCTGTAGAGAAAAAGTCAGAGAATTGTCAGAAATGTGTCAGTATTTAGGTGAGATTGGCAGCATTTCTACAAATTTACACTGCTTGAAATATTTCCAGGATTTTTTCCCCCATTCTGTAAGAATTTACAATTAATACAAGCCCAAACCTGTACACATAAGATTTTTTTGCACTGATGTAGCCCAAACATGCTGAATTTAAATTTAATTTATCAGTGTAATAACAGCAGTTAAGAGATCTTATTTTAATGGCAGTGAACATTGAATGTGGAGAATGAAGAGTCAGACCTACCATGGAAGAGCACAGTCAAAAACTTACACTAAAAGCTTCTTTCACTTTTTTAGCAGAACTCGAGCTGGTTCCTTTACAGTCCTCTTCCAAAACAACGCTGGAGGGCTGTCAGGAAAAGCAAAAATAAAAATAATTCACTTCAATCAACCTGAATTAGTACGTGAAAGGCACAGAATGTGGGGTGCAGCTTCTGTCCTTTCACCAGCAGCAGGATGGAGATGTCCACGTCAGTCCTGCAGCTTCCCACAGCCCAAAGCATGACACAGCTCCTTTCTAAGGCTGTCTTTAGGAGAAATACACTGCATAACTACATCTTCATTCTCACCAAAAAAGGGAAGGAGAGAGAGAGATGTGCCATTCCACCCTTTCACTCAAAGTGAATGCTGAGTTGAGAATCAAAATTTTAAAGTAGGAGTGTAAATTTTCAGATTCTGTTGTTCATCTGTTTTCTTATATATACTTGGAGTTGGGCCAAACACTATCTGAAGAAGATACATTAAGCTTTCTTCTTAATTATTTAAACCAACTTATTAATTTTCTTTCACTGAAATTTCCCTAGGGACAATTTTCAAGAAGAATTTTCATGGGCAGAAAGGATCTTTCCTTTCTCTCAATTTTTTGGAACAAACAGTTGTAGAACATTTGTTTGACATCTGCTTGGTTTGATTTTTGTCACTGTTTAACAGTGCAATATTTCAATATTCTCATTACAGAGATGGAGAAGCAGCACTTTGTAACAATGTGAGTTTTAAAGTACCTGTGGCTTAGCATTCAAGTGTGATTTTTCTTGTTCACTTTTCTTCTGCTCTTCATATTTTTGAACTAAACTATAAATAAAATCTTCAATTTCTTGATGATACCGCCTGCAATGAAGTAGAGATGAAAACATGAGCAAGGCTGAAACAAAGGGCAGACATCTCTTTTCTTAAACACTTATCATTTAGTAAATTACTCAGAAAAGGGGAAAATCCAATTCTTTTTTGCCCCCCTCTCAACCCCCAGCAACACAAATGCAATCTGATATTTGAGAGCACCCAAGTGTGGCTAAAAATCAACCCAGAGGCAGGGGAAGATTAATTTCTTCTATTTTGCCCACAACATTGCTGAAATTCAAGCTGCTCTTCAGACTCACTGCAGGTTCCTGGAAGTCACCCTTCATTTACTGGCAAAAGCAGATATTTTTAATGAACAGAACTCCTGTCACACTGCCCATTATCCTTTCTCCCCTCCAAGCTTAAGGGATTTGTGCTATTTAATAAAATCTACATCCACAATTTGGGCACAGCACTGTCAGATCCAAACAAACAAAAAAAGCCCCTCAATTCCTGTCAGGATTGTTTCTTCATACTTACTTAGTAATGACATTGTTCATAAATAAAATCTGCAACAGAGGTCCATCAACTTTGGGGTTTTCCACTGAGATTCCACTAGAACAGCACAGAACACAGACAATGGGTACAGTAAATATTCCACACCAGTTTTAGCACAGCTCAGGCTCGACCCCACAGAGGGAGGGAGGTTGCTCAATACAAAAGCTGTATTTTTAAGAAGTTTCTATCCTCTAAAACAGAAATTATGCTCTTGAGCAAAGCAGGTTGGTAGGAGGTGGAAGGAGAACAAAACACCCCCAAACTAAGGAAATATTTAATTCTGTATGAACAGAATTCTCTTCCTGCTGTTTTCATTTCAATAAACTCACACAATCTTCTAAGATTCATTCAACCATTTGAATGTCATTTTTCCTCACTGCTGAATTTATACATTAAAACTGCTTCCCTGAAGACCAAGTGAGTTTCCTTTAACAGATACACACAAATAAATAAAAGTTACAGCAACACCAACTGAGATCCTGCTATTCAACTCCAAAAGACTTTTCAGGAACTAGAATGGCATTTTGGAAGCCAAACACCTGAGCTGGGACTGGGACATGGAAACAAGAAGTGGCAGATCATTACCACAGACAGCTTTTATCTTAGGTAAACTCTATTTATATATACAACATAAATAGATACTCTATGTAATTCATACAGTGTTTCAAGTCAGCATTAACATACCTAGGACGAGTCAGAATTCTCAGCTTCCTCTTAAGTTCCTGATGTTGACTTATTGTTAAGGACTATGATTTTCTTTGGAAGACACAAACCCACACCCAAAGCAAGAAAACAGCGAGCAAGAATTTCACAGAACAAAGAGGGTTTCAGTCCCTCCCTTTCACTGCACAGGGGATTATTTAAAAACCCACCTGTTGCTGGAGAAAGACAATAAATTGGAAAAGAGAAAAAAAACCACAAACGAAAAGAGGACTAGCTGTGACAATCCAAATGGTGTCATTCATTACATGCAATGGTTATAGGAACAGATTCATAATGTTTTATTTCAAAAATATCTGTGATCATCACCAAAAAAAAAGGTAATGGTAGTACACATGTACTCGTAAATGGGAACTAGATCATAACACATTTCAGATTCCACTCTGCTGCAGTGGCAAACCCAGAAATCCTTTAGGGAACCGTTCACAATTCAACAATAAAAATAAACAATTATTCAATAATTTGTAATTATTTGTAGCGGAGTTAGAAGGCAGAGCGCAGGGATTCAGTGGCAGCCGTTCCAACAGCCGGCTCCGCATTCCGGGGCCTGAGGGAAGGCTGGCACGGCCCGGCCGCTCCGGGGATAAAAGTTTCTATGGAAAACGTGCTCTGAGGAAGCCTGGGAGCACCAGAGCTCCCCTCACCGCCCAGCTCAGCCCTCTGCCCCTTAGGGCCCCGGCGGAGACCGAGGGTTCCTTCCCACAGACCCCGGGGAGAAGCGGGAGCCCCTGAGGGCCGGGAGCGGCTGGCCCGGAAGGGAACGGCAGCAGCGGCGCGCCCGCCTTCCCCCGCCCCGGCGCGGGCCCTGCCTCTCCCGCCAGGATATTCTCCGCCCGCAGCCGCTGCACCGTCTCGTCGCGGTCGCGCAGCCGCTCGTAGAGCTGCAGCAGCGGGTCCGGCTCCTCCGGGGCGGGCGGCGAGGGCGGCCCGGGCTCGCCCTCCAGCTGCCCGAAGAGCTCGCGGTCCCCGAAGTCCACCTCCGCCGCCATCTTGGCCGCCGCAGGAAGGGCGGGGCGGGGGGCAAAGGGCGGCGGGAAACGCGAGACGACGCACGCCGCGGACTACAACTCCCAGCGTGCACCGGGGCCGCGGTGCATAGAGCCGACGAGCTGTGGAGCGCGGTGCACGCTGGGAGGTGTAGGCGGCGCGGCGCTAAAGCCTCGCCGGAGCGCCCGTCGTACTCACAATGGAGGACGCGCTCCTTGCCTCCAGAACCGGCACCGCTCCCGCTTTTGGAATTTTTCTTCTTCTTCTGACAACGGGTGAGCGGTGAAGAGAGAGATGAGGCAGCAGCAGCGTGCAGGACAAAAGTATTTGAAATAGGGCGTCTGCAGCAAGGCCCCTCACTGCAATATTTGAGGCAAATCCTACTTTAAAAGAACCAAAGCAAAACCTCTTTTAAGTTTTCCCTTCTCTTAAGTGGTTTATGGGAGTTTGGCCCAAAGGACAAATTACTATATGACCTTAGAGAAAAAAAATGTCTTTATTATTAACCAGTTTTTTTGCACTGGATTATGTGCCTATTGGCCCAGACCGCTAAATAACATCTACACAATGTTTCTTTCATGTTTCAAGAATTGAAAATAACTGTACAAGGTTAAAGTACAAAAGTACACAAGACAGTGGACACGAAATATCCATGTATGAGCTCTTCCCATCTGCTGCTTTGTTTGAAAAGTAGAACTTTAACTAAAAAATACTGTCCTCCTCTAGTTCTGTCAAGTTTAATGGAAGTGGGTATAACCTGATTACAACACTAACACCAGTATCACTAATCTGATATTTACAAAAAAATTGTATTTTTCAATAAATTAAAGTCAATGCAACACCCATGCAAGCTAGAATGCTAGCTTTTTGGTGAACAAGGACCCAACATGTGAACAAGAACCTTCCACAGTCTCAAACTTCAAAACAGCCTTTTTTTGTTTGTTTGTTTTCATTTTTCAAACTGCATCCATTCCTCGCATGGAAGATGTGAACCCCAATCCCATTCCTCTTTGTGTGTGAGTCTGTGATCTCGCCATTTCATACTGTGCATCCAGATTTCTGAACACCTCCTCCTGCTGCTTCAGGGTTTTGTAACTCTCCTCATCCACGGAGCTGCAGCCAGCTTCATCCTCGCTCTGGAAACGCAACACAAACATCAGCTCTGGGCAAGTCAGCTTCACAAATGCTTACAAGATAAGAATTCAAGCATTTGGGTTTATTGCTGCAACATTCTAGTGCAGGTCTTCTCTCTCAAGAAACACACAGGCCTTCACCCAGTTGATTTTTGAATTAAATTCAAGTTTAGATGCTGCTTTTGAGCTTAATAAATACCTCAAAGCTCTTAACTACATCAGGTTAACTTAAAATCTTTACTGGCTAAGGTACAGTAAAATAAAAAGTGAAATCATTATCTTGAAATTAAAAAATTGAATTGCATATTCAGAATTCTTTACCTTAATGCCCATCAGTTTTCTGAATTTAACATTTTGGTCCTTGTTTCCAAAATTTAGTTTTTCCCATATTTCTGCAGACTGTGATTTATCCTGTTCAGATTAAAAAAAAAAATAAAAAAAGGTCACCTTTTTATAGAAGATTCTATTAACAGCACAATAGAGCAGCAAGCAAAGGAGCAGTGCTGGAGACAAACCCATTCTGTACCAGAGCTGCAAGTAAAAGGTTTCCAAGTCTGACATTCCTCCTGCAGCATCCTCACAGGAGCTCTTTGTGAGGGAAGCCTTCCTAACCATAACGTTCAAAACTCAGGGATGTTCCTTCCTTTGGCATTTCCAAAGGTCTGGAAGCCTGGCTGGAATTCAGGTTCGAAGTAAATTATGGAAAAATGAATTTGTTTATTGCAGATCAATATACAGCACAATTCAGGAAGAACTGCCCAGAGAGCCCTCAGGGTTCTCCTGCCCTCCCTTTTGTCTCCCAGCATTGCCATGGAAACTGATTTGTGTTTCACCTTTACAGGCTGTTCCAGAAGATGTAAGGGAGCTTGTTGTGTAACTGCTGCAAGATGAAAACCCGCCTAACAAACACCTCTACACCAGAGTAACAAAATACAAAAATACAAATATTAAAGTGGCCATTTTCCACAGTATCAGCAGGCAAAAGCTCTGCTGAAATCCAGCAACTTTCTGAAAAATTTGCCATAGGTGCCTTTCTTACATCACTAACTGCAAAGGCATTTGGCAGAGCACAAAAGCCTGAAGGCTTATTTGTATTTATGACTTTTGTTAGGGTTAATATTGCATTATTCTGCTCCTGAGAAGTTACCAGCAAGGTCAACAGACTTGCCTTTGGAATTTGCAGTTGGAGAGGACACAACCATCACATGGGAAATCTCTACAGTCCCAGAAAAGAGGGGTTATACATTCCATAGCTCAGCCATCCCTCCCCAGTGTGGGTTTGATGCATAGCTGCAAGCTGTAGGTAAACTCACAAAAATAACACTAAGATCCAACTACACCTCTGAAGCTCCATGACATTCAGGGTTTCCCTGAGTCTTGTGTCACAACCATTTATCACTGAAGGACTAATTATCTTAGTCCTTTCACTCCTAAATCACTGAATATCCTGAGTTGGAAGGGACCCACAAGGATCATCCAAGTCCAACTCCTAATTTTACTGAACTTTTATTTCAGGCTGATATTAGAACTTGCTAAGAGATATGAAAGCTGGAAATAACACTCATCAGCATCCTTAAACTGAGTGCAAGATATTCCCAAACAAGTTGATGAAGGTAAGAAAAGCCAACATTACCCCTTCCTTTTTGCCCTGCCAAAGCATCTTCCGCTTTTTCTCTTGCTCAGCAAATTTCATGGGGTTCACTGCTGCTGGGTTGTAATAGCTGGGCACAGCTATGCCAGTCTCTGCCAGTGCCTTGGCCTGGAGCGCTGCCATCTGAGCTGCCATGGCGATCTGAGGGGTCACTTGTGTCCCCGAGGCCAGCAGAGCAGCGACGTTGATGACGGAGCCTCCCGTGGCTGCAGCCGCTGAGGAACAAAGGGAACTTGCCAGAAAGAACTTTGGACTTTGGGAAAAAGCCCAACCAACACACAAAACCCAACCACCCACCTGCCCAAGAACCAAACAAAAAAGCCAAACCCCCCAAACACCTCCCTTCAAGTGCACAGATAACATGTGAATGATAAAATACATGTGATTTCTCAACTAAGGAACGTGTCTCCAGGAGTTTTAGTAAACCAGACAGTACAAGTGAAACTAATGCACTTTGTGGTTCTAAATGTCCCTGAGCAAACAGCAGCCCAATGGCCACCCTGAAATCACTTAACAGCCCAACATACAACATTTTTCTTGTACATTCAGCAAATAATAAGAAATCTCAATAATTTTTGTTGGGGTTTTGTTTCTTATTTTTAGTTTTGGTTTTTTCAAACATTTCCTAGTTGTTGTTGTTTTTATTATCAACAATTCCATAAAGACAACCTGCCCATCTGCTGGATAAGACTACAACACTCCTGTAACATAAGCCTGTCTATCTTCCACTCATACTACTGCTCAGGAATGACTCTAGTACACATGCACTACCTGCAGCCATTTCCTGTTGCTTCTGTTTTTCAACCATTTCCTTCTCTCTCTGTTCTTGCAATTTCTTTGCTCTTTCCAGCCTAGAGATAGACGAAAATAAAAATATTTAGACACGCAAAATCAACATCAGGAGGTTATTCACGTCACGTATCATCAGAATCACCACAATTTCTGACCTTCTGGCTAAGGCTTCCTGTGCATCCATAGCTGTGTTTCGTCCCCGGAAAGGCGGCGGGCTCGGACTCCGGCTGTGGCTCCTGCTGAACCTTCGGGGCTTTTCAATTCTCTTCTTCCGCTCTCTGTAACCAAATTGAACAGTTGCTAAAACAACGAAGGTACACGTGCAGCTTAATATTTCAGAAAGTATTTGATCACAGCATTGAAAATTTCTGCTTTAGGATTTCATTTGGAACTCTCAAGAAAAGCTTTCAGAGAGTTTATACTGCAACAGGCGCCTTGAAGGAACACAGAGGTAAAACTGAAGATTTCCAGCTGTAACAGAATGTGCAATTCTGGGTATTCATTTACCCTCTCATACTCAGTGTTCAGAACAAATAGATCTGCTCTAAAGATTCTAAATCCTAAAGGAAAATCATCTAATTTCTGGTAAAAATTGCAAGAGAACTTGAATGAATCAAGGAAGAAGAATGGCGTAAAACCATAAGAGACCTCAAAGCACTGTAATTATGTTAATAAGAAGCATTTTGAAGAGGCCCCATTAAAGAAATGGAGTAGCACTTCAGGAAATTACTATTACTCTTCCCTAAATGTGCTAAAGCTCTACTAAGCTGAACATGTGATTTGTCTTGGGTTCCTCTTGGGAAGAGAACTCTGAAGCATGAATTACCTGGAGCCTGACCATCTGAAAAGAACACAGTTAAAATGTATTTTTAAGCAAAATACCAAAACATTCAGTTCAACTCTTCTTCACTAACCTTCTCCCCACCTCTTCCCAAGCACAAGACATTCTTAGGACATCTGTATCTAATCCCATTTAAACAACAGCTACCCAAAACACAGATAAAAAGTGCTATTAGCACAGTTCTCTGTGCCAGGATCATCAATATCTGCAGTACAAGAGATAAGGGTTGATCCCAGTTTAAGCCTCTGACACTGGTGTTTCAAACAAAGAAATCACAGACACTGGAAGTGCTCAAAGATTAACTTACAGGAGATATCACTCACACTTTTCCCAGATTTGCCATAACCAGTAAGTTGAGATGCACAAAGGTGTTTCTGTAATTTTTTAACTCAAATCACTCATTTGGGGCAACAGCTAACTGGGGATAATGGCTAACTCGACAACAGTCACTTCCCATGGCATTCAGATATTCTCTTTCTTCTGTTTGCAACCTGGGCAGCATCTACAAACATCACGAAATGCAGACTGAAGTTACAAAAAGATCCTTGTTTACATGACAAATCTGGTAGAACACAAAGGAGGCAAGACTTATCTTTTCAGAGAAGATGACAAGATGCAGATTCAGGCACTGGGAAGTGACAGATCTGCATTCCTGAGATAAGATGTAATGCCTGTTTCAAAGATACCTTCATTTTATCCCGTGCTGACTATTGTTGTTTGGTCTTGTCTTTGGTCTGTGATGCTTTATTGCACTGGTAAATATCAAGGAAATAAATATTTGAGCTTTTCTATTGAAGTATTTCCATTTGAAACAAGCAGCTGCTGCCACGTTTTCCACCTAGCACTTAATCAGAGCCAAATCACTGAAGAACTGCCAGGAGCTTTTATGCACTCACAAACCCAAAGATTGCTTGAAATGCCCATGAGAACAAATCCCCTGAAAATGTGAGCTTGAGATTATGCAAAGAACCACCAAGAGAAGGTCAAGCTCTGCTATTTACAAATGTTTCTGTTTGCTCACTGTAACACAACAAAAACTGCCTGGCAGGAATGATGGAATTCCCTTCACAGGTTGAGTTTTAACAGGTAGACTTCCACATCACATTTTTCTGGCTTGTGCAGAGTTTGCCTTGAGGACTGCCCCATCAGTCACCTTCTTTTCCAGGCTTTATCTGAGCCCTGAACTGGATGAAGTGTTCTAGCTGCAGATAAAAACAACTTAGGCCTCATTTGCTTCCATTCTCTAGGGTTTGTGAGACACAAACCTAACTTAAAATAAAAGGATTCTTGCAGTATGTCCAGCAAGGCCTGTTTCCAGCTGGAGAAATTCCTAAGCTATGACTATCCCTTACTTCTTCTTCCCACATTTGATGTTCTGTTTCAGGTAATCTGAATTCCACAGCAAAAGCCAAAATCTACTCTGGGATATGAAGTTTTCATGGAGCCGTTACACACAATGTTCAAAGTGACTTTTAAACAGAGCACATGATCTAAAACAACTGGAAAAAACAGGGAGCTGAAGCCTTGCACAACATGCTGAACACAGCTTAAATACCACCCGTTAGACACAAGTAACTGTACCAACTGCAGACCCAGCTCTACTCACCCCAGCTCAATGTTTGGTAGAAAGTGCATGTCAAAAACATGACACAAACCAGGTAATTCAACTACTTCTTCAGAAAGGTAAGTCTTCTGAACACTTTCTCAAGGGATGTTGTAGCATTACACGAGTGTGATGGTTAAAACTCCAATGTTCCACTGTAATGCTGAGTAGTCATAACCAGTCATAAAACAATTAAAAATATTCTGGTGAAAACACTATTAAGAGAACTGGAACAGTCAACACTTTCTAGCAGCTCTGCAGGGACACTGATTTTCATTCCAACTACTTTCAATAAAATATCTGTAGCACTCATTAAGTTGTATTTCAGCTTCATTGAGAAAAATTCCCACAGGGCGTTAAGAATGCAAAGGTGACACAGAGGCTCAACAGCAAAATACTGAATGCATGATCAGTACTGAAAAACATTAACTTCTACACAGAGATGAAAATGGCAACTCCAGCATATCCCAGGTGAGGTATGGAATCTCAACTCTGTCAAACAGACCCAGACCAAGCAAGTATGTGTCTAGATCAAGTGCTTCTAGAATTTAAGGAAGAAATCAAAGCACTCAGGGAGAAAAATAAATGTGATAAATATTCTCAAGCTGCACTTGACAAAGAGGAGCTGGTAATCACTAACACTGAAGAGTACATTCATATCAGAAATAATCCATCTGAACCAAAATTTATCTTAACCCCACACCAACTGCCACTTCACAGAGAAATTAAGTTGACTTTGTGGAGCTGATCAGAATTAGCTTCTGATCTATGTATCTGCTCTGACAGCCAGTGATTCTCAGTTAAACTCTCCTTTTATTATACGTACACAAACTGAAGGGATAAATGCAGCAGTATGCCAACCACACTACTATTGTATCAAACACAGGAAAGGGTCACCTGTATCTTATTCTACACTTCTTCCCACTTAAACACTATCGCTAACGAGTCACACTATGAAAAGCCAAGAGCTTGAGACGCTTCAGCTGCCCAGGACAAATGTTCAAATGTTTCTGTAAGACCAAGCAAACCACCCAGCCCTGAATCCACTCTAAGCACTGATGAGAAAAAGCCAAACACATTGAACTGCACTGAACAGCCATGAACTGGTAAACCCATTACATCAGCCCACCACAGAAGGTCCAACCAAACATCACCACGTATATGGAAGGTAACACTTACCTGCTTCTGCTCCTACTTCTGCTTTTACTTCTGCTTCTGTGTCTGTGTCTAGATCTTGATCTAGAGCGAGATCTGATCCGTCGCTTCCTCTCTCTGCTGCGGGATCGGGATTTTTTCCTATCACGACTTCTACTACGATGGCGTCTGAAACACACGCCCCGAATTCTTACACGTGTTCTCGTGCTCAAATGCAGCTTGTGCTTAAGGACTCACACATGGGATCATCAGCACAGGGCAAAATGCATCAGGCAGGGTGGGGAGACTGCAAACTACACATGGAAATGCTCATGCCTAGAACAGGTTAAGCTGTAGGCCTAAAGGATGAAATGGGAAAGGAACCAAAGCCCACTGCCAGCCCCAACCGAGCTGCAGAGTTTCTGTAAATAACCACACTCATCAACACTGCTATTTTTAGTTGTTCATTAGAGTGTATACCTCAAAGCAAATACAAAGCCAAACCAATCTGATGCAGGACTCTTAAATCCAATGCAACACAACCCTGCTCCTCTCCATGGTATTCCGAGACCGTTGGGAAGAGGTGCCCAAGTTGCATTGCGTGAGTCACCTCCAGTCCCTCAGCCTGTCATTAGCCAAAGCCTGTTCCTGCTACCCTGTCTGCTGCACATCCCTCAGCTACAAAGGGAGAAGTTCTGCTGGCAGCAGCCTGCTTGTCCCAGGCAATTCTCCTACCCTCAGAACATGCTGGGTGGGCTACCAGGCAAGGGGGATTGGCCAGCACTCCCTGTGAGGAAGCTCATGATTTAGGAGGTAACGAGCCAGGTCACTGTAAGGTGTATTTGCTCTCCTGTCACTGACAATAAGGTACATTTAATACTCTAGTGTCTTCTATACCAATTACAAATGTGAGACACATCCCTATATAAAGTCTTAGTGCAATTTTGTACTTTTATTTTGAAGTGATCTGCAAAATAACTATCTACAAATGCTCTACCCAGTCAAAACTGAAACAGGCAATTTAAACTGATGCTTTACACTAGGCCAGGAATGGAACTCTACAATAATTCCAACATGGCTTTTGGAAATGCACTCACACAACAACCACATGCAACAGCTTACCTCTCCCGAGACCTGGATCTGGAATGACTCCTCCCTCTGGATGACTTTCTCTCTTTGCGTTTATGCCTCTCCTCACCATTTTCAGATGAATTTAGGCTATCTCTTCCCTTGTCAGAAGAATGCTCTTTGTCATTGTGATCTTCAGATTTGTGCTTCTTGGAGGACTTCTCTTTGGATTCATGTCTTCTTGCCTGTTTTAAGAAGAAGTTGGTTCTTTCAGGAAAATAGTGCAACAAAGAGAGTTAGTATGGGTATCAGAAGATAAAAATGCTAAGTTGTGATGCAACATTAGTAACCTTAGGAGTGTGACTCAATCATGAGCCACGGCTGCTTTACCTAATGCCACCAACTAAATGCACAGTATCATTTTCCCCCCTTTTCCCTCCTCCCACTGCCTAGAAAGGATTTTTAAGGTATCCATCCAGGTATCTTTACAGTGCTTCCATGTAACTCACAGCATTGTAACAAAAACACCTGTCATTTCATTACTGTCTCCATTCCAAGCACTTAAGTACTTTATCTTAAAGAACCTGACAGTTTATGAATATGCATATATATAAACACAGTTGCAGTGATTATTTAATATTCGCCTGAGCTTTCCATGTAGAAAGTTATTAAAATCCACACGTAGTTCCAGACAAACTATTTTGCTTTTAGAACCAAAAAAGATCTTCCTAGTCATCACTAGGTAATTATTTTCTAGAGCAAAACTCTCTTC
Organism: Motacilla alba alba; assembly: GCF_015832195.1. Lineage (NCBI taxonomy): Eukaryota > Metazoa > Chordata > Aves > Passeriformes > Motacillidae > Motacilla > Motacilla alba. Next base: position 10,655,013 of record NC_052030.1, on the reverse strand, counting down.
AGTAACTTCCAACAGTTTTTACAAAGCAAAGTGATAATTTACAGGCTGACATCCCATTTTTAGTATTTCAAATGAACATGCATCACTCAGACTTCCCACAGTAGTTTTAAATTACAGATATGCTGCTCCACTATACCGCAATTCCTTCCTGCAGTGCCTCTTAAAAAAAAAAAAAAGATTCCTTTTTATAGCTGCAATGCCAAAAATATTTAGCAAGGTCAGGCCTGATTTTTGCCAGTGCTTTCCTTAGAGACTAAGTCGTGACATCAACACCCTTTCTTAATATATCCAGTGTTTTGAAACCTTTCTGGCACAAAAGCATAGCTCGCTTAAGTCTTATGTTTAAATAATGTTCTGCTCAAGTCACAAACTAAGCACAATCCATTCATTTTAGATAAATCCCAATTATTAACAAGTTGTTTGGTTGGTCTTCTTGCTTATCTAAATATGTTAACTATTCATAAAATCTTTTCTTCCATCAGAACTCTCTCTCAAATGAGTCTGGAGAAGATGCTATAATTGGTTTTTACCCATTTGCCCAAGCCTAATTCTTTATTAATATGTATCCATTTCCAAATACATTTGATTATTGTTCTTCAAGTAAGCAAGAATATCACATCATTTTCCTGCTTTCACAGTATTTTATTCTTAGCTCCTTTAATAATCAGTTCTTACATCTGAGGTTACCTGTACACTAATTTAAAGTATATATTTATATAAGTAGCTGTTCTCACATACACATAAGAAGAATTACTGATATTCAGCATTTAGTCTACAGACAGAGCTTAATCTTGCAAATGAATGACAACAGTACATCTACTGTGGGAGATCATTTCTCATCTGTTCACTCTGCAAAACTTAAAAGCTGCTTAATAAATTGTGTAAGATTAGATCCAACAGCCTGGCAAAGCACTGGACAGGATTTTAAACACCTTTTTTTTTTTTTTTTAATAATTAAAGAGAGTCTTAGAATTTTTTAATCACATTTTCCAGACACACACTTAGTAATAAAACCACCATTATATCCCATAACGGATTTAAGATATTTTTAAGGGAAATATGAGTTTGAATGACTAATAGTTACCTTATCATGAAGTAGGCTTATAATTTTGCTATCTGAGTCTGCAGCGTCTTCAGTTCAGTCTCTTCGCGCATTAGCACGCTGAGTATGATTTATTATAGAAATGTTATCATGTGAGCTAAACAAGATATTATTCAATTTCACAAAAACTCGCCTAAATTTTTCTTTCTTTCCTCCTCTTTTTTTTTTTTTTAACAGAGCTTCCATTGGAATGGGGGAAGGAGAAGTTCCTGACCCGGGTTTGAGGTTATAAAGTGCCTTATCTGTTCCAGCCTATTGCACCACATGGCTTAAGCTTCTTTATGACTATTTCGATGCTCCTGCTTTGCTTGTTTCAGCTCTTCTCTGGTGTGTGAGCCAGTTATTTTTAAGGCATTATTGATGCTGTCTCTTCTCACTCCCCTATATATTCACACACACACACACTTATTCATTTATTTTAAGAGACAGCCCTCTGAAATTTTTGCTGCTACTGTCACATTTCCAGCTGACTCAGCTTGTTTGTCAAGCCATGACAGCCTTTACAATTAAAGGATGCAATAAACAGAGCTCAGTCCGATGGCAAATTACTTTTAATACACCTAAGTAGACAGGTATGTATTATTCAAAGTCCTGAACACTGACCAGGAACAAGGCCACCCAAGGCTTTTGGATAATGGAAGCTCTGTAAAAGTGATCAAAACCACCATTCTATTTCTCCACATGAACTCTCTCTTTTGGATGTTTCCACAAAAATTTAAAGAAAAAAAAAAGAAAGAAATTAAGTCACTAGTTTCTGAAAGCATTTTCTATGAAACTATTACCTTGTCAACATGATGGCTGCAATCATGCTTCACTATGAAAGGCTCTCCATATCCATTTTTAAGCTTAAAAGTTCTCAATTTCTTGTACTTACCATAAAGTCATTTATATAAGTTTACACATATGTGCATTACTACAAGATACTTTTTAAGATGTACAATTACCTAAACGCTACAAAGTGTTAATTACCTCTTTGCTTCTGCTCCGGCTTCTGTGTTTTCTTCCTTCAGTATCTGGAGAAGAAAACATTTACTGTCATTTACCAAGATAAAGAGGACATCACCTGGCTATAATCTTTCTAGCTGCTTTCAATTCTTCCATCCCTTAAATCAAGATTTAAAAAACAAACAGCACTATTTGAGTATCTACTGCAGAAAGCAAACTCTGGCTGTTAGTTCCAGTGCTTTGTATTTATTTAAGCCTCTGACAGTGAAAAACTGACCCACATCACACTCCAATCATGTTCTTCTGCCAAGTAACCTTATTCTTGTTACAACTGTGCAAAAGTATCCCAGTCTACGCTTATCTAATCAAAATGAAACAGAATGGGACAGTTTCCTGTTTGGTGCGGTCTGGCCGTGTCCCCCCTCCCTGATCCCCTCAACAGTTTTAATATTTAGGATACACCCCAAAAGTTAGCAGATCCATTATTTCCCAATTCTATCAAGTTACTAAGGCTAAGTCTGTTTTTGTTTTTTTTTCCCCAAAATTGCTTCTGAGGGAATCCAGCTCCACGAGCAGTTTGTTCCCATCCAGTCCGTACCTGACTTCCGCCTTCTTTCCCGGGACCGTGAGCGTGATCTCGAGTAATGATGCTTTGAGGTTCTGGGAGAACTGGAGGCATCTGACTGTTCCTTTTTCTTCTCTCTTTCTGGAGAGGATTTTTCTGGCACTACTCCATCTCGTTCTGTATCGCTACCCTACACACGAGGACAGAATTTTTAAGAAACAGAAGCTTAGGACTGAAAATCAAGAAAAAAAAAATCAATTTACCTCATGCTTCCTCTGAAGAGACATCTAATTGTTTTTGTAAAAACAATGCTGTGTTCACCCCATGCTTAGCCAACAGCTTTATGGACTTGCAGTGAATTGTGTAACTGCATGCAGATTGATTTTTCAAGATTTTAATAAAGAGAACTGATATCAACTTCACATTTTGCTCTCTCACTACATTAAACTGTACTTTAATTTTTCCCAGGTACTTCTGAGAGTATCAGTAACACCAAACTCCGAGGCAGAGCTTTCTCTAAATGGTGTTTGGAGGTCAATCACTTTTCAGCATTTCCACCAGCAGGATTACTTAAGGTCAGCGCTGTCCCAACAGATCCTAGTGATAAGTTTGGGCATTACTGAGGCACAGCACAAAATCCCCAGAGAGTTCTGAAGCACGGGATGAACTCTGAAGGGAAATGCAGGAGGGTGCATTAGGGTTAGACAGCTCTGGAATGAGGAAACACCTCAGCAGTATCTCTGCAAAAAGATTTATTTCCATGAGACCACACACAGGTCACTTACACCCGTTCTGAGATCTCATTTTCACCAGGTAACGAAAATCAAGATGTTCCCTCCACTCCTAAACCTCGATCTAGGAGGATTAAACCCAAAACCCGATTTTGTGAAATGAAGATCCTCTGTGACTCAGCGTGTGAGGGGTAAATGAGAACAGCTGGTGTACAGTGCACTGAGAGGAACAGAGTGAGAAGCACCCCCTGAGAAGGCGAGGGTGCTCCCAGGAATGATCTCACAGGCTCACTGCTCTTGCTCTGATCTCCTCTGTACCAGCCATAACCAAACCTCCGGGACAACCTGGGGCTGCAGAAGATGTCACTAAGGACAGCACTCGGCCCAGAACTGCCATTCAGGCAGACAATTTAACATAGCAGAGGACTTGAACTCGCTTTTTTCCACCAGCTGCAAGTGGCAGAATGGTTTTGCCAACTGAACAAAACAGCAGAACCTCTCAAATGCTCATTTATACCCATTGCTTTGAAAATAAAGCAGCTACTTTGTCTTAAACCTCAACAGATATTACAAATTGTCATTAAGACACTGTGTGCTAGCAGCAGACTTCCTTCATGACATGCTACAGGTAAATATTGGGATTTATATTGCAGCTACTACTGTTTACATTGTGAAGAACGAGAGTAACAGCTAGGAGTGTAAATCAGGTGGGATTTAAAACACACTATCCAAGTGAAACTGAGCCCACTGCCACAACTTCCAAGGCTCCCAGTCTCGTTATTTACACAGTGCTGCTCATTAGAGCCCTGGTGCTCTGCACCCGAGGGAAATCTGTGCTACAGAAAAAAAAACAGCAATTAAAAACCTGTCAGAATTCACTGAGATTATTCTCAGTCCTCACACTGGCTCAGTGTTACCCTGAAGGAGCCCCTCACCTACACTTTAGAGGAACTTCTAAATGTGGTAGTAGCATCTTTAAGTGCCAAATCAAAGCCCTTTTACAGAAAAATGTACCTTACTCCTAACAGCGTAAGTTACATAACAAATAAATTAAAACCCATTATATAAGATTTAATTTTCTCCAGAAGTTTAAAGTCCCCCTGGCTCTGCTTCACCACTGATCAAACTTTCAAGAACTTTAACTACCAGATGAGACACCACAAAACGCCTAAAGTCAGCTTTAAAAAGTTTTATCACTTTCCAGCCCTGCTTGTTTGTTGGTTTCGGGGATTTTTTTGCACTCAAAACTATTTAACAACTTTTGAAAAAACTGACCACATGAGGTTAACTCTTTGATAACTCTGATTCTTCAACACAATTAAAGGCGAAAAATCTTTGTACATTACCAGATCATAAAATTTTCTCAGAGAAAATAAAACCACACTCAGACCCTGCTTAAACATGAAGGGCAGTGGTAACTACAGCAGAGGCATTTCCCATCGATATTAACCATAAAAAGCAGGGTGGGAGCGAATTAATTGAATGCAAAAAAGCCTGTGATCAAACCTAAAAAAAAAGGGCGAAGAAAAGGAGAGAAACGAAAATTTGGCATGGCCCAGACACCAGGTCGCTCCCCTCACAGGGAAGCTTCGCCCCACAGTCCCCACGAGAAACGCCAGCACGACCACAGCACTTCTCCCCAGAGCCATGGATCCAGCAGGGCTCACTCCCAGGGAGTCTTCTCCTCTCCCCAAGCCCCGAGGAACGAAACAGAAACTTCTGGAGACGGGGATGGAAGCGGTGGGCGCAGCGCGGCCGCCCCTCCCCGAGCCCATCATGGCGCCGCAGCCGAAGGCGCGGCGGGCGCCATTTTGTGCCTCCGCGCACACGGCTCCCGACCGGGCCTTCCCCGGCTCTGCCCCTCACAGCCCTTTCCCCGCCACCCTCGCCCCAAAACCCGGCAGCGACGGCCGCTCACCGCCATGACCGAGCGCCCGGGCCGCCGCCCCTCAGCAACGTCCTCGCAGGGCTCGACCTCCCTCGGCTGCGCGGCCACAGCGATCGCGCGGCCCCGCCCGCCCTCGCTGCGGCTGCCCGGATGTGGCGCTGGGGGGGAGCGCGGGCGAGCGCGGCGCCTTATGGGCCGGGGAGGCGCCTTCGCGTTCGCGGAGGTTTGGCCGCAGCCGCGACCCGTTGAGCCTGTCCCGGCTCCCGCCAAATTGAAACCGAGGAGCGGCCGAGGGGGCGCGGTGAGGGGAGCGGGGGGACCCCGAGGGCACCGGCGTGTCACCGGTGAGGGGATCGGGGACTCCGAGGGCACCGGAGTGTCACCGGTGAGGGGATCAGGGGTCCCTGAAGGCACGGGAGTGTCACCGGTCAGGGGATAGGGGTCCCTGAGGGCACGGGAGTGTCACCGGTGAGGGGATCAGGGGTCCCTGAGGGCACCGGAGTGTCACCGGTGAGGGGATAGGGGTCCCTGAGGGCACGGGAGTGTCACCGGTGAGGGGATCAGGGGTCCCTGAGGGCACCGGAGTGTCACTGGTGATGTGTTCCTCTGGAAACAGGGATGTCACGTCACCGGCCGCAGATGAGGGACTGGGGTCCCTGTGGGCAGGGGTTTGTCACCCCTGTCAGGGGTTCCCTGAGGGCAGGGGATGGGGGTCCCTGTGAGCAGGCGGTCCCTGTGGGCTGGGGTTTGTCACCAGCAGAGGGGACGAGGGTCCCTGAGGGCAGGGAATCTGTCCCTGTGAGCAGGGGGTGCTCACAGCATGGTGGGGAGCACTCAGGCAGTGCCTTTAGTTTTAATTTAATCTGTTCTTCCCAAGCTGCCTTCAGCCAGGCTGGGACTGGCTCACTTGGCTTTAAATGAGCTCTTTATCCTCACCAGCCTTCTTGCACACAGTGCCCCCACGCAGTAATAACACTAATAACTTACCTGTAGGCACGTAACATTTTAGAGCTGTGGGCTCTACAAGGTGTTCCTGAATTGTTTATCCCAGGCAAGGATGTGGAACGAGATCGAGCTCCTGCTGAACGAGGACACGGGGCAGCTCCCGGTGGGGCTGGGCCAGGAGTGCGGCACCGCCTTGTACCAGGTGGATACTCTGCTGCAAATCACATCTTCAGAGAAGGTACAACCCATCAAAGCCGTGCTTTTGTCTTTAATTCATTTGTCTTTTTTTGTCCGATAATTACCTGGGCTCTGCTGTGTTTTCTGGAGTGTTCCTGAGTGAAACAACCTTTTCCTTCCCAGGTCTCTGTGAACCCCCAGCTCCATGCGTGCAGCTCCAGGGATGGCAGCATTGTTGTTGTGGACAGATCTGTGGCACTTCTGGACAGCACTGGGCTGTCTCTTCTGATGCACATCCAGTTTGGTGAGTTCTTTCCTTTGGAATTCCACTTGGCAAGTGAAAAACTGGCTTTTAAAATACCTGGGTTTGTACAGCAAAACATAGCAAGTGTCTGACTAGTCTGTAAAAAGAGGCATTATAACAAGTACCTAAGTAATAAAAGGTGATTTTGGCTTCTGAAAGCAATTAACTATTTCAGTACAATTTCATTAGAATCCTTTCTAAGTTCTCACTGAAGTGGGAATAATGGATACTGAAACCACTCCTTGTAGGCCTCTTCCCATGTTTCATTTAGTCAGAATAACTTGTTTTGAAGAAATCCGGGACACTGTGTTGTCCAATTCTTGTGTTAATATTTATCCATTAAACCCAAATCCTGGTATCTGACATTTTGCCATGAAACCTTTCAGACACTAACGTGGATGTAGTGGGTATGTGTCAAGACAAACAATTCCTTGTGGTCGGTGAGAGAAGTGGCAGTCTACATCTTATCCACATCCCATCCAAGCAAACCTTGCTAACAAAGGTACAGTGACTTTTTTTTTATTTCATTTTGCTCAGAAGGTTTTGTTCTCAGACTTTCTTGAGGTTTTTAAAATCATTTTTCCAAATACCAAAGTATAAATATCCTTGCCTTTTTGACCACATATTCTAACTAAAGAGGTGAAATGGGCACTTCTGTTCTCATGAGTAATAAATAAAGAAAATCTATTTAGGAATGGCATGCATAAATAAGAACCTTCATTTAAAAAAGTTTAAAGTTTTTTTATGTTCAATAATGATCAGTATTTCAATTTTTTTTAGTGAAACACAGAATAATAGTCTTTATGCTGTTTCTGTTTTAGATTTTGGTTGAACAATCTACAAGTGAAAAGACTTACTTAAACCTCTTTTTTGTTAAAGATAATGCAGATGCAGGTAAGAAGTGGATGATTTTTTTCTGAATTTTGTCTGAATTTTTGTGATTTTGTTCCCCTTTAATAGCTTTCAGGGAAAGAGATTACAAAATAAGTAATACAGAAAAGCATAAAGAAAAGTTAATTTTATGTGCACAATGCAAAGTTGTAGAATATTCTTTATCTCATTAATTATTTTACAAATGCCATAGGAAACAAACATTCAGAATTCAATACCTCCTTCTTTTGAGACTGTGCTAAACACATGAAAATGCTTAAAAAAGGAAGAATTCCTTCTCTCTTCTTCTATGGGAGTTCAGCAGTTCTGTTCTATAATCTCCCAGTTCTGTCACAATAGAATACATTATTCTGCTCCTAGTTGGAAATGACAAAATTGTTGTTTAAAATATTCTAATCTATGGGTCAGATGGTTTTTTGGGGTCAGTTATTTCACTGTCCTGTTTACAAGCAAGCCTTCTCTTTGCTTGCTCTCGAATACTTCAGTTTGAAACGTTTCTGTTGGGTTTTTTCAGGTGTTTATCACATGTTCATTCTCACAAGCAATGGATGCTTCTGCATTATGTGTGTCCCTCTTGGAAAAACACAGGAAGGTAGGATAAGCTACAGACCCCTTGGGATTCCATTAGAACAGGGAGGCCTGTACTCAAAAACTTTCTTTTTTGCCTTTTAAAAATTTTAAAAAGTTTATTTAACACTGATTTTATTTTTTTTTAATATTTAGCAATTGAGAAGATGGATATGACTACAGCAAAGCAAGTAAGAAACACCTGCAAAATTGTTAAAAAAGCAGGGTTTTTCACCAAACTTTGCTCTGTACATTGCACTGACTATTTACCAGCCCATTATTCCCCCTCATAGCTGTGACTGTTACTTTTTCTGTACATTTAGAAATGAGCAGAGGTTTTATCCACTGGTTCTATAAACAACTCTTTTTCTTCCCCATCTGTGGACATCCCTGCTCTCCCACCCACAAGTTACAAGGACAGATAAAGACAACTTTCATTGCCACAGGAGAGCATCACAGCCTGGGCTGTCAGGATTTTGTCATCAGCAGCTCAGTGACCAAAATCCATCTGATAATTGGGGTAAGCACTAAGAAGATGATCAGAACGATTTTCATGTGATCAGCGATGGCGTTTTTGGATCTGCAACAAAATTTGTCTCCAGAAATTTGTCTCTCTTTTTCAAGCAGCTCTTCAGTTTTGCACTCTTTTGCTTTTCATTTCCCTCACTGTCACTGTAAAGGTTGTCACTTGTGCAGCCTGTCCATACTTTTTCTCATAAGGCAATAACTGCTGTCACTTCCAAAATTATTTTGTTATGATGGATGAGGAGAAAATATTTTCACCCTGAGTTTCTGAGCTTAGGAAATCACCAGTTCCTGGTCTGTGCAGGCTGGATTGTTTATTGATCCTATCCTTGAGCTCACAGACAAAACCAAAGCTGGCAAGAATCTTCCAATCAGCTTTTCATTCAACAAAGCTTGCTAAAAATAACAAGGTCTAATTCAACAAAGCTTGAAAGCATGAATTAAATACAGCAAATTAAAATATAGACTTGCTTTGAAATGTAATTTGCAAGCTTGCAAACAAGTTCTCTGAGTTTATTTTTTTGAAGCCTGTTGAGTTCAATGGGATTTTCCTCAGTAGGCCCAGAGTAATTTCATTGAGCTTTTATGTTCTATGAGAAAGAAAAGTGGATATTTTGCAACACTGTTTTCCAAAGAGCCAAAAACTGCTGAGTGTAACGATCACTGTAGCAAAGGCTGGTCTTGAAAGGAGAAGGGAAAAATGTGACATTTTAAAAAAAGAAATTAATGTTTTTTTCTGAAGATCAGTAGAGGAATAAAGTTAAATTTAGTTTTGCAGCTTTCCAAGTTAAAGATAAGTGGTAGAAACAAACATGTCAGTGGTCAAATATCTCCTGTCTAACCCCATTTTACTTTGCCTCTCCTCACAGGGTAAAGGTGATTATGTGCTCTCCAAATGGGAGGTGGACCCCACCAATGCCCTGGTGTCTGCTCAAAGTTTTGCTGATTCAAGTCTGATCCAAGGTAAAGAAGATTTTATCTTTTCACAGACAAGTGTAGATTTCATATTCAATTGCAGACTGTACTAATTTTCTGTTATTTCATTGTTTTTCATAAATTCACATGTACCAAACAGAACAATTCTGTAAAGGTACAGCCAAAATGTGGGCTTCAAAATTGCAGTTTAATTTAATTATAGAAATCACAATTCACTTCAAGCTAAACTTTGCACAGTCCTAGGAAGTTCCATGAGGTTAAACCACGAGGTTTCCAGTGCTTGGGTTTGTATTTGAATATGTTTTTGCTTCTGATACATATCTCAAGCAAAATAATGATTTTTTGTGAATATTCATATTTTTTAGGTGCTGCAAAACTTCAAGTCCTTGACAATCAGCTGTTTGTTTTGGATACAGAGGTATGGGTAATGATTTGGTTTAGTCTTCACTTTACAGTGTTCTTGAACCAGCTTATAAACATATTTTTTAAGGTTTAAAGTGAAGTTCCTGTAAAATGAGGGTGCTTATATTTACTTATATCAAGAGCATCTTGATCTTCCTGTATTGTTGTTTTTTTTTTTTAATTCTACTCCTATTCATTATTTAAGCCAAGAAATGCAAGATTTTGTTCAAAAACTGTCTTCTATGAGGAAAATATGAACTTCTGTCTGATTTTTTTAAATCTAGAACATCTTAAGCACATGGGATATTTATTCTCTCACTCTAATTTGGGATTGGCCTTTAATACATATTGAAGAATTTCTTCTCACTACTGAGTCAGATTCCTCTCAAGTCACTTGGTAAGTGAAGTGTTACAGCACCAACCCTGAGAAGTGAAAATGTGTCTGGTGATTTCTATGAAATATCTCATTCTTTTGGCCCAGCTGCTGGTGCAAAACAACCTGTCCTTGTTAGAAATTCCTGTCCTTAAAAATTAAAAATTAAGATTAAACAGAATGTGTGAAGAAGTGTAACTACTGTTCTAAAGTGTGAGAAAGTGCTAGAAACTATTCAGCTATATATTAAAACATAAAGGGATTTTTAAATGTATTTCTTGTCATGGAATGCAAATTTTTCTAAAACACAGAAACAAAAATATTTCACAGTTTGGACCTAAGATTCCTACAGCAAATTTTGCTTTCTTTTCTCTCTTTCTCATTCATTAGGCAAGGGCTTGCCAATGTGAAACTGATTGGTCTGACAATGCCAGATGACAAACAGGTACAATCTCCTAATCTGTGTTCTGCTCCTTAATTGTTGTGCAATTGCTCATAGGAAAAAAAGGGATGGAGGTGGCAAAAGATTTGGGGCACAGAGAATTCTGAGGAGCTTAAATCCAAACTGAAATGTGGCCATCCACATCTCAGGATCTAGCAAGGGAGAGATTCTTGTGGGGGTGCCCAGGCCAAGCTGTCCCTGGTTTTTATGGGGTTTTTATGGATGGTTTGGTTGGTTGGTTTATTAAGGCTGGCAGACAAGGAAGAGCAGCAAAATGGATTATTATTATTATTATTTTACACCCCTTCCCAGATTTCTTTAGAACAATGTCTCTGCTGCCTTCAGCATCTACCCCCAGTAACAGTAAGTGCAGTCAACTGAAATAAAAAGCAAAACAGGATGAACATTATGCAATTCTAAAAATTAGATTAAACCTGTTGAATTATACATAATAGGCCTAGAGAGAGAGAGGGGAGAAAATGTCAACCTTCATTAAATTTCCTCAAACTGAAGATCTGCATTCCATAAAAAGTCCTACAAATACTGCCCTCTAATTCCATACGAATTCAGAAATGATTCTGCAAATATCACTCTCTCACCAGTGTAAGAGAAAAAAGTAATTCTGACTTCTTTGTTTGTTTTCTCCCTTTTTTTAATAGATGAGGAGCCTAATGGTTTTTGCATTGCCCACTATGCAACAGCTCTATTCTCTGCAAGTGTCTCCTGTTTCTTCCCTTGTTCAAAGTGGGATTTGTACAGTAGGTTTTGATGATTTTTTTTTGTTGTTCTTTGAAGAAATATAGCTGTCTTAATATGTGTAAATATTAAAGAGGGTAGTGAGTTCTTTTTGTTAGGTTAGAATCAATTTGTGCTAGAAACTATGCAGGAACCATACAGAGAAAGATTAAGTGATGTCCCCAAAGGATAGAGAAAAATAGCCTATTATGAGGCAAACTGAACAATTTAAATTTAGTCTGAGGTCTCTTGCACTATTCAATAGCAATGCCTGTTGTTCCTGCTGCTGTTACAGCTAAAAACTGAGGGAAGTTTTTCAAGTTCTCTTAGCACAGAAAAATGCTCTGGATTTATTTGGAATTCAATTCATTTCACCTGATGGTTTCTGTCATTGCACACTACAGGATACAATATACTTCCTGGAAGGAATTCATGAAAAGCATCAGATGTAAGATAATATTTTGTTTGTAACTAGCTCATTGTTATATAAAAATGGCAAATTACTTCCACATGGAGTTGGTAAATTCACATAATTCCCTCTCATCCTCAGGCCCTCTGAAGACCCAGTTTCTATAGTTGTGATGAGAAGTTTAACTGAAGCCTTGCCAGAAAATAGGTACTGGTTTCTGGGAAAAAACATTGGGTTTTTTGGGTTTTTTTAAATATCTGGACTTACACTGAAGTGGTTTATTTTATTTCATCCCCAGGCTGAGTCGTTTACTGCACAAACACAAGTTCACTGAAGCAGAGAGTTTTGCTATTCAGTTTGGACTGGATGTTGAGGTGAGCTGTTCATTCATGACAAACACATCAGAGATGAATGAGTGTACCTGATCTTATGATGAGGTCCTTGCCCTGTAGTCCAATAGAAAGTATTAAAAATATTACAGATATTACCAAGGCAGTGGGATGTTACCTCATAAAACAACTCACCATACTTGTATTATTTTTTTTAAACAGCTTGTATACAAAGTGAAAGCAAACACTATTTTAGAGAAACTGGCTTCAGCTTCTCTTGGGAGTTATGGCCAAGAAGCCTTGCTGGATCTTGGCAATGAAGCCAAAGAAAATTTGCAAAAAATTCAGGTTTGTTTTTATTTCTACCCTCTATCCCTACTGAAGCAGTTCAAATAATAAAGGATCTTGGAATTAATTTCAGTTTTTTCCTTGTGCCAACAGGACAGCCAGTTTGTTGTGAATTACTGCATCAATGCTCCATGGCCACTGTATGAAACCACTCGAGAAATGCTGAATTATGCTAAAGGCAGAGTAAGGGCTTTAATTCTATTTCTTCTACTCTTCAACTTCTATTCCACCCTTCTGTACAACTTGAGAGGGGCACAGAGCAGTTACAGTCATTCCAAAAGGCAAAAGTAAAGGCATTATAAATCCTATGTAACCAAACAAATCCTATGTAACCAGACATGAAGAAGCAGCAAGTCTTGTTCCAATCTCGTTCTTAGTATTGCTCAAGAGCTCACAGTTCTATTTTTGCATCACAAAGCAGGGTTTAGTTTTGAGTAGCAGTTTTTTTTAAGTACCTTTAAAATATTAATTTCCAAACTAAAGCTCAAAGTAGGTCGCCTTTTTTGTTTTCTTTATTTTAGTCTTATCAAACAGAACCAGAGAGATACACATGATCTGTCTGATCCTCCATGCGTGCAGAAATCCAACCAGATTAGACTGGATCAGGTTAGATCCAATCTAACATCGTAAAATCTCAATTTACAGGAGTCCTGACTTCTTGCTCATGTCTTTACTGCACTCACAGTCCTGCCTGGCATGTTCTGAGTTGTCAGCCAAACCCTTTCATGTCCTTTTTTCAGATCTTGAAGAAAGATAACAGAACCAATGCTCCACCATCTGATGGGGCTCCAGTATCCATAGCTGAGGTGAGGACTAATTTTTTGGATCTGCAGTATCATATAAACAATTGTAATGTAGAGTTTTACAAACTGTAAGTTCAAATTATAACTGTAACATGCTGGTGAATTTTAAAAAAATCTAAACAAAATTAAGTTTTACAGTATGAAAGAGAACCACAGTAATGACAGATTCAGAAATAAGCCGTTCCCTCAGTCATAGAAAGATTCAGTTTCAGATGCTCCAGAAATTGAAGGCAGAACCTTTCTTAAAGTACTTTTTGGAGTTTCATCTTGTTTTTTGATAAGTTCTGTTATAAACTGGCCTCATCTGCCTTCAAGGAGAATCAGTGCTCTAATCATGTCATGTAATGTGTTCAGCCAGACATTAACCTTAAATCTCATCTGCATTCAGGTGTTGAGAGCTCAGGCAAGGCTTACAACATTCTATGAAGCTTTTGGACTAGAGAAATTCAGGTTTGTTTATGCTTAAGATTTAAAATAAATTTCATTGTGATTGTTAAGCCTGTACCACTGCAATTAAGATTATTTTAGTTTTTTCATATGAATTCATTAAACTTTAAGCTCGTAACTTTCCCATCCTGTGCTGCGGAGAAGGGAGAATGCAGAGGTTGAGTCATCCTATATATTGAAAACATAAATTCTCTGTGGCACATCCACTTAAATAGTTGGGGTTATTTGTTCAAGATGTGTAGGAGGGATTGTGACTTTATACAAACCCAAAGTACCACTCCTGTTGTTTCTTACAACATCCAGCACTGGGTAGAAAGGTTTTGAAGTTCTCTCCCCAGTTCCTTTGGTAATGACATTTAACAAAGCTTCTCTTCCCTCTCTCACTTTCAGTGGCATTGCTTGGACAGAATTCCTGAATAACGAGGACGTGTTCAAGATTATTGTTTTGCAGCTGGAAGAAGGAAATTTGGCTTGTGCACAGCACCTCTGGCTTAGGCATCAGGTGAGGTGGCACAGACATCTCTGGGATTTATGGAGGGAGTTAAATCTCTTCATTTTCCAGCCTAATTTCACAGGTGCTGTTACAAAACAGCTCCTCAGAGAAGCAAAGGTCCATGGCAGAATCTCATCAATTGCCACAATGATTACCTGTTCACCTGGATGCTTAGGAGGCTGAACTTCTTATTGATTTAGGAATAAACTGGTATTTCTGTTGTCAGAATTCATATTTCTAAGTCATGGCTGTTTGATTTATTCTGCAGTGCTTGTAATCTTCCACTCACTTTCTTGCAAGCACAGCTCTCAGAATTTAATGGATGTTTGCTGCCTACCTTAAAATCCTTTAAAAATAATCACACTGACTCCTTACTCTGAATGACACATTTAAGGTAGTGTGTGTGTGCTCTTATTTTATTTTTTAGTGCAGGACTTTCAGTTCCATGTCTGTTGTTTTCTCACTAAGACAGAACTATAGAACGAGTGTGGAAGTATTAGAACAGTGTCATTTGTAGAAAAATTCCTTCAAATAGTTCTTTTTTTAAGAAGCCCGAGCTCTAGTTTTACTGAACAGAGCTATTTATTTAATTTCTGTCTATGACTACTGGGATTTTCTCTTTGCATTTGTGAAATTTACTGGCTCTTCCTATTAGTGAAACAGCTTTACAGAGTACCAGATGAACATCTACTCCATGGACCTGTAATTGTTCTGGTTTAATATTTTAGGCTGATTTTGAAAGCAGCTTTGATGAGAAAATGCTGAAGGATTTGCTCAATGCCATCCATTTTGCTGCTCCTTTGAAGGAACTGTGTGTGTGGCTTAAAAATTTTGTGATCCCCTTCTCAAGAAGGGTTGTGCCAGATGGACAGGTGAGACTGACTTGAGAACTGTAAATTGTCATTTTCTCAGACTAAGATGATTTTACTGTCAAACCTCCAGACTTCTGAATGTCAGGAACTCGTTCCTCTGTCTTTGAAATGGATTCTTTTCCCTAGCCTTTATATTTGAAATGATTTCTTTCGAAAGAAGTTTCTAATGGCAAATTTTGCTTTGATAGATAGCATAACTCTACTTATAACTGCCTTTTTTCCAGAAAATATTAGCAAAATGGCTGGAACAAGCTGCTCGAAACCTCGAATTAACTGACAAGGTAAATCACACTGCAGAAACTTGGCATATCTTGTATTTCTAGATGTATCATATGGTTTGCTAATATCAATTATTTTGGACAGGCAAACTGGCCTGAAAATGGACTCCAAGTGGCAGAGATTTTTTTTACAAGTAAAAATCAAGGTGAACTGGGAGTGACAGCTTTTGGCAAGTGGACTCCTTTGGTAAGAAATGTAACAAATACAAGAATTAGCTGCTGAGAAACTTCAAACAGATGCTGTGTGCTAGAGCTGGATGATAATTTGGTCACTGGGGGGTTTGGTGAAAACTGATTTCATTCCATGAAAGGAAAGAACCAAATTCCAATTTTATTGTGTTTAAAGATTTTTAAAAAGTAGATGACAGCCTCTCAATGGTCTTGTCTCCTAACATTTCGCTTCTCAACACTGTTTCAGAGGTGTGGTGACTGTGAAGAGATACAGAGGTTAAAGAAGCTGGTAAATGATTTACAGGAATTGAGAAATCTGTACAGAAAATACAACTGCAGGCTGGCATTCTGTGATTTTGAAAAGGTAACACTGCAGCCACTTGAAAAAGTGCTTTTCAGGTTGTTCTGAAAAGGAGAAGAATCTTATAGCATGTAAGTTAAAGTCAGACAAAAAAGAAATCCTCATGGGTGTCGGTTAAATTTCCATTCATAAGCTGCCAAGACTATTTGAGAAGTTGTGTTACAAATTTTCTTTCAGCTGAGATTATAAATATAACCTAAGGCAGAGTGAGAAGCTGTGGCTCAAACTGGGGTTTGCAGGTTATTACAGATCATAGAACAAGGATTGGCAACAGAGAAATTGAAAGTACAACTGAACAAGAAAAGCCTTGTAAACGGAAGGGTTTATTGGTGCTAAGGAGGGATTCTTTAAAGATCCTGAATCTTTAAAGACTCTAAAGAGGGAAATCTTTCAGTTGATTTCAGTGGCCTCTGGATGTTGGATCATGTATCAGAGATGAGAGTGGCCTTGCACTGACAAGTGTGATGTTCTAACATGGCCTTTTCCCCTTGCTGCCCAGGAAAATGCAACCACTATTGTGTTCCGCATGCTTGATAAAATTCTGGCACCAGAGCTTGTCCCAGCAATTTTGGAGAAGTTTATAAAACCCTACCTGTGTGAACACAACCTACAAAAAGATGAGCTTCTTCTACAGTATGTCAAGGTATCCATATTTTCTTCCTTTTGAAGAAAGCTGTTTCAACAGCAGGAAGCAGAAACCAAGTCTGATGAATATTTGAATTTACAATGGAATTTTAGGCCCAGCTTTTAGATTAATCCTATTCCTGTCAATGAACTTAATGATAGTTACTATTTCAGTTATGAAACAACCCCTTAATGCCCAGAAAACATTACACTTTTGTTCATATTATCAGATACTCCTGTCTTTTCTGATTTCAAGTGTTCTGATCACCTTTATCCAAACCCAGGATTTGCTGGAGCGCTGTCGGACACGATCCATTTCTGTGTTTGAAACTGCCTGGGAGGCCAAGGCAGTGGCTGTCATTGGCTGCATCTCTGACACTGATGTAAGTATGTGCCCTGAAAGGCATCAAGTGACTCCAGCACATCAGTTCAGAGCAAAATATGATTTTTACATACTGCTCTGAGTACATTTTTAATGAGTGCCATGAGGAGAAAATAGTATGTTATGATGTTATCTTCTTACTCTATTTTAGTCATCTCCCCTGTGACATTTTTTGAGGATATAATTGTAGTTGTGATGTCATCACATGGAAAACTCACAAATTTTAATATGTATGGAACTACGGTGTCACAAATGACTGCAAGCATTTTCTAATTGAACTTGACAATCATATGATGACAATAAATGTCCTTTATAACAAGCGCAGATTGGGCAAGGAAATAAAAAGCTTGCCCAAAGGGATCAGTCACACGTGAACAATACTTCAAGGGACTACTTTGGAACTTGTTTTGCAAAGTGAGCTGTTTGTGTCCCTTTTGCAGCTGAAATTTGATGCAGTCCTGCAGATAATGCATGGAGCTGTGGTGCCGTGGAGTGCAGCAGTGGAGCAGCTGGTCAGACAGCACCTGGAAATGAATCATGCCAAGTAAGCAGCATCCACAGGCTACCCTTGGCTGGGGAAATACTATGTCTGATGTGGTGTGATGATTAAATCCCATAGCTGGGAGTAGCAAAGGAATTCATGATGGCTGAATTTGTCCCCAGAGTGAAGTTACTGCAGGAAAGTTACAGACTGATGGAGATGAAGAAGCTTTTGAGAGCCTATGGGATAAGAGATACCAATCTTTTAAAGGACAAACAGATGATAATGGTAAGTTACCAAGAGTTTAGATTTCTCCAAAGGTCACAGCGAACAGCACTTAGTGATTTTTTTTTTTACCATTTGAATTGGTTTTTTTTAACATCTCCCCTTCATTAGAAGACATGAATATTTCTGGAGAAGTTCCTCAATATCCTGAGGAACCAGACAAATTTTCAGAGTTCCCAGGCTAATTCAGTCCCCAAGCCCTGTTTTCTCCCAGTTACACTTCAATCAGCTTTTCTCTGGATAAAAGTTTTAAGCTTCCAGGTAACTTGCTTGATACAAACTGAACAATTCCATTGGTAAAGTACTGAGTATAAACAATTCCTTTGTTATCCTTTACATCAACAAACTAAAGTCCATTTTTCTTCTTACAGAGGCTTGTCAGATACATTCTCAAACAAGATACCCCTACTTGCCTGGAGGATGCCTTGAAAATTGTGGAAGCCTACCTGCTGCCCACTGGGGAAGTGTATTTCCTGAGGATGATGGACCTGATTGACAAAGGAAGGGTAGGGAAATACTTCATGGCAGATGATCCTGGAATTTACAGACACTGAGGCCTCTTGACAAAACAGGACAAGTTTGCTGAAATCTTATAAGCAGTTTGCATAAGTATTTTTAATTCAAATTATCAATATGACACCTAACTGCCTTAGCAGTAATGTTTAGCATTGAAAATGAGTTTTTTGTCAGAGCTTTATCCTTCTTTTGTGGCAGAATAGGGTGAAAGCTGCGACCTGCAATGCACCAGATGAGTTTGGAATTGAAGTCTCTCCACATTTTCATGCATTGTTATTCACCCTCATGGCCACCGTGCAGCCATTGCTTCAGAACAAGAATGTGCACATAACTCAGCTTTTCCAAATGCAAATGCCCTTTCTTTTTTAATATTTCTGCTCTAATTTTGTTTGTTTCTTTTTCTGCCTTCAGGGAGAGGAATCTCTGGCTTTGTTAAAATCTCTGCCTCTTGCTAAGGCTGCGGAAGTTGCAGAGAGATTGACTCTGTGGGGAAGACTGGTGTTACAGAACAAAGCAGATGATCCTGAAGAGGTACCAAGGCTTTTCACACCACAAAGAGAGCACACAAATAATTCTGAAAAGGGAGTGGTGTGGATATTTCCTGTGATAGCTGACAGACTGTGGAGTGAACGCATACTACACCTATAAAATATTTACTGTTCTATAAAGATTAATATGTAAAATAACTTTCTGTTCCTTTGCTTTTCAACTGGTTATGCCTTAGACTTGGTAATTGCTGCTTGTGAAGTTTGTGAAACATTGCATTGTGCTTTAAGAGCTGAAGCCCAAGTCTGTTCTGGCAACATTTTAACAAAAAAAATAAAAACCTCTTCCTTTCCTGCAGCAAAAACTACAAATGCTTATGACTAAGACACTGGTGGAAGTCCTCAAATTCTGGTTCAGCATTCAAAAAGGTAAAGGTACAACATCAACATCTTTTATCTTCCTTGTGCAAATGGAATCAAAATCTAATTGTTTTTCTCCTCCAACAGACAATCCCGTGAAGAAATATGAATGTGAAGAAAACCTAAAGTTGTTTGAAACACTTGCTGCCCTGCAGGTGGGTATTTTTATTGTTTTAAATTCCTTTTGATTTACTGTGGTTACTCCAGTTGTTCTTAGCACATGGATCATATTAAGAATTAATTGTATTTACAACGTGCATGCAAAGGTTGGTTTTATTATTGACTTCAAATTGATTCTAAGCCTAATCTAGCAATTTAACCTAGTCTGGGGAAGTTCCCAGTTAGAACTCAGTTGTCTGTTTAAACCAAAAATTATATACTGTCACCAAAGCCTTAATTACTGATATGTCAAAGAGTTCATGATAGAGTGCTGTAAGAATTTATGAACATCTCAGTACAGTGGGTAAAAAAGGCAATTTAAAGGAAGTTACATGGATATAAATATATATTTTTTGTTGTTGTGGCAGGAGTATTTTGATATCTTTCTCTCAGATGAAGAATACAGGAACCCTTCACTGATAACTGCTCTTCTTGAGGGTCACATTAGCTCCTATGAACGTGTCAGATCTTCATCCAAGTCTAGAAATGTGCAAGCAGTGAATTGTAATTCAGAAGGTGGCAAGCCCAAAACCCCTCCCACTGAATCCAGGCTATACAGACTGGCTTTGCTCCTGCAAGTCTCAGAGCATGAACTGGGAGAAAAACTGGCCTTGAGAGCCCTGGATGATGGAAAAGTGGAAGTGGCTGTCAATATATGCAGGTAAAACTGCAGAGCTTTTCAAGATCTTCACATTTATTGGGCTTCTCTGAACTATTTCTGCTACTTTTTTTGAATTCTGTAGAGCAAAGGAAAGGGTTTTTTGTTGTAGTTAAATAGTTAGAACCAAATTAAGTACAAACCCTAAGAATTACTGACTTTTTTTCTTAATAGGGAGTTCTATGAAAATAGCTGGAATGAAAAGACAGGGAAGGTGCTGTTTGCAGTGTGTCAAAGGCTTTGCCACATGCTGGGAGCTGATGTTCCAATGATCACTCCTGATGGGATGGATCTTCCAGCAGTGATCCATCAGCTGGCTGGCCAAGCAGCCACACTGTGCAGTCCAGGTAATTCCTGTTCCCATTTACTTGGGTTCATGTTGGGAGCCCAAACTTTCCAACCAGAGTTCAATACACCTGAAAACCAAGTGAATTTCTAGATCTGCATCTGTGAAAATAGGGGCTGTAATACTGTTTCCTTTTAACTGGACAGATGAACCTCCCATTCCTGCTCATGATCTCAATATTTTCACAGATTTAGTGTTGGATTGTCTGGAACTGTGTAAATACACTTCACTTGCCAAGGAAATTCATGGACAGTGCCAAATGGACAGCTATGAATTTACAGCAGAGGTATTTTCTGTGCTGTGTATATATTCTTTTCCCTCTCTTTTCTCCAGCACTCTTTAATTAAAAAGCCAACAACAAAAAAAAATCCTCAAATAAAAATTTTCTAGAAGTTGCGTGTTCTTCAGCTTAAAGAATGAAGTGATTTGAGTCCTAAAAGCAGTGCAGCTGTGGGACAAGCACAAGTAGCACTCTCCACTTACATTTCAGTACAATAAATCCTGCTGAAAATTGGGATTTTATCAAACAGCTTCTGCCAGGACTGGCAGAGAGCTGGCTTGAAAGTATGGCAGGGAAGGTTTGGTTTTTAAATGAATGTACTATGTGAAAGCTTTCCCAAGAGTTCTGTAAAACTTTAAGATGATCAAGTTCTTGAATAGCAGCTTTGTTTTCTGTTTAGGTCAAGCAGTGCTTTAGGCTACTTGAAATGAATGGGCTCTTACAGCTGGAGTGGGGTAGAGCAGAGTGGCTGGGCTTGTTTATCCACAAAATATTATTTTTCTAGAAAATGGTCCATTTGCAGAATGTTTGCTTGTAATATTTGGCCAAGAATGTTCATGAAAGCCTCCATTAAATTGAATAAGAGTACATTCTGGCTTTACAACTAAACAGCTGCAACATGAAAGACAAATGTGGCCACTCTAGGTAGGAAATGGATTTATTGCCACTGGCCATTTAACAGAATTACTACTTTCAAAAAGAACATCTTGTTCTAGTCCTGTATTCCAAACCAGAAACCTGTTAGTGCACTCATTAACTCTGCCTTTTATTGTGTGTACTTTTGACAATGCTCTTACTTAGGCAACATCTTCTGGAGGAGATAAAGATCCTTACAAAGAGTGGACTTATGATGATTTCTTTAAAGAAGACGGGATAGTCCTTGATCCTCAGACATCTCTTCCAGTTGCATATGAGCTCACTGCTGCTGTTCTGCCTGTCTGTGGTAAGCTTGTTCTCCTTGACATTGACACAATAGAAAATCTGTGTTTCTTACTGATTCTTATCTAGAAATAGAAATAATTCAGCTCGTGTGTGGAAATGATCACCTCAGAAATCTCACTTAGACAGACTCATGGTAGAAATACCCTTCAGGGGGTATAGAATGGATAGATAGCTTTGGGTTTGGTTTTTATTTCCACAGATGAAGAGTTTAATATTGACTGTCTCATGCAAGGGATTCTCATACAGAGTAGTCACTGAAAACTGTTGGATTCCTTTGTGAGCCTGAAAGATATTCCCTCCTAGAAAATAAATTCTGAGCAGACACAGTCAAAAATAGCAGCAAATGGCTCTTGGGGTTCACATATCTCTATTTTATATGCTGTCCTGTGGTATTTTTAGGGTTCTCCCAGACTTGCTGGTGTTGCTGAGTTCCTGGCATGCTGCTGATGAGCGTTTTCTGTCTTTCAGAGGACAAGCTGTACCCCCTGGATTCTCAAAGCCTGGCACACAGAACGTTCATGGAAGGTATCACACCCTGCTTGGGTGGGAAAGGACCTTAAAAATCACCCAGGTCCAGGGGCATGAGGGCAGATCCACCACAATGAAGGTCTAAAGAGACCACTGGAAAACATGAGGTTTAAATTCACCCTACACAGGCATGACTGGCCCACAGGGGGTTTTCACAGGTGCCTAAATGTTCCACTTAAAGCCATATTTTAGGGGGTGGTTTGGTTCAGCACAAGTCACCAGTTTGGTGCTGATTCCCACCATTGCACCATGGGATTTTTGAGCATCTCAAACCTGTACTTCAGGACAGTTCTACCACTGTGTGTGAAGATCATCAAGGCCTGTCCAAGAAGACAGCTTCTGGTCAAAAACTTGTGGCTTTTGGACTAAACTGGGAATCTGTATTAAATTAAAAGCCCTGAGAATTTTAGGTTTTGAAGGGAACTAAGGCAAATCCTGAGTCATAACTCTAATGAAGAAAAGGAAAAACTGCTCTGATATTAACTCTGGCAACAATATGCTTCATAGTTACTTTCTGGGGTTGTTTTTGAAATATTTTACAGGACACAACTTCCTGCTGCCTGTTGGATCTCCCTTCTCTGCAGCAGTGCAGAACCTGCTGGAGTGCAGCCAGTTCCAGCTGGCCCTGCAGCTCACAGTCTGTGCCTTTGGCTCCTGCCTCCAGCACGGCATCTCAAACACCATGGAACTGTCCCCGAGTCAAAAGGTGACTTTTGGCACTTTTAGAGCAGTTCTCTAAGGATTTAGAGAATTGAATCTCCAAGGCTCTCACCATGACCTTTTATTAGCACCACTTCATCAGATGTTGAGTCAGTTTTTAAAGGAGCTGGTGGTTTTTCCCCTGTTTTTCATGGTCCTCTCCCTTTGCAAAGTGTGTTCAGAACTGAGCTTTTATTCCTGACTTCCCTGCAGAGACTAGAATGAGTGTTAATTACGGTTTACTCTGTTCCTTCATGTCGTTTTAGTATGGGAAAAGTCACAAATAGAATATTCAAGAAACATTCCTCAATTCAAAAGCACTTGGAAAACAGAAATCCTTTTTCTATCTAGAAGAAATCTTTGTAAGGCCTCAAATAAATCTGAAAATACAATTACCATAGCACCTCCTACTATGCTGTAAATGACAAGAAGTTGAAGATTTAGAATTTATTTTTAATTAGGTGCTGTTTTCTTCATAACAGCCACATGACAAAGATCTGCTACTCACTGAAACCAGAAGCTTCCTCATAGCTATGAAAGAGAGGAGCAGTTCAGTAATCAAGACCTCTGTCCTGAACTTACTGCACAAGGTAAGAATCCCCTGGAAAGGGTGAGGGAGCCACTTCTGCTCTACCTGGCAGCCACATGGAATTGTTTCATTTGGAAAAGACCCTCGAGATCGTGGAGCCCAACCCTTAAACTAAAGCCAAGTCCACCTAAAAGCATGTCCTGAGCACATCTCCACATCTTTAAACACCTTCAGCAGGGGTGTCTCAACCACCTCCCTGAACAGCCTTTTCCAAAGAGGCTGTGTGCCCCTTTGGGGCTGTTCCTGCTCAATTTGCTCTGCTTGGAAGCTTCTGGACAGTGGGAGCCTCACCTTTGGGGGATCCTTTAGGGTCTCAAATGGCAGTAATGGCCTTTAGGATCTGTAGGTATTCCCTATCTCATTTGAAATCCTGGATTTGTTTTAGATTGATAGTTTTCCTAGGTGGGGGGAGTTTTTAAAAAGCTCTGTGCAAAACCTGCAATTTACCATCTCCTAAGGCAACTTAGACTAAGGGAAGTCACTTCCAGGCTGGCTTCAGGATATTGAGATGTTAAATTTTAAATCCTGAACTGCCTTTTTATTCTTTTTCCTCTCTAACTTAAAAACTCAATGTCTAAATTCTGGAATATTTTTCCTGTGTTTCACCTGATACAAAGAGACCTATTGAAGAAATTAAATCAATTCCTAAAATTTATCTTTTTTTTTTTTTTCCAAACCACAGGTGTTCAACTCTCGTGTCATCGATCAGAACCTGGCCCTGGGCTATTGCACTGTTCTGCCCAAGGAAGAGATGTTCAATAAGCTCTGGGAGGTCATAAACGCCTCATGGCAGAATTACAGAAAAGTTTTGGTAAATTCCCAAGGCCTTGAGTTTCTTCAGCAAACAGAGAATGAAGGAGATCCTTCATTTAGAGCCTCTGTACCACAGTGGGAAGTTGCTGTCAATATTAATGTGATTTTCAACCTCACAATGACTTATTCCAAAGCTTGAAATGATTTATTTCAGGTGCCATCACAATTGTTATCCATGTTATATTTTGGATAAGTTGTTCTCTGGCAGCAGTTGTCGAGAATGGAATGAGTGAATGCATCTATTAAAATATAAAGGAAGATGGGAAATAAAGAAATGGGGAGGGAGAGTAATGCAAATTCTGAGAAAATGCCTAAAAAGTACCTTTTGTATTCCTTTCTACAATGCTAGGAAAATATTTTAGAGAAAGATTTTAAAGCAGCTTTGAGTTGCCAGCTCAGGAGGTGGGGTAGTCCTGACACCTTCTCTGAGGTTTGTTTTCATTTTACACAGTTGTGTGTTCATTTATGAATTGTTTGAAGTTCCTCTAAGGATTTACATCTCACGATTCCCCATTTTCAAATTATTTCTTAGACTTGTATTCACTTCCTTTCTCCTTCCTTCTAGGCAGTAGCTCTGGTGGGAGCAGAGCTTGCTGACCAATATGGTGAAGCAGAAGAAAAGAGAAAATTCCAGGAATTGATTATTGATGCAGAATGGGGCATCCAGCTCGGTAAATTTGGTGTAAGTTTTTATTTATTTACTTATTTTAGGGTTTTATAAGTAATCAGTTAATAATATCAATATAATCTGGGGTGTGTGAGAGTTTTTAGGCAGATTTCCCAGTCAAATGTAAGCAAAGTTGGGGTTTTGTTTTTGATTTTTCATTCTGCATAAATAAACATCAAAAATGGAAATGCAATAACTGAGGGGGCTGAAAAAGAAAATTTAAGTTCTTGAGTATTATTTGACACAGGGGATAATCAGCAAATCCACTTTGTCCTGCTCTGAAAGTGTCTGGATTGAAACTAAAAGGAGTCAAAGCTTCACTGTATAAGGAATTAGTTTTGATGTTGTCTAAAGGACTCTCTTGAGCAGATGAATGTGGTTTTATCTGCAGATTTCTTTTGAGACTGTGTTTAGACAGCCACCAGTGAGGAAAAAAGAACTCATAAGAGTGCTGGTACAAAACCCAGAAGTGGACACAGCTCTCATCCTGAATTACTGCAGGTACTGATTCCATGAAATCTATTGCTGTAAAAACAACCATGGCCACTGGAATCTATTTTGCTTGAAATAAATCCTAATTAACATAAAATACAAACTCTTCTCTTAAAAAAAAATGCAATTCAGAATACATCCTGCCTTGGATTAATTTATTTCTAAGGAAAGAAGCTCCTTGATGACACCAAAGCTCCCAGAGAAAATCACATCCTGTTCTTTCCTAGCACTTTCATGCTGGACAGTGATGCTGCACTGCAGCTCTGCATTGAAACCCTTCTGCTCCAGAATTCAAACACAAATGATGTTGAAGATGACTCTGCAGAAAGCAGTGAGAGGCAGCCTCATTCCACATTACTGGCTAGAGCACTAAAAATAATCCCTCTGCTGAACAGCACCAAAGACCTGGTCCTGAGCCTCAGTGGAATATTGTACAAGGTAAAAAAAAAAAATAAAATAAAACAAAAAAAACCAACACAGCCACATCCTTGGAATCTACATCTAATAATTGCTGCATGTCACTTGAAGGACAGAGGAATAATTCCACAGAAACTGAAAAGGTTGTGTTTTTTTTCAAATTTTCTTAAAGCTTGTAAATGTTAAGATTCAGTTTTCTGCTTCTCTACAGAAGAAATGACAGCCACATAGCTAATTTTCTCAAAAGAGAGGCAGGAGTCTTTCATCCCCACCTCTCTTAAAAACTGACCAGCCAGAAAAATCCAACAAAAAACTCATTTCTAAATACACTGGAAGAGTTCTACATTAAAAATAGTTGGGGGTTAAAAATGATATGTTGGGGGTGTTTTTGTTTGGTTGGGGTTTGATTTTGTATTCCAGAGGGTTGGGGTTTTTGTGGGGTGAGTTTTTTGGGGTTTGTTTGATTTCATTTCCAGCACTTATTGTCTGGTCTTTCAGCAAAATCCTGATGCCTTTTTTTTTTGGATTTAGGAAAGGGCTTTAGAGATTTATGTCATGATGCTTATATCAACATAACACTGAAGAAACAGTAATTGGTATTAAAACTGGGGGAAAATCAACACATTTTTATGCTCTTATGAGACAAATCATGCAGAATCTTATAAAACATGATTATTTTGAACAGCTGGATCCTTATGACTATGAAACTCTGGAAATTGTCCTGAGAGTGATCCAAAGTGCTGATGAGAAGAACACCAGCATCCAGCTGAGCCAGGTGTGTCCAGATGTGTGACCTTGCTGATGGCACCTCAATCCTGCTTTGTCTGTTTATTGATGGAGCTACTCAGCACTGTTGAAATTTAATTATTCCATGTACACACCTTTCCCTCAGAAAACAGCCTTAAAACAGGGATTTGTGGTAATTTCTCAGTGATTTATATTTTTTTTTTCCCCTAGGCTTTGAGCCTCCTCAAACATCTGAAATCTTACACCAGGATTTCTCCACCAGTGGACCTAGAGCACCAATATGTTTTGGAGCAGATGATTCCCTTGTCTCCAGCTGCTCACACCAGGCTGCCCTTTCACCTGCTGTTCTTCAGGACTGCCCAGTGCTTCTGGAACATTATATGTAAATTCAGGATCTCAAATTCCTTTCTCTGCTACCTCTGACCTTCAAAGTGCCCCAGTTTATGTTGGATATGAACTCTAATTCTTCATTAATGCAGTTTCATCCCAACTGAAAGCCCTTCTTGTGCTCCCAAATTGCTGCCCAGAGGAGCTAAGATGATAAATACAGCGCAGGGTTTGCCCTCAAATTCTTTCCTAGGACCTCCAAAATTTACCCACATATCCCCCTTCCCAGTCCAGTGGGGATACTTAGGATCAAATCCTTTCTCTCCCAATGGAGGTCCCCATCCACCAATGAACTGAAAATGCTTCATTTCACAGAGGAAGCTGCCAGTGGATTGTGAGACTCACCCAGGCTACTTTTCCTTTTCAGCTGCAGAGCTCAGTGAGGAAACCTTCCCGACCCTTCTGTTGATTTCCAAACTGATGAAGGTACAGTAACAGCTTGATTTAAATATTATTCCCCCACACCCCAAAATAAGAAGTTTCAATCTTTCTTTTGCATGATGTTGGCCTCACTGTAGAAGCTCTGACAACTCTTCATCTACCTTTCCAGGTTTCCCTGGATACCTTCCACATGTCTGCAGTTCGCCATGTCTTTGAGAAAAAACTGAAACCAAAAATATTTGAAATGAGAAGCAGTGGCTGTACCTCCATTGTTAACAAGGAAACCATCAAAACTGTGCAGGCACTTCAGTCCTATCTGCTGGCCATAGTCAATCCAGAGTGGGCCGTGGCCATGGCTCACAAGATTGCCCAGGAATTCCCCACGGGTGAGTTGCAAATGGGATGGGGAAGGAATGGGAGGCTTGGGACAAGCAGAGCGAGGGTGGGAGCAAACATTTGTTCACTGATCCTGAATAACAGCCAGCAAAGCTGGAGCATGAAGGTGAATTTATCTCCTGCATCCAGTTTGGAACAATGGGTTGGAAAAACACCCATTTGATACCACAGCATCACCCTTAAATCCTTTTCCCCCCCTCTTTTTGTAGAATCATAGAAAGGCTTTAAGGTCCTTCCAGCCCAAACCTGGACACCTTCCACTAAACCAGGTTGCTCCAAGCCCCATCCAGCCTGGCTCTCTTGTCCTGCCAGAAGTTTCTCCATGTTCACACTATCTTCAGACAAGTTTTCTACCAAAAGACAACATTTTAGCCCAATTTAATCACTTTCTCTGCTATTTAAATCCAAATAAATAATTTTTTTTTTGCTCTTTAGACACAAAAGTTTTCCTAATATTTTAAATAGCTTCTAATATTTATTTAATTCTTCAAAATAAAATGGATAGGATATAGTATATAGTGTAAGAAGGATTAATGAAAACTTAATTTATTTACTTCTTTCCCTTTCTTTTTCTTAATCATTGAAAAGGTCCTGACCATGTCCAGGCACTGAAATTCTGTCTGTATCTGGCTGAGAAGTGGCTGAAGAGTACTACAGCAAAGGTAATGGAAACTGCTTGCCAGATTGTTGTGAAGTCACTACAAAAATCACAAAATACTTACGTTTGTATTTTAATTTGGGGTGGTTTGGGCACTGGTGTTTAAATTGTACCATAACCAATCCTGCTATGGGAAATAATTTTGGGGAAGTGACCCCGAGAAGAATCCCCTCTGTCCTGGAACATTCTCCTGCAAAAATCAAGCTTAGTGTTCTTGGAGCTTGGACAAAAAATGAGCAGATTTAGGGAAGAATAATTTGTTCCTTCTCCTGTTGAGTGCATTTTTCTTGCTGCAGGAGAACATGTGGAGTCTGATCCAGCTTTGATCAATAGCATTATTAATTTTTGCTTACAGTTCCAAGACTCTTTAGCTGTTTGCAGGGTTATATATAAAGAGAATCTGCTTGGACTTGATTCTCAGGCTTGTTTTTACACGGTTTACTTTCACAGGGGAAGGTGAATAAGAATCTCAGCTTTGATTATAAATCTCAAATTTCCTATGGAGTTGTTGAGGCACAAAGAACCCTAAATAGTTCTCTGTACTTAGTCTCATGACCAGAGAGAATTATACCAAAATTAAACTGAAATTTGAGCAGCCATGAGTTTTATTATTAATCTTCTTTTCTTCTACATTTTACCTCAAAATCTCTTAATTTTTCCTACTTTTACATATTTTATTTGGCTCTTTCACAACAGCTTTACAATTTTTTTTTCCAAAATACCTTTCCTAGCTAGAGCAATGTGGTTAATCCTCTCTGTCTGCAGAAAAAATACCTGTGGGTAAAGGTGTGGGGGCACCTCTGAAGAGCAGATCCTGATGTCCAGTCTGTGAAAAGATGATTTTTCTTGTGCTTTTGAGTAAAAGAGGCTTTTTTATGTAAAACTCTGGTGTTTTGCTAAAGGATGAGCCACATGAGAAAGCAGAAGTCCTCCAGAGGAACTTACACTTGCAGTATAAGAGAGCAGCAACAGAAAATGTCCTGATAACAAATAACTTGAACACTGGGGAGCATCTAAAATCCATTGGGAAACCAGCAAATCTGATTGTTTTACTGTATGAACACCACAGCATAGACCAGAGGTTCCAAAATCCAGCTGGCAGAGATTATCCAGGTGAGTTTGAGCAAAGAGAAGCTCCTTGAAAAAAACCCAGCTCTGGTTTGGAAATAACATTTTCTGCACCTCTTCCTGTAGATATCCATGAGGCAGCTAAGGAGATTGCTGAGATTAACAACTTGGATATGAACAAAATTTGTGACAAGCTGCTGGCCAAATGGCTGTGTCCAAGCACACCACCCCCAGGGGTAAGAAACTTTAGGGTTTGAAGGAAAATTACCCATTATATAAAATAAGGGCTTTTTTCCTCCACTTGTTTAAGACAACTGAGGTTATTCTGTACAAACTGCCTGTAGTACTCGTGAATGTATTTAAGAGTTCAGTACTTCCCTAAAATAGCACAGCAGTGGCTGTGCTGAGAAGGATTTGAAATGTTTTTCCTTCTCTCTGGGTGGATTCAAACCTTCCCTTTAGTGCAGCCAGCCTGGAGGGTAAAGCAGTTGTAAATACATCAGCCTCATCAAACACTGCTGTAAGCAGGGATATGACCCAGCTATTTATCCAAACAATGTGGAAAACTCATCTAAATTTTCATTTCTTTTTAAAGAAAACCCAAGAAATCTTTGGAGATGTACAGGAGGATGAAGAGCTCCGAAGGTCTGTGTGTTCCCTTACCTGTAATCTGGTGAATTATTTTTAACTAGCCAGTTAAAAATGGCTTTTTCAAGAAACCTAACAGTGGGTATGTGATTCAGAGCTCATTGTTCTTATTTTTACTTTCTGCTGACATCACTTTTGAATCATCCAATATTTATTTATACCACAAAACCCCACTGACAATAACTTAAATCTGTAAATTTTTAAGAGTAGCTTTTTGGAGGTTTTCCCCTCTTTTTTCATATCCTTGCTCTCTTTTTGACACTGCAATATTCCCATTTAAATGACAGTTGATGTGTTGTGTTTCAGTAGCTGTGCCTGCATTAAAAACAATCCCATTTTTCAGGGTTATTTACCTGCTTCAGTCTCGCCCTATGGATTACAGTTCAAGAATGCTTTTTGCCATTACAACATCTGACACATCTGTGAGTTGCTAAATTCTTGTTTTAGCTTTTTACCTCTTATTAAAATCAAACGTTGTCTGCTTTACTGCAAGAACTTCAACTTCTGGCTTTTCCATCTGTGTTTTGGATGGTTTGTGATTTGTTTGAGCTCTGTGTTTTCCTCCCTTCACCAATCTTTGCTTAAAACTGATTTTCACTGAATTTTGCTATTAACTCTCAAGAGCAGCCCTTGAACTCTGGGTTTTCTAAGCCTATTGCTGATATTATCTGAAACAACTTCATGAAACATTTGCTAGAGTGTGCCTTAAGCTGGTGCAAGACATTGGCTCACTTTGGGTGGAATGAAAGCAGAGTGGTAAAATTGTTCCAGCAGAACCTTAACCTCCAGTTTTCCCACACCTAATTACATTTGTGCTACCATACATCACAAACATTTTTCTTGCCTGTATCAATAGTCTGAAATCTAAAAAACCAGAGGGTTTTATACGCCTGGGATGATCCTTTCTAGTTGCTCAGCCAGTAGTTGTGACTTTGGGACTGTGTTTTCCCCCTCAGCCCTTTGGTGACACCCAGCTGACATTTGCTCACAGGACCAGAGCCTTCAGGTGTTTGCTCTACCTGGCAGACACCAACACTGTGGAATCACTCTTCAAGAAACCCATTGAGAAAGTCAAGTAAGAGGAATTTTTGACATATTAAAGGACACTTTTCTGTGTTATCCTGAGCTTGGATACGTGGATTAAAATATAAGCATCACTTAACTCCTGCTTTGGTGGGGGGGTTATTTTCACAGGTATTTTCTGAAGTGCTGCATTTATCTGGCAGAGTTTGAGATCTTGAATATTCCATACACTTATGAATCATTCCACAAGAGCCCTAAGGAAGGCATGATTAAAGGGCTGTGGAAGAACCACAGTCACGAACCCAGGGTAGGATTTTTAAATCCTTTGTAAATTTTGTTACACACTCTGTGAATTTACACCTCTCTGCGAAGCACAGGCTTTTCTAAACATTTTTCTTCAATATACTCTGGAAATGACAGATAAAAGCTTTTTACCCTTTCTACAATTAGAAAATAAAATACCACATTTAGACGGTTTAGGTTTTGTTCCTCCCATGTGTACAATCATTTTGGAAGTGGCTTGGAAAGGTTTGAAGATGATGAATTTCTGTTAAAATGCAGCATGTCCTTGCTCCCCTTCAGGCTGTGAGGCTGGTGACAGAGCTGAGTTTAGAATACCAAGTCTATGATCCCCAGCTCTGGAATGGCCTCCTACAGAAACTCCTGGGCTTCAATATGGTAAGGAATTTTTTAAGGATAAAATCCTGCAGGAAGGGGAGAAAAAGGCTGGGTTTATCCAGTGATTTGCAGCATAGATACACAAACTATAAACCACTGTTACTCTGAGCTCTGAGATACTGAACTGGTGAAGATTTGAGGAATTTGAATTTTGATCTTTGATTTTTTTAAAAAGCCTTTCAGAATAAATTATCTGGTAATAAATTGAAAAATTTCTTCATATTATTATCAATTTATAACATAGTAGGCACATTCTTGTGTGCAAATACATCCAAACTGTGCATACATGTAATATTTCCATGTGTGTACATATATACATGAGCCCTAAAATGTATTTATGATGATGGAAATCCTGATTGTTGCCATTCAGAATCCCAATTGCCTGTGACTGTCAAACATTATGTAAAGTTCCTGCAGCCTGAGGAGGTAACAGATGCACCTGGCAGTGTGCTTGATAATTTAATCCACTAAACTACAAAGCAAATTTCCATAGGTGTCAAAGGAGCACGGGTACCTTGAGAAACTCTAAAGTTTGCATCCTGCAGACAAAACAAGCTAAATTTGGCAATAATGCACAGTTTTCTGTACATTATTGGCAAATCTTCAGAAACACTAAAGGACTTGAATTTTTTTCTTCCAGATTCAGTATCTAAGAAGAGTTTTGGTTGCAATTACTGGGATTCCTTCATTATGGGAGGTAAGCAAATATTGTCTGGCTCCTCATCTTTTTCTTCACTTAACAGGAATTTGGAGTGTTTGTGTGTCAGCCATGAAAAGATTCTTTTTGAATTGCTATTATTTCTATGACAGTGCAATGTATCAGTAAACATTGGACAGAATCAGTCAGAATATTCCTAAATCTTAGGCTCTGAACAAAGGAAAGCAATGTTAGGGAATAATTCCTCCAGGATAAATAAAAAGGAATATTGACAGGCTTCCTCCAGGTGCAGTGGGTCAGGGTGTCTGTGTTTATAACACATTTGGTTTCACCTGCTTTTGTAACTTGAAAAAAACCTTTGTTGCCATCAGATTCCCAGCTTCAGCCGAGCCTGGCGCAGCGTGGTCCTGTCCCCCTTCCTCACAGGTAGGGCTGTACTCCCTGCCCTGCTCCTGGAGTAACTTGGTTGCAGATTTACTACACCTTGCTCTCTTTCTTTCTCTCTTTCTCAGCCTCGTGTCCACCAAGTCCCAGGCAGCTGCAGGAGTGCCAGGAGTGCTTTGTGCTCCTGCTCAGGTGAGGTCCCAGCCCTGCCCCTGAACGTCCTGTGCATGAGCCAGACCTGCACTGCCTTTGCAATGAAAAGCACATTGTTTCCTTATTTCAGTCACCACCAGGCTCTGACTTGCTCAAAAGACCCACCAGAGCTCAGAGAGCCTGACTTGAACCAAAGCTACTTGGGAAATAGAACAGGTTTGGGTCAGGAGGGACCCTGAAGATTATCTGGAGAGGGATCCTACACTGCTGTGCAGACACATCTGTGCCAAAGCTCTGCTCTGGGCTGGTGGCCCACAACTGCCCTCAAAATAGGCTGCTTAGAGAAACTGGAGGTGTGATTTGGGCTTTTAGAAAATCCTCATGGGTTTGTATTCAGTGAAACTTCAATTTGCTCGGCCATTTCTGGAATTAATGTGAGGTAGAAATGTGCTGCCCTACCTGACTTCCAAATCTCAGGGCAGTTTTGCTGACAGCACTGAGCCTTCCAGTTAAACAAATCACACTGAGATCTTCCCTCCTGATCTCCTGAAGGTGTCCTGTCCTGGCTGACCTGGATATTGTTGGAATTGCTAAACAATACACCCAGCTGGACCTCCCAGCTTTTGCCCTGGGCTGCCTCTTGGTCATTCCTCACTCTGAGAAGAGAGAGCAGCAAATTCAGGTAAATCAGAAGTTTTGTGTGCTGTCTCTGCAAGGGAAATATCCTTAAGCATGTCCTGCTCACCAGAGCAGGTCAGAGGGGAATTCCAGGTAACATCAACACATCCCTACTGATAAATGCTCAACATCTGCCACCCTCCAAGGCTGCTAAAGGGATCATGTAAACACTTCCTCCTTTTTCTTTTAAAACTCCAGTCATCCCCAGCTTTGTCAGCTTTGTCATCTGACTTTGCCTTTGGAGAATTTGAGGATGTTTTATGAGATCCCACCCATAGAGCACATGGGGGAAGAAAACCAGTAAAACCCAAGCCAGAGCAGATGGTAGGAAAAGCTCTGAATCCTGCTTGGGAAGGGTGTTGAGCTGAAAGCTCCTGACTACCAAGATGTTTGATATGCACCAGCTCTGATGCACCTTCTGCCTTAAAACCACATCCTCACCATCCAGGAGCCTTGGCATTTTCCCTGCTCTTATTTGTTTCCATTAACTTCTGCTCTGCACTGTTCTCCCAGATGAAGCACTAGAGCCTGTTCCCATATTTGCCACCAGCAAACTGGGACCACTAAAGGCATTTTAAATTCTTAGACTTCCAGTCATTAAAGTTCCTCTCAGAAAGGTTTCCCCAAATCACAGCTGAAGTGTAAGACACAGCTTGCTGGCAATGAGTCAAAAAATCTCTGAGAGCTACAGCAAAACACCATTTGAGAGTTAAAAGCAACACTTTCAGTCCAAGCACACAGATCCTGGTTTGATAATTCTGTATTTGCACCTAGAATTTCAAAAGATTTCTGAATAAATCAAATATTTCTGAAGGGAGTGATCCTGCTTTAATCAAGCACAGAATAATAATGTTTTGTAACTTATTTTCACAAGGGTTTGTTATCAACCTGTAAGAAAGAAACTGTGCTGCAACAATTGGATGAACACATGGACACTGGAGAACTGGTAGCATTTGCTTCCCAGGTAAATAAATCAAATTTACTTCTCTTTGACTTGGAGGTTTTTTGATAGAAAAGTGTTCACAGAACCTTCTTTTCTCTCTCCTCTGATCTTATCCAGCCTTATTTGACTTTGAATGCTCAAAAAAATGTAAAATACTTGTAAAATGCATTTTTATTTCTGTTGTGGAACTGAGAAACTTCTTGTACATACCCAGTGCCATGTTCTGGGCTGTCCCTGTTTGGGGACAGCAGAACCACCTTGTTTTTCCTAAAGAAATATTTGAGGCTAAAAGGCCAAAGGGTTTAGGAAGCTGCACTTTTGCCTTGCCTTGAGCTGCCTCCCCATGTGCAAGTTTAACTCACTTCCCTCTCTGAATCTGAGATCAGTTTTCATAAAATCTGCCATTTACAGCACTTAAATAAAATGTAAAAAAACCCCCAAAACCCTATTCTTTATAGAGTCCAAAATGAAAACTATGAGCTCTTTCCATTCAAAAGTAAAATCTCTTTTGTCTAAAATATTAACACTTTTCATTACTAACACTTAAATCTACAGATCAGCTCTTTGGTTTTGGACAGCATCATCAACGAGAAGCTCTATGAACAGTTCTGGAAAACCAAATATTATCCACTGTTAAAGCAACACCTGATAAACACCCACAGAATAAAAGAGCTGGTGGATTATTTTGCCAAAAACAACT
The DNA here is from genome assembly GCF_015832195.1 of Motacilla alba alba. Lineage (NCBI taxonomy): Eukaryota > Metazoa > Chordata > Aves > Passeriformes > Motacillidae > Motacilla > Motacilla alba. Next base: position 10,619,689 of record NC_052030.1, on the reverse strand, counting down.
GGTAAGTTAATAAATTGTAAAAAAAATAAAAATAAACAAACAGCTGTAACTGGTAGGGATTGCAAAAATTAAATCTCAGCTTTATTTAATTTTCCTCTGTTTGAAGTCATGGAGGTTTTCTTAATACTTAGTCTCTGAGGATTTTTAAGTATTGCTAAGTCAATAAAGAAATAAGTTTTACCTCACTAGGATAGAGTTTTACAGCTATTCATGACTAAGTAACAGATTGTTAAGCCTGGACTAGCAGCAGATGAAATGCAGTTAAAACAGAAGCAACCAGAGTGAAATAATCAAAACCTTGACCTTACCTTTAGGTGACTGCAGCTCAGGGGCATCAGAGTCACAGATCCAGCAATAAAAACACACAGAAAAAAATAAATGAGCTGCCTCTACTGAAGACTTAGGAATTGGTGGTTTTGCCACGAAGTTTTCAAGAACTAAAAGCCTTCTTGTGCTCCACTTAAATCACAAAGGGGGCTGGGCTGGGCCCCACTCACCTGGGAACACTCAGAGCCCAACCCTGGGGATTGCAGGGCACTGTTACCACTGATCCCACACTCAAACTGGGACAGGAACCAAGAAACATTTAAATTCTGCGTTTATTGGTTTTATTAACAGGCCCAAGGAAAAAGCCAGGCTTGTTTTCTCTGCTGGGAAATGACAAGGGTCCATCTGACTTAAAGCTATGGGATCATACTTTGGTTTTTTGCTTCTGTTGTCTACATTGTTGGCTTTTTAGAGAGCTTCATTTGACAAAGCTGATCCAATTTTGCCTCTTACAGCCTTGATGATGCAACAGCCTTGATTCAAGAGTATCAAAAGAAATGTGGAAACCCTGCTCTGGCAGATGTCCCAGCATCTCATCTTCTGCAGGTAAAACAAACCATCTCTGCACCTCAGGCAGTATTTTCTCTAGACTTTCACCCAACTTCTTGCAAAAATACTTTTTAGCTGATCTACTTTAATAACATGTACTGTATATAATAAAATATCCCTTCATTAATTCAAATAATTAATTTTACCTGAACCACATCTGTGTCCTGCATCACATCCCATTTTCCTAAGCCCTATTAATGTTGTTCTTTGACCTTCCAGATGTACCTGAATGGATCAGAGGGGTCCTGTGTCCTGGAAGTGCCATAAATTAGGCTGAGATCTCCTTTTCCCTCCTCCCTCTCCTGGCAGGAGGTTGGGCTGTGCATTCACAACTCTTGTACTGCTCAGGAGAACATCAGACTAAAACCCCAAAGCTTTTACCAGGAGCATCCACAACCTCTCCGTGTTTTCCCAGCTGTTCTAGGCTGCTTCTCCTCCATTCTGCACCCCCACAAAAGCAGTTCAGACTCACAGCAGAATCTCCTGTCTGAGTCCTCAGTTCACACTCAGCACTTTAACTTTGGGAAGGAGTGAAGTTTATTTCCTTTCCTTCTGTATTTCCCCTTGTTCAGGCCTGCAGTCAGGACCACTCTGAGATGTCATCCACAGCCACAGAACCTTGTCATCCCTGTGATAAACTTCTATAAAACTGCAGGGGCTGTGGTTCATGTAAAATACTTTGTAGACAAATTGTAAGTGTAACTTTACAAACTTATGTACCAATTTTGGCCTTACAGTAAAAACAATAAACTCCTGTGTCAATTTTAGCCTTACGATGTAAATTAAAAAGAAATAAACGTATGCATCTATTTTGGCCCCTTACAATATTCTGTAAACCTCTTAATTATGAGTTTGTCAATAAATTGATGTTCCAGTGAATGGAATTCCCTGAGTATCACATGCCAAGGTTTTCTTTTCAACTTTGCTCTGACTGCATGAAATGCAATTAGCCAGAGGTTCTTGAGACACCAGCCTGAAATGTCTTTTTGTCCAGGGCAAAGCAGGTTTATTTTGGATAGAAATGAGTTATTCAGTCAGCTCATGACACAGAAAGAAGGGTTCCAGCTGATGGAAAAGTCATAATCCAAAGGCCAAGGGCACTGCCCCCATCCTAAACATTCTGCTGGGGGAGGCAAAGACAAAAACCTGTTTTGTTGGAAAGTTACAGCAGTTGTGAGAAAGGGGAGCTGTAAAATACATTCAGCTGTGGGAACAGAGGAGCCACAAGGTGCTGCTCCTTGAGCATCCCAGATTTACCTTCAGCAGCTTGAGGAGTCACGTGGAATTACATCACTGAGAGCCTCTGTGCATGGAGCAAGGAGCACAAACCTGGAGTGTCAGATGTGAGCCACACGTAAAGGAAAGCCTCTCCTCACTGGCTGGAGATTGAATGATTGAATTCTACAGTGAAATTACAAGGTAACTGTAATCCTTTCAGACTCTAGCAAGCCATTTTACTCCTTGAACTTAGTTGAGAATGTTAAATTGAGACAAGAAAATATAAACTGGATTCTGGAGCAAACCCAGCCTGCTCCCAGAGCCCTCAATCTCTGTTCCAGCCCTGTCCAAGCATCCCTTAGAAGGGGAACACCAAACACCACAACTGCTGCATTCTTCCCCAACACCTCACCAGGCTCAGCTTTTCTATGAAGTGGAGTTTATTAAACATTAAGGAACAGTATTTAGACGGTTATCTTAATGGGATATTTTACAAATCATACAGAGAAAAGCAAACACAAGGTTGTTTAAATTCATGACAAGAAGTTACATTGTTGAGCTGTTAGAGACAGTGCAGGGCTGTAAACGAGCAAGCAAGTTTTGGAACTTGCAGTTGAGAAGGAAATGGTAAAAATACCAGACAAGCAAAAACATTTTTTTAGGATTTCTTGTACTCAATTCTTTCTACCTTCACATCATCTCCAATTAGTTGATAGACATATGTAACTACTGTAGAAGCCTGGATGTCCATCAGCACAAATGAAGGAATGATGTTGCTGGAAAGAGAGGAAAAAAATTCATAGTGATTGTGTGTCTAAAACCCCCTTAGTGTCTTACCACTATTCAGCAGAAATCACTTGAAGAAAAATGGGAATTAATTCTCTAAGTACAGCACATGAGATCTGAGGCTGTGAGCATTTCATGTTTCAGTCCAGGAGATTGAGCAAGTACAGCTGTGTGTGTTACACAACTCTAACTCTCTCTCCCTGACATTTAAATCAGAAATATTAATCCTCAGGAGTTTGTAGTTCAGTTTTGTACAAAAAAAACCCCAAAAAACAAATAAACCAAAAACAACAAACCAAAAAAAATCCCCCCAAAATTCACTTACTTCTCTAAGGCATGGTAGGCTCCTGTAGCTGATCCTGGGTTGATATAGAATTTATTTTCATGTTCAAATGCCTCAAATTTGTGTGTGTGTCCTGAAATGAGGATGTCCACATCAAACTGCCTCTGGAGCAGTGCCAGGCTGGCCATGTCACCCCAGGGGATCACCTGATGGCCATGAATCAGCCCAATTTTGAACTGTCCAACAGTCACAACTTTCTGCTCAGGATAATTCAGGTTCTAAAAATAAAGCAAATAAACCAGATTAGACAGATTTCTATTTAAACCCAACCCTATTGCAACACCCAGGAGGGGAGAGCTCAGGAACTCATTCCACCACTTTCACTTGAATCAACTCCAAATGTAAAAAATGTAAAAGATACCCCAAAAAAAAACAGACACTACCTCATCAAAGTCCCCTCTGACAACATGAACATCCCCAGCCAGGGTCTTGAGGTAGTCATAGGTGTCCTTGGTGCAGAGGTTCCCTGTGCACAGGATGTGTTGGATCTTGCCAGGCACCAGCAGCTTTTTGAACTTGGCGGGGAGGCTGTTGCAGCGATGGGGGATGTGGAGGTCACCCAGCACCAGCACCAACTGCAGGGGCAGCAGGGGACAGAGGGGACACACAGGGGTTAGGGCACGGCCAGCACTGAATGTCCCCTGCAGAGCCACAGCCTGGCATCTGGACCCAAACGCTGCTGCAGTGAGGATGGAATGGTGATGGGACTGTGCCCCGCAGAGGGGGCTTTACAAACACAGCTCTCCAGAACGATTTGTTCTGTTGCTGAAAGCCAGCAGTGCAAGAATTACACTGATAACACCTTCCTGTTGCATCACCTGATGTATTTTACACAGATTTGGGAGCTGCCATAAACCATCCCACTGTTTATTCTCTCTAACACATTTCAAGCACAGACCTGGCCAAACTGCAGCCACTTCTCTTAAAAAAAAATCTCTTCATCCAAGTTTCTTTCCCCTTACTAAAAAAAAACCCCTCAAACTATTTTTAAAAAGCAGCAAATTTGCAACATGTGTTAATAGCTGGCCAGAAGAGGAAGCATGTTTAGAGTCTTCATTGTAGAAACCACTGAAAAACTGAACAAGGCTAAAAAATAACAACAAAATACAAAGAGGGCACTGCAGAGGAGCCAGCCCAGGTCACTGCACAGCGCTCCTGTCCTCACTTCCATCCACCTACAGTTTCAGATGCCAGAATAAAAATGTAGTGGGGGGCTTCAAAATCCAGGACTGAGATGGTGCAAGGCCATGGCTTAACAGCCCAGGCTTTAAATCTGCAAATAAAGCAATAATGCAAGCAACACAGGGCAAATTAATTGTGCAAAAAGGCCATGAGAAGGTTTATAAAGCAGGGAATGTTATGGCACTGCTCTGGGGAAACCCAGGATCCGGAGACACTCAGCCCTAGGAACTCAAAGAATGGCTCCAAATTAAAGAGATTTTTATCTTCCACTTCTTGTTAGCGAGACAGTTCCTAAAATGACACCCTCAAATGTGTTTGCAAAGGACACAGCCCAGATTTATTTCTAGAAACAAATATAACTAGGCTAGGAAATTGTATTTTTAAAGATTTTTTTTCCCCTCATGGGTTTTTAGGCCATGCAGTTACCTTCAGGCTAGCAGCCCTCAAGAAGGCAGAGGGAGCTTGGGTACTATTTTTTATTGGTTTAGGGTTTTTTTTCTTTTTTTTTAGCTTAAGAACATCTCAGTGCCACCATCAAACCCATCTGGAGACAGATGATTGAAAGTATTGGTAAAGCAATACAAAAGCTCTTTAATTAATGAGTGACCAATTTAAAATGAAACAAGGAGAGATAAAAAGAAAAAGACATTTTTGATGGTCTTTGAAGAGTAACAAGTGGGTAACAGCGATTTGGATTAATCAGTGGCAATAGACAGATTGTCTTACTGCTGCCTGAGGGACTTCAGTGTGCAGTACCAGTTATGTGTTTGATGTTTAAAAATGATAAAATGATCTGCCACTCACACACCCCACCGAGCCAGCAGCGTGTGCTCTCAGCACAGACATCCCCTGTGCTGACAGGATGCCAGCCCCACACTTCCCCAAAATTCCCATTTCAGCTCCCATGCATTACAGGAAAGCTCAGCGAGCTGCAGTAACCAAACCCAACGGACAGCACTGCAGGGTTTCATCACCACACGTATCTAGAGCTTAAAGCAGTGGCGAAAAATGATAAAAACACCTGGATTTTGGGTGTGAGCTGGGGGGTGGGTTGGCCAGCAGCCCCTAAATTCATCAGAGCCAGCTGCCAGCGGCACGGAGGAACACGAACGAGCCCTTCCCACGGGTGTTAGCGAGAGCCAAGGAGTGACTTACTCTGTGCCCAGCCTGATTGGAATGAAGGAGTTGATTGCAGGGGATGAGAAACAGGGCGGAACATGATCAATGTTAAACGAGAGGAAGCAACAGAAGAGAAAACACAGCCAAATGAACGGGCAAATCATAATTAATGAATTGTCGATGTTATGAAAGAAGCGTTAAATAATTAAAAAAATAATGCGATTACGATAAAATTAATATAAATTATAAACGGAGCTCCTGCAGTCGCGGCCCGGCCCTCACCCCCCTGGGGGCCTCGCCTCAGCTGGGGGCCGCCCTCCCGCCCGCTCGCTCTCCCCCAGCCCGGCCGGTTTGGGCCCGGCTGCTGTGGCCGTGCCGGGGGTTCCGGTGTGGCCGGGGGTCCGGGGGGTCCCGGGGGGTCCCGGGGAGCTCCGGGGTGCCCCCGCTCTCACCATCGCGCCCGCTCCGCTCCGGCCCTCCCGGAACCGCCCGGCGCCAGCCCCGCTACGGCGCCTGCGAAGGGACAACACAGCGCCGAACGCGTCCGTGCCGCGTTCCGCTGGCTGGGTTTTTACACGCGTGAAAGGAGAGTTGTCCGCAAAACGAGCCGAGAATGACGAGAGAGAGATAGAGAGAGACAAACGTTGATTATTTATTTCAGAGTTGCGCAAGCCTGGGCGCTCCGTGGTCTCCCACAAACCATACACCCTAACTATCAATTATTTTTACTATTTATGTGTTTTAGGAAACAAAAGAATTGGTACTCATTGGCTACAAGTTACATAGTTACATTATTAATTAGTATTCCATCGGCAATGATTCTCTTGCCTCCCATGCCAATTATTGCCATGCTCAGCCCTTCTCTTCTTTTGGGTCGGGGGCGTTTCCCGGCTCTGTCCCGGAGCTGGTGCTGCCCAGGGCAGCTCCGATCTCTGCTCTGGGACAGGGACAGCGCCCAGGGAACTGCTGGGGCTGTGCCAGGGGTGTAGGTTGGAGATCAGGGAAAGATTCTTCCGAGAGGGTGCTGGGCACAGCCCAGGGAATGGGCACAGCCCGGAGGCTGCCAGAGCTCCAGGAGAGGTTGGACGAGGCTCTCAGAATGGCACAGGGTGGGATTGTTGGGGTGTCTGTGCAGGGCCAGGGCTTGGGCTGAAGATCCCTGCGGGTAACTCGGGACAATCCCCAATTCCACAACTGCACAATTGCATAATTCCATAATTCCACAATTCCACAATCCCTGGGTTCCACAATCCCCGGTTCCACATCCGGGGCTCCGCGCGGCGCGCGCTCCGCCCTCACGGCGTTTCCCGCCCTCCGCGGCCGTGAGGGGAGAGGGGGGGCAGCCATGAAGTGCGTGATCGGGGGGGCGCAGCTCCGAGGTACCGGGGCCCGGGGAGCCCGGCACACGCGGGGTTCGGTGCGGGACACCCTCGGCAGGGCCCTGAGCGGAACACGAGCCCCGGAGCGGAGCGGGGGATCCGCCTCTCCCTCGTCGCGGCGGGATCGGGCGTTGTGCGGGTGTGCGCGGCTCGTTCCGATGGGCAGCATCTGGGGACAGCCAGGGGGAGATGCCAGGGCCTGGCTGCGTGTCCCCTGAGCACCTCCAGGGGCTCGGCTCCACTCCTGGCTGCGGCGTTCCGTGGGGAAAGCTGCTCCGCCGCTGCCAGAGGCAGAGCCGCAGGGCCTCTGCTGGGCTCCGCTGTGTTCTTAGGATTCCACCTCTCCGCATGTCCCCTTCCTTCCCAGGCTTTCCATCTGCTGAATGTCATTTCCAAGCCCGGTGGTGGAGTTTTGTCTGATTGACCTAATTTGTGGTAACTCCAGGTGCTGCAAAGGGACGTCCGAGGTGCCTCATCAGAGGCAGTTTTCCAAAACTTTGAGGGTTTGGATAATTAAAAATTTAATTAAATAGAAAAGAAATAACCATTTCCACCATCCTTTTGCTTTCAAATGCATAAGAAATTTGTAATGCTTTCTCTTGGATTATTCTGGAGAAAGTGCAATGCCACCTTTATTTTCATTTAGAATGCATATTGCAGTGTTTTCTTTCCCTGGCAGTGTTTGGAAGAGCAATACATGCCATAGCACGGATTAGTGATGAATTTTGGTTTGACCCTGTAGAAAAAGGTGTAAGTGAATTTTTATTTCTTCTAATTTAAAAATCTTTATTGTAAGCCTAATATTTATATTACTGGATATTGTTACTCCTACAGGTACCTTTCAGTCCATCACATTCTCAGCTCCCTCCACTTTCAGTATGGACACGTGCCATATTTTCTGTGATTTTAATTATGCAGATTGCACTGTGGAAGATTTCATTCCCACTCTGCCCTAAGATCCTTTGATTTTTTTTTTATTGTCCAGGACATCTGGATTAATGCCACAGGGTTCAGTTCTGTTGTCACAGGTCACAAGGTTTGAGTTTTGTACCACACAGGGGCTGCCTCTGAAAACAACATGTTTTGTACTGTTGACTCAACAGGAAGAACACATCCATTAATGCCTCTGATTAATCAAACACCATTTCCAGCAGAATTAGTGTTTTCTCCAGAGGTTTCTTAGCTAAAAGTGATCAGCTCTCCTTGGCTCACTGGGAGGATGGAAAATCACAAGTGGAGATATTTTGTTTTATACCTGAAGAACTTCTGAGATGTCTTTGCTCACCTGTATGGATCACGCCCCTCAAATGCCTCAAACACAAGCTGAGCTCTGGGTGTTTGGGTAACTCAATTATTTTTATTTTAAAACATTAAAATCAAATAAAAATACACATTTTAAATTTTTAAAAAATAATTTTGAGATGGAAATTTCCAGGTTTGCTGGTGGCACTGGAGCCGGGAGAAGGCTCTTTTTAAAAGGTTCAAGTTTTGAGTTAATAAATTATTTTACTTCTGTTCCCTCAGTGGTTGGATTCAGTGATGTTGGAGGTCTTTTCCAGCCCTGGTGACTCTGTGATTCCATTTCCAGCTTGCCTTAAGATCAGTGAATTCCTCGAGGTCAGCATATGCCTGTGTGTTCTTCTCATCCATGTTTTTCCAGCATTACTGCTGGACAGCCGTGCCCCAGCCCTGTCAGAAGGAGAAGCAGTTATCCCTCCCCTGTAAATTGATCATTAAGGTACATTTTCCTGAGTTGTTGCACACAGCAGCAAGTTAACCCAATTTCCAGCTGAAATGATGGTGGCTGAGGAGAGCCTGGGCTCTCCCTGTGTCCCCAGAGCAGTTTGGGGAAGCCTTAAGAGCAGCAGCTTGAGGCAAACCAGGGTACAAACCCCGGGAAATTCTGTTTATTGCAAAGCTGCTCAGGGAGCGAGCTCTGCACTGATTTTTTTTGATTTTTTTTTTTCTTTTTCAGTCAGTTCTCCCTGTGTTTAGATGTGTAAATGTGCTGGAAAGGAACGTAGAGAAATGCAGCATCTCCACCAGCCCCAGTGAGCAGCACATCACCTTCCAGCTGCTCTGCAGGCACGGTAAGGTCACAGGGGAGCGAAAGGCACAATTCCTGCCATTGTCAGCACTGTCACCCTCAGCCCCGCAGGGCTGGCCGTGTTCAGCAGCCTCAGCCTTTGCAGCACGCCTCACTAAACGTCCTGTGCCCCCGGAGCCAGGCTGTGCTGCAGGAGGGTTTGTACTGCCAATAGTGGGGTTACTGCCTCAGGATAACGCGTGTCCAGAGGAGAGCAGCGAGGCTGGAGAGGGGCTTGGAACACGAGCTGTGTGAGGAACGACTGAGGGAGCTGGGGGTGTTCAGCCTGGAGAAAAGGAGACTCAGAGGTGACCTCATCACTCTCTTCAGCCTCCTGAAGGGTGGCTGTGCTGAGCTGGGGAGACTCAGAGGTGACCTTGTCACTCTCCTCACCTCCTGAAGGGTGGCTGTGCTGAGCTGGGGAGACTCAGAGGTGACCTTGTCACTCTCTGCAGCCTCCTGAAGGGTGGCTGTGCTGAGCTGGGGAGACTCAGAGGTGACCTTGTCACTCTCCTCACCTCCTGAAGGGTGTCTGTGCTGAGCTGGGGTCGGTCTCTTTCTCCGGGCAGCGACAGAACAAGAGGACACGGTCTGGAGCTGCACCAAGGGAGATCCAGGCTGGAATTGAGGAGGAAGTTTTCCACAGAAAGAGTGGTCAAATCCTGGAATCATCTGCCCAGGGAGGTGGTGGAGTCACCATCCCTGGATGTGTTTAAAAAAAGCCTGGATGTGGCACTGGGTGCCATGATCTAGCTGAGGTGTTAGAACATGGCTTGGACTCGATGATCTTAAGGGTCTCTTCCAACCTAGAAATTCTGTGATTCTGTGAAATAGGTCTGCAGACAGCTGAGCTCCCTGAGCACACCCTGACCCAGCAGGGCAGAGAGCTGTGGGGTTTGTGTTCTGCATTCCACTCCCGTTGCTGTTGTTTTACCAGTTAGTTGCTGGAGCTGTTTCCCACCCTGCGTTTGTGGGTTTATTTCCTGTGGGTCTTTAAAAAACTCAGGTGCTGCCCAGGCACAGCTCATGGGATGAGGGAGTCTAAGATGGCAGGTGCATTCCTTTTCCTGTTTGTGGTGAGTTATTTCCATACAGCTGGACTAAGTCACTTGGTTACTTCCTCTATTGAACAATTAATACTTTTAAAAAAACCCTCAAATTACAGCCAAGCACTGATTTTTGTTCATTTCCTTCATACTCAGGTGTTGTAAAAACCTATAACCTGACCTTTCAGGAGTGTGATCCCTTGCAGGCTGTTTTTGCAAAGCACATGTGTCCAAACATTCTCAAAGTCCACTCCAGGTAACAAACAGAGAATTTTTTTTTTAAGTTTTATTTTCTAATGTAGCAAATGCTAAAATGTCCTAGATAGAATTATTTTAGTGTTGAATGACATTTTATAGGCTGCTGGCTGATGTGATGATCCACTTCCCAACCAGTCAGGAAGAAATAACCTTGTCAGTAACTCCAATGAAAGTTTGTTTCAAGAGTTACACTGAGGAAGACACTGGTAAGGAAATTCAAAATGTGAACCAATACTTGGGCTTTTAACGTTTTTTTTGAGGTGAACTCCAGGAATAATAACTGTCACGACATAAATGTGGGATGAATTTTATGGCTGAATGACATTTTTAACAGAACATTATAGATAGAGACTTTAAGTCATGCTGCCACCCTCTGGTTTTAATAAATTAAATAATTTTAAATAAATTGAAACATCTTCCTGGTGTCAGTGGCAGATCTCAGACTGAGCAGCCAATTGAAATAAATTATGCCACTTGCTGTAGGCTTTGAAAGAGGTAATTACTGTGCTGCAAGAGCAGCAGCCTGGCAACTGCCAGGAAAAAGGGGATAATTTGATGTTTTAAAAAGAACTATTTAAATCTGAATACCACAATTATAGAATTGATATCATTAGAGAGTGTATTTTAGTCTGAGGATGGCACAGAGTGTCAGCAAGCCCTGCACTGCTATGCCATGGTCACATCTCCAGGAGGGGGAGAACAGCTGGAGATCCTTGGGGTGTGACTCCAATTTTGAAGGTGAAATGGTGGGTTTGAACTCGAGGTTCTTGTGGATGGTGTCATAAAGAGATGCTGTTCATGTTGTTGTGACCAACGCTGGGGGCAATGACCCGGGAAGAGCCCAGGGCTGGGAGCTGGGCTGGGGACAGGCCAAGAGAAGGATCAAGGGGCAGAAACTGGCTGGAGTGAAACAGAGCAGAAATTACTGAGAATAAAGAGATTGCATTTTGAATGACACAGGTGGTGACTTTAGGAACATTCACTTACCAGGACTGTTGTGAGAAAGAAAGTGAAAAAAAAATGGTACAAGTGTACAGAGATACCAAGAGCCCAGTGAGGGAGGGGAGGGGGGCAGGGAGAGGTGCTGTGCCCTGCTGAATCTCCCTGCCTGCAGCCTTTGAGCCCCTCAGCTGCCACGGCTGGGGGGTTCCACAGCAATCAAACCCCCTGCCACAGGCACAAGGAGCTTCTTACGAGAGCCTGTTTGAACTCTGGGAGATAAAACAAAGCAGCGAGCAGAGAAAGGGAAGAGGGATTAGCCTGGAGCACTTCCTTGGCAGCCCGGCCTTGCCGGGAGCATCTCAAGCTGCTGTGGGATTTCTCTGAGCTCTCCGGGACTGTCACACGGCAGGAAATCGCCCTCTCGCTTTCTCCTCACACACCCATGGCCAGCCACGGAGTCACCTCATGGTAACAAAACACCGAACACCTGAGAGTGAGCAGCCAAGTTCCTGCTGCCACTTTCCTGTGTCAGGAAAAGATTGTCATTTCAAACAAAGAGCCTCTGTCCACCTCCATTGTGCTCTGGTGATTGTCAGTAATTTTGATTAATCTTTCAAGTCACGCTGCATTTTGGGCTTCCCATCCATGCAACAATAGGCAGCTGGGAATATTATTTGTGATGGATGCCTGTGGAAGAAGCAGATCTGCAAGAAGAGCAGCAGGTGTTGGGTTAGCTCGCACAGAGAACATGGAATAGGTTCTGTTAAAATCCACTCAAATCTACACAATGTACTGCAAATAGATTGAGGATTTTACTTAATTCTAATATGCATATAAGCTAAACACTTATTAACATTAGCCACTCTAAAAACACAATTATTTCTTCAAACAGTGCTTATGTAAAAACCTCAGGGTTACAATCACAGCTTTGTTGAGTTCAAACTTCTCTGCTGCGAGTCCCTGACTTTGTTGTTATCTCAAACAGACTTTTCAAGGACAATGCTTACTGAGATACAGCTCAGTCCAGAGGAATTTGACTACTTTCAAGTCGGAGTAGATTCTGAAGTGACATTTTGCCTTAAAGAACTGAGGGTAAAGTAAGAATTTGTCTGGGAAGAAAACCCCTTTCTCATTAATTGGCCTGACTGGACCAGGACAACACGGGATGGTCCCTGTGGAGTGGCCCTGGGCCGTGCCCCACCAGCCCTCCTGCCGGCAGCGGGGTTTCACCACCTGGGTGAGGATTAGCTGTAAACCCCAGCATCCTTTGAAAGGCAAACAAAACACTTCTGAGGCAGAGATGAGCTTTCTGCGCTGGGCAGGCGCAGCACAGCTGCCCAGGGAAAGCATCGTGACCAGGGGAGTTCTCCATGCAGAACCTCCTCTGGCAAAGCTCAGGCAGGGAAGGACAGAAACCATTCCTAGCAGCAGCAGAATTTCCCCCTCTTTTTGGCAGTAAACAGCAGCTGGGATGAACTTACACTCCAGTATCGGTGTTCTGGTTTAACGGGCACCTCTCCCACCCTTCTCTGCAGGGCCTGCTGGCGTTCTCCGAAGCCACGAGCGTTCCTGTGTCCATCCACTTCGACAGATGTGGGAAGTACGTGTGGGACCTGCCCTGGCTGTCACCCAGTGAACGCTGCACTGCAGCTCCTCATTTCAAACCCAAAGCCATTTCCAACCTGCACTCCAGAGTTTGTAATTCCATACAAACACTGAACCCGGGTGTGGCACTGCCAAAGCAGCCGTGCTGACTGACGAGCTGCTGTGTGTAAATTACCTGGACACCTGAGGCGCTCAGTCCCCTGCAGGCAATGATTTATTTATTTAGCCCTTTAAAGAAACAATACATTCTCTGAATAAATATAATTTTAATAATTACATATTTAATGCTATCATTTGACACTGCACAGCATTTGCTGATTGGAGCAGTGAGATCTGCAACAGGAGCCCTCTCTGATTCCTCAGCAGCAAATACAGGAGATTGTCAGCTTTTCAGAGGAGGTGCTTTTTAATTCCATCGGGGGAATGGCAGTATCTGTAATTCCCTGTGCTGTTTGGTCTCCATCCTTGTGTTTAGACCCATTGCTTTCAGCATGGAGGACCTGCTGCTGGAGGCCAGCTTTATCCTGGCTACCTTGTGTGAGGCTGAGGAGGAGGCAGCTGCCCCTGAGCCTGCCTGCTGCCCACGGCCCTGGGACAGGTAACGGGGGCTGAGGGGGCAGGTGGCCTTAGGAGGGTGAAAAGCTCAGGTTTTCACAGGAAAGCTGTGAACTGCAGGGGTCCAGGAACATCTCAGCAGCACAACAGCAACAAGGGGGTGCAAGAGAGAACGTTCTGTACAAGCTGCTGCTCTCTCATCTCCACGGGGTCTGGGTGCAGCAGGAGGGAAGCTGCTGAGAATCTCCTCTGAAGCTGAAATCTTCACAAACAGAAAATAAGGATATCCCAATGGAACACAAAGCCAGCTCTAACCTGCCCTGCTCTGTCCCATCCAGCTCAAGGACTGGCATGGATAAATCTGACCAGACCTCCATGGATGGAGCCAGCAACGCAGTCACAGCCGCTTCCAGAAAGCCACAGCAGAAGGGAAACGCTCCGAGCATGGGCCCTGCAAAACCCCCAGGTGCTCTGGCAAAACAAGAGGTGAAAAATATTCCTAGAGGCACGGAGAGGGACGTGCCAGGCAGAGCAGGAGCAGCCACGGGCCAGGCAGCAGGAGGAGAGGCCACAGAGGCTCCTTATGCCAAGGTGAGGGAAGTCCCCGCGGTGCCAGCAGTGGAGCCCCAGAGCTGCTGTTTGGCTGAGCACCCCCACGTGCACTGGGGCTCTCAGTGGGGTCAGTGTCACAGCAGCACGGCTGGGAAACCCCAGCACTGCTGGGAGCACCCCTGGGGGCAGGAGTGTCAAAAGCTTCATAATTAATTAATGCCCGATTTCTGTATCTCAGAATTCTTACCTGTACAAATATTGCGTTTTCCAGTTCCATTCCTTGTTCTTTGGAGCTGTCTCTTACAAGGAGAAGGAGGCCATTGGTGACACCTTCCAGAGTTTGGTGACAGCCAGTGACACTGAGGAGGAGCCGGGTGCCTTGCAGAGCTCCCCAGTTCTGTAGTGCAGGGCTCGGGGTCCAAGGACAGGCAGTGGGGAGTGCCCAGGAGGGAAGGGCAGGGCAGGCCCAGCCTCTGTCACTGCTGCTGTCACCCAGCAGCACAGAAAGTTCTGGAACTGTCAGTGCTCTGTAATGGCACAAATTTAGGTCACGATTGACTCCGTTGAGGTTTGTGTGCTCTGCAGGAACTGCTGGGGGTTCTGCTCTCAGAACACTCTCACTGGAGAGAGGCTCACTCTGAATTCAGACTCTGTTACCACAGCAGGCCAATGAAGCCGCTGTTCTGGTTAAGGAGGACTCAGGTTTTTACAGGCTCTCTAGAAGCAGCCTTTAACTGAAAAGCCAAAGTTGTCACAGGACTGCATTCAACAAATAAAGGTTTGCATTTTAGACTTGCATTATTCTTCTCCTTCCCTGTGTCTCTCCCACCACGCGTCAGGGGCAGTGCAGTGTTTCCAAAGTCACGCTGGAACACAGTGAAATCCCCAGTCAAGTACAGGATCCTCATCTGTCTGCCACACTGCTGCAGAAGGCATCGGGTGTCACTCCAGGGTGGCTCTGAGAGCAGGGCAGGGAGGTCACAGTGACAGCCCAGCCCCCCCGGCCCTGGCTGTGCCACCAACCACATCCCCACACCAACAAACGGAGGGTTTGCAGGCAACTTGACTTTACAAAGCACATTTTAGTATAAATACTATATTTATTAAATATCTTTACAATTTATTTAAATGTATTTACAGAACTATTCCTGCATAAGTTATACCTCAGACATGAAATTCACATAATTGCCTCTTGGGTAAGCATAGATGATAGTCTCATTTTAACAGCAAGAAAAAAGCATCCTCAGATACAGACTCAGATTTGCTTCATTGTTTCAGCTATCTTTGTCAGAACTACTGCATACAGTCAGGGTTCTCCACACAGCAGCTGCTCCTCCCCTGGAGAATGGATTCCTTACCACGAGATGGACATTCCATCACTAAATCCTCCCATCCCTGCCAGATCATCGCCTCTCCCTTCTCGACTCACTTGAACTGCCTGGTCCCAAGTCTGGTTTTTGGTTTGGTTTTGTTTTCAGCCTGAATAGGACATTTAGGACTGTATGTGGCAGCTCTCCCAAAGATAGCCAGGAAAACAGCAAGGAACCACAGAGCTTCTCCAGTTCCCCACATCTTCGCCCTGCCCCACCCCAACCCCCACGGCCGCTGCTGCAGCAATCCCGGGTTCCTGGGGGACGAAGCTCCTCCCGTTCCTCCAGATCCCTGCTCCCACCCCAGCAGCTCCCAAACAAACCACAACCCTCTGCAGCAGCTCCAAGGCAGCCCGTGCTCAGCCAACACCTTTCCTGTACATTCCTCTCGTGGACATTCCCACTGACCTAAGCCCTAGCAAGTGTTACTGCTTCATGCATCGCTGGGAATTATTTTGGATAGGATGGGCCCCGTCATTTCCTTCTCCAAAGATCAGTTGTGCGCAGACAGCGTTAAGTTCATAGGAAAAAATCAGGTTTGATATGTTCAGAGTGCACGTCTTAAAAAAAACCCAAAACAATCAAGCGTGTGATAAAAATATCAATTCTTTATAATACAGTATTGCTTTATAAACAGATGGAAAAGCTAAAAGCTTTACTGGTCTTTGGTGTGCCCGGTGAGGGAAAAACTCATGATTTGAAAATCAAAACCCAAATTTGTTCTTTATTTAAAAAAAAAAAAACCCAACAGGTCATGGTGTGATATGAGGCGAACGGCTTTGTGGACACAGACAGGGAGGAGCGGGAATGGGGAATTCCAGACCCTCTGACCCGCAGCTCCCCAGGGAAAGCCGGGAAGGGGAAAGGGAGCGCTGGGGACTGTGCTGAGAGCAGAGAACGGCCACGGCGGCGGCGCCTGAAGGGAAGGGCAAAGGAAAAGAAGAATTGATCAAATCTGCTCTAATCCAGAAGCGTGCGAGTAAATACTGGATAAATGTAAAGACACCCGGAGTCGGGAGAGAAAGGCCCCTCCCAAACAAGAAACAAAGCCCTGTTCTGCACGTGAATACATTCCTCCAAGACAGCCAGAGACAGCTTGTTCGGGTTAAAAACAACGAGGACTGACAGGTTGTGCAAAGTTCTCCACCACTCACTGTTCGTGCGTCGCAAAACTAATTAATTTTTCTTCATTAATATAATCCTCCCCGTACCCTCACCAAAATCCTATTTTGGTCAAGTTAGGGTAGTTAAGGCATTTTGACGAGTAATTACAAGGTGATTTAAAGTAGATGTCTAACATTATGCCAATTGAGGAATAGCAGATAAATTACTGAAGAGCTCCCAAATTAATCACTTATTATAAATGAAATGCCTGTTACAAGCATGATGCACTGAAATATAGTAAAATGACATGTACATGGTACATGTTAAATGACCTTAAATAAAAGCTTGACATAGTTACGCAAATATACAGTACAAGTCCACAAAAATTCTTTAAACAAGTTGAGGTAACCTCAAACTTAAACAGTTTTAATACAATAAACCAGGTAGTAAAAATCTCCTCTTGAGAGCAGGCAAGATTCCTTACTGACCAAGTTTAACTGCACTCACCTAAACAGCAACATTACCCGACTTTTTATATATAAAAACATGGCTTTAATTTATTTCTACATACTTCTCTACCAGCAAAAAAGTTAATGAAAAACTGACCAAAAATATATATATCTTTACAGCTCTCAGCTTTCGTATGAGCCTCAGGAAAGGAAAAGGAAAGCTGGCTGGAAAAGGGGGGACAAACGTGAGCTACTGTCATTGAAAAGGAAATGTCATATTGCAAAGTGGCTGTTAGATAACTGTAAACATCATTAAGGATCACTGAAACCCCTAAACTTTAGTTCAAATGAAATGTAGGCTTTGCTGATTATTCATTAAGTTTCCATTTTCGTACTCGCTGCCGCTGCCGCAGCAGAAGCAAGGAGGTGCCTGTTGGAGTCAGAAAGGATCAACTGGACTTAAACCGGCGCAGCGTATCCTGTTCTACAAGCGAGAGTGGCAATTATTAACACAAATCATGTTTGATAGCAACAACAGAATTATCTACCCAAAGAGAGGACGCTCGGAGTTGAGGATGAGCTGTTTAGTGCAACCTCTCACCGTAGCATTTACCATCACCCCACGCTGAGGTGGGTTCAAATGCTGAAAGACCTCAACTGTGGCCAGCTCGGCTGTTTTTGAGACGGAGCTAGAATTTTTGTGTAAAAAAAATTAATAATTATCCACAGCCAGAACATCCAGAACCAGGCCCATTATGGACGAATGATCTGCAGAACTTTTAAGATCACAGTTAAGCACCTGAAATCACAAAACACATTTGCATCCATATAACTTGAACTAGGTTTGTTTGAAATCTCGTACTAGAAAAGGCTCCTAAGGCTGACACCATGGATGGCAAGAGCAGAATGTTTACAGCAGTTAGAAATCTCCTGAAAACCGGAGCTCAGAAACACGAAACCTCGGCTATCACTGGAACAAGACTATGCTTTATGGAACTGGGTCTGTAACACACCCTCAACAACAGCGAACGTTCCTAGGAAATTGAGTAATGTGCCCTCGTGCGGAGGCGTTACCTACTGATCTACTTTGAAAGGTGACCGACCGATCCTACTCCTTGGAAAGTCACATCTCCAACGCAGCAACGCTGTGGGATGGATCCTCCCCTGCTCCGGACAAGGACCGAGCTCTCAAAGACAAGCTCCAAGCCTTGAGCTTCTTCATCTCTTGCTGGCAGACCAAGACCAGTGGACTACGAGTGGTTCTTAGCAAGGGCCTCAGCTGCGCCTCGGGCCAGGCTCCGGGCTCAGGGCCGGCTGCCCGGAGCAGCTGGGAAGGAAGGAACAATCCTGCCAGCAGGAAACCGGCCCGGGGGCCCGGGGAGCTCGGACAGCACCTCAGTCTGTGTACTCGGCTACGATGGAAAGGAGGACGGTGATGTCGTCTGGTTTCCCCCCTGCAATGGAAGCAAAAACCCTCTTATTCCATCAAACCACAGTGAGGTGTCTTCTGGTGATCCGTGATATTCCCCAAGGAAAGCTCTTTTAAAGCTGGTGTAAGTGTCAAAACCGGGTTTGAGGAGACACAAACTCTGCCTCCTCCACCTCCTTTCCAAACCGAGGAGCACAGTGACATTTAACACAGCACAAAACCTCCCTCCTTTTAAGCTGCAGTAAGATCCAACTATGAAAAGGAGATCAGAACCTTGAGCATTGCTCGTAGCTGGCAGAGCTCAAAGCCTGTTTTCAGCAGACTCTTTAATAAATGCACAAAACACCTGACACTGCTTTGTTACATGTAAACTGCCACGAAATCAGATCTCCTCAGGAATTTCCACTGTAAATCAAACACCCCTTTAGCATCTTCTCCAGCACTGTATTACCTCAGGTCTTCCTAAAAGCTGCTTAACATTTTAATAGTTATTTTTCAATCCTCAACAGCCAGAGCAACACACTCGAACCCTGGAGCAATGGCCCAGAAGAGAGGTTTTGTCATGTGGGAAGTCAAACCAATCCCTTGGACTCTGGAGATCTGCAGCCTCACCACTGAGTGACTGAGCTTGGAGTAACACAGAGCCAAGTGTGACAGCTGCTACCTGAGGAAAGGGGCTTAAGGCTCTTGCCGGAAATCCTGCCCTTCTGATACAGAGAGGAGAACATCTTTACTGGCAGAATTTTATTTATTTATTTAAAAGTAAAAATTATTAAATGAAAGGTGTTTGCTCAGGCTCAGAGCTCTGCCAGCTGTTTTGCCAGTACCTTTCTAAAACAGAGAAGTAGAACCTGAGAGATGAGTATGGGGATGCCAATTATACAAGGGTTGCAAATTTCAACCAAAAAAACATCCCAAATCTACCAAAGAGTGGGCAGAACCTCAGCTGAAACACAGCAGTAAGAAGAGACCTTGAAAAAACCCCGAAACAAAAAACTACCCTCACACAACACCACCCACACACCCGAATCCAAGCAGCAAGTCATGTACAGGAGTACTGCAGAACTCATCCCAGGCAGGATTCCTGGGGCAGGAATGCACAGATTACAGTGAAAATAAAACAATCAGGGTGCCGTGTTCTCTGTGCCCCAGCTGCTTCCCCACAGGAGGCTCCTCTCTGCTGGGCCCAGGATGCCCTGTGCAGGCCCTGGGGGCTTTGCCAAATCCCACACGAGCTTGGTGCTCCTCTGCCAACCACATCTCCTACTGTTCTGTTTTCCTACAGCATTTTGGAACAGCAGAACTGCACTTTGCCAAAGATCTCTCCAAGACAGCAGCAGCGGGAGGAGGAGAGGCTCTTACCTCTGACATTCAATCCGTTGTCACAGGCAAACTGTGCAAAGGGTGACATGTACGTGGGGTCATAGGCCAGCTCGTGGGCTTGCTCAGCAATGCTCCGTGCAGTCTGCTGGATGCTCTCGTAGTTGGAGTTCTAAATTCAGAGGAAAGGAGTTTATTCTTGTACAGAAGCCTACAGAAGTTTTTGTGCTGATCTGTGTCAGGTTTGGAGATCCCTCACTGCCAAGCCATTAATTATCACCTTTCCCTGCAAACAGAGCCTTCCCCATTCTTTAGGCTTTGTAAATTGGGTTACAACTGTGGATCCTCACAAGGGACAGCCGGACCTCAAATCCCCACCGGCAGCTCAAGACTTGGGTTTGGAGGACTTCCAGAATTCAGAAGCTTAGAAGAATAATATTCCAACCAGACTAAACTATGTCACCTGAAGGGAACAGGGCATTTGGCAGCTGTCCCTGCAGGCACCCTGCAAGGACCTTCCCTCCCTCCCAGGCAGGCTCTGGTGAAGTATTTGTTTTATCTTGAGTGCAAGCCTTGCACCTCTGGCTCTCTCACCCCACCTGACAAGAACACCCTTGGGGAGAAGGAGCACTTTAAATTCAGATGAGAAAAATGCACTGAGAGCACACACACTTTCTCCAGGCTGCATTTTAAGGACTTTTTTTCCCTGTTTCAGTAATTTTTCTGCTTTCCTCCCAGGCTTTTCTCACTCCAGCCAACATGACAGACAACCACTGCTCTTTTTGTCTGTAACCATTTTTAAATGCCTTGTCATTTCAAGAGCCTTCCCCGCAGGTTTGGGAATTAGCAGGCATTTATGTGATT
The DNA here is from genome assembly GCF_015832195.1 of Motacilla alba alba. Taxonomy (NCBI): domain Eukaryota; kingdom Metazoa; phylum Chordata; class Aves; order Passeriformes; family Motacillidae; genus Motacilla; species Motacilla alba. The sequence goes on along the minus strand of NC_052030.1, from coordinate 10,599,206 downwards.
AACTTTTGGCTGAACCTCTTGGGGACTCCAGTGCCTTTCCCAAACACACCAAAAGGTGGAGCTCAGCTTTCTTCCACAAGGGAATTCCAACTCCAGTGGCCAGCCAGGACAGCCCTGCTCTGTGCACAGACAAGGGTGGGAGGTGGCTGCAGCCCCGGTGACACATTCGTGACCTGTGGAGCTGCAGGATAAGAGGAGGCCAAATTCTCTTGAAACTGCACTGTAATGCTCTTATTTGCATTTCACAGCAAAACAGTTTCCTCAAGGAGTTTATACATATTGATATCTCCCTAAGTGTACTTTCTTTCTGTAAGTAAATAGCCTGAAGCTAAATGTTCTCAGCCAGGTTAAAATATTTCAATGCATTCTTACTATTTAAAAAGAACATTTGTGGTCACTAATGTGGAAAAGTTGACAGGATTTTTTTTTACAGAACACTGAAGATTTTCAAGCACATGCAACCCACAATTCAGACAGCCCATACTGTGTCAGAATTACTGGTTAGAGAAGCTGAAAGTTATTTTAAGTGCGAGCTCACCCTGAAGTGACCCAGGAGAGGCTTCTCTGTTTTCCTGTGCATCATCTCCAGCCTGCAGGTGCAGCACGTGGCCAAAGGCAGCCCCTGCTATCTCCTCCTTCCTCCCCCTCCTCCTCTCCCTCCCTCAGCAGTTACTGACATGGAACCAGCTGCTATTTGGGAGTTTATGCCCAAGCTGCTGCTTCTGGATTCAGCCTGGATGCAGATCCAAGAGAAAGCCCTCTGGGCTCCATGTCCCTTGCACTGCTCACAAGGGATGTTACCTGACAAGCCTTTTCAGGATACTGAGTTTATATAAAACACAAAGGTTTCAGCTATCAGAAGTAAAGGAAGTAACTGTAATGGTTCAGCCAGCATAAAGTATGTGAGTGCTTGAGAACACAAACACACTCACCTTCAGCTTTTTCAGCTCCTGCAGGATCATGTAGTCAGGCATGTTGTCAAACAGTCCGTCTGTGGCAGTTAGGATGATGTCCCCAAGCTGGACATCGAAGGACGTGCTGTCAGCAGCCTCGGGGCTGGGGAGGGACAGAGGTCAAAGGACTCCAGCCCTCACAAAGACACCAAACAACCTCCAACAGCAAATCCACAGCCCCTGCACTCGCTGCTCCCTGGGGGTTTGTGCAAGGGAAAGGAATAATCGCTCACTGTGGAGCTTTAGCACCAGTGTGGGCTGTCAGGAAAGCCCCAGCACAGGCCCTGGGACTGCAAACAGGTCCTGCTCCAGCTCCCACACCCAGGATTTGCACTCAAAATTCCCACATGAACAATCCTGCAAAGTAATCTGCTTCAGGAGTGTGTCTCCAAGGGAACCAGTAGGCAGAATGGCAGCTCGGGGTCCCTTCTGCTCATCTAGAAGATCTAAGAGAGTGATACTTGAAAGAGCAATTCATAACAGGCCTGGCCCAAACACTTCAGGATTCTGAATCACTTTCTAATTCAATGGAATATGAAACACGTCTGGAAATCACTACCAGGAGACCAGAGTCTTTTGGAATGCTTGTGTCTAACACATTACACAACACCAAGAGCAGAAAACACCCAGGCTGGGCATGAATATTGCTGCAAAATCTGATTCTCAGCAGCAACGTAACAACAAACCTTTCATTTTTAAAGACTCTTCAGGGATCTGTAAAAAGGAGCAATCGCTGCATCCCAGGCCACTGGGCTCTGCCAAAACACAGAGGAGCTGCTTTGCTCAGCTGATGTGTGGCTTCAGGAAGGCTGATGGAGTTAAGATTGCCTGCCTGTGCCCATATATAGCCAAATTCATCACTGAACTGGGACAACAAATAAAAAAGGACAGGAGAAGCGTTTCGACAAGGAGCATGAGTACTAATTAACGTCAGGAACAGTGCAGGAACCAGCCAGAAAGCTGTAATCATGATTCAGAGCTGAAGTGTGGGAGCACATTTATCTTGTGCTTTCCTTATTACTGCGTGACTCAGATTACTTGGCTGCCCTGACTTCCACTGGACATTATCAATTATCCTTCTGCTTTTTGTTTTTATCGTCTTCCTACGGATGACAGAGAATCTCAGAAAAATTAAAGATTTTTCACAGCTCTGGAAATTTCAAGAGATCATTTAATTTTAGTCAAACAAAGAGCTTGGATTACTGAAGGGTTCTAATTTCAGAGTCCTACTCTGGCTTCCTCTCAGCAGCTGCAGAATGAAGAAATTAAACCACACACAAGAATGGTCAGTCAGGAGTTTCAACAGCTTAACCAACACTTTAAAAATGAGCTATTTTGGATTAAAGTCTCATTTTTTACTGCATCAGCCCTGACACCACATAGAATCATTTAGGTTGGAAAAGACTCAAGCAGGTTGAGTCCAACACTTCAGCTGCCTACTGCATTCCCTTATTCCATGGCCATTCTTTGAAGATCCTGTTACCACCTCCCTATGCTCAGATGAGGGATATCACTTTAATGAGTGAGACATTCTGAAAGTTGCATTTTAACACATATTTGAAAGCTGTTTATTTTTGAGTTTCTTTCATATTACATTCACAAAGTCAGGATGGATCAGCCTGACATTCCTAAGGGAAGACACGAGAACAAGCCTGCCTTTGAAACAACTCATTTCTGTGAACAGATTGTCCTTCCCTCATACTCTCATTCCCAGCTTGGTGTTCTGCCAAACAGTTTTTTTGCTGGTTTTGGTCAAATACAATATGCTGCTGGAAACAGCAAGTTGGAAACACAAGTTACAGTCACATGTCCCTCTGCTCTATTCTTCAAGTACTCACAACCTCAGTGCCAAGATATCTAAATTAGCTACTCCAAACAGTCCCAGGGGAGCACAGGCAGGGGTTGGAAGCAAAGCTCTGCTGGGAAGCCCAGCCACTTGCCCACACTCCAGCTATGGTGGGTGACACCTTCCCATGGATCAGAAGAAGCCCATGGCTATGGGAATATGCCACCAGGAGCAGACCAATACATTCAGACTGTGCAACAGGGACAGAGTTAAGTGCAAGGTGAGAACTGTTCACGTTACCCAAAGAGGGAGGGTGGCAGGTGCAGGACCTGACTGGATACGTGTTTATATCCTGTGAGGTGCAGAAGAGCCCCACAGCAGCAAAACTGCATCTTTTTGGGAGGTGGTCACATGCACAGATTAAAAATTAAAGCTCCTCTTCCCCCTTACCTGTCACTTAAGACAACTCCTTCTGCCTCTGGTGGAGCTATTGACAGTTGGAAGGGAGTGTTGAAGTAATGCTGCTGCTCGTCGGACCGATGGACGACTTCTCCACCTCTGACTACCAAAAATCCAGAATCTCCCAAGTTGGCTGTATGTAAACGATGACTTGATCTGTCCAGGACTACTATACAAGCTGTGCTGCTCCCTGCAAACACAGTGACTGCAGTCAGCCCTCCTGAAGCTGCTTGTTCTCTCACTGAGCTGATCAACAGTTCAATTATTACAACATTCATCAAAGCTTAAAGTCAGAGAAATGGAAACACTCAACAATGCCAGAATTAATATAAAGTAAAACCAGCAGAATTCTAGAAATCTTTGCAATACAAACTATGATTTTTGTGTAGAATTTACTCCTCCTGCTTTGATTTTGGTAAACACATTATGCTGACAAATACCTGTTTTGTTTGGCTTTATTTACAGTTTTCCATCCCAACGTATGTCAGCACATTCTGCTATAGGACCGGATTTACAGAACTCACATCAAATACTGAAATTCCAAAATCATGGAGATAATAGAATTCTAGTAGCATCCATACAATGCTAGGAGCTCTCCACACAGTTTCACTCAGCTGTAAATAAACCACACCAAGTAAAGAGCTGTTTGCATTTAAGCATTAGGTCCTGCTGCATTTCTCTGCTCAGAACATGGAATGCTTTTCCTCCCAGCCTGGCTCTGCAGAGCTTGCTTCAGGTTTAAAAATAATAATCCTGTCACATCTTCAGGACACCAACTCGACAAGTTTAAGAAAACAAATGTTTCAGAGACAAATACAATTCCAAATTAAAGTAATAGCAGAAAAATGATGTCAATTGTGCTTGGAACTATCCCAGCCATGCTTGAGGGCACTGAGGAATTCTCCATTCATTCACTGGGAAGTAGCCACCGACTGTGCTTGGTTGCAAGCCACAAAAACGCTGTATTGTAAAGAAACCCAAAGTCCTTCACAGCAAACAGCAATCACTCAATTCTGCCAACAGGACAGGACAGCACAGCCACCAAAAGACCTTTCAATCCCCAAGAGGGGCAAACAGAGCTACAGCACTTCTGCCCCGCATCACCAGCTCGTGAACTGTCTCCACCTTCTACCCTCATGTTCTTCCAGCAGGATTGTCCAAGCACAGCTCCATGCTGGACAGACCACAGGCTTGCAGTGAGCAAAGCTTAGGCTCAGGCTTGCTAGTGCAGAAGTCCAGCTGGCTCCAGGCATTGCCTGTTCCAGACAATTCCCTTTCTAATACAGAGAGTTCCCTGCAATGCACTTGCCCTGAATCTGTTCTCTAGTTAACACAGAGGACCTTCCCTGTCCTTAATGAATGTTAAGTCAAAGCACTATCTCTGGAAAAAAAATCTGATTTTACATGTGACAGTGTCCAAAACTGTGCTGCAACACAAGATGATGAAATAAATGGCATAGTTTCCTCCCATTTCAGTTTTACTCTACATTATTTTCTGCATTCAATCCTGATGAACCAAGTATCCAGGATTAAATCACAACAGCAAGGAGAAGTTATTGCCCAGTGAATCCTCCTTAATGAAGTCTTCTCCTGTCCCTTTATTTTAAATAAACTCTAAATGCTCATTGCTGTGGTAATTCCAGGGTTTTGTTCCTCCTTCTAAAAATACTGTTCTTTAAAGGAGTTAAAGGAGAAACAGTAAGGATCATTAGTTTCAAATTCTAACTCTATTAGCAGAGTGTAACCAGGAGGCCACGTGTGGAATTCAGATCTTGTGACTCAGCACACGCTGCTTTTCAGCACTGCAAAGGTCAAGCCCAGCCGAGCTGCTCCATCTCCAAAGGCACAGGGAGAGCTCTTGCCAGTGCCCCACTTTGGAGCTCACTTACAGCTACACCTGCTTTGCACAAATAAGCACCATTCAACACCCCAAATCCTAATGTAATTACTGACCACGGCTATTTTCGTGACACTTAAGGTCACTCCTGAGGTTCCAACCTATTCTTTAGGCGTATAATGTGAGAACATCTGCTCCCAGCTCAGCAGACAAGTTAAATATAGCTCCCCAGCACTGCTCTGGCACAGGAGCTTAAGGTCAGGTGAGCTGTGTGCATTTCGTGCAGGGCAAACACTTTCTTGGAGCAGAAGAGGTCTCATGTCCTTTAGAGAAGTGTCCCCTTGGCAGAGCGGTCAGCTGAGACCGAGTATGGCCTCTCTAGCTGCTCCCAGTCCCCAGGCAGCTGAATGCCCTGTGTCCCATCAATGCTGACACAGAATATGTGAAGCATCTACTTCAGCTGGCTTTCAGAAAGATCTGTAATGAATCCCCCCACAAAGTTTATAAAAATAATGCTACCAGAGATTGCACGATATGAACTACTCAAGTCAACCAACTGGGGTTGAGTCCACTGCACTTAAAAGGCAACAGGAGCAGAGTTAGGCCAGAAATGAGCAGAACTACATCCAACTATCCTCAGAAAATATTTATCCTTGCATAGCTGCAGCAGAAAGCTGTAACCAGTACCACAAGAGTTTTCAGCAGAGAACAGTTATTTATACATATAAAATACAGAGCGAGCACATGTGCAGCGTGTTCCACTGCAGAACTCGCTCTGCAAATCTGGTGAATTCACCCTTCCCACAGAAAGCCTTTTATTTCATATATAAATACACACACATCAACACTCCCTGCATTACTAAATTAATTAAATCAGTTTTAGAGAAAATAAGGATGCCACCAAAGCATTTCTGTGCTTTCAGTTAATTAGGAGAAGTTAACTGCCTGCAGATTTGCTGCAGACAATGAGAGGAGATTCAAGCACCCCTCAGCAAGCCCATGTGTAACACACAACCCAGATTGAAGTGACATATTTTTGGTGCCTTACCAAGCAAAGGTACTTTGTTCTGCAGCAGCTCACAATAGCCTGCGGTGAGAATTCCAACAGGATTGCTTGGAACAAACCGTCCTTCCTTCACTAAACGTTCACACGTCCGCATGAGAGTCCCTGAGAACTGAGAAGGGTCCACCCCATAGTCTCTCCAGCCACCAACACCATCTGCCACCCCTGCAAGGAAACACAAAACCACAGTTACCTCAACAGAAATACTTTCCAAAACAAAGGGTTTAATTCTTTGCATCACTCATGATATTTAGTAACTAAACTGTAGGACATAGCACCTGCCTGGAAAGCATTTTTGATTAACAAATAAATTTCAGAGTATTTTTAAGGTATATTCTGGTATCAGCTCCCCAGCAAATCTCCAAATATAACGTGAACTGCTGAAAGAAAGGCAGAAGTCTAACGCTGAGAATGAGGAAGATGGGGGTTCAATCCCATTAACCTCTCATCAATCCATTAAAAGGGAAGAGATTTTATTAATTTTAAAAGTGAAGGTCAACATTTTAGCTAGTACAGAAATGACACAGAAACTCTTCCTGCTATTCAGCAGCACAGTTTTTCCTCAGATGACCTCCTCATCTGAAGGACAATGATTTCTATTTGGTGCTCTCTATTTCTGTAGAAAGTAAATCCCCATTTTCCAAGTGTTTTCCAAAATCCATTTAACCAACACAACGCTGGGACCTCCCCCTTTCAAGGAGAGTTTGTTGCTTACAGCTTCAGCCAAGCAAGAGAATGAAAACTGACTATGATCCAGAGAATTTTCAGTTATTCAAAATAGCCCGGACATCAGAAAATTAGACCAATTCTGCCAAAACCTGGGAAGCTTCTAAGCAACAGGGAAAACAGTGACTGTGGTCACGGAAAGGGGGTGATCAGAGGGAGGTGAGCAGCAGACACGTTTTCTGCTGGTCATTTGGTTCAAGAACTTTGAACTTCTTCCAATTGCCTAAATGATAAAAGCAAAATACAGCTGAAGGTATTATTTGAGATTAGAATGCTACTATGTGGAAATTTTTCCCAAAATCTTTTTGATCCTCAGCACGGGATAAACCATTTCAAGCAGAGATTTCCAAAACATAGTAAAGCTGAAATATGTTCATGATAAAAGCACAAAAAAGTGAATTTCAGTGCTCAGACTGTGCTGAAGGACAGTCTCCTCAGGGAGAAAACTCCATTATTATCAAAGGCATGAAAATGTGAGGGAGGAGATAAAACTCAATTTCCTCATCTCCAAACGCCCTTCACACGGGACACGGTCTGAAACTGAGATGGAAGGTTTAGAGCCGACCTTGGCGTGAACTATAATCTGACAGGAGGTTATGGCCAGATTCTCAACAGCCTATCAACATTAATCAGATTTCTCCCTAAAATAGTGCACAACCTTTTAGACACCTGCTTTGTCCCTCTGCCTTCTCAGAAGAATGTCACAGGAATGCAGATCCCTGCATCCACCTCTTTGAGCAGTCCCTGGGAAGAAGCTCATGAAAGCAGGGGCACTCTCAGAAATGACTTTTCTAGATTCTTCAAGAACAGATTAATCCTCTCCCTGCAGGTGTCACAACCTCAGGTTAATACTGGATTAACCCTTTGCTTTCTGCTGCCACACAGACAAGCCTAGAACAAGAGACCATAAAGGAAAGGTTCTAGATCTGGAACTTGAAACAGAAACTCAGCTTCAGGTTAAAGGATGGTGCTTTATGTGAAGTTACCAGATAAACATTTTTTTCCCCCTGCCCTTTAAAATGAACATAGTCCAGATATATTTCTGCACTGCTTCCCTGACAACAGGGTTAATGCAAGGAAAAGATGTTTGACAAATGCTGCCCAAAGCTCTTGGCTCCCAAGACGGTTGCAAAGAAAGCTCAGCAGAAGTTACAGAGTTCCCTCAAGCGATCCAGAAAATCCTTCTCCATCGGTGTTGGGAAACACTGGAACACAAACACTGCAGCTTTAGCACAGAGTGCCAGAAAGCCACCACAGCAAGCACCTGAGAAGGTCAATTATCAAAACCCATTCCATTTTTAAAGGAAAAACGAGCCCACCATCTGCCTTTCTTTGTTCATTTCTTACTCCAGGCAGGAAATGTGAATCCATAATCATGGCAGCACCCTTCATGCCCTATCCTGAGGCAGGCACTGCCTTTGTCCGTCTGCCTTCCTGCCTGCTTTTTGCAAGCTATAAACAGCTGTGAGTAGGTTCCGCCGGTGCCTTCCAAAGCAATCACCCTCTAGATCCCCCAGCAGCTCCTCTGACTCTCCTGGTACCACAGCTGAGAGGACAGAGGGCCTGATCCCACAGCTCTCCTGTCTCCCCACTCCACCCCAAGCAGACACAGCCACTGCATTCAGGAGCAGCCCTGGGGGCTCCTGTGACAACCCCCAGCAGCTACCACCTCTATTTCTTGGCCTTGCCCCATATGGAAAAGGTGGTGCTTTATAAAGGTTTGGGGCCAAGATGTTTAATCATCCTGTCCAACCTTCAAGATGGTTCTAAAATAAACCCAGCATCTTCATGTTCTGCAATCTCTGTAAACTAAACAGCTTCACCTGGGAAAGGAATATGTGACTTTGAAACAGTTTGAGCAAACTGCTACTGAAATAGATGAAATGAAAATGAGAATAAAGCTTAAGCAAACCTCGTGCTATCTGATATCCAGCAAACAAGGAGAGAAACTGTTTCAAACTCCAGAAGTAGCAAAAACTAAAAACACAGCTTTGATTAACACCAGGTTTTCCCTCTGTCATCAAAAGAAAATTCAAAGGGGTTGCTATTGGCAGGATCACTCCCAAGGAATAATGCCAAGCTCTATTTATATATAATACCTTTGCTTTCATCCAAGAAAAAATAAGGTATATATTCAAAATAATTACCTTTTCAACAAATGCTGAGGTTTTCCTTTGAGCCACAAACCATTGAGTTCCAGTATTAGCCATGTTATAAATTAGGAATCACAGGACATTTAAAACAAACTGCATGGCTGAGAATTGCTGAAATTGCACAGTACACAAACCTTGGGGTTTTTTTTCATTCATGCCATTCAGTAAATGAGAAAATTTTACACAAAGAACATTTCTGTGGCTATTCCTTGTTCAAGCCCATGCAGAAATTACACAAGCATCCACGTGACAGTGCAATGCCTGCAGCCAGATGAAGCACCACTGTAAATAAAGCAATTGAAAATTTCACAATAAATTACTTCAAAAGAATAAATACTTCTCAAGTATTTAACTGTACTACAGAGATCTTTCAGAATCTGAGTTAACACTCCACTACATTGCCTTGTGCTGGAAAACACAAATATGCCTGCCAGATAAAATACTTGCTGTGTGTGTCAATCCAAAACCTGACTTTTCTGCAACTCCTCAAACATTCAGAATATCAAAATCTCTCTCAGAAAACACCTGTCAGGCAGTTACGAGACAAAGCACAAATGACTGATGCTGCAGCACTGAAACCGAGCCAGGGAAGATGCTGGTGGTGAAACTGGTTAAAGCTGATTTCAAAATGCTAAAAGCACCTGGGATAAGATACCAGCTGAAATGCAAATGTGAAGTTGTTCTGCCTGCCAGCACATGAGTTCCCTGCAGAAGCCCAGGGAAAAGCAGCCAGTGCTGAAAGCAGCAATATCTGCTTTTTACCACTCGCATGTGAGTGAGACCCAGGTGTTCTCCTGGCTCACAGCAAATATAAACTAAACAGCCTGCAAGTTCATAACAAAGCCCTGATACTGATCAAACCCTGTTTAATATAAATAATGTTGTGAGGGGCAGTTCTGGTGAGCTGGCAAATTAACCTGCCCACGCTCAGAGTCCAAAAGTACCACCTGTCCCAAAAATCTCTTGAGAGTTGGACATTTTGAAATATTGCATCAGCCAAGAATAAAAATCACACAGAGAAGCAGCAGGCAGGCACAAGGGTGTCAGCAGGAGCTGCTTTTGCATGCAACCACAATTAACTTTCTAAGGCACTCCGCACATCCTACTGAACTTTCAATTTCTTCAGATCCTTACCTGAAATAGCAATGAATCACTGCTAAAAGAACATCAGAAGGATGTATCTGTAACTGAATTTTGCATCAAATATGGAGGCTAAAATGGTAAAAAAGTGCAATGAGTTGCACCACACAAGTCTGAAATATAGCACCTAGTATTTGTCAACATCAGAACTGAGATTAAATGATAAGATTTCCTGTTTTATCAGCGGTGGGATAAATCACACACCTAGACAGGTTCTTCATCTAAACCCCGCTCAATGCCCAAAGCCAGCACTGACCTTCAGCAGCTTCCCTGGATCTGTGAGGGCTGAAGGGTGCCTACCCCCCTCAAGGTTTTGACAAAGAAATAACCCAGTTAAATACAAATCCCTAAGGACAGATGGTGTGTGACTGCTAACAAGTTACAGAAGGGAAGGTTACTTATTCACACTGTTACAGTAAAACTTAAACTACCCTTGCATGAAACAAAGGTTCTGGAAGAGTAACTGGGTAAGTGACAACAAGGAACAAAAAACAAAGGCAAAGTGAGCAATGATCTTGAGGAACAAACTGAAGGAGAAACAGGGAACTGGAAACATTAAATTGTGCATCTACTCCCAGAAGAAAGCAACAGTTCCTTATATCTGTTTTCCCCTCCCACTACAGCACCCTTGCTCCTGAAGCTGATTTTTACCAGGAAGATTTCCTCCCTATTTTATTGAAGCCTGAGAAATCCCTCAGTGCATCTGGGGACCTCCAGGAGAACACTGAACTATAAATTATTTCTGCAGGCTTTATAAAAAATTCCCTAGTTACAAGTACCTAATTTCTCAAGGTGTTCAGTGACTGGAACTGCTGAGGAAGGGCAGGTACTGCGGGCAGACACTGAAATGAATCCCTGCCAGCCTGACCCATCTCAGGCTCAGTATTCCCAGCATGGATGAACCAGAGCAAAGAGCAGATTTTTCCAATGCTTCCTATGGCACAGGTATGACTAATCCTCACCTCCTGCACTGTGCTCAGCTTTGCTGATTTCCCTCTGATTTCTGACAGAACCTGCTCTTCCTTCAGGCCAACATCTGTGTATGAATGGAAAACTGGCTGCCATCAAGAAGCATCAGTAGCATTTACAGCTAAAGCTAGTGTTCAACTGGAAATTCTGACCTCAATACTTGTGTGCAACGTCCTTGCAGAAACTGTGGGAAAGAAGAATAACCAGATATAAGTTTCATTCTCAGAGGTTACATTCGATGCTGCTCCAGAGCAGCTCTGCTGACACTAAAGTCAGCCAGTGACTGTTAATGGGGTGGTTCTCAATCTGCAGTTTCCCTAAAAACGCCAGCACTGATGCTCCCACGTTAGACAGAACATTTCCTGTGACCTGTTACAAACTGAGACACGTGTGCAGCTCTGCAGATCTCTGCTCCTGCCTCTCAGGCTCCCTGAGCTCTCACATGCAGTGGGTGAAAGGTGACTGCGAGGGAGGCGGGCGATGCTCAGCTCCTTTAGTGTGATAAGTTGTGATAAGGCAGCAATCTCTTAAATAGGTATGATACCAAATAAACCACTTAACACAGTCCTCTATAACCTTCAGGCTTCCAAGGAAGGATCCCTCCCTCCTCTACAGCTGCCAGAACAACCTTGACATTTCATCTAGAAATCCTTTTAGGTGCTGAAGTTTACATTTCCTGATGGCACGAACAATATTCCAGGGCTTTGTCACTCTGCAGTTTTACCAACCTCCTATGCAGGCTGCTGATAAAATTTTCAAACCAAGTGCAGTTCCTTTCACTTCAGAGCAGCTGCCCTGCAGCACCCATACTCTCTCCCCTTCCCCCAAAAACTAAAAATCAAAGATTTGCAGCCAACAGAACAATTGTCAAATTTTAACTCTGTGGTGAACAAACAGTTTCCTGCTGCCAGACAGTTTTTCCTCACTCCGGGGGACAGAAATAGTTTGGAAGAGTCAAGTCACAGTGGCTACACCCAGAGTTGTACCCAGCACAGACATTGTATAAGTGATGCTGTCACGGGATGCGCATTGGCTGCAGCAATGTTTCAATAATGACTCACACAACAGCTTGGAAAATCCATAAAAAACCAGCAAAGACATCGGGAGCCTGATAAGGCCAGAACAAGCAAGAAAAGGCAGATCTCAAAACTAAGGGAAAAAACTATCACTAGGATGTGATACCTCAAAATTTCTAGAGGTGAAAACCTTGGCTTTAACTTTTACTTTTGGTAATTTAGTGACATGGCTATAAAACTGTTAAAGGTAATTTTTAAAATTTGGCTCGTTCCCTCTGTAGTAAAAATCCTTCTTGCATGCTAATGAGGAAAAACAGAGGTGTCAGAGCTTTGGTTTTCAGCTTTGAAAAAAACCCAGTATTTCTGTCCTCAAAAGTTCCAAAGGCATCACACATTAAGCAGTACAGAACATCTCCCAAATCTCTGCAAGAGATTTCAATATTCTGAGGATCTGAACACCCAAGACACTGGCAGGGAATGAACAGAAAAGTACATCGAGGTACAAGCAGCAGAGAAAGGAAGCACAGGCCTGAATTGTAAAGCTCTAGAGATTAACATTAGCAGTAAAGCCATTTCCTTTCCTTAGGGTGATCCCTGAGGAAAAACTCCTGTTCTGAGCTTCTCGTTTCTCCCTGCACTCAGAATGGGAAGAAAACAAGCAAAATTGACAAGTATGTTCCAGACAAAAGCAAAAATGAGAGACAAAACCCTCAAGGATTCCAGCACACCAGTAACAGGCCTTATCAAGCCTTGAACAACTGCGGCAGGACTGGAAAGAACCTGAACTTTCATCAGCCTTCTGCTGATCTTACTGTGAAAGGACAAAGCTCAGACCAGAAGACACTGTTAAACATTCAGCCTTTGAACTATACAGCACACGTACAACAAAAGAAGTGTTTAGCATTTTGATTCTGCTGTAAACACACTGCCAAGTCAACTCTTGTTTGACCTAAGAAAATGAATCCCCAAGCACTCATGCCAAGTGGCTGGGAGTAGTTCCTTCAGTGCTCCACCACACCCAGCCCATCCCACACAGGCAGGCTTTCCACAGAGCACTGGCTCCAGAAACTGGCACAGAGGAATGTTACATTCATTATCTGGCCTGGCTTTGTCACTGAAGACTGCTCCACATGATACACTTGAAATTTACCGTGTCAAGTGTTCACTTTGGCTCAAACCACGTGAGCCTCTTCCTAAAATGCCAAAAAATGAAGTTTGAAACCCAACAGTGCAGCTCAGGTAGTTTTGTTGAGGTGCAGAGTTAGGTACTGAGGTAGCACAAAATTTAGGAGGGTCTTAAAAAAATCATGAAGGAACCTCAGAATTGTGATGGGAATGAGAGGAGCTGAGGGCAGGAAAACTCTGGTGGTGCTGAAAATGTCTCTGCAGCAGTGCAGAAGGGCTGGAGAGAGTAGAGAGATGATCCCAGCAGCAGAAACTGGAGAAAACCATCATGTCTGTAAACCTAGGAGCTACAGGTGAAATGAAAGAGCATCATGCTAGAAGCATCAAAACCCACCTGAACATTGCTGGTTTTGCAGAAAGTACAGAGATTTGGGGGTTTCAGTATGTGTATTTTAAAAAGCAATAAACTGACAAAAATAGCTTTATCAGGGGAGAAGTCCCAAAATCAAACAAACCAACACGTTTTCTATTTAAATTATTTGCTTCTTGGTACTTAAGACATCCAGGGTCTGCTGCCCTCTTTGCTGTTTGATCCCTAAGTGGAGCTACAATTCTGTTTGTTTCCAAGTTGCCATGAAAATGAATGCAAAGACCAACTTAGAAATGCAACTCTGCGTTGATTCCAGCAGGAACACAAGACAAACTGTAGGTCCACATACAGTAATTACCAAATATGGCCAAAACCCCCTGAACACCATCAAACGGGGCTAAATCTGGCTCTTCCCCACACCAAGAGTCCACTTCAAAGTACAGGAGATCCTGCATTTCTCTTAAGGGCAAACACCAATGGCTCAGTTATTTATCAGTGCTGGTCTAGCATGAACTTTAAAGGCAGCCAGGGTTAGTCACATGCTAAAGGAAGGGTGTCCAACAGCTCATTCTAATCCCAAAAAAGTTTATCTGGAAGAGGCACCACAGAGAAGATGATGAGTGTCTAAAATGCACCCACCAACATCTTGAGAGCTGTGGCATCGCTCTTACAGTAACAGCTTCCTTGAGAATAACCAGCAATAACTGTTACCTAGCACCAGCTTGCAGCTTCCTGAGGAAAACCTCTGGGCTCCGTTAAATGGCAACCAAGTTACAAGGACAGAGCGGAGCTGAAGAGCCACCAGCCACTTCCACAGCATGAGACAGCACAGTGCAACCCCACCGGTTTAAAATGCATGAATGCAAAACCAAAAAACCACCAAATAATATTAAAAAAAAAAAAAAACAAATAAAAAAAACACAGACGGGGCAGGGAGGAGGAAGCTTTTTTTAAGTGTCAAAGTTTTGGTGAAAATTTGCTTCCGGTAGTTACACCACGACTAACTTGTGCAGAGTGTCAGTCAGCCAAATTCAACCTTGAGTACACAGAAGAAAGGTCACAGCACTGTCAAAAGCAATGTTGCTCATAGTCTGAAGATTCTATTGATTATCCATAATTAGTCACTACTTCTAAAATTTGAACCCCTAAGATTCATTTCGCCAGTGATTCAAAACCAGAGAGCACAATCAGGCCAGAACAAACAACGAAACTGAAGTTTGACATTTGATTCCAGTCTCAATGTCACTCTGCCTTTCACTTGACAAGGACATTGCACGCGTTAAAATCAGGAAGTGCCTCTTCAAACGATCCTGTCTGTTTAAATGCAATGCATGTACACGGGGCTCAGGTTTTAAAGAAAGACAGAAAGTGAAGCGCACTGGGAGTCGTTTCTCTGAGTTTTGGAGCCACCAGGCCTTACAGGCACCCACAGGTGAGACGCCCAGGCTGGGCCCGGACACCCGGCACACACAACCCCGCATGCCAAAGGCGGGCAGAGCTGCAACAAAGAGCCCGAGAGCTTCCTCGGGAAGCTAAAAAAAGCGAACTCATGGTGACACTGACAGGCAGAAGCAGCTCCTTTGTCTGAGACCGGGCGTTGAGCCGCTCGCCATGTGCAGCTCCGGGAAGGAGGTGGGAGTCACACCGCGAGGCCGAAGCCACCTCAGTCCCCGGCCCGGCCACTTACCCAGCACATCGGCGGTGCGGTGCCGCGCCACGAAACAGGCGTCATCCCCGTAGCACATGCCTTTCTTGAGGATGCCCTTGCGGAAATCTTTGCCGAAGCCACAGCTGGCCGTCACCAGGCTGTAGTCGCGGGAGTCCGTCTGCGACAGGCCGCCCAGGACCGCCCGCGCCACCAGCCTGCCGTAGGAGAGCACCGAGAACATGGCGTGGGGCGCCCAGCAGCCGAGCGCCAGGAACGCGGGGAGCCACCGGCGCAGCCGCCTCCTGCCCGCCGAGCGCCAGCCGCAGGGCGCCAGCCTTCCTTCCCCTGCCCGCCGGCCCGCGCCGCCGCCGCTCCGAGCGCTGCCCGCCGCGGAGCCTCGTCCCTCCGGCCGCGGCCGCGCTTCACCCGCCCTCGCCGCCCCTCACGGCCCGCGCGCTGCCCCTCGCGCTGCCCCTCACGGCCGGGCTCGCCGGCAGCGCCCCCGCTCTTCCGCGCCACCCTCCCCGCCCCCCGAGGGGGGCCGTGCCAGCTCCCCGCTGCCCGCGGAGCTCTCGGGGCTCCCTCCGGGCTCGCTCCCCGCCGCCCGCCGTGCCCGGTCAGAGCCGCCCGCGCCGCCCCCGCGCCCCGCCGCCCGCCGCCGCCGCCATCTTCGCCGCGCGTGCTGAGGTGAGCTGAGGGCCCCGGCGCTGGGCGGGGCGCGCGGCCGGCCCCGCCCCCTCCCCGCCTCCCGGCGCGCGTGCGCGGCGGCGGCGCGCGGCCGCCCCCCATTGGCTCTCCGCCCCGCCTCATTTGCATGTTGCGGAACAATAACCGCGGGCGGCTCCCGGCAGCCCCCGCGGCGCCGAGCGGGGTCCGCGCCCCCGCCCCCGCCGGGCCCCCGGCCGCAATTAACGCAATTAACGCAATTAACGTTCTCACGGCGGGCACAGCGCGGCTGCGCCTAACCCACATACTTGCCCTCCACGCCCCGCGTGTCTCGCGTGCTCCGAATAACTCGCGGGGACTCGCTGGCCGCCGGTGCCCCGTGCCTGCCCAGGACGGTTATGTGAGTCACGGCGCGCAGAAATGTCTCGGGTTTTTTTTTGTTCCGAGGATGACTCGCCCTGTTCTCGCCGGGACACAGCCAGCTCAGCCCCGCGCCTGAGAGCCTTCTCTGCGAACCCCCGGCAAGGCTGGCAGTTCATCCATTTTGGTGAAGGAACGTGAAATGCCGAACAAAAGCCTCACGAGGAGGGTGCGGTGTGCAGTCACCGCTCGAACCCCATTAAACCACGTTCGGCGGAGTTGGGAGTGACACAAAGCTCTCGGCTGGACAACTTCAACAGTAACGGCTTCCAGGCATCAATGCTGCAGAGACCCTCAGTACTAAAAAAAAAGACCCAATTCCTCATTTTCTGCGGCTCGCTTTTCCTTGCTGCTCGTGGGTGTGCAAACAATGGTTTTGTCCCCTTGGAAGTTCCCAGCAGGTCGCTCTGCAAATTCGTTTTAATTCCAAGAGGCTGCTACCACTTATATAACAAACAATAGAGGTGTAAATACAGCAGAGGCAGGTGTGAAACCTGCCCCACGAGCTGCTGCAGTGAAAGGAAGAGCTCTGTGCCACAATCCACCACAGAACGCTGCTGGAGCACCCTCGTTATCCCAGGGAGGCGTTTTGCTCCCTGTGCGCCTTGACAGAGACAACATTGCCCCTCTAACACTGCTAAAGGTCTAAAACAATGCGTGAGAATTATCCAGCTAAAGCTGAAATTGTATCCAAACTTATTAAAAAAATGAATCCTCCTGTTAAAACGGGGAGAAAGGGAATGAACACGAGGAGCAGCCCAGGCCCAGAGTGGTGCATTAGGGGATGGCTGCGCAGCTCAATGTGCCAATGTGCTGCAGATAAGGGAGTGCTGCTGCCAGGGCCCGGCAGGGTGTGAGAGCAGACAAACAAGGTGGCTCCTCTCGGTGCCTCACACCCTCCTTTATCAGCAAAGGGAAGCACATATTTGCAGAGCTTCCCCCACAGAATCATTCTTTCCCTTCCTTGAGTCTCCTCCTTCCTCTTCCTCGTCCAGGTCCTGTCTAGCTCAAGTCCAGCCCTTGTTCTGTGCTGCTGAGTGCCCTGAGGCAGCTCGGGTTGGTGCAAGGTGACCTGTCCTGCATTACCTGGCTGTGCTGCTCAGCTGTGATCACCCCCAGCTAAAGCTGAGCTCTCCATGCCTCAATGCTGAGTTTTCCAGGGCTGGAAGGGTTCTCTCTGTGCCACTTTGCCCAGCAGCCACGGCTCAAACGCTGAGGAACATCGTGAGCTCAGAGCTGACAAACTCATTTGGCAGAGCACGACTCTGCTTCCCTAATGCTCCCAAGCCAAGGCACACCAGGAGCTCTTCACACTCCTCCATCCTTGAGAGTCTTTGAAACAGCCTCCCTGGGGAAGTGGTGGAGTCACAATCCCTTGAAGAGTTCAAAAAATGAGCAGATGTAGCACTTTGTGACACAGTTTAGTGGGCATGGGGGTACTTGGTTGAAGGTTGGGCTTGATCTTGGAAGTCTTTTCCAATCTTAATGATCCCAAGTCACCCACCCAAGTCTGTCCAGACAGCCAGACACCTCAAAATTTCCATGGTAATTAGTAACCTTTGATGAACTCCGTCACTCCTGCACGAGGATGTTGTGCCCAGATGAAAAACTGCTCCTGGTTTTCATTCACAGGATCTCTGAGCTCCTGTGAGACAAAACCCCAACTATTTTTAATAAAATGCTTCAGAACTGGTTTCCTCCACTGTTCAGTGTCAGCCTGGATAGTTCTCCCTGCAAATCCCTCGCAGCCCATGCCCTGCTGCCTTACTCAGTGTTATTCTTGTACCCTCAGAGTTGATATCCTGCCAAGTGATATTTGTTTAAAATTCCCCAATGCACAAATTTGGCACAAAAACTGGACCAAAGGGCATCCCCCTGGTTACTGCAGCTGGGTGGAATCTTCCCACCTCAAAGTCCAAGATCTATTTACATCAGCTCACTTAAGCTGCAAAAACAGAATCAACTCTTCCCGCTAGGCTTGTCCAGACCAATAAATGCACTGGGGGGTGCAAAGCAGAGGTGCTGCACAAAACAATCAACTGCTGAAGGCACAAGCAGGTTTCCAGCTTGTTTTAAAACTGATTCAGTGGTAGCTGACGTCAATCCTCCCTCCCAAGTATCTGAGCCCTGAGATTGGAGTGTGATAAATGTTACCTGTAATGCCATCTGCTGTACAGACTGCCCCAGCTCCTCACTATTTATTTAAGGGCTAATCTTGTGCTAGACCGAAATGCAGTTTATTTCAGCCTGGTTTGACTTTGTTTGGACTCTGATTCCAAATGCCTGTCCACTCGGACTTGTAAAGTGATCTGTCATAGGGCAAACCCCATGTCAGCCCTGAAAAGATGAAGTTCAGGACAGCACAGCTGGATTAAAAAGAAAACTAATGTGAGAAGGACCACATGAGGCTTCCCACGTGAGGAGCCAAGAGAAGATGCAGAGTCAGAAGATCACCAACAGGAATCACAGAATGGTTTGGAAGGGACCTCAAAGATCATCTCATTCCACCCCTGCCATGGGCAGGGACACCTGCCACTATCCCAGGTTGCTCCAGCCTGGCCTTGGACACTTCCAGGGATGGGGCAGCCACAGCTTCTATAATGCTTGAATGCACATCAGAATCTTGGTGCTGAAACTGTAATTGGAACAGTGACAGAGTAAATCCCTGAACGTGTTTTTTAATAAACAGGAATCTACTGCCTCTCAAGTTGCTTGAATTTTCATTTTCTAGGACCTCCCCCATAAGGATCACAGTGCTCTTTTAATTATTAATTAGCTCATGTTGACAGGATAAATTAATCTCTCTGCTGGAGAACAAGCATTATGTATTGATGTCCTGATCTTATCCTACACACCTGGAGTTGCTCTTTGGAACCTGTTCCAGAAGTCCAACACCAGGGTGAGTTTTATGCTGGGGAGTTTTTCGAATGCTTTTTCTTAGATGCCTTGCCTTTCTCTGCATGACAAAGGTGTGTTTTTTCCTATAACAGCAAGTATTTTAAGTGGATTTAGGTGAACTGTTGCTGTGAGTGAAGCCCTAAAAAAAAAAAGGTCACGAGAAAAGCAGATTAATTCCATCCTACTTTGCTTTTGAACAGTTGCCCACTTCCATTCCATTTCAATGGTAGCTGCAGTAAGAATTAATACCTCTTTATTCATCCAGCTCCTGCCCACATTCATCCAGGGTGCAATCTGTGCTTTCAGATTTCAGCAAGGCTTGGTTTTCATCTTGGAGTCTGGTCCCCCTGTGCACCATCAGCTTTGCCAAGTAATTCCCCGTGCAAGAAGAATGTGTTAAATTCTGTTTTCCCCCGTGCAACGCCATCAGCCCCTTTTTACTGGTTCTAAAGGCATCAGAAGCATGTAAACTAACAAATAAGGGTGTTTTGGTATCAATTACCTCATGACACTGCAGTGGAACAAGGACACACATCACAACCAGTGATGATAAAATAAACCAAGCACCACTCTCCTTCTTAGCCTGCAAAATTCCAAGTTTTCAACTCTGCAGGACTTGCAGGGAGGAGAAACATCTCCATCCTTGTTAACTGACCATGTGGGAGTTTAGCCAAGGAAGCTGAAGGCCCTGAAGCAGCTCCATGCAGAGGGAGGTTCTGTCTCAGCCACGTGTTGCAGCTGTCCTTCAGCAGGACTGCCTGTCTTTGCTGTGGGACGGTGAAAGGGATGGAGATGTCGAGATGCCCAGGATTTCCTCCAAACACGGGCACATTTTCTCTTCAGTCCTGGTACAGCCTCGGTGAGAAGCAAGAAAATAAAAGTTCGGTGCCATTTTTACAGGTCCTTTTCAAAATGGAAGTGTGTGGAGTCACTCTGAGCTTGGGAAAAAAGAAAAAAAACAACCAACAAACAACCCCAACACCAGCAGCAGCATTTTGGCTACCTCAGGAACAGCAGAGAGACTGAAAACACCAGCTCTTCATCCCCATGGAAGAAGGCAAACACAGAGATTCTGGGGTACATGTCACAAGGAAGGCAGGCTGCAGGTTATTTCTGGTGAGGTTATTTTGGTGTAATTTCTGAGGCACAGTGGAGCACAGGGGGCTCTCACCTTTGGAGGAACGAGGCCTTTCCATGGGTCAGGATGACTCCAGGCTTTGTTCCACATGACTGGAGCTGTTTCAAACCCAGCTCTGATAACACCAAAGGGCCTCGGTGGCCTTGTGTGACTCCTCCCTCACTCCTGGGGTGTGGGCACGGCAGAGGAGGGGCACTGTGCAGTTATTTCCATTTTCAATGGGTGCAGCTGGAGTTTTAGAGCTTTTGGGAGCTTTTGGTGCCTCCCCTTCAAGGTGAGAATAATGAACCTGGTCAGGGAAATAAAAACAGATCAAAGAATTTTTAAGGCTGGAAAAGATCTAAGGAACCCTAAGGAACAATGATAATTTAGTCACTCTCTAGCCCAGGTTGTTTTTTTTTTTTCCAAATTAGTAAAAAAATAGAATAATTTAGGTTGAAAAAGACCTCAAAGATAACTGTGCACAAGAAAAGATTACTAATGACCACGGAATATGCTCACTGAGCACTGAGGACACACAGCATCTTCAAAAGGAGAAACTTTAACACTTTAAAAATTACTTTGGAAAGATTACTAAAAAAAAAGTTGCAAAAGTACGTGAAATATAGTTATAGGTACATAGAATCTAATAGATATTTTGTATGTCACAAGGGGCCTTTTTTTTTCCTTTCTTTTTTTTTTTTTTTTTTTTTTAATGCGGGGTCTTCTAAGAGTTTTTCCCAAACCACCTTCGTGGGTTACACTCGGATCGCTACACCTGAAACCCTTCCCTGGCTCTGAGGGGGGCACCGGCCCCTCATCACCGCCGGGCTGTTCCTCAGGGCGCTGGGTGGCACAAGCGGCCTCCTGGCACCACCACGACGGCCACACCCAGCCAGAACCCTGCGCGGGGCCTCTCCCCGAGGCTCCCCGCGCTGGGGGGCGATGAGGCAGCCCGAGGGCGGCTGCAGGAGCCGCAGATAGCCGGGGCCGTGCCCGGGGCCGTGCCCTCCCTGTGCCCGCCATGTTCCCGGGGCGCCGCCCTTCCCCTCCGCCCGCCAAGTCTCGCGAGAGCGGGCCTCGCCCTTCCCGTCATGCCCCGCGCTCCCTGGCAACGCGCCGTTGCTAAGGGCGGCCGCCATGGCGGCGCCGCCGGGGCTCGGGGCTTTCTTCGTCCTCATCCTCCTCTTCCTCCTTCCGCCGCCGCCGCCGCTCCGGGCTGCAGAGCCGGCCGCGGAGCCCGCAGATACTCGTGATGCCGCACAGGCGCGGGTCCGCAGCGCGCCGGCCCCGGTCACGGACGGTGGGTGCCCTCCGGGCGCTGCGGGCACCGGCGGCGCTCCCCGGCTGAGGGGAGCCCCGCTCGAGGCCTCCCTCGGGCATTCGGCCTTTGGCCTCCCCTTCGCATTGCGGCCCCTCGGGACGGGCACACGCGCCCGGCTTCTCCCGGGGATCTCTGCAGCGCTGCTCGGGCACCCTGGGAGCTGCAGCCGAGGCCGCTCGGAGCCTCCTCAGGCAGCCTCAGCCAGCCCTGAGCTGCCCGCAGGCCCCGGGCACGCTGATGGGGGCACGGACATCGCGCAGCAGGACATTCCACAGCGCTGAGGGTCGGTGGGGGTAGAGGGCAGGGGCTGCTGCCCACCCAGCGCTGCTCTGGGCACAGAGGGCAGCTCCGACCTGGCACAGGAGCCCGGGCTGCCCCGGTGTCCTTGGGGAGCTCCAGCACAGCCCGAGCTGGATGCACGCTTTGCCCCAGGCGCTGTGGATACATTGTCATAAAATTAGAGCTCACAAAGTTTGGTTACTGTGTTCTCAGAAGGTGTTTCCCGCTGTATAATTTGCTACACTTTTATATCACTTTTTTTATAGAGTGGTGTTGCCCTCAGCTGAGCTTTTCATGGGTTACTTGCCGAAGGAAAGCCACCCCAGTGCTACATCCTTAAGGAAAAGGGACTTAAATCCCTAATCTCACAGGCATAACCTTGCAATGTAATCGTCCATGTTTAAACTTCTCTGTTTACAGGGTGAGCTAAGGATCCAGAGCTGAGCTCAGCCAACAGAACAGTCAGAACTTCAGAGATTCCAGGAAATACCTGGATGCCGTTCAGGTGGTCAGAGAACATCCAGGGGGGCACAGGGAAACAGGCAGCAGTCAAAGTGAAATAAAGGAATTAGTTATGAAAATATTCTTTGAATGTCTTTCTTATAAAACACTGGCCTTGATTTCCCTCCTTCTGTGCTATTCTCAAGTCTAGATTAATTATAGAACAGCAACTCTCAAAAACACTTCAGTAGAATAATATCTGTTCTTTGAATTTATAAACTTGAAGACCTCAGAAAGTTTGAAGAATTTGCCAAGTGTATTTTACTGAGCCAGTTTACAGAATTATTGGCAATTACTCTGTCTGTGATTACAATATTTCACAGAGAGAAAAAATAGTTTCAAAGAAGTCAATTGTGGTTGTTTTGGCACATCAGGGAAATGTATTCCTGGACCCTGAGCCATCCTCAAAACTTATAAACATCTCTGCTCTTTCAAAATGTTTTATTTTTCTTCCCAATCAGCTGAAATAAGCAGATAAACACACCTTGTTGGTATCTCTTTTTTTTTTTTTTTCCTCTGCAAGGCTGAGCAGATTTTCACACCTCCAAAATCCCTCTTGAATTGGGGTTTTGCTTCTCAGGGAACAGTTTTTAGTACGGCTTGGTTTTGTCCTCGTGTTCCAAATAAATTTGCTCAGCAGCAGAAAAGCTGGCTTTTAAAAATAACTTCAGGAAAACATGAATGTGGAGAGGACTTTTGGCCGCTATCAGAACCAGGGCGAGGTGAGCAGTGGAAGTGTTTGTGCCGTGCTGTGAGGTGTCCCCGCTGCGCTTCTCATTTCACTCTCTGCTGCAGTTGCCAGGCTCTGTGTGTGCGACCTGCTGGTGGCACGGTGTGACACCAACTGCTGCTGTGACCCCGACTGCAGCGCCGAGGACTTCAGCCTCTTCACCGCGTGCTCGGCCCCGGTGGTCATGTGAGTGCAGAAATAACCAGAATGCACAAAATCCTTCTTCATTTGCTGCCTGTCCTCTCCTGGGAGCAATTCCCACTCCTCCCTGCTGCTGTCCTTCCTTCCTCCAGCCCCTCCTGCTCTCTGTCCCCAGCCAGGCAAGCAGCAAATCCTCCTCCCACCCAGTTCTCTCCTCATTCCCTCTTTGCTCCTGTTTCCCCGTGCTCCTCCCTGCTGGCATTTAGGTGGTGCTGCTTTTTTGGGGTAAGAATGATGCATCTTTAGACTTTGATCAGTGCAGTGTCTGAGATTTAAGAAAACTGATCCCAAAGGACCAATCCGGCCACTCCTGTAGGTCACCAGTTTTTATCAGTGAATTTATCAATGACCTCTTTGATTACATTTATGATATCAGCCACACAATCAGTTCAGAGCTTGTTGAAATAGTATGAGCGTTTTTCTGACCCTAATTTTCCAAGTCACCATCCCAACCTGCTCCCCCACTGCCACTTCACAAACAATAAAATGTAACATTATACCAAAAAAAGTAAAGCCAAGAGTTGTTTCTTTGCTATTTAATCTGAAAACACCTTCACCCAATTCCATCTTCTCAAAGAGGAGTTAAGAAAGCTCACTTCAAAATAATAATGTGCAAAAAATCCTCTTGGTGACTTCTCAGAACAATAAGTGCAGCTTTCCAACCCACCTCCTGTATAAATTATGCCGATCTGAGCACTGGGTTTATTCTTGGTGCTTTGGAATTTGAATTAGCAGTCATGCCAGACTGTGGTTTCTTATTGTTCTGGCACACAAAAGACTCCTGCTCCCCATTTATAGATATTTATATAGATCAGAAAGGTCTAATCAACACCCTCCTGAGTGACACTTTAATTGCCTAAGATGACTGTGCTGCCTTTGTCAACCTGAAATGCCTCAAATGAAATTGTGTTTCTTTGCCCAAATTCTTTTGTGTAAAAGGTTTTTTTTTTTTTTTTTTTTTGCATGAAAAGCCAGGGGATTTTCAGTGCCTGCAGGTGTTGTGGGTCTCATTATTTACATCAGAGTTTATCTACATTTGCATGTTTGTATTCTTTTGGCTGATCCCAAGGCAGAGGCCGTGAGATCTCTGAAACAGCAGCAGAAAGGTTTGATTTATGGTGGGATCCTGTTGGGTTTGATTTATGGTGGGATCCTGTTGGGTTTGATTTATGGTGGGATCCTGTTGGGTTTGATTTATGGTGGGATCCTGTTGGGTTTGATTTATGGTGGGATCCTGTTGGGTTTGATTTATGGTGGGATCCTGTTGGGTTTGATTTATGGTGGGATCCTATTAACAAATGACTTAACTCGTGGAAGAGCTTAACTCCAGGCTTCAAAATTTCTGAAAGTCATTTCACTTCTCCAGGGCCTGTCCTTAGCTGCTCTGTGCTGCTAAATCCCAGTTTCCCAGGGATCATCAGCTGGTGTTTGTGGCATGTGGGACACCCCAGTGCTGCCAGGCTCTGAGCTGGCACATTCTCCTGCAGCT
This sequence comes from Motacilla alba alba, assembly GCF_015832195.1. NCBI lineage: Eukaryota > Metazoa > Chordata > Aves > Passeriformes > Motacillidae > Motacilla > Motacilla alba. Next base: position 10,574,336 of record NC_052030.1, on the reverse strand, counting down.
CTGGGCTCTTGGTGAGCCTGTGGCACAGCCCTAAACACTTCTCCAAGACAGGCTGGGTTATTTCACCTCCTATTCCTCACTCTGCCATTTCTTTCACATGCATCTCAAGCAGGAATTTTCCCATTCCCTGCTCAAAATTAATATTGTTCCAACATCCACAAAACTGACCTGTTTTCCTGCTCTGACATCCCACTTGGGTTGTAGGAAGGAAAGTGCTGCTGAGCTGTGTGTGGCCTCTGGTGCAGCCCTGCATTTTTGGGGTCTCAACCATCTGGATCCCACCCAGTTTGGCATTTTCTGTCTCATATTGTCCCTGGTTTTCCCTCCCCCAGTCTCTTTCTTACCTTCCTTCATGCTGCTGCTCACAGTTTCCTCTGCTGAATAAAACACGTTGGAGAATTCTCTATTATTTGTTAATAAGCACAGAGTATAAAACAATAGGAACCTTCTAAGGATGCACAATTGTTCTACAAATCATGTTCAATTCAGTAATTTCATGCTTTTAAAATTTTTCTGGTGCTGCCTCAGTAGATTTAAAGAACTTTAAAATCTGGTCAACACTAAAACCTAGTGGATCATTGATTTATTTTGTTTCTTTGCAGAGGTGACAGCCAGCTGTGCAGTCAGAAAGCTGCTGTGTATTCTCTTGATGTTGAAGCAAATCCACCAGAAAGGATATTTAAATTAATTGACCAAGTCAATCCCAGTATTTTCTGCATTCATGCTACAAACTGTAAGTAGAGTTGTAGGCAATATTAAGCATTGTGGTGTTATTTTTTTGTAAGCTCTTTAGGTACCAGAAAAAAACTAAATTTAAAACTATTTTTATTTTATTAAACCTCTCAAGAAACTGGTAATTCTGTCTGCTCACAGTCCTTATGTTGTGATCCTTTCAACTTGTGAAAACATAGAATTAAACATCTGGTACTCTTGGTCTTCTCTGTTGGAAAAACAAAATAGTTTGGGGTTTTTTTTTGTAAATAATTTAGCATCTTAAATAAATCATGTTTAAAGTTGTCTCGTTGTTACTAAGTATTGTTTCTGTATCTTTTTTTTTTCCTTAAATTATCTCCTTCTTTAAATATTTTGACAGATAAACAAGCCCTGTACCTCAAATCCCCCGAAATCCCAACTGCAGAAAATTTTGATAATTTGCTTGACAAATTTGGAGGTGCCACTTTCAGTGCTGAGCCTGACAGCTGGATTTTGGATACAGATGCTCAAAATCCCCCTGAGGCAAACGAAACTTCCAGATATGAGGTAAATTCTCTCCGATTCAATAGGAGGTAAATTATATTTGATGCAATTAGTATTGGATTATTCCAGAAAGAAGAAATCAGCAATGTTTGCATCTGCTTTTAAATAATGCAGTTCTGCTGGAAGAAGCAAAATTTATATTGGTCTTTAAATATAGAAATGTAAAAAGAAGAAACGTAATGTTTTGTGTTTAGTTACTTAAAAAGTGAACTAGATTTTTAAGATCTTTGAAAAACAAGACACTTCTCCCCTGCTATTTTCAGCATCAAGCTGTAGCAGTGACTGAAATATTGCTGCACAAAGCATTATTGAGAGATCCTGGGGAAATAAGTACTGCTTTTATTCATATTTGTTGTCAATAAAAATGGGCTGAAACACACCTGTGTACCTGACTGTGGTTTTTATTTGGCAGTATGGGGTTCCTGTCCAGACAGAGGATGCATTTCTGAGGCTGCCAAGTCCTGTTGTCTCTTCTTGGTGCTCTGATGCAAATCCTGCAGGTTGGAAAGTGCACTTGAATCCCAGATTTTTGCTTTGTAGTACTGTGCTTTTAGATTAGTCAGTCAGAAATCTGGCACACTCCCCATGGAGAATTCAGCTAAAGTTTCACAAGCAGATAATTTTCAAATCACTTCTGTTTCTCTGTTTGTTTGGTTTTTTAAGACATAGAATGGAAATTCTGTTGCATCTCTATTAAACATTCAAAGTGAGATATGTAAATCCCTGAGAATCTTGTTAAAATCTTGTTTATCCAACAAGAAAATGTTCTGTTTGGCATAATTGCTTTAAGCAAACAGTGCAAGGGTGACACCCTGAGGGAGGAGGGGTTTGCACCAAGCTGCTGGGCAGCTTCCCTTTGCCCAGAGGTTCCTCTCCAAGTCAGATTTGCAGGCTGAGATCTGCATTTGAACCTTTCACACAATTTCCTGAAAATCTACAGAGGTGGAGGTGAAAAAAAAACCACAACCAAACCCACGCCTGCATTTCCCAAAGCCCACTGTCGTCATTAAATGTGGTCTCAGAACAGTCAGGGTGGTGATTACAGGACTGAAGTCTGCCGTGAAAGAAAAAAAATCTTATTAAGAGATTCAAAAATTAATTTTCATGAAGCTTTTTCTACTTGTTAAGAAGTAATAATTTTTCTCATAGCATTTTTTTGAGAATATAAAAAGCTTCATTCTTCAAAGCTCACATAAAACCTTACCTGCAATAGAAATGACATTTACTTTCAATTTTGCTGGTACCTAAGTTCTTGTATTGTTTCTCATTTATGCTTTTCATAATTGCTCTTTCACTTCCTCCAGTAATACTTGGTGACTTTTTTTTCCCCCAGCGTTTTTAGTAAACCAAGCCACAAAATGCATTAGATCAGTAAGTGTGGAAAAATGTGACAGCATTCAAGCACTTAGCATGTTGTTTTATATCAACTCCAGCATTTTGGCAGTAAGTATGATTTGAAACAGTCATCTAGCTGAAATACTCCTATTTTATATCTTTTACATCTGCAGAATGAAGTAACTTCTGTTTGCTGAGGGATATTGTGTTTTATTTGTATTTTTAAATTGTGGGTTGAGAAGAAACATCTCCTTCTACAGCAGACTTTTATACAGAAAGCCTTTGGGAATGTTTTTATTTCAAGCTTTGGTAACAGAAGCATTTACTGTTCTCTGCTTAGCCAAATATAAATAATATAGTCAAAGATAAAGTAAAAAATAATAGTTTTGAAGAGCCAAGGTTGTGGCACTGAGCTAGTGCAGTTTCATGTTCCTGTGCATGTTCAGGCTTTTCCAAGAAGCCCATTTATCAGAGCACATAATTCTAAGAAATCTGAGTTTTAAAGGTTTTTGTACTGAAAGGAACCTGTCAGGTTTAATCCTGTGCATCTGCCCCTTTCCTCCGAGCCTCAGTTTTTGATAGTGGGGGCTGACACTTCTTTATGCTGAGAGCAGGTTTCTTTGGATCCTGCCTGCTAAAATCCAGTCTGGGGTTATTTTTCAAAGCTTTGCCTACTTTTTCATCCCTTTCTCAACTGGGGGATGATGTCTTCTGTACAAATAAATCCCCTGTAAGGATATTCAAGAAGACAAAGAAATCACTCATGAAAAAAATGAACCTGAAATGCATCATACCTTAACCTGATGGTTCCTTCCAGAAGGTGAAGGTTGTAAAGAAACAGCAACCTCTTCATCATTAAAATCATTTCAATTTATGTAATTATTGAAATTCATTTAATTAGCAGTGAGTAACTGCTTAAAGACCCCTTCCAGTCTGCTCACAGATTCAAAGCTCCCAAAGGCAAGGAAAGCCCACTAAGCAGTTCACACCCTCACAGATGGGATCATTCTCCTGCTCCTTCAGGATCTCATTGAAATCAGCCAAGGATTGCTCCCAAATGTTGGCTTTTCATCTTCCTGCTGTGGAAGAAGTGGAGAAAACTCTGCCTCAGAAGGGCTTTGAGTGTCTCCATGTCCTCCTGAAATTGGTTCTTGTTGGCTGCAGGACCAGAAAAGAGCAAGAATGGCTCAGGCTGGGCTCCAGCAGCTGAGTGGGTTTGATTTAAAGATGAATTCCCTTTCCTGACTGGAAAATCCATAACCCCTTATCCCTGTGCTGCTTGCCAAGGCAATGGCTGAGCTTGGGAGGGGTCAGAGTTCTGCCCAGAGCACGCTGGATGTTAGGAGGGATCTGCTGCAGGAACTGGAGAAGCCTGAGAAGCTGCTGGAGATGCTCTGTGGGAAGGTTCCCTTCCCAAAGGGAGCTGGAGGTGGGATGTGACAACTGGAAAGTGATGGCACTGGGGACAGGGTGGCCACAGGGCAGAGCAGGAGCTCTCCCGGTGCCAGCAGGTGGAGCTGCCGGCAAAAGAAACGGCAAACCAGTAACTGAGGGAGCCTTACTGGGAGCACTGGAACAGCGGGTCCTACAGAAAGCCCCATGCCCAGGAGCCCACCCTCCCTGCCAGGATGGGCAGCTGGAGTGAGAACAACATTTTGGGAATTGCTGCAGATAAACTCTGCTCCCTGCCCTGGCCTGAGCAGCAGACCCAAGGAGGGCTGGGGATTCCTGGAATCTCCCAGCAGGACTCTCACAGTGGAGCTTCACCCACACCATGCTTGGTGTGGTGAAGCTGTTCCTGCCTTTCCTGCCTCCCTGCTGGGGGGAAGCTGAGGCAGCAGCGTGGCTGCAGTGCTGTCTGCCAGTGACCTCCAGTGACACCATCCATCACCCCAGTCATGGACAAACAGAACTTTAGGAGTGGTGCTCACTCCTCCTAGCACCATTCCCTGAAGGATGAGTCTAATCTTTGCAGAGATTTTTGTTCATCCGGCTCATTCTGATGGCTGGGCTGTACCTTGGGGTGATAAATGTGTGACAAACTGTACCTGCACCACCTTCAGGTCTGCAGCTCCCAGGAATGTGTTCCCTGCTGGGGCAGGAGATGAGTCACTGCTCTCAGTATCCCATCATAATTCTGCAGAATTGCTTCATGATCAGAGTCCAATCCTTGCTCCCTTCCCAAAGATGTGACTCAAACATTCATTAGAAAGTCAGAAAAGTAAAACCTTTGACAAAACAGTGCTCCATGGGAGTATTTTTACCTGATTGATGACCTTGGTCTGACATTTCTGCCTTTCCATTAAATATTTTTGGTGGAACTTTTCAGTGGGGCAACTGTATAACAAGAGAGACACTTGCTTCTCTTGTATTGGTTTAGAGACTATGAAACTATGGAACAGGACAACAAAAGTTCTTCATTTCTTTGGGAAGCACAGCCTGGCAGGCTTCCTAAACTGGTGGTCTCTGAATAATTCTAAAAGTCAGAAGAAGGAGGGAATTGGATTGTGGCAGTTCTTTTCATGCTTCCTGGATACTCTGCTTTATATTCAATTAACTTCATAACATAAAAATGATTGTTATGAGAAAGAGTTAAATAGACAAAGCCTTACCTGCTTTACTTGACTGCTATATGCAATAGGTCAGACCTTTGCTACTGCTTTAATTTGTCCTTTTATTCTCCCTCAGGTGCCCAAATCAAGTCAGATGGTAAGTATCCTTCTAAATTAGTTGGAAGAGCTGTGGGCAAAATTCTTATTAAGTTAGAGTCAGTGGGAATTTTTCACTGATTGATCAAATCTTTACATTAAAAAAATTACTTCATTTGCTATCAGTAATGATACTTAGCAACTCCAAGATAAAATGCTGCCTGCAAATACTCAAGCCTGATACATTCCTCTCATATAAAACTCTCTCTTTTCAAGAAAATCTCTTTATTTATTTAAACCCAGAGCCTTTGGTTGAGCTTCAGCAGCACTTGTAACACAGCAGTTGTTCAGAGAATTACTGCATGCTGTTGCTGTGGAACAGAAAAGGTCACAAATATAATAACACAGAAAGAGCCAAAGTTAATTATACCCAGTGTTCAGAGCTGACACGAGTCTGTTTTTCAGGTGAATATTGCTGTCCAGTCCATAGCTGTCCAGTCTCTGAATGGAATGAGGACTTTACTGAGCAGTAGTGAAGACCTGAGGCTCCCAATGGTTTTGGATGAACTGTGCATCAATGCAGTTCTTGGGGTAGGTCTGGCAGCCTTTTCCTCCTCAGAGCTGATGGAAAGCATCTGTGCATCAAATCACTTCTGATTCCCAAGCTGCAAAGCTGTCAGAAGGCCTTGCAGCTTCCATATATTGTGACATCTCCAAAGTAAATGTCATGGGTGAAGCACGGATTTTGGGTAAAAGGGAGTGTTTTGCAACACAATAATAACTCTGTGCAATATAACATGGAGCCAGGCTGAAATCCTGGTGTTATTTCTGTGTATGTGGCAGAGCAGGCAATGACATGAGTTTGGAATTTACTTTATGCTTGGGAGAAGATGATTTCAGGTGCACTAATGACAGGGAGAGGAATAGATGCTGCACATCATCTTTGAATTTTAAAGTACATGAATATTGTGTCTGTGCTTAGGTTTATCAAGAAGTCAGTTGTGAAGAGGCTCCAGTCTCTAGAGGATAAAATCCATCCCCACCCTGGAGCTGAGTTTCTTAAGCAAAGAAGAAAGAAAATACTTGCATGGTTTAATTTTTTTTTTCTAGTTTCTCTTATGTATTTATCTAAATTAATATCTAAAATGTTTAATTTTCAGGTGAATTATCACATTACCTACACAGACACAGGAGAAATAATAGAAGCAGCTGCTGCTTTTGTCTTGGGGGCAATTAGCAGAGAAGCACTTTCAATAGAGCAGAGCTTCGAAATCAGCTTCACTCAGGTAACTGTGGAGATGTCACGGGTGACTTGGTAAAAGACATTTAATTACAAAACTTATTAAACTTGAATCAGAACAATTGTTAGCAGCAAGGTAAAGCAGAACTTGCCCTGGATGCCCAGATGAGGCAGCATTTCAGAGCTGGGCAAGGAAGGCCTCCAAAATCTGTTACATTTATGAGCCCCAGCTTGTGACTGTGACAGAGAAAGCAAAGCCTTACTTACAGTCTTGCCCTCATCATTCAAGGCAGGTCATAATCCTAAAATAACTGAAATATTTCTGTGTTTTCCAACCACTTCAGTGCAGGATAAGAACTAAAGCTCTGTTTGCATTGCAGGAAAATACACAGCCAGTTGCTCTCAGTGGCAATCCTGGTTATGTTGTTGGGCTGCCTGTCAGAGCAGGATTCCAGCCTCAAGGATATCCTTTCCCTGCTGCATTTCTGTTTGCTTCACTTGCTCTGGTCCATCCTCACCAACCCTTTCTAGCACGGACATCTATGAAATACATCTGTTCTCTACCAAAAATAAAAATGTGCTTTCCTGGCTGTGTTTGAGGAGGGAATGACTCAGTCCTGACTGCAATCTCCTGGGACTGTGTAGTGAGGTACATTTAGCCCTCCATTGCACACCCTGGTGCTTTTTCACACCGTGAGAAGAATCTTGAGCCATTATAGCATTTGCAGCTATATTTTAAGGATATGATTAAGAATTCTTTTTTTGTCCTGATAACCATCAAGCATTTAATTTCCCTTAACTGTGTGTTACATCTGGCATCATTCAGAGTAGTAACAAACACAGCCAGCTCACCATTCTGCGCAGCACATCCACCCAGGACTGCCTGGCAGCACAGGGAGCCAGAGCCCCAGTATTATTTGGTTATAACATGATATCAGGCTGTAAGTTACGGTAAGAAGTTTGTTGGTTTTTTTTTTAATTTAATGCTTTTAACCCTCTGACAACCCTTTCCCTTTCCCTAGGCTCTATTCAGGTCCTGGGCCATTTATACAGCTGGAGGAGTATTGAGAATGGAGTATTTAATTATAAAAAATGTCATTTAATTAACAATGGTCTTTCTCTTGGAAAGATCGTGTACATTAGCAACTGTAGCCAGAAGGCTTGAACAGAGCAGAGGGCAAGGAGAAATGATGACTGTGCCAAACCAATGGATTTTGCTGTAACTCATCTTTTTCTTTTTTGTTTTCTGAAAGAATTACAGCAGCTATGAAATGCCAGCCTTTGGCTCAGACCCTCCTTGATGTGCTGAAGGGCCAAAGCTTTCCTGAGTACGTGGCCTCATTTGGGAATTCTCAAGCCCAGGATGTGCTTGACTGGGTGCCAATAACTCAGCTCCACATCTCAGAACAGGTGAAGTGAAACCACTTCCACCCCTCCACCTTCACGAGATCTGTGCCTGTGCTGCAGCACCAGCTCAGCTTCACACCCTAAAAATGCAGGAACCAACTGGAGGAGAAAATGGGGCTGGGAATGCAGAAATAAGAAACTCATGGAATATTCACAGAGAGTTTCATTCTTGCTGCAGCAGTTATATTTAATCAAGCTGGTATCCAGGCACCTCAGCTGTGGATCAGGGCAAAATATTGGGTAGAAAATGAGTTGTTTAAATACAGGCTGGAATGTTGTTCTTCTAAGGATGAAGCCCCAGAGGTGACGGAGGGAAGGAACAGAATCAGGGTTTCCTCTCTTACTCCAGGCCAGGGCAAGAGACAGAGAAGCACAGTATAAGACTGTGGATGGTCTCTTGCATGCTTCTGCAGCTAAAGAGTGAATGGTTTCTGTAGCCAGAAGTGTGAGAGTTCAAGGAGAAATGCATAAAAATATTTAACATTGTAGCCTTCAAAATTCTGCCCTGGCAGAGTTCAGGATTTTGTCCTGCCCAGCAACAGTGCAGGGTCCAGCTGCTCTGGTGACCTCCTCAGTCAGCTTTGTGGGGACATTCTACCCTTTTAATAACATTAATAATTAATTACTGTGATGGTTTCTGCATAAGGCAGACAATGAGATGATTTCTCACACTTTGCAGAGCTCATGCCAGATACCTGTGTCCCTGGGAATAGAAGTGAAGTGGACTAAATATGGATCCCTGGTCAATCCACAAGCCAGGATAGTGAATGTTACAGCCACAATCACTTCCACCACACTGAAGCAGGTATGTAATTAAATTACAGGATTTAAGATAAAACAAGTGGCTTGTTTTCCTTGGGTATCAGCTGTGTGACAATGACCCAGATAATCTCATTATCTAAAGGCAGCACTTCACATTAGAATGCATTTACACCCAGCAGTTCTCTTCCAGCTCAAACACAGCTGTGGGCTCCTTGCCAAAACACACTTCAATAAAAATCTATATATCATTTGTGGAAAGAAACATGGAATGATAGAGAAAAAAAACAAAAAACAAAAAAAAAAAAAAAACAAACAAATTTTTAGCAAATATAACCCAGACCAAATAAATGATTGTACAAATAGAAAACTGAAGCTAAGTCCTGTTTGTATTTTGATTGTAGCTTCCCTCAGGAAGGGAAAGAATTATTCCTATAACAAGTTCTGTGGTTTTCACTGACGTTTCTTCACCTGCAGAGCCAAGCTACAAAGCTTGGCCCACCATTAACATCAAGTTACCCTTTGACTTTTTCTATCCCTTTGTCTAAGGTAAGTATGCATAAAAACCCCCATATTTCTGCTTTATCTTATTTTTAGCCCATTGTTTATCCTGTGACTATGATGGGCCATCACTTTCTTCTAAGTTGTAGATACTGGGCTAAATTTGGCCAAGAGAGGAAGGATGAGACCTTGTGAGGGTTCTCAGAAGGTTTAGGGTGAAGAAACCCCCATGAAGTGGAAAGTCCCCAATTATAACTCTGCAGAGAGGACAAAGGTTGCAGTTTGAACTTGCTGGTGGCTCTGGCCCAGTCACAGCCACCACCCCTCCAGCACGTGGGATCCAGCCCCAGCCTGGCCAGCAGAGGCAGGAGGGGAAGGGCAGAGCACAGGGACACACAGGGAAAGCAAGTTCATTATCCCACAACAGCAGAGCTAAATTGCTAATTAAACTCATCATGTGCTATTTATTAGATAAGGTCTCTGCTTTATCTCCTTGCATAGATGAACAAGCCACATATTCCTGGCTGTTTTCCCCACACCACTAATTAATTACCTTTTGTAAAAAACCTGAACAGTTGAGTTGTGGTTTCAGTGACCCCTCCAGCTGAGTGGGGCTGAGATCCATTGGAGACACCTGCTGCAGCCACCATCTCTCAGAATTCCCACTTCTTAAACCTCACTCTTCAGCTCTCAAACAGCCTCTCCACAGGGACACTCTAGCACCTGAAAAAATTCAAACACCAGCCTGGCCCTTTAGAATTTGCTTTTTTATGGCTTTTCTGGAGTCTGACTGTTCCCAGCAGCACACTCACCTACATCTGTTCTTACATATTACAGTTCTTTTCATCCATGGATTTGTGAGCTGGGGGAACAAAGAGCTTTGCAGCCCCACGGGCTGTGAGGGAGCAGTGAAAAGGGAAGAAGAGATGAGGGAAGGCAGTATCAGAACTGGGATCTGCTGCTGGAACAAGGCATTGTTTGACGTAGGATGGCACATGTTTGCCTCTATTTTGGGGCCGATTTCTTTGTCAGGGAAAGGAGTGGTGTGTTGGTGTTTCTGAAATGGATGTTATATAAATAACAAAGTGGCACAAGCAGCAACAGAAATGAGGAAACTACCAACAGTATGAAAAGAATGGTTGGCAAAGAGATGTATTGATGATGAGCAGGCAGCTGGTGGAGAAGAAATTACCTTTTCAGCCTGGGCTGTTGTAATTTGTACTGCAAGTTTGCTGAAAATAAAGGATGTTATCACAGAAAAAAAAAATATTTAAAATAAGCGGTACTTTTCTGGATGTATAGCTTGTAAAGATGTGTCTTTATTAAATTATTTTGCAGTTTTGACTGTACAACTGTACAAGAAAAGAAAAAAAAATACTGTTTACAGGGACTGTGTGTGATTAATTTTCCAGTAGAACTATTTTTGCCATCCCAAGGTCTGATCAAAGCGGGGTCAAATAGAAAATGTTTATAGAAAACACAATACAAGAGGAAGCAAAGAGACAGAAAAACCTTTCAGGTCAAGCTGGCAGATTCCAACTGCAATCTTCAAGCAGAATTCCCACCTTGGAAAACTGGCCTCTTATTTTTGCAGGCTGAGGAGTCCATGCTGTTTCAATATGTTATTCAGCCTCTCGATTTCTTGCTCCTGTAGGAGACAAAATTCAAACCATTAACAGCCTGCAAGCAGCTTCCCAGGTTCCCACAGATCTTCCCACTGCTGTAATGTATCTCCTGCTGCAGGAAAACAGCACAACCTGGCCAGAAGAAGTAGGACAGAGGTAGGGACATCGTTCCTCTGAGGAGGAGCAGCCCAGGGAGGCACGGGCAGGGCTGTGCTGCTTCAGCCCAGCTCACCCCACACTTTCCCATGAGGAAAGCAAGCCAGCAGTGCCAACCTTGCACAAGGATCACCATTAGCAGGTAAAGCCAAATTAAAAGTGGTTTTTTTACCTTCTCCAAACAGCTGTGTTCCAGTTGTTCCACCCTCGTGGCAAGCTTCAGGTTTGCTTGCTTTAACTTGGACAATTGCTGCTCCGAGCGGGTCTTCACCGATAAAATGATTCCTGTGGAACAATTCACAGGGGGTTTGCTTTTCATTGTAAAACAGCCACGAGCAGGAGTTCCCAGCACAGAGGCTCTGTGCTCAAGGAGTTAAATGTGTCCCTCTCCAGCTCAGCTTCTGTCATTTTCAACCACCCTTCCCAAGTGCTTTTCTTAATGAGGAAGGGCTTTAAATCAGCCACCAGAGGGGTTCAGATACCAATACTCTGCTGGGGAGAGGCAGCCCGGCCTCGGAGCTGAATTAATCACTCTGACTGCCACTCAATTCCTGAATTTGCTCCCTTGGCAGAGCCCTGGGGTGCAGCTGGGGCAGCTTTGCTGTGTTTTAGCAGTTTTCGAGCAAGGCCTGGGCCACAGGGCTCCTCCACCCCCTGGGCCGATCACTCTGGCCTGGCAGAACAGGACCTGGCACATCCTCAGGTCCGCAGGGCTGTGGCTTCACCTTGCACAGCTGCAGTGAGAGCAGGCAGTGTGAGGTGTCATTTCTCTGTAAGCACCATTAGGTGATCCCATGTCAACTCAGCCCCCACACTGAAGGCATTTTCTTCCCACAAAGATAAAACAAAGCAGCTCGAGGAGAGCTTGAAGAACATCACGTTCTCCCTCCGCCACAACTGCTCTGGATCTTGGCTGATTCCAGTGCTCCAGGCAGCGGTCTGGGCTCTGGGGGTTCAGTTCTCCGAGGACAAAGCAGCGCTGCTGCTCATTTGCATTGATAACATCGACAGGAACCGTGCCCAGGCACTGACACCCAACACCCCGGCGTGGGGCACATTCCCTTTGTCCCTTTTTGCTGCGAGCAGGTGGACATTGCATAAAGCTTGGCAGGGAGCCTGGAGCACCCGAGGATGAGGGGATTTACCCATAATTGCAGTCCTGGCTTTCTGCCGTGGCTCCCACAGCCCCACGCAAATCCAGTTTCTCTCTGACTTTCACTCTGAGCTATGGAAAGCCACAAGCTGCTCTCACATCTCTCTTCTCTCTGGCTGCAGCTTCTGAGCAGGCACCTTCTCCCCATTGAAAGGGGCTGAGGGCAATGGGCACAGCCCCAGCAATCCCCTCTTCTGATCCCAGCTGTGTCAAATATGGAGCACCCCCCAAAAGTGACACAGAACAGAGCTTGAGCTGAGGTTTCAGGCATTTGAGATAAGTCATTGCCATATTCTTTGGAATCCCAAAATTCCTTCCTCAAGAAGGAAGAAAATGCTTGGTTGTTTCAGATATGTCCGAATTTACATCCATTTGCAACAACTTACAGCAGTGAAATCACTAAAGCCTGATTTGGGGACATTTTCTATTTCTCTTTTTATGGCAAGCCCTTTGAATTCAAGCAAGAAAGATCTAGAGTAAGATCAGGACATTCCCTGCAGCATCCCTGGAGGGGATAATGGAGTCACAGCAGAACAGAGCATTAAAACCTACTCTGCTGTAGCAGCAAATTCAGGGAGACAGGGGCTCCCCTGCCAAAAGGAGCCTACAATGGAAATGCAGAACATGAGCCATCCCTGTCCAGGAGAGGGGTGCAGGAACAGGTTATGGAGTTTTTTTAGGGGGAATGTGCCTGGCTGCCGTGCACCTGAGGCATCACAGCAACACAAACAGCAGATTGTCGCTGCTCCAAAGGAATTGCAGCCTGATTAAAGATCCACACAGGTGGAACTCTGAGTTCGCTGGGAGAGCAAAACCCCTGGGGTTGGGTTTGAGAAAGGAACAAAGCCCAGGTAATTCAGGGAAGTTTGGCAAATGCAGCCCAGCCCTGCACCCACCGTTGATGATCCGGGCCACCCTCCAGAGCCGCAGGAGGATCAGGAGCCCCACGGCCTCGAACTCGTGCTCGCGGAAGATGAGGACGATGTCGAGGATGAAGGACACGACCACAACGATCCCATCCAGCACCTCGAACTTGTGGTGGAAGAACTCCCGGCGGTAGACAAAGACTTTAAACCCCACCTCAACCAGGAAGATGGTTAAAATGGACAGGGAGAGGTAGTGGAAAACCTGGGACAAGAGCACAAGTTTAAGGCAGGAAGCCCCGCAGAGTGCACACAGGCAGAGCAGGCTGGAAAGCCTCTGGTTTGGCTCTACAAGGAGAAGGGCTGAGGACTTTTCTTCCTCAACCACCGGCTCAGCAAGGCTGGAAGTCCAGGTCCTGCCTTGCCCAGCCTATCCAGGGGGGTTTGAGACACCAAAGGGAGGGAACTGCTGCTCATGTTGACTCATTTTACCTTTGGGGTTATATTATATCTGTCCGGATGGATGATTTTCAAATCCATAAGCAATTCCCCAAGAACCAACAAGGCATCCAGGATCACCAAGCAGACAACCCCAATCTGTTGGAGGAGAAAAACCAACATGAATCCCATGCCAGCACAGACAGAGGAGCAAGAGGAGCCAATGTAGTCCTTCAGCTAAACACACCCTGATGCCCACAGCCCTGATTTGGCTGGTTGTGTTTCATGGAGCTTTCCATTGCTCCCATTCCTGCTGCCCTGAATGGTGGGTTATTCCACATGGAACCATCTGGCTCCCCTCAAGACCCCACTTGGTGAAGGGGGCTCGGGAAGCAGGAGGAGAGCACGTGCCAGAGCCGTGGTGATTGTGCACTGGGGCTTGTCTCCTCTCAGGGGACTCTGCACCTGCAGCAGAGTTGCTCTGTTCCGACAGGACAGCTCAGCTCAGCAGCTGCTTTTTGCACTGTGGGGTTCATGACCTCAGTGCTCTCCCTGAGCTCTGTCCCACAGCAGCTCTGCTGTCACAAGTGCCCTTGGTCTGGGTTTGTTCTGCCTCACCTGAAACCTGTGAGAGCTGAAGAGCTTTTTCATCATGTACTGGAAGGAGATGTGTCTCCTGGGGGGCTCCAGCTTGATCTCTCCATCTGGCTGCTTCTCCCCAGCCTCCTCCTCCTCCTCCTCCCATTTCCGATAGTCGTTGCTCCATTGCACGGGGTCGTCGCCCACCACCGTGAAGTGCTTCAGGTACCTGGACATGGCTCTGGATCAAGCTGGCATCACCCTGCCAGGGACAAGAGCAGAGTGTCACCTCCCCGTTTGGGGCTGGCCAAGGATGCCAAATCTTGCTTTTTTTCACCCAGCGAGGGTGACAAGAGCGTGACATTCCGACACAGCTGGCTGACGGGAAGTTGCTTCATGGTGATACCGCTGGTTTTGCATCACCTCCCCCGGCACCACGCGAGTCCCTGCTGCCTTCCCAGTTCTGTTTGCACCCCGCTGTGCTGCCCTACAACAAGGAACTTCCTCACAAGGTATTTCCAAACTTTTCCAAACAAAGCATTGATTACAGGAGCAAAAAGCTCCAGCCCTTATCTGGCACCTCGTGATGGAGGTGGGGGCAGCTGCCCTTGTGTTTCTAACACTGATCCAGGGAAACTGTTGGTCAAGCTGACCCCAGCATCCTCACCCTCCAGCCACACAGCCAAGATGAGGAACAGCCATAATTTCCCTCCATTAACGCCAATGACACCCTGTCATCTCAGCCTTTGCAGGCAAATTAAGCAGGTGATGCCCACATTCCAACCTGGCAGGCGGGTGACACTGTCCTCCCCATCTCCTCCGTTCAGAGCTGGCCTCACCCTCGGGCATCCCGGCTTCAGCCCATCCCTGTGGGTACCCAGCGAGGGGCAGGACCATCAAACCAAACTCCTGATTAGGGCCACACTCCAGCAATAAAAACCATATGAGTGCAACTCCGAGCTCCTTGGAAGAGCAGATCCGGGGGCCTCCAGCTGGGCTGCGTGGCTGGTTGCAGAAGAGGCTCTCGTGTTCTTATCACAAACCCGCCAGCCTCCCTTCCTCTTTGGGCAGCCCTGCAGCCTTGGCCCACAAATCCTCCGAGATCCGCTCCTGCTGCCAGCACGTCCCCATCCCGCTCTGCGGGCGCCCGTCCTTGCCAGAGCCGCCCGGGGAGTTCAGCACAAGCCACCCTCGGCCCGCCGGTGCCCCCGGGCTGCTCGCCCTCTCCTGGACCCCCCGGGGCCGCGGTGGGCTCCGCTCCCAGCTAGGGCCACCTCGTCACCTGCCGGGAGGAGGGAGCTGGTCCCACGGTGCCGTCACAGGGGCAGCACCTTCGTTCTCCGCCACCGGGCGCCGAGCGGAGCCCGCGGGGAGCGGCCCCGGGCACGGAGCCCCCTGCCCGGTGCGGGACGGCCTCGGGGTTGCCGCGGGGCCCGGAGCCGCCGGCGGATGGAGCGTCCAGGACCCCCGGCCTTCCCAGCCTCCCCCGTCCCCAGCACTGACCGGAGCTGCCACGGCGTCGCCCGGAGCAGGACGGAGCTCGGGGCCGCGGCGGGACCCCGAGGAGAAGGACGTGGCAGCCCCGGGAGGGTCCCGCTGTCACCCCCCCCACCCCGGCCCGCACCCACCGGGCCGAGCCCCGGGAGTCTCCCGGCCGCCCCCCGCTCTCTCCCGGTCCCCGGTACCGTGCGCGTCCCGGCTGCGCCCGCCGCCTCCCGCCGCCGCGGGGCCGCCCCCGGCCCGGCTCCGCCTCCCCCCGGCCAGGGGCGGCCCCGCCGCCTCCTCCCCACCTCGCCCCGACAAACTTCAGCGGGTCCCCGAGCCAGCCCCCCTTCCATCCCCGACATTTCCTATTTCCGCAGCCTTTTTTCCCCCAGGCTGCCCGCGGTTCGTCCCTCCGAAACACACAGGCCGGATGGAGTTTAAACTTTTTTTTTCTTTTTTTTTTTTTCCCCATTGCTTTTAAACTTTTTTCCCCATCACACGAAAAAACGAGCAAAGACCCAGGACAGTCGCGAATTTAAATTGTGACTCTGCCGATCCCAGAGAGAGCTGCTGAGCACGGACACAGATGAGTCCCATGAAGTCAGTGGAGGTCCAGGGATCAATGTGGGCTGGAAAATCCAGGAATCAGGCGTGGATTAATCTGCCCCCATTTATAGCTCGTGTTTTGTCAGAGGCCCCTTCATGTTTAGGGCTCCCCTCCATCTCTCAAACACAAGCTGGTTTGGGAAGTTCTCAGAAAAATCCAGCTGTGAAAAGCACCTGGGACCCATCTCTGTGGCACCTCTGCTGGGACAAACTGGAAACATTCCTAATTTTCTCCAAGGAATAAATATCTCTCCAGTTCTTCAGTGCTAAAACCCAAAGGTATTTCTTTCTTTGAAAGGATTTCCTTCTAGAGAGTGCTTAAATCTTTTCCTGTAACCGAAATATTTCCTAGCACCTCATCCCAAAGCACACATCCCTGTTCTCCTTCCCAGGGCGATGGAGAATGAGCACAGGTGGAGCTCCAAACCCCCATCCCTCAACCATCACCCCAAAACAGCAACTTACACAGCTCTGGAATGGGACAGCAAAGGCACAGCCCTGGACCCAGGGCAGGGAGGCTTAGCCTGGGGCTTTCCAGTTAATTTGGGTATTTTGGTTTCAGTTGAGTCCAGTAAACAGCAATCAGGTAATGGGGG
Organism: Motacilla alba alba; assembly: GCF_015832195.1. Classification (NCBI taxonomy): domain Eukaryota; kingdom Metazoa; phylum Chordata; class Aves; order Passeriformes; family Motacillidae; genus Motacilla; species Motacilla alba. The sequence goes on along the minus strand of NC_052030.1, from coordinate 10,557,688 downwards.
AAGAGCTGGACCTGAGAGCTCATCAGAGCCAGCCCCTTTTGGGTGAGGACTGTGGGGTTTAGGGAGAAAACCCCCACCACGAGGGGTGTGTGCATAAAATCCCCGTGTTCCCCTGTGGCCTGAGCTCTGCTGGGGCCCAGGTCCTGGTGTTCCAAGGAAAACTGATGCGGTGTTGTTGAAGTCAGCCTGACTCGGAGCTGAACACAACAACAGCCCTGACACATCCAGAGCAAACCAGGAACAGGCAAAAATGACCCGTGTGGAAAACCAGCCTTTCCACAGCTGGATGGCGAGGACAGACTTCACCTTGGAGAAACCAGAGAAACACCCCAGAGCCTGAAGGGCACCCAACATGAGAGTGCCTCAGATCTCACCATGCTTTCCAGGGCACACAACAGGGATTAAAGAGAATTTGGATTTACCACAATTTCCTGCTACCTGTTGTGGAGAGCTCTGGCACAGCCCAGCGCCCCTCCCCACCCAATCCATTCTTTGCAGCATCCATAGAGCTCTGGGCCAGTGGGAATCGGTGCTGGGCTGTGGGGACACAGGCCTTGGGAGGATCACGGCTGCTCTGGCCCTTCCATGTGTCAGCTAGTTATTCCTACAAGTATCATTATGGGAAAACAATCAGCAATCAGCATCTACTCCTTTTATCTTCCTCCACTGATCGAAACAACCCAACCCAACCCCAACAAATGGACATAAAAATGTGCCTGAGCTGTTGGTTACAACTCACAGCAGGAGCAGCCCCTTCCCTTCCCTTCGACAGGAGCCACCCCCCTCCACCCCAGGGATCCTGAGGAATGACCCAACCTCAGGGAATGCAGCCAGGCAGAGAACCCAGCCCAGAATAGGCACCTGTGTCACTGAAACTGTGTTTGGGCAGAGAAAAAAACAAGCCACAGAGGACAAAGGTGTGGCACGGCCAGCGAGGAGGGGTGACAGTGTCCCTGCCAGGGCAGGCACATCCCAACTGGTTCCACGTGTGCTGTCACCCACAACAGCAATAACACACAGGCAGGGTGTTGGACAAGGAGGGAGAAAAATTATAGAGCTGTAAAGGAAACCACAAATGGGAGTCAAAGGGTGAAAGTTTGTGAGAGAGCCTTACCAGGTAATCTGTGACATCTGATCTAGCAAGCTCAGCAGAGGTAGTTAGAGGTTTTTGATTAATCAGCTGTAGAGGGAAGGGAAAAATGTCTTCAGAGTAGGAAAATGGCTCTTGGATTCAGAGAAATACATTGAAAAAATAAAGTCAATGGCTGCAGACTGCCCAGAAAAAACATTTGTGGCAAGCAAGTCCCACTCACTGCGGAGGCAGAGGGGAATTCAGTGGGACACGAGGACAGAGCTGGGCATTCCAGTGACAAACTTGTGTTCCTCAGCAGATGCAGCAGCGCCACAGCTGTCCCAGAGCAGGGACAGGCAGGAACCGGCTGCCTCCTCTGAGTGCTGAACACCCCACGGCATTTCCACGCGGCAGTGAAGGAGCCCAGGCTTGTCCTGTGGAGACCAAGAGCTGAGTGCCTGCAGGTGGCACACACCTCAGCCATCCCCACAGAGCCGCCTGCCCCAACGGCCAGCACTGATAGAATGGACTCACGTTCCCCATTGCACCAGAAATTTAGCTCTCTAATTAAACACCAGAGGAAATGCGTCTGGTCTCAGCTCCAGCCCTCTCAGAGCAGCACCTGCACTCAAGGCCAGCCCCTCAGTGCACAGAACAATGAACAGGAGCCGAGCTGAGCTTGTCCTCCCACGCCCGTGTGCTGCTGCCCAGCCCCGAGCAGGGCTGTGGCCAACACCAGCTCAGGGCCAGTGGTCCCACCTGTGGTGCTCCAGGAGCTGCACCCCTCGGCCGGGAGGGACCTCTGCCCGAGGCTCCAGAGTTAAACCCAACACTGCCGTTCAAAATCACCTTCTGCAGCTCAGACAAATCCAAACCAAGAATCCGTGGGTTTCCAGAACAATTTATTTCTCTACGTCAGGCCCTTGGAGAGCAGTAGTGTATACGTTGTGATAAACCGACACGGAGAAGATTTAACAATTTCTTCATTTAATAAGTGATTTTCACTACATGATATTGTACACTGTCATCTGTTCAAAAAAGATCAACAGTTTTTAAAAAACAAGATTCTGTGAGAGATTTATATAAACCGGTGATCAAGATCAACACCTCTGGTTGGCTTATCAAGCGAGTTTCTAGGTTTCTTTGTAGAACAAAGTCTTTATGCTGAAATGCACAAACCCCTTCCAGCAGATCCAGAGCCATTTCCATCACTCCCAGAGCCATTTGTGTCACTGCCCCGGGACTGCTGTCTCAGCACTGGGATCTGCTCGACCGAACACACGGAAACTGTACAAAAACGTGTTCACTTCGAGCACGGACAAGCCTTTCTGTTTGCTATTTCCAGCCAGCACTTCCTTTTCTCTCCGAGAGGAAGGCGTGGATGGGAAGCCCGGCCAACTCGGCAGGGGGGTTGTGTACAAACGGGTTTCTAAGCGAACTTTGGCTTCAGGAAGGAGACACAAACACTTAAAATAATGGCTTTGTCATTTGAAGTATACGGAGAGGAACGCGTGTCTGAATTAAATATACATCCTACCAGTGGTGCTGGCAAGGTTGAAGGTTATTCCTAATGTCGACAGCAATAAAACTAACGTGTACATGACAAGACATTAAAAGAAAAGCAATCCCTTTAAAACAAAATTGAACATAAAAAAAGTTCACAGTGGTTTGTATAAACAGTATGTAATCGCTGACAGGAACAATCTCTACTCTCACAGCACACGAGTGCCCTCTTCAGATGCTAAAGAACAAGATTTACACTATTCATGGATGGGTCCCGCCAGCCCCGCGGTTACCCGGCTGGGGGGGAGATGCTGTGGAGTGTGCAGCTGGAACACCGACACAGGGGGGCTTTCAAACTCTTTTCCTGGGAGGGAGCAAAGTCTTTCATTCGCTGTTACAACCAGCAAATGCCATTCATCAAATGGAAAGGAAAACCACAAACACATTATCTATTTTGAGCAAGCTGAACAGCACACATGATAGGTTTAAAAATGGAGGTTACAGACTATGATACAAGTCCCAACAAGGCAGTGCCAAAGTGACTATTTCTTGGCTTGTTTTGTGATCATACCCCTGGGAGGTGTTACGGGTCTGCTGGAATTGGGCTTCTTCTTCTCTGCAGGTTTCAAGATCTGAAAAGACAGAGGGGTCATTCAGCAAAAAGTTTTAGCTGTCTCCCAGTCCAACAGTAATTCACTGGTACAGGCACTACCTGGCTCTGGACAAGTCTCAGTGTGCCAGGAAATCAGTGTGTTTCCTGCTCTGAGCTAGGCCGGGCCTTGGGACCAGCTGCCCCAGAGCCCACAGCAGTGGGAGCAGCTGACAGCCAACTGCTTTGCCCGGGTGATTTGATTCCAGGATAAAACAGCTCCCACCAGCACCTTTTTGAAGATGGGAGTGCAAACACTGCCCTGCCTACATGTGACAGCTGCAAAGATCTATTTGAAACAAGTCTTACTGTTATTTAACAGTAAAACATGGATTCAAAATAGCACAAATTTAATGTGTGACCTCCCTAAAGAGAAGGGAAAACCTTCAGATACTGTACCTGGAAAGAGCACATTAGTGTTTCATCCACGCTCATCATGGCACCCGCATTATCAAATTCTCCACAGTAATTTGGGGCAGAAAACAGAGTTACCAATTGTCTTTTTGCAAAAAACTCATATCCATCTTCAACCACCTTTAGAGACAAAAGCAGAGGTGTTATTCTGGGCAGCTTCCTCCTGACAAGGTGCAAAGCAACTTTTCCAGAGGCAGCAGCTGAAAACCTGGCTATGCTTAATGAGCACGAGTTTCAAAATTTTACACACAACAGGAGCATCACAAGAACAAGCTCAGCAACAGATCCATTAACATGGAGAAAACCCTTGCTCAAGAGAATCAGAGTTTATATGAAAATGTTAAATTACAAGGGCTGTTAAATACTGGGACACATTCAGAGAACCTCACACATATTTACAGCTTGGCTGGACAAGACCCTCAGCACCTTGGGCTGAAACAGGCCTGACCTGACCTGGCCTGGACCAGGTGACCACCTCAGGACCCCCAAACCTAAATTATTCTCCGCTTTAATGTACAAAATGAAAATACCTGATGAGCTCTACATATGAGATCCAAATCATGTTTATGGAGAAACTTAGCAACCACTTCAGCACCAAAAGTGAAGGACACTCCTCTGTCATTTTCACCCCAGCCCAAGACATCCTTGTCAGGGTCAGACCACAGGAGATCACACAGGAGGCCTTGGTCCGGGACATCCGTGGGGCGCATGATTCGTCTGATCTGCTCCATGGACTGCAGGTCTGGTGACAAACCTGTTCACAGGGAAGACACAGGCAGGCCCCAGCTTAGTCCAGCTTTGCTCTGCAGCACTGACATTCATCCAGGACAAAAATAACTTGGATTCAAAGTGATTCACCACTGCCATTTTACGTAGCTCACTGGCGACATTCACTGACGTTTTTTAAATCCAGCATTTGCTCTAAAGTGTTTGGTACAGAAGTCACTTTCTAGGAGATTTACTGCAAGCAAGATAAAGCAAGGCCATTTCCACATTTTACAGGATTACAATAATCTCACTAGTATTTTGCAAGTGTCTGATAAAAGAGCTGTTAAATAAAAGAGGCATGAACAGCAGGAATCACAGGGAATGCTCACTGCGATGATCAGTGAGATGAAATAAAGTATCAAACCAATCTCATGCCATTTTTCACTGATGTGAGTCCCTGGGCAACTGTAATGACTCTCAAGTGATAAAACATTTGAGGTGCAATCTGTATTTTATGACCAGAAAAAGCTGCATCATGTGGCATAAATCAATTTCTACAAATTAAACCCATCAGGGCTTGGAGCAACCTGATCAAGTGACAGTCCCTGCCATGGTGGGGGAATTCTACGGACTGATCCCCAAGGGTGCCTTCCAACCCAAACCACTCTGGTTCTGTGAAAACAGATGTTTTTGGGACAGACATCAAACTCCTGGTCATCTAAGTCTAAAAAACCCCTACAAAGACTCTCTACTCCAAAGGAGAGGGTATTAAAGGTGCCTTTGGTGGAAAAGGAAGAGCAGATCGTGTCTGAACCAGCTCCATGATTCACTAAACTGATGCTCACTGAGCCCAACCCTTCCTCATACATGAGCCAAGGCAGAGAAAACTCCCTAAGTTTTGAAGCTTCAGCAATGTAAACATGAAACTGCCACGGCTGAGTTTTCCAGTTCCTCAAACATCACCTAAGGAACTGCTACTCACCCCCGTGACAGCAGAATATTTTCTCATCCACAATAGCTGCAATTGGTAAACAGTTAAAACAGTCTGTGAAGGTTTTCCACAGCTTAATATTGTATCTTCTCTTACCTAGAAGAGATTGGGGAGAAAAACCCAGTCAATGTGCTTTTCTAACACAAACACAACCAACCTAACATAGATGCTTGAATGATACTCAGACTTGCAAAAAGTCAGCATTAGGGCCTATACGCAATTGATATTTTCTGATTTATTTGTTTAAAGACAAAGGTTTCTCAGTGTGGCACAGCTTCAAGGACATCGTAAGCCTGTTCAACAGTTGGCAATCAGGCTCTCCAGTCCAACTCTGCTTTGGCAAATTATCTCTTGGAGAATTTGATCTATTGCAGAAAATCTTCCCATTCGCCATTTTTTTCAGGGGAAGACAGCAATTCTTGAAAAGCAGATTTTCTTTAAAATTCTGCTTTACCACATAAACTCACTTTCGGCAAATAAACAGGACTGAAAAACGAAACAGGACTGAAAACCAAAACTGCCACAGTTTTATGAATTTCAAAGGGACTCTCCCAGATACGAACCCTGAACATATTTGTGATATATGACTAAGCCTGTGATTAATCTCTGAGGAGACAACTCTGAAATACCACACATCTTTGTTTCCTCACAGGAGGAGAACAAGACATGGAGCGCACATCTTGTCATCATCTGCAAGCCAAGTGTGTCCCACCACACAAGTTCCAACATGCTTCAGTGCACAATTAATTTAATATCAGCTCTACATTATCTGGATTAAATCCCATCCTTTGAAACAGGAACTTTGGCTCCTACTTCACAGCAGAATTACTTGTGTTTGGGTAAGGTCTACATACAGCCCCCATCACACAATCTGTATATATCACCATCAGATGAATGAAACAGAGCTGAACCTCTGTAACGCACATCAAATTAAATTCTCCCATCTCTCATTAGATGCCCTCATGAGTTTTACCAGTGAGAATTGTTAGTTAACACAGCAGCCAACCAATAAAATTACCCACTCGGTTGCTGCTTTGTAGTGTGAGGCTCAGACCCCAAGAGGGCCAGGGGAAGGACAGCCTCCCCTCTCCAAAACAGGCCCAGGGCATTTCAAGTTAGGAAGGAGCCATCTAACACTGCCACCCTGCTGTCCCCCACAGAGGCACACAACCTGGTACTTACATTCATCATAAAACCCATAAATTCTATTGATGCTGGCACATTCATGGTTCCCTCGGAGGAGGAAAAAATTCTCTGGGTATTTAATTTTGTAGGCCAACAGAAGACAAATTGTTTCTAATGATTGTTTTCCTCTGTCAACATAATCACCAAGGAACAGGTAGTTGCTCTCTGGTGGAAAACCCCCGTATTCAAAGAGTCGGAGCAAGTCATAGTATTGTCCATGGATGTCACCTGCAAGGAGATTCAGACACGACACTCAAGTGACCCTTCACTACATTCTTTGATTGAGAGAAAGAACAAATCAAAGATGCTTCAGAAAGAAAAAAGCTTGCAGTTAGATACTGCCCCATAACACACTTAAAATGGCAGTTAATGTAGATAAAATTATCATTTTGACATCTATGCAATGGTAGCTACACAAAAATATTTCAGTGTGTAAAACAAAATCAAGATTCCAAGAAACCAACTGTGTTTTCTGGTAACACCCAGTAATTCAAATTCTAGCAGGGAAACTGCATCAAAAATTAAATTGGTATTTCTGCCTTTGGTTTAAATCATGGGCTTGTTTCTGACAAGCAGAACACTAAATCATGATTTTACACTACCAATATTATAAATATGGAATGAGCTGCTTCAAATAGAAGTAAGTCCTCTGTTTTAGAGTTGGATAAAAAAACTATTTGCTGGAAGCTTTCAAAATTGCATTGAGGCTTTTATGTTGACATTCCTCATTCTTTTAGCATAAGCAGACATGTACATGTGTGCAAAATGAGCACGGCTGTATGCAGCACGGTGAGACCAAACCAGAAAGCTACTCCAAGAAACAGTACAAAAATCTCAGTTTCCAACAGGATTTCCAAATGCTGTCAAACCACTGCTCAGCTTTGCACGGCAGCACATTAAATGCTGGGCTTCCTCACTGTTTCCCCTTGTTCAGTCACAACTGGGCCAAACATCACTTATTTGAAAACTTCTTTCAAAAACTTTGTGTGAATCTCTCCCCCAGCCTGGTGAAACTGGAGCAGTTGCTTTTTGGGTTTGGATTATTTTGGTCCCAAATACAATTCCCACATGTTACCCCCTCTCCACTCCTCTGCCCTACGTACCCTGCAGGGTTTTATTTTGCCTTTTGCTACAATTATTTATTCGTTTCACTGTTAGTAAGTGAAAGTAACATCTGGCACTTGTTCTCTGCTTACGGTCTGCATTTACCTGACACCTCCCCCAAGATCAAACCAAAACTCAAGTACTCACCACAGATTTTCAGTGGAGCTTCAAGTTCTAGTAGAATAGGCTGACTCAGGAAGATTTCTCTGGATTTCAAGCACAATCCTCTAATTTCATTCTCTTGAAGTTGGACATTTTTGCCTGGTTTTGATCCTCGCACTGTCAGGAGGAGTCAGAAGTCAGTTATCAAAACCAGCAACATCCCTGGTGTTATTTTAAGAGTCTGACTAAATGCCAGAGCAGCACTGAATGAGAAGGTACCAGGGTAGGATTGGTGTGCTGGGGTGAAATGGCAGTGCCAGGGAAAGGGGAGTGCGCTCTGTTCCAGTCGTGTGTTACTTTCATTTAACAGAATTCATGGCTCAACACTTCCCCAGTTAAAGATGTCACATTTTAAATAGCATCAGTTTAGTTCCATTTAGCTATAAACCCCATCTTGGACAATGTGACTATTTACATGTAATTTTTTAGTGAAGCAGTTATGTGCTTGTTCTCTGGAAGCTGTCTGAACTTGAGCAAAGCGTGTCTACCACTCAATCACCAACAAATGTGCAAGTTCCCTAAATCAGCAAATCACCTCACCCAACCTAAACAACCCCACAGCATCAGTAAATCTTGCACTGCCCTGTTCTACACTGCAGCTGGAAAACAGGGAAGAAAAACACACACACGACTGGAAAGTAAGGAAACAGCTTGGATCATGATGACAAAGCAGCTGCCATCATCCCTGCCTTTGGTATTCTACTGGCTTGTCTTTTACCCTGCTCAATCTCTCAGCCCCAAAGCATTTCCTCCTCCCAGCTCCCATCCTTCACACCCTTCCATCACTGCTCCAATCTCCCCCACTGCAACAATTCACAACATCGGTTCCTTCAACATCCATTAAAGCTTTCCTTCCTGCTCTGGACAAGGACATCAGCCTGACCTGAACAAGCTCCACACTCGTATTTCTGTTGCCCACAAATACAAAGGGCATTTCTACAGCAGCAGCACTGTAACTACAGCCCAAATTGCACAAAACAGCATTTATCAGGGTTAAGACTGGATTTAAAAAAATTATGAGTATGCCACTACTGGTGAAGCCTATATTTTCATTTGTTGTCAAAACCAGTGACAATATATAATAGTGATAAGGCTGAAGAAAAGAAAAAAAAAGGAGTAAGAGCAGCAGTCGGCTTCTACAATGTAACCCATTGGTTCAGCCTCAGCAAAGCCAAACTACCAAGAAGCTGAGTCTCGGAGAGCTGGAAACACTCTGCCAACACCTCCAGAAACAAAATCCCCCACTGCTAAGGCTGCCAGGTTAGGTGACTTACTGTGAGCAACTCTATGGCACTGAGACTGAAGAATCTATGCCCTTATCCAAAAAAGTCTTCTGCAGGTGTTTAACTGCAGAAAAACTAGCAACAAGCCTGAATCCTTCCAAACACATGAACTTACGCAGCATTATCTTCCCGAGGTCCTGAATAACTTAGTAGCTAGCTACCACTTCAGTTTAATTGCTTTGCTACTGTTTCACCTCCGAGTGAGAAATCCGAAAGCTCCAGATGAGTCAAACCTCGGCCATCGCTGCGCTGCGTGGAGCCAAGTGAGAACTGCAGCGGGAAAGGCTGGGGGTGCTCGAGGCAAGTTTTAGGAACAGCAAGAACAAAAAACAGTTGTGTTCCAATTTCCCACTAGCACAGAAGCTCCTGACTTTTCCACAGGCCTCTGATCAAGCACAGAAAACACTGCTCAGCGAGCATGCACCTTACCTAGACCATGAATAAAATAATGGCTGTGTAACAGCCGTGAAATCCGTGACATTGGATGAGAGCTCTGCCAGCACTCGCGGTGCTGCTGCCACGGCAATCCTGCCCTGCCACAGTGCCCCTTCCCAGCCACAGCGTCCCTTCCCTGCCATGGCAATCCTTCCCTGCCACGGCGCCCCTTCCCAGCCACAGCGTCCCTTCCCTGCCATGGAGCCCCTTCCCCTGCCACGGAGCCCCTTCCCCACACACCAACTGCCAGACCCTGGCAGGGTGGCACTGCCAGCCCTGGAGCACCACTGGCAGTGCCCTAAACCCCACCAGCTTTCCCCAAACAACCTCCAAAATGAAACTGTGGCTCAGGTTAACACGAATGCTCCCAGGGACGTTACTGCAGGTCAAAAGCCATGCCTTTAGCAGTCTCTCTTTCAGGCTGTACCTGCTGCTCTGCTCCTCGCTGCCCACGTGTTATCGCTCACCGCTGACATTACGTGCCAGCGCTGGAATTACCACTGCACTTCATGTCTTTCATTAAAATCTCAGAAGTAATGAAGCATGTAAATGGAAGTTAAATCTTTGTCACAGCAGTTCATCACAAACGAGGCTTTTCATCCATGCAGCAATTGTTTCATCCATACAGTAATTTTCCAAAGACTTCTGAGCAACAAGCAAGTTACTGAAAATGCCAAATCTCCAGAAACAATAAACAACAGAAATTTTTAGAATTAAGTGATAAACTGGATGAATTGTAAATATAAAATTGATGGTCACTCATCACAGATTTTACAATTCACCTTTTTTTGTTGTTGTTGTTGAGATAATACAAAATATTTGTATTTAGTTTTCTGTGAAGACAAAAATCTAATTTGCCATGATTTGGTCTTCTTAGAAATTGCTAAAACCAAACCCTGTACTTCACATCCATAAATTAAAAAGTACAAAATATTATAAAGACTATGCAATGCACTGAGTCACTAAAGCTCATGAATAAAGCATGTGCACTCATTTCTGCTCAAGATTAAATGAAGATCTGAACACTGTTTCAGACACAGGTTTTCTAGGTTTTTCCAATACATTTTTATTGAACTGCTATAATCCTCACAGAGTTTTAGTCACCTGCCTGTAGAAAACCTTGACAAAATAAAGTGATGCTTTGCTGCCCTTCCCGAGCTCCCTAGGACAGATGCCATGGATGAAAGAACAAGAAAATTTGGTTCAGCTCTGCCTGCCAGAAACATTTTCACTGCTTTGTCCAACATGGAACCTGCACGGAGGAGACAAGCGTGTTCAATTTCTTGAGACATTAACCTGTACGTCCTGAAAAGCTGGGAAAACAAAAGTGGGTTTGGCTTCAGGAGAATCAAAAATGCAGAAGCGCATCTTGGTTTGAGGAATCCGTATTTTTAGTACAAGGATTTTCTCAGACACAATGAAAGAGCTGGCACAGAAATGCAGGATATTCAGTCTTAATGACTTTTTAAAAGGTTTCTCTGGGTCTTCAAGTCACTTAGTCCTTCTAAGAAAGACAAAAATAGAACACTACGAAAAATATGTTGTGTTTACAGTTTGTTTCTCTGCTTTGGACCAAAACAAGTCAGCTTGTGGAGATCAGACAGTATAATACTAATTGACAGCTTGGTCATGAAGTCAAAAGAGCAGCTCAATAGTACTGTACAGGCACATTTGCCCTTTCAATGCATAAAAAACAACCTCTCAGAAATGACATCCTGGAGCTGACAGTGGAACAAGCTAAAGATTAATCACTTGGGGAAAAAATTCAGTCCATTTCAAGTGGTATTTTATTTGTGCCTGAACACACTGCTGCAGCATTTCCAGACAGCAAAATATTCCCTCCCTCTTTATGCAGAGATGCTCCTGTTCTTAGAAGTGATTTCTCTAGAGCCTGAATTTCAGTGTCCAGTCTGGGCACTCTTCTAACAGCTCAAATCTTTCTTACTGTACAAACATGAGAAGTTGTGAAAAAATAAGCTCTCCACTGGATGGAAACAACTACAGAAGAAAATCCTTCCCTGCAGCCCGGGTGATCTTTGCAGAGGTGCTCTGAACACAGGCTCCACTACTAAAATATCCTTGACTTCCAAGACAGGGAGAAACTGATGGAAACAAACCTCTAAAATGAGTGTGTTATAAACAGAGCAGTATGACAGGTGCCCAGCAGAGGGGGGAAGGAAGGAACAGGAAGAAAAGCAAGAACTTGAGGCACCCAGTCATTCCGGAGCAAGCAAACAGCAAGTACAAAGTGTAGCTGCAGCTGCCAGGAGTCAGCACGCTGCCTGACATTGAGAATTTATTCTGCATTTCCCTGCGAGGGATAAATGGGTCAGGAGCTGGGGGATCCAGAATGTACAACAGTCTGAGACCATTCGCATGCAGAGTACAACAGACTCCCACATGCCAACCCACCCTCAGCATTTCCTAGCCCTTGCTTTGGTGCCACACAGTCCTTTACGTCAGTCAAGGTTAATATGAAAGGCACAGATACTTAGAGAAGCAGTCAAAAATAGCAGGAAGTTCAAAAATGCCAGAAATTGCAGTGATCCAAACATCTCATTTCCATTCAGTATTGCATTACAAGAAGCAGCTGAGATACTGTCGACTGAAGTGTGAGAATCAAGTTCTCCTACAGAAAATGTTTTAAGAAAAATAGTCTATCTACAGGTCAGTTCATTTTTCTGGCTTATTAAACAAGTCTCTCAGTTTCACCATATTTTACGTTAAGATGTCTGCAATCATAGTGACATTTCCAAAAATACTGCAGGTTGGTTTTAATCTAGTTTTTAGCAGTTCCCAATGACAGTTTCACAGTCAGTTTTGCACCACAGGCACAAAGGGAATAAATAACTTGAAAGTGGTTGATGTAAAAAAAGGTTTTACTTCACTGCAGGCACTACCAGCTTTGATCAGATCTCTTCAAATTCAAAAGTGAAATGGAAAAGCATCTCCTCGGTGCACAAGGCTCTGAAAAGTTCTCATCTGCTTTCTAGTATGTCAAAAGTTCACAGCAGCGTTATCAAATGGAAGGTTCTGCACGACTACAAGTTTTTCATCTCGTAACGTATTTCCACCCCTCAGACAGGTGAGGAGCAACAGGCACTCACACTGCTCACAGAGGGGACAAATTCCTCCACTTCTCTGACTGGCCAACAGGCACAGAATTCCACACACTTATTTGAATCCATGGCATTGATAAGAATGTAACGCTGGTCTTTGGAATTAAGAGTTTCTGCTTCCTACTCTTGGAAACTGCTGCAGCACAGCAGGAAACAATTAACATCAAGCTACACAAACTAGGGAAAATGATATGGTTTGAGGTCAAAAAGTGTTGCTTGTCCATGAGAAACTTCATCGCAGCATCCCAACTCATCCATGAGTAAATGTAATTTCAGATTAACATCTCTGAGAATCACTCTTACCCCAGTACATGAAGCTAAAGGGCAAGCAACCCCGCAGACCCAATTAATGCTGTACTTAGCAGAAAGGTGAAAAAAAATTATAGGACTGTATTTGTGAGAAAAAAATCTTCTCTGTGGTGAGCAAAATCTTATCTGCGCTCTTTAGCTCAACTATTTTTAATAAGTAGATGATAATCTTTCCCCATTTAAAGCAAATTAAGAGAGAATATCTCTTGACATCTCTACAACAGGCTTCACTGGGAATAGAAATCTGTGGGTGTATAAACAGAAATGTTTAAGGATTCAAGAGTCTTTTTGCAGATTTTAGTGCACTAGCCAGGATTTCAGTTTTCAGAATGGCTACCACACTGTGGCCTCGCGTGGCTTTCCCAAAGTAGCCTCCATTCATGATTCAATTTTCCCTCGAAGTGCCCGCAGAGGATGCAGCACAGGAGAGATCTGCAGAAGCACATTTCAACTTGGGTCACTTAGGTGTGCTGAAACTGTTGTTTTACCCATTATTTATTGTTGCCATGGTAAGACTAACACACTTCAATCCTGTTTTCTAACTAGGTGACCGTGAGCTCCAAACCAGACCCTACTTATCTGCAAAAGCTGCCAGCACACGAGATGAAGGAAATGGATAAGGGGCTCGAGTTCTAGGAAGCCCATCTGACATGACACAGAAAGGAAGCCACGCTCACACTCAGGGAGTCTCGGCATTTGTCACTCATTCTTTACTGAGGCAAGCAGGAATTCTGCCATTTCCTGGAACCCTTCCCAAGACCATACAGGTGCCATTGATTTTTTATCTTACAAGGGGTTTTTTAGTACCTTCTTGTCTCCTGGCATTTTTGTCTCAGCACACGCAGCTGCAGTTGCTGCTTTCAGTACCCCCTGCTAGAAGGGGCAAAATCTGCTCTTATGTTTGACCCCTTTCACTCCTCAGGAAGGTGAATTAGTTCCATCACTATTTGAGCCTTTATCCAAGGATACTTAAAAACATTTCAGTGCTCAGTGCAGGATACTGTTACTTCCTATACTTTGCAAGTCTTATTCTTTTGGATATTACAGTTACCTAAAGTCACAAAGGCAGACAAGCTGTACTCAGGAAATTGCTCCTAGTGGGACACAACCCTCATCAGTAAAGAAGGGAGAAAATAGCAATTCAATTCCAGCAAAAAAAAAAAAGTCAGTATTTTCAATGTTTTCCCTGAACGGCTTTCCAAGGTTGAGAACAATGCTACTGCAAAATGGTTTTTTGTGACATTTCAATGCCAAATGGTTTTGTACTATAAACAATTGGAGCACGGAAGACTCTTCAAATATTTACCTTAGAATGAGAAGCTGAAGTATGTATTTCCAGGCCTTTTAAAGAACAAGCTAATAACTTCACCTAAATAGCCTAACGTGGGTGGGAGAACATCACTATTTGGGGGAAAAGTAGGAATAAAGTCAGTTGAGCAGAGGAGTCAGGATAGAAAGCAACTAAAATCCCTCACAAATACATTATTAATACCCTGTATTAAGGACAAAAGCAAGAATAATTTATTATTCACCCTTCACTTTACCTCAACCATTAGACTCAATTCACTGCTTCTTCCAACAGGGCAATGCTAAGGCACATGATAAAACAAATACCTAACTGTACCTGCTCTCTGATTTCCAACATTCCATCAGCAATCTCCTTAGCACTGGGGCTTGCTGCCTTTAGAAAGGGCCAAGCCCCCTGCTCATGCTCTTTAAATTTTAGTAGCAAAATCACCTCAAGTTAACTGCTAGAAAAACGTGTAAGTATTTAAAGTTTAAAGAGAGCTATAATGAAATATCAAATTGCTCTAAAATTACAGCTTGCACAAGGATTTGGGCAATTCAGTTTGTGAGCTGATTATTAAAGCAGATTTTGCAGCGTTTTCATGCCCGAGTATGATTTCAGTCTGTGTGCAGCCTTGTCCGAAGGGGAATTGACACAGAGCTGACGGGCACACCACACTTTGTGTAACTACCATTATGCACTTGTTCTACCAGAACTGCACTGAGAAACAGCAATTTGTTTGGTCCAAATCTAAAATGCGGCGTGTGCTGAAATGCAGCAATGTTTTAGGGGAAAAAAAGTATAAAAATGACACTCACAAAGGTCAGTCGTTACTCTCTGTCTGGCAAAGACATTCAGAACAGATGTTTAATAATCAACAAATAAAGCACTAGCATAGGTGACTAACACCAGTAATTGTTTTAAATATTGAAAGACAATTGTTGCCTCAAAGAATCCAAAATCCCAGCTGCAGTATTAATAAAGGAAAAAAAAAATTAATTTCAGTTCTGGCAGCTGATGCAACCCCAGGTAACGTCTGTAATTGCATGAAGCACCTCCTAAAAGATGTCAGGAAACCTTCTGAAGCCTGATTTATGAACTCTTATCTGCTCCAAGCATCTAACGTTGATATAAACCGAGCAAGAGCAGAACACATTGACATGGTACATCTTCCTACTTTTTGAAACTTTAAACAGAGAAATCACTTGCATTTCTTTCTAGGAAAGGTCGAATCCACGCTTTTAAAAATGAAACTTCACACTTTGAAAATACTGCATTAGTTACACTAAGGGAAATCAGTAAGAACTGTAACTAATGAGTGCAATTCAAGTGAGCATGTATTAATATGTCACCAAACATACGACACACGAGACCTGACATTTACAAGTTGTATTACTGGATTTTCAGGAAAATCCTGGTCTAACTTTATGAAGGGAAGTCTTTAAATAATTGAAACCAGGGCGGTTTAAATTGGTAACAGGCAAAACCCAAACCGGATCAGAGGAAAAACCCCATTTACTTTTACTTATTCAATAATCTCATAATTTATCTACAGGATTTTTTTAGCTCCAATTTTCTAGAGCAGAATTTCTGTTCCTCTGCCTGACCTTTTGCTATCCAAGCATTACACAAGCAAAATCCTGTAAGAAGGAAAGTGTGTAAGAAGAAACATTTCTTCATCATTTTTCTCGGCTGACTTTGTGCCAAATAGAAAAAAGTTAAATCCCTGACCAAGCTTTTCAAGAGTAAGTCCAGATGAGATGCTTGCCCTGACACACATGAAGTGAGGCTGGATCAGGATAGCTTCCTTCTCTGAATAATTCTGCTTTCCTTGATGCCTGGAAGAGAATTTGTCACTGGCAACTTCTCAGTCTTTTGCCCTAAAATCAGGCGATCCCAGCCCAGTGCTGATCCCTGATGATGCTGGAGACACCCCCTGCAACTTCCAGGTTTTCCTTTGATTTACAAAGTCCCAGGCAACTCTTTTCACCCCAAAGCACCAACAATAGCAGACAATAAGCCCTTTCTCAGACTGTCTGAAACACCAAACCCCAACCCTCTATTCACACCTAAAAACCCACCATATGTTACGAATTAAGAGCCAAAAATCCGGTGGCAGCTTTGATGCAAGCAGCTAATCAAAGCTAAACCCAGCATACAGCGAAACCCACGGCAGTCTACTCCCGACTTGCTGAAAAGCCGCCTCAACACTCTTTAAACACGCTGAGTCTCATGTCCAGAGCCCCGCGAGTACCCAGCCATGCACTGATCCCATGTGTATGCGTGAAAGGCAAGAGAACACCCCAGGCTTTTTAAGAGCATTCCTATAAAATACTACTAAATTAAGCATCCCCTCATTTGAACACAGGACGAGGTTAAGCATCCCTCAGAACTGCAGAGGAGGAGAAGAGGCAGCCGGCTGCTCCCAGCATGGCACCGGGGGATCAAAAGGCAGAAACCTCGGAAACACACACGGGCTGAGGGCAAAGTTGGGGCTGCGGGGCCGAGCCAGGCGGGGAGAGGGCGGCGGCGACCCCAGGCAGACAAAGCGCCTCTCGCCCCTCCATTTTAGTGCCCCCTCAGCCCTCCCCGGGCGCATCGGCCCCGCCGCCCTCCCCCAACCGCGCTGTCCCCGACCCTCACCCTCCAGCAGCCGTTGGATGATGCTGTCGATGTTGAGCTTGTCTATATCCGCCATCGCCTCTCAGCGGCCGGGCGGAGCCCTCCCCGCCGCTCCGCTCGCGGCTTGGCCGGCCCGACTCCGCTCCTCGTTCTGTCTCGTTTTCGCCCTTTCCTGCTCTGCGCCTTCCCTCGCTCGCTCTGCCCCCCCGCCCCCTCAGCACAGAGCCAGCACTGAACAAAATGGCCGCCGTCCCCTCAGCGGGCTCGCCTGGCGCACGGATACTACGAACGCGACGCGGCCCGTCGGAAACCCTTTATAGGCCGGGCGGGAAGAGCGGGAGGGGTGATGCGGCTCCGCTTGCGGGATCCCGCCGCTCCCGGGACGGGAAGTAGTGCGGCGGTGCCGCCTCCCGGTGTCGCGACAGTCGCAGAGCGGCGGAACTAGTGGTGGCGGTCACAGAATCCCAGAATCCTTTAGGTTGGAAAAGACTCCGAGATCGTCGAGCCCAGCCTATAACCGAGCACCGCTGTGTCACCTAGACCGTGGCACTAAGTGCCAGGCTCAGTTGTTCCTTTGGGGGACAGGGACTCCACCACGTCCCTGTGCAGCCCGTTCCAATGTCTAATCACCCTCTCTGAGGAGAAAGGTCTGTGCTTTGTAGCGTTCCTGCAGACTGGGGTCTGCAGGGAGAGGAAGGGGTCACCATCTCCCTCAGGTCATCCTCCCCACTGCGGTCATGGCCCCTCACACCCACATGTGAGGGAGATGGTGGCGTCAGGTGGGATTTTGGGGACACTTTAGGGCTGGGGGAGCACAGCCCTCATGTCCTTCACCTCACACTGAGCCACTGTTGCCTCACGGGTTAAGGCAAAGTGTCCTGAGCAGCTCCTCAGCTCCAGAGCACTTTAAGACACGTGGCTCTGCACCTGCAAATCCTTCAAGAAGCAAACATACAGCACTTTCAAGTCCTTGCAGATGAAGGATTTAACCCCATCGTTCAAAAGCATCTCGCTGTTTATTTCACACTTCTATTATTTTATTCTATATGTAGCTACAGCTCGGCTACAAGCGCTTCAACGGGGTTGTGCTCATAAACTGGATGGTGTTTGCCCAGGAGACGGGCTGCGCGAGCCTTTCCCACCCTTCAGTCTGTACCTCGAGTTGAATATTGTTTAATTGCTTTATTTACTCCTACTTTAATTTGCAGGGCTGGCTGTGTGGAGCTCTTTCCTCCTCCCCTCCCTTCCCTGGCTGGATTGCTCCCACTATCCTGTCGGATTCTCCTGCCAGCAGTTATACAATATCCATGGCAGCTCATTGCCGTGCTGCGGCCGGAGCAGAGTTCGGATTCGTGCGGGTGATAAAGCAAAGGACTTGCAGGCTCAGCACACCTCAGGTCTGCGGGAGGAAGGAGATAAGAGGATGCAGAGTCTACCTGAGACAGGCTCCAGCCCCTGGCAAGAGCAGCGTCAACGCTCCACTTCCCCGAGTGAACACTTATCTTATGGAGCGCGCCCAAGCTGATATGCTAATCTTAGTCACGCTGGTGTAAACCCGAAGTAACCCCATGGAAAACAATGGAGTTACTTCAGATTTACTTCAACGTGACAGCCTTTGCAGATTTTTTGTGCTGCACCTTCTCGGGGAACAGCCCCCTCCGGCTCTTGCACCGAAAGCTTTCTTTCTCTTTCAAATCCTTCCTAATTCTGCAGGGTGAGTTGTTCTCTTGGACTTAGCTGAATTATTTAACAAGGAAAATTGGTCCTGTGTTTCCAGAGGAACCTTCCTGGCCTTGTTTTCATTTCTGGAAATATCTTCATCTCATCTCACCCTTCAGCTGTTACCTCCTCTCCAGGGGCAAGTCCTTTGGGGGTCTGAGCACCTTTAGGGGGTGTTGAGTCCTTTTCACTCCTGTTAACTCTCTGGAAAATGGGATGGAAGGGAAGAGCTCAGCAACCCAGGTGCAACCCAGGAGATGTACTTGGGAATTCACCTGGAAACGCCGTACTTCTGAAAGGACAGAACCAGCCCTTCAAAACAAGGTCAGGGCAAAGAATCTGTCTCACTTGCTGAACCATATCAGGCAAGGTCCAGAGCACTGATAATTCTTGTAAAAAGAGGTGTAGCCGGGAGGAAAGAAGAGAAATGACAGATAAAGGTGAATCTGTAAAGGCCTCGTCATCACCTTTATAACCAACTCGCCTTGTTCCAACTCCAAATCTCAACAGCAGCCGCCAACTCTTGGTGTCCTGTTCAGAGGGGCTGGATTTTTGCACAGGGTCTTTCTCATTCTCATTAAAAAAAAAAAAAAAAAAAGGACTCTTCCTTATCAGTAAACTCTGTGGAGAGCCACAGTTACATTAAAATACCACCACAAAATTATCTTTTTAATAAGGTAGCTTTTCTCTGCAGGAAATAACCAGCCTCGCCCCACACCCTGATTAGAAAAGGGACCCAACCAAGGCATTAGAAAAAATGTGAAACTGTTTTGTTCTCTGGTAAATAAATTTGCCCACAACAAATTTATTTCTAGAGGAGGAGCAGATTTATTTCCAGAGAGGGAACAGTCAGGGAAATCCCTTTCTCCTTAAATTCTGCACATGGGCTTGAAACATTCCATAATTTTGAATCTCACACTTCATATACCAACAACTCCACCCCTTCTTTCAAGTTATCTACGATTCTTTTCCGACTTTCCTACTAGCTAAATACATGGTGATAAACTATTTGTTCAGCACAAATTACTCACAGCTCACAGCTTTGAGACCTCTGGGTCTTTTCCTCCTTTCCACCCTTGAAATTCCACAAATCACCACTTTGGTCTCATTCCTTGGAAGCCTCTGTGTAAAACACCTTTCCCCAGTGATTTGTCCTCACTCTCCTTTGCAAATGTTGCTTTATTATTGTATTGTTTCTCATAATCTGGTTAACTTTAAGAATATATAAATTATACATATAATATATATATATAAAATACCCACCTACATATAGAAGAAAAATAAGATTTCGATATTTTTCTGTACATATATATAAATATATATGCATGCACATGCATATACTGTGAGTACAATATAATCCATATTTACACCATGTGCTCAAACATATATGTGCAAAAAATTATTAAATATTCCCTGATTTATCCCTGTTTGTAGGTGGATCCTGAGAAATGTGAGGCACCCACACTTTTAGATTACATATTTGCTAAGCCCATGAAATTCAGTGTGTTTGTGTACATTTCAAACTAAGATCTACACGGACTCTCCAAACACTGCCAAAACAAGAATGGGTGACTTGTGGGTCAGGTGTTATTTTTCCTAACTTGCTCCACAGCCAGGATTCCAATGTTTTCATAACTCCTACTGTTTGCACCCAGCTTGCCTGGTGTTACAATTGAGATAAAGCCTCATGCACACCTCTTGCTTTTCATGCCTGAAATATTTTGCTAACCCCCAACTTTCAGCAGGGTTTTGGGGGTGGGTGGCGCTGATTTGTCAGACAAAAGAGAAGCAGCTGGAACAAGCTGTGAGGCTGATCTGGAGATGGAAGGGTCTGTGTCCTGCTCCAAAGGGAGCTGCTGACGCACAGGCAGGAGTTTTCTTAGTGTCATGTTTTATTTACAAAACACACAGTGCCACGATCTCCCTCCAGCAACAAAACTTGTGGATCCTGCGCATTCCTGTGAGGAACCTGGTGAGGAACTCGGGGCTGGCGGCTGCCCCTGAGCTTCCAGCTTCCCTTGGGGCTCTCCAAAGACTCAAACCTTGTGCAGAAACTGAATGAGACCTCATTCCCAGCCAGGCAGCAGCAGGATTCCTGCTGGAGATTTCCTTACACTCTTCTCACGGGTGTACCCTGCACACCAGGGCCAGGCCTTGATTTCCACCAAGCTGATGGTTTCCCAGTCCTAACAACTGCTCTTCATCCAAAACCTCCCCCCAACAGCTGTCAACACCAATGGCAAGTCCATCTCAAGCTTAAAATCACATTTTTGATACCAAAGGTAAAAAAATTCAGCTCAGAAAATTTTGAGACAGGTAATTTTGACATGGGAGAAATATGACTTGCCATTCCTCCCCTCCTAGTGGGTTTTAAAAAATTAATTTATTAAAAGTTGATGTACTTCATGGACTTCTGGTGAGAGGTACTTTCAAATGACAAAATATTCTGTTGGTGAGTTTTGGAAGGTTCATACTCACAAAAATACTACCAATAAAATCCTTCTCATGTAAAAACATCATAAGTCCCTTTTTTCCTAATATAGCAGTGACCACTATTGGATTTTTCCTGCTCCAGCTCTTTGGATTAGGAAAGCTCAGCATATTCCACACTCTTGATGAATTTCTCAGATGAATCTGACTTTAAAGCTCCGAGATGAGGCTCAAGAGCCATTTTGATGTGTCCTGTCCGTGGCTGAGCATCCTTGGGCCAGCATGGCCATTGTCTGCTTGGAGAAAGAGGAGAAACAGCTCCAGAGGAGGCTTTGTCCTACTTTAAGTGCAGAGCAGCCGTGGCGGATCAGTTGACGCCGCTTTGGCACCGAGTGGAGCCCCGTCTTCCCCTCTTCCTCAGGAATCCCTTTGCTCCGCCAAAGGCAGTTGCATAACCAGCTGGAAAGCTCTTGTGGGCTTCCACAGGGCTCAGCTGAGCTGTTCTCTGAGGGGAAAGGGAAAAACACAGGCACCAGCCAGTGCTGAACACCCAGCAAAGGTCTTTTTGCCCCTTTTCCAGCTGGTTTGTGGTGGGGTGAGCACAGCTTTCCCTTTGCAGAGTCAGCAACTCTCAGCACGGCTCACCTGGATGTGGTGGCACAGACGGATGTGAGCAGACCTTGCAAAACAAGGAGAAGCCACTCAAACTCCCACTTTGCTGCTCAAAGTGGGACATTTCTGTGCAGCTGCAGCCTCACGTGGCTCGAAGGCGGCGCATCGTGGATGTTCCTCATTGCGATGGCCAGAGATGCACGTTTGCAGCCTGGGACGCGGCCTCTGATCTCAGCCCAGCTTCATGGCTGAGCTGCTTCTCTAATTAAAACCCATGAAAAAGCAGCATCAGGAGGGCTGTCAAGGGATTGGGAAATAGGATGAAGGTCTGATGATTTGCTATTGGTCAAAC
This sequence comes from Motacilla alba alba, assembly GCF_015832195.1. NCBI lineage: Eukaryota > Metazoa > Chordata > Aves > Passeriformes > Motacillidae > Motacilla > Motacilla alba. The sequence goes on along the minus strand of NC_052030.1, from coordinate 10,535,731 downwards.
AGCTGCTGTGCCTCTGCCAGTGGGAGACACACCACTGAACATGAGATGCAGGAGCAAGAAAGAAGCTTTCCATGCACCCCAGAGATCCCTAATTCATTCATTCATGCCTTTTCCTACGGAAATGCAGGTGAAATATGTGGCAAATCCCACATGCAGGTGCCTGAAGGCTGGTGCACCAAAGCCTTCCCAGGGACAGGTAACAAGTGTCTAGAGGGCAGCAGCTTTGCTGATCCAGATTTTGTTTTCCCTTACACTCCTGAAACTCTAGACAGTCCCATTGGCAGCTCTTGGACACCTGGGACTTCTGCTCATTTGCAGCATTTGGAAACGTGGTCCATTGTGGAGGTAGCTGCCACGTATTCTTATTTATTTGTTTCTATTCTCACCTCCTCCTTGCTGCTCTCCGCTCACCAGCCTGGCAGATTTTCAGGAGCTGGGCTGCTCTTACGTAACACTGCGCCAAAATTGGTGTGAAAGGATTCAGAGGGATCTGCAGCTGGAATCACCTTTGATCCCTGGATTCCCTTCTGGTTGGTCTGTGCATTTTGGGCACACCACTGTGAGCTGCTGGGACATCTCTGCCCTGGCATCCCTTGGAACCCGTCCTCTGCCCCTGGCATCACTCATGTCCTGGTGTCCAGACCATCCCATCAGTGCTGCCTTGGTCACAGCTGTCTTGTGGCAGCAGATGTGGTCCCATGCCAGCTCTCCTGGGCACATAGGAGCAGCTTCTCCCAGGTCTCCAAGAGAGCGTGACCAGAGCTCAAGCCTGTGTAATTAGCAGTAATTAGCCAATTGAGGGAGCGTGTATAAAATGGATTAAACTCACTGAAATCCCCAGCCCAAGTTGAGCTGAGCTGTGTTCTTGGCTCAAAAACCTGCACCTGCATCCAGAGGATGCCTTAAGCCACTTGAGGAAACCCTCTTTCTCCTCTTTCTCCTCTTTCTCCTCTTTCTCCTGGGAGGGTCTTTCCTCCACGCCATGGGCAGCTTCATCCAAGCAAACACCTGGAACGCCGTGGACATTGGGGCTTAGCCCAGCAGCAGAGAGGGAAAACTTGGTCTGGACCCAAGGGAAAGGAGGACAAGGCTCTTCATGGCACCCAGGGTGCTTTGGGTGCTGCTTCACAGCAAACACAACCCTGGGAGCTGCAGTCCCATCCCAGGGCCGCAGCAGAGGCAGATCCAAAGCGAAGAAGCCAGGTTCTCTCCCACGCTGCTCTCCAGCCTGGTGCCTCTGCTGATGAATCACGAGTGTTTTGGTCTGGATGTGGTGATAAATCCAAGTGCTGCAAATGACAGAGAGCACAATGGTGGGGTTTAGGCAATAAATCAGATTTTTTTACGTCAATGCTTCCTGCACACGTAGCTGTGAGGCAGCAGGTGAGGCAGGAGAGTCGGGAGCATTAATCTGGGGGAAAAGGGAGCCTTGGAAACTTGCCCCTTTTGTTCCAGTCTCTGCTCTGCTGCAACTCCATTTTCCTGTTCTTTATCTCCATGTTTTGCTTCTTGTGATTTTTTTGCAGTTTAGAAGCAGATTCTGTGTTTGCAGGAAGAATCCCCAGTGTATTTGTGGGTGAGATTCAGCCCAGGGCAGGACTGGGGTTGGGTGGGATCTCAGCATTGCATTGGCTCCGGGTCAGCCAGCCAGACACGGATGGCTGAGGTTAAACTTCTGTCTCAGAGTGAATGGCTGTAGACATCAATCCACTCCTTCCATTTAGAAAGCAAAATTGAGATTAGAGGAAGTGATCACCCCACAGGCAGAACAGCTTTGATGATTCCAGGATGCATTTAGGCTTCAAATGTGCCATGATGTCTCGTTTCTGAATTCCCATCCAAGGAGGGAAGAGAGACCCCGTGTGACCCTCTGCATTCCCTACAAGGATCAGGCCAACAATCCCAACACTCTCATTGATCCTACACATGCAAGGTGATGCAGGGACAGGTCCCTTCCTGTTGTGCTTGAAGAGGAGAAGTGGATTTTGAGACCATGAGGCAGAATTTTAGAAAGAAAGTAGTTTATGAAATTTGTGCCTGCCCGATATTGTTTGATGATAACTGTCACAGAGCACTCTTCATGACAAAACCATCTTTTCCCGGGTGGTTCAGCCTGAATCACAAGTCTCTGGAGGTGAAGGAACATCTCCAGGGATGAAGAAACATGCTGGAGGTCAGAGAATCCCCTTTCACCTGCACACTTTGCTATCTGCAGCCTTCACTGATGGCTAAAACCTTGTTGTCTCCAATCCTCAGGCTCCTCTTCCTTTTCCACCACCTCCTGTCTTCCCTGCAGAGTTCCTGCTGTGAATTTAACTTTTCTAACGTGGGATGAGGAGGGGACCAGTGAAAGCTGCTCCTGGGTGATTCCGAGCACCAATGGACTCGCACCACGAGCTCCTCAGGAGAGGGGCTTTGCCTCACTCCATCCCCCACTGGGTGACGTCCCCTCTTCCAAGCTGTGCTCCCTTTGTCACTCCTCCCAACACAACCTCAAACAAGTGTTGGGTGTTTTTTTTCTCAGTAGCATGTAGGTCAGAGCAGAGCCTTAGGGACCTGACAACTGACATTCATCCTCAGCTCAGAATCTGCGTCAGGCTGTCTGGAGGCGATAGAAGTGCAGTTGCTGGTGAGACCAACTGCCTTTTGTGTGGCTTCAATTAAATGTCTTTCTCAGCGTGGGATAGTTGCCAGAGTTCTTTATTTTTTCTTCTTTTTTTTTTTTCTTCTTTTTTTTTTTTTTCTTCTTTTTTTTTTTAAAGAAATGGTTTTGTTTAGATATATATATATAGAGAGAGAATAAGTCCCACCTGGCTTTTTGGAAGGGTTTCAACTGCAATGTATCAGATCCCATATTCTTCTATAAAAAGGTGAGCTGTATTTTTCAGCTGAACTTTTCTCCCTTTTTATAGCTGGGATTTGGCACACACGAGGCAGAAGCTGTGGCAAGGTCACTGCCCTTCCCCAGCCAAGGGAGGAAATCCATGGCATGTACCAGGGCCAGCGATATGGCGGCAACTGCCGAGGAAAACGTTGGGGTGGGCACAAGCTGTGAGCTGACCCCCAAAACTTGCTCATTGCTGGGGTCTGGGGTGGCTTGAGGACCCTGGGAGAGGCAAGTCCTGGGTGCTGTGGAACCTGCCCTGATGATGAGATGCCTTCAGCCACGACCTCTGCAGAGGTACCATGGGGTGGTCCTGGCACAGCTCGTGCTTCTTCTGCCAGCCACAGAATCCCAGAAAGGTTTGAGTTGGAAGGGAACTTAAAGCTCATCTCATTCTAACCTCTGCCATGGGCAGGGACAATTTCCACTATCCCAGGTTGCTCCAAGCCCTGTCCAGCCTGGCCTTGGACACTCCCTGGGATGGGGCAGCCAGAGCTTCTCTGCTTGATCCTCACTGCTCTCTCTCTCTTTCCACAACAGTGTGGGCAACAGGTTAAAACAAGGCGAGCAGCCACCATGGCCTCTTCCCTCTTTCTTCCTGCACCCTTCTGAATTTTGTTTGCTCAAATGACCTTTTCCAGACCTGGGTGTCCTCCTCCCACACTGCCCAGTGTCCCTTGTGCTGTGACTGGGTGTTCTGGCCCCTTCTGCCAGCTGTGAAGGAGGAGGTGGCACAGGGCAGCAGCTCTTTTCTGCTTGACCGCAGACATATTTTAATTAATTTACATTTTTTTCCAGAATTACACTTATTTTCATTACGCATTTATTTCCTATCCAGTGTGCCTATTGCAGTGCCTCTCTTCCCAGCCCCAGCTAGAGAAGGGAGCTGCCCAGTCTCATCCAGACTCACTCCTTCCAGCAGCAGCAGGCTCCGGGAGCCGCAGCACCTTGGCAGAGGAACATTTGCATGAGAAAGCAGGGAGCTGGGAGGAAATAAAATCTAAAGGTGAAGAGGCGTGAGTCACTTGGTGAAACTGCGGTACTGCTGCTGAATTCCCCGGGGCTTCAAACCAGAGCTTCAAGGAGAGATTGGAAATCCCAGGGATGCGAGCGGCCGGGAGTAAGGAGAACACGCTCCACACTCGATACTTGCGCGGTGGGAGCTCGGCCACTCTGGGAGCTCGTTCCTGTTTGGTGGTTTTTATTGTGCTCTGATTAATATGGAAATTGTCATGTCTGCCCAAGGAGGGTGAACACATCCCTGCGCTGTGATCCTGCTCTGGAAGTGCCTGTCGGGCTGAGGGTTGTCCCTGGCTTCACTGGGCTGCAGCAGGAGCACAAAGCCACGTTTTAAATCCTCTGCTCACTGCTCCTGGTTCTTGCACAGCCTTTAAATGCTGTGCCATCAGCTTCTTGATTAATTAATGCTCTTCTGTTTCACTTGTTTGATGATGATGTTCAGAGATGTGACTGAAACTCCAGGGCAGGGACAGCCTCGTGTGCTGAAACAGGCTGGGCGTGTATTTTTAGTAAAACTGTTTTTTCGGCTCAGGATTTGAAGTTTCTGGTCATTTCCTCACCCCTCTCTGAGCCGCAAGTCCTTTCTGCTGTTTGTTGCAGATGTTGAGGGTTAAAATAATCTGGGAGTCAAGTGCTTGGCTTTTGGAGGGAGAGGGAAGTGAGCAGCTGGATGAGCTCTTGCTGTTCATCCAGCACCAGGTACCCAAGCTTATGGCAAAACTTCCAGGGAGCTCCAGTTTTTATATATCCTTATAGAAAGGATGACTTGAAAAAGGCACACAGAGGATTTAAGGCCATTCCACGCTATTGCTCAGCTCAGCTGAAAGAAGTGAGGGATCACTTTGTTGTGCTGGCCTGGAGGTGATCTCAGCAGGGCTGTCTGCCCATCCATCTGCCCACCCAGGGCTGCTGCTGGCTTGTCCCAGGCCCCAGGAGCAGCAGAGGGGCCAAGGGGTGAGATGGGGTGAGCCAGGGGGTTTTGCCACTTCAGCAATTATTCCTTAACGTGTCTCTGCCTGCAGGCAAGGATTGCAGCCAGGAACGCCGTCAGTCGTGTTTGTCCTGCCAGCAGAGCTCACCTTGGAGGTGTCAGCCCTGCAATGGTGCTTTACCTGCAGTGCATCTCTGCAGCCTCCCTGGCTGCATGGATCCTGGAAAAGGCTTCCCTGGCCTTTCCCACCTTACAGCCCAGATTTCCAAACAGTCAATAGACGTTCAGAGCGCTGAGAAGCTGAACACACGGGTGGGGCAGGGGTCTGTGGGCTGCCAGTGCAGATGTGGTTTGGTGTTTGCCTGCTCTGCTCTGGGCCAAGGTGGATTCCTGTCTCCTGGCAGGACCAGCTGTGCCCAGGGAGGATTCTTGCTGCCAGAGCATCAGGGATACAGGGACTGTGAGGCAGCAGAGCTTCACCACGTGGTGCCGGCTGCCTCACCCTCACTCACTCCCAGATTTGGGGACACACATTTTCACTGGAGGGAGGGATGGATGGATGGATGGATGGATGGATGGATGGATGGATGGATGGAACCAGCTGGGCAGAGGTTCCTGTGTGCCCTCCCACCTTCCACTGGGATTTCAGAGCCTGTTGAACCATCCTGCAACCCAAAAAAGGATTTTCCACCAGCAAGGGCTGTGTCTGCCCTCCGAGAGCAGCACATCCAGCTGCCTCCTCCCTTTCTCTTGTAAGGTCAGAGGATTTGACAATAAAAAATGGAGCTGGCAAGCACTAATTGCTTGGGAGACAGCGTGGCTGGCTGGGGCCGTGGGGACAGCGCACCACAGTGCTTTAAAACCACAGATGGGTGCCCAGTGGGATATTTTGCCGGCTCAGGAGGAGATGGGCGAGGGCTCTGCGCTCAGCCGGGGAACACAGCGCACAGACGGCTTTCTAGAAGCAACACAAGTTGAGCTGGTAAATTATAAAATGCCACACTTGAGGTCTGTTACATAACGTCCCTTTACAGAACCTGGGAGCTAAATATAAAAAGGGAGTTACATTTTGGGCTGGTGTAAAACGATGCTCCAGAACGGGTTTGTGTGGGAAGGAGGCTCTGCAGCGCGGCGAGGAGCGGAAAGGCTTTCGGGACCCTGGGTTTGCTCCCAGCCTCTGTCGCTTGTTTTCTCAGCAACTTCACAGAAACCATGAACTCCCCAGGTCTCAGTTTCCCTCTCTTTAAATCAGGGGCAATGAAACCTCCATTTCCTCGCAGCTGCGTTGTCAGGATTAATTCATGTTTTCAAAGTGACCTGAGAATCTATAGAAACCCGAATAGTATATCATTATCCCAAGCTAAACTTGGCACAGAATATCAGCAGGCCAGATTCCCCTCCCACACTGGAGGAGAAGGGGTTGTGTCAGCATAGCCGAGAGGAAAATTCCAGCCGCTGCTCCCAACCAAAAAATCCAGAAGAGAAAAGTCTTTTCAGGCTGAGACCATTTCATTTCCCTTGAGGAAATTCCCCCTTCATCAGCTCTGAGCTCAAGAATCAGCTCCCACTCAAATGGGCTCATGCTGAAGTGCAGAGGGGCTTAATGGGAGTTTTGGGTGGTTCATGCTTCCTCTCTTAGTTGATGGTGATGCTGATGGTGACACTGGGATCCTGCAGGACATGCTGCCACCTCACTGGCTCTTCAGCTCGAAGGTGACAAAGCCAGGAGCATGTCCCATGGGAAATGCAAGTGGGAGTAGAGCAAAGTAGAGATGCACAGAGATGGTGTCTGTGCCAGGATCCAGCCTTCTTGGCAGTGATTTGGGGCTGGTTTGCATTTTTTTTTCTTGTTTTTCAAAAATTCCACTACCAAACTCAGCATGGTCCTCAGTGTTCTGCTTTGCTTGCTCTCCATCAAAAGTTGGGAACAACCTGGCCCAGCTTCCTTCTCCTTCCTCTGTGCACACAAAGAACACAGTACCTACCCAGAAGAGGTAGATGGATTTCTAGGTTGGGTTTGGCCACTGAGTTTGGGGGCTCAAGGAAGCCAGGTATGGACTGAAGGACAGCTGAGGCCTGGGATGTCAGGGGAGAGCCTGGCTGGGGGGATGACGCCACCACAGCCTTGCTCCTGCAACGATGGAGAGACACAAGGACTGAGCTGGGACCAGCCTAGTCCAGCTTCTGGTCAAAGTGGGTGCCTGTCCCCTCCAGGTACAATGTGTGGTTTCTTAAAACCACCTGATCATCCAAACCTGATCCTGTGCCTGTGAAACCCCATCCAAATCGCTGGGAAAAAAAATGTTTTCTGACAGGATGGAGATTTGCAAGGGAGTTGCCAAGCAACTGGCGCAGCTCTGCCGCCTCCTGCTCCTCTCCTCCCTCTGAGCAGGCGATGGCTGCATCCCTGAATCCCCCTGCCCCGGCCAGCCCAGCATTCCTGGCCTTTCCCAGCCTGCCCCCACCTGCCTGGGAAGGTACAAGGGGGAGAAGCAGGAACCGCTGGTGGCTGGTGGGACGGGATGCTCCTGGCTGCTGGGAATGACTTCCCTGCACATCCAAATCTCCTTCAGCAGCAGGGTTAGAAACAGGCTCCCTTTTCCAACCCATTTCCAAGCTGTGCAGCTCCCTTTTGAACTAGTCCCAGAAATGTGGGGAAACACCCAGGAGGATTCATTATAACCCAGCTTTGCTTCGTGTCACCTCTGCATTTCCTTGGAAGCTGCTTCAAATTTACGCTAAGAGGAGCATGCAGCCCAAGCCTTTGGGATTTTCTTTGCTGAAGCTTTAATTTAAATGAACTCTTGAGTAACAACTATTACAAAAATCAGCTGATGTCTCTTGTAAAGCCTTGAACTAACCTCAAGAGCCGTGAGCAGCGGCAGACGGGAGGGGAGGCGCTGATAGCTGGGATCTTGCAAAAGATCAGTTGCTGAGTGAGTGGCAATAAACAGCAAACCCAGCCAGCTTGGAGGAATGGCAAATGGACCAGAGTGTTCAGAACAATCTGTTCCTGCTCCAGAGCAGGGCTGTGGTGCCGGCAGCAGCCTGGGAAAGCGGCTATTCCTGGCGTGAGCAGGTCTGAAATCCTGCTGCAGAACACAGCGCGGCCAAGCCGGGCTAATTACAAGGAGACATGTCCTAAATCAAACAAAAAGCCTCCGAGTGCTTTTGCTGGGCTGACTCCTCTCCAGGGAGCTTTGTGCTCTGCCTCATCCCATGGACCTGCTGGCTGGACCTGGCTTTCTGCTCCAGCCGTCGGGCTAATCCTGGGCAGGGCCACTCTGATCCACTCTGGGTGCTCTGCCTGTGCTTGGCCGAGCATTTACTGCCTGATGTCACCTACTTAATCAGGCATTAACGTCACTGAGCTGCAGCAGAGCAGTTAGTGCACTCAGTTTCTTCCCAGCACTGTGATTGCTGTTAGAAGGGAGCAAGAGTGCCCAAACTTCTCCCATAAAGCCAAAACTGAGGAGATAGGAAGCTCTGGAACTGTCCATATCAACATCCCCACAGCAGGCTGGGCCTGGGGTGCAATTCGTCCAGGAAGATTTATTTCAGTTGTGCTTCTTTTCGTGGGGCTTGTGGGCTCCCCAGGATACTTTCCTCCTGTGATTAACCCAGAGATCAAGTGGCCTTCATTTGATTTGGAAAAGAAAAGAATGGGATGCAGATGGTGCAGAACACCCATACAGCAATTTAATTAATTGCCTTTAAATGTTAATTCAGAACAGTTTCCCTAAGTGATCTTATAGAGGCAAATCCTCAGTTGCCTTAAGCCACTTGCAGAGCGTGTTCAACTAATGAGGTATTCTTAGTCCTGACCAGGAGCCTTGCACGGGACTGTAATCAGGAATGATTAATTGGAAATAGCTCTTCTAACCCAGGCTGTACCTGCTGTGCTCTCCTGTGCTGCCCAGCTCTGCCCAGAGCTGGCATGGAGCCTCTGGAGTCCATGGAAAAGGGAATTTCCTTCCCAGCTTGATGTGCTGCTTTCCCTGCCACAGCCCACCCTCCCAGTGCTCCTCAGCCCAGTCTGGCATGGAGGGTTTCCAGCACAACGTCTGGATTTGCCAACAGACTTCCCTGGGGAAGAATGGGGGGTGGGAGGCCACGGTGGGAATTTATTAGCTCGGCTCAGCCGTGGCCAAGTGCTCTGCCAGGCTCTGAGAGCTGGTACATTGCATATCCCAGCCAGGAGCAAACCCCTGCCTCCTCCTTGGGTGTGATGTCTCCAGAGCTGCTGAGGGAACAGCAGCACCACTGAGAGTAAACTTGTGCAGTTTTGCCTAATTCACAGCAAAAAAAAAAAAAAAAAAAAATATCATAGAGTCATAAAATCCCAGAATTATTTGGGTTGGAAGGGACCTAAAACTCCTCCTGTTCCACCCCCTGCCATGGGCAGGGACACCTCCCACTGTCACAGGTTGCTCCAAGCTCTGTCCAGCCAGGGACACTTCCAGGGATGGGGCAGCCACAGCTTTTCTGGGCATCCTGTGCCAGGGCTCAGCACCCCACGCTGGCACAGAGACCCCTGCTCCAGGTCAGACACGGCCTCGTGTGACAGTGGCACCTGAGATGGCTCTGTCCTTGAGTCCCCTGTTCTGTGCTTCAGCTAAAATCATCCTGCAGTGTCTGTGTGCTTGTTATGTGCCAGGTTTGACCTCAGGCCCATGAAATTTTTGGAGGTCTCTTCTTTCTGTGTTTTCAGCACATCCTCCACTATTTTCCTCCTGCATTCCACCCCGTGGAAGCAGCCTTTGAGCAGTAATTCAGTGTACCTGCTGCAGCCAAAGGTGCCTGGGAGTTAGCACAGACAGATGAAATCCACGTTATTTGGCTCTGCTGGAGTGGTGGAGCCTGCTGTGGGAGAGTTTTGCTTTCCTAAAGTCAAAGCTTGGGGAACTTGCTCCTAAAGCAAGGCTTGAAATAATGCCCAGTGAAGCCAGGGAGGAGACAGTTCACTGCTGGAAATCGCATTTCACTTGGTGTCAGCAATTCAGGAGAAAACCATCTGCAGGAAATTACGATGACAATTTCCTCTTGGAGTGCGGAGAAATTACAGCTGTAATCGAGGAGGCAGCCAACAGCCTCCTCTCCCCTTACTTCTACCAATTACCCTGAAAACTTTGAAGTCATTTCCCTGTACAGAGACGTCTCCACCCCACCCAGGAAGGACAGGCTGGATGAAGGGATATCGTGCAGGGAGAGAAACAGCTCAGCATCTGAGGAGTAGATGGTGTATATCTGAAATGAAGCCTTTTCTCTAAGAAACATGGAGCAAAACTCGAGCCAGTTGCAAAATGCTGCAGGTCTACAACTCTCGATGTGTTTGTGATGGTTTTGGGCCAAAATTGGTCTTGCCTGTTGAAAGCTGATTCATGCACGTGTGAAGATAAGATTCATCAGAGGAAAGAAATAAAAACCTGGCTAGAAAATGTGCTCATGGGACACCATTCACAAGCCAGGTCTTGGTAAGGTGACACCATGAGGCCAAGGGATACCTCCAGGACCACAGAACAACATTTACATGGGCAAGATGGTGATGGGACAGGGGGAATGATATTAAACTAAAAGAGGAGAGATTAGATTGGATGCTAAGAAGAAATTCTTGACTCAGAGGGTGTTAAAGCACTGCCACAGGTTGCCCAGAGAACCTGTGGCTGCCCCATTCCTGGAAGTGTCCAGGGCTGGGTTGGATGGGGCTTGGAGCAGCCTGGGATAGTGGAAGGTGTCCCTGCCCATGGCAGGAGGTGGAACTGGCTGGGCTTTAAGATTCCTTCCAAGCAAAGCCATTCTGGTTCTGTCATTTCAGCAAATGGACGTAGCATGTGTCTGCATTCAGAACCTTCTCTCTGAGGTTTCAGCCATCAATTTGTTGCCTGAGAAGATCTTTCCCCACCACCAGCTGCCTTAGCAGTTGTCAGCATCTTCCTGCTTATCCCAGCACTGCTGCTGGAGCTGATGGGAGTTTGATTATGATTTAATCCAGGCTTTTAGAGGAGGGAAAAAAGAAAATTTTGACAGTTCCATATATAGCCCTCTGACTCACCGATTTCATGTGTCAAACACTAAAGACGGGTTAAGTAGAATTAAGTTCTGGATTTATTATAAATAGGCATTAAGTAACATGAATGTATTGCATTTGCATGAAAATATGGGCCCAATTCTCCAGCTTACCCCAGAGATTTTGTTTGACGTCGATGGGATGCTCCCAGGTGGGAGCTCAGCCCAGCTCTGACCACCCCCTGCAGCCCCTGTGAACTGGAGCCGGTGAAGCAGGAAAATCATTGCTGGAATCAGGGAAAGTTTACACTGCTTGCACAGATCAGAATTCATCCCTTAATATAGTACAATGAGTTTTAATTAGCCCCCAGATCTGCTGTTGAAGGAATAATTTCTGCGTGTCAATCAGTGCTAAATGTACTTGTTAAATCAGGCAAGATTGGTTAAGTTGAAAATTGCATAGAAAGTCACTTTTCTTCTGTTTCTCCCAGAAGCTGGAGAATTTTTGGATTCAAATGTTAAGGACAATCTCATCCTGCTCTAAATACTGTTCTGCTGAAAGGTCCATCCAGACAATGAAGTCACCCTCACTGAGAGCAAGTGTGACAGTCAGGCATTGTTTGGGTGAAAAAAGTCCTCTTTAGTCAAATCAGTGTTCCTGCAATGAGGGAGACAGACACAGACTCTACCAAATCAGAGCCCTCCTGAATAGTTTAATTTACTGACTCGCTCATTGCTAAACAATTCAGAATTGGTCCATGGAGAGGAACACAAAAAGGACAGACAATACGGGCTGTATTTTGAGGCTGGACTAGTCCAAGCCAAGGAAAAACATGATTTGAGTGGCATTGTTTCTGTAAAAATAATGTTCACCCCTGCACCTCTGCTTTAATTGGGAACTGGGGGTTTGGCCCTGTTTCTACTGAGGGTAAAAAGAAGAGATGTGCCCTAAAACAGAGCCAGGGCCACTGGGACTGAGTGACAAGCTCACTGTGGAGAGGTTGTTGTTATTATCCCACGGAGCTGTTGCTCATGCAGGAACAGCATGAGAAGCTCTGGAAGCTTCCCCCAGCCCTGGTGGGGTCCTCAGGCTCCGGTGCCTTCCCAGCAGGGCTCTGCCCTCAGTTGTGATTTTTCTTATCAAACACCACATTCTGCTTTCTGCCACGAATATGATTTCCAATTAAATGCCTCCTCAGAGCCTGTCTGGCTGGGAATTAGGCTGGAACTTGGTGGCTGGGCTGTTAGCTCATCAAAGTCTCTGGGATAACGGGGAGGTGCTGCTGTTCTGCTCGGGGATTTTGCTCGTGGCTTTGAACTCACTGCAGCCCTGCGAACTGGGACAGGCTGCCCTTTGCTCACCTTCAGCTCTGCTCTACTCCCCTTCAGCCCACAGCTGAGTAAGCATCTCCAGGGCTACAAAACACAGCCCCTGTGCTCCTGCCCTCCAGGGATCCCAGAGTTTGTGCAGTCCCTGGGAAGGAGCTGGCCACGCGCTCCGGCTTACAGGGAAAGGATTATCATGGCTCTTATGACTCAGTCCACAGCTCCTGCATGCTTCCCTGCATGGGAAGGAGAGAAGTGGGCATGAAGCCTCAATCTGTCCCCTAATCAATCACCTAACAAGTCCCTGTCCCCAGGGTCCTTCCCCACTTTGGCAGCGCCAGCCGTTGCTGCTCTGGATGCCAGCAGTGGTGGCAGTGAGGTGGTTGGTAATGGTCTCTTTATGAAAAAAGCAGATAAAAACCAGGCTGGAAGGCCAGAAATCTGGATGTGGAGCTGGGATCAAGATGGGAAGGGAGCAGCAGCCCTAATCCTGAAGCACTGCTGGGGATGGTGAACCCCTAGCTGCTCCTGTTGGAGCAAAAGGCTTTGAATGCCAGGTTATGGCTCAATTCCAAGTGAGGGTTTCTCTTTGCTGTGGACACACAGCCAGGGAGATGTTGGAGCATGTGCTCCAGGGCTGGCTTTGGGGCACAAAAACCCCTTTGGTCCATGTAATCTGGGGTCCCAGCAACCCCTTGCTTGGTCCATCATGGGGCACCATCCTCACTCCATTGTGGTGATGCTGCCATGGCAACCATGGAACCTGGGGCGGTGCAGGATGGCACTGGGACCAGCTCTCTTCTAGGTTCTTCCCTCTCCTGAGCTTCTTGCTGGAAATAGGGGTGGATCTTAGGGAAAACCTCACTGCCACCGTGGTTCTGTCTCCTGGCTGGAGAGGAACCACGGTGCCCTGTGTGGGGCTGAGCAGTGTCAGGGGACAGAGACACCCAAGGGACTGCAGCGTGGTTGCTGGGGACCAGCTCTGGGGGTAAGGGCTGCAGGGTCCACTCTAGTGCCCTCCTGGCTTCAGTAGGACAGGGGTGCTGAATCCAGGTGTTCTGCAGGCACAGGGTGGGGGGGACTGGCCTCGCTGGAATTTCTATGGAAACCCAGGTACTGAATGGGATGGAATAGCTCAAACCATCTGTTCTTCCCCTACTTATAAAACTCGATAATTTCACGATGACATCACCAGAAATGCTCTCCTTTTATTCCTCTTGCAGCCATCTGTGATGGTTTCCTCATGTGCCAAACACGCGAGCGGGTGCTGAGGGATGGGCAGGAGGACACAGCCACCCCATTACTCCTGTTTCATTTCTTCCCTTGGAAAGCAATCCCGTGCCTGCAGAGTTTCACTTGATCCCTTCCCAAGGCGTCTACAGAGCAACCAGCAGAGTTAGACGGGGAAAATGAAGGTAAAATAGAAGGACAAACTAAAGCTGAACTTCACAGGGACTATGGAGGTTCTGCTGTGGGGATTTTACCTGTGGAAATACACACCCAGCAGTGGGAGCCAGGTTTGCTCCTGCCAGCAAGGTGCTGGGTAGCAGTGGGGCTGCTTCTCCTGTGCCAGGAATGAGGCCTGGACTGAGATTTGGGTGTTGGGAGAGGCAGAGTTGGGGAATTGGAGTCAGCTGAGGACACAGGTAGTGGTGGCTCTAACTGCCTTCAGTGCATGCCTGCTGGGCAGTTTCTCAGCTAGAAGTCACTTTCTGATGGCTGGGGACAGGAGCTGGGCTCCTGGGCAGCCCGTGGGGCTCGTCCATGTCCCCAGCACCAGTGGCTCTGGTTCTGACTCACGAGGGCCTCACTGTTCTGCTGGGTGATAAAAGAGGTGACAACCTGCCACCACCTGTCCTCTTCACTGGCGGAGGTCTCTCCCTGTCCTGGAATTGAGGTGCTGGCTCCAGCTCAGGCAGCACTGTGTGTTTTGGGTGGTGATGAATATCTCAGGTGCCAGGGAAGAGCTGGAGCTGGTGCTGCTCAACTGCTGCCACTGCTGGCTGTGTTTGCTCGGCTGACCAAAACCTCCCTCGTCTGTGGCAGAGGAGAGAAGCCTCAGCAGACCTGGACCTCCCTGAAAAGGAGAAGGAAATAAGGGCTAAAGTGGAGATCAGGCGTCTGCAGACCCATTTCCACCATGAAGCCTACAAGAGGAAATTCTTCGATGCCGATATCTGGCGGCAAATGCAGGCTCAGGAGTGAGTACAGCTCTGCTTGGCTGCCTGGAGCTTGGGAAGTTCCTCCATGCCAAAATCAGAGATTTATAGACTCCCAGAGGCAGGGACACCTTCCACTATCCCAGGGTGCTCCAAGGCCTGTCCAGCCTGGCCATGGATACCTCCAGGGATGGGGCAGCCACAGCTTCTCTGGGCAACCAGTGCCAGGGTCTCAGCACTCTCTGAGCAAAGAATTTCATCCTAACATCTGACCTCAATCTCTCTTCTTTTAGCTTAAATCCATTCCCTCTTGTCCTACCTCATCTGCCCATAAAAAATGTTGCTCTCTCTTTTTTATAAAGAGGTCTGGGGACCACAGAGCAGAGGTGGGGAGAGGTAAGGACCTGCCCTGGCAGATGGGATGTGCTAAATGTCATTTGTTGTTCCATTTTTGCAGAAAAGCAATAGATGATCTGAAGCAAGAGCACAGACATGTGACATTAACGCTGAGCCAGATCTATTCACCGAACAGCGTGTTGCTGGAAAACAGAAATCGTATGAAGGTCCGAAGCCTTTTGCAGACCAGAATGCAGAATGATGCCCTGATCAAAGAAAGAAAAGCCCAGTTAGCTGACCTGGCGAAGCAGGTGAGAGCATCTGGACTGTTCTCTGCCTGAGCACAGCAGGGCAGAGTCACGGAGTGAGACCTGTGGCTGAAACTCCTCAGTGTAAAACATATTTTATTCAGGCCTTGGAATATTCCTCCTGGCAAGTGACACATCACAATGACAAATAGAACCGGGCTCCCATTCAAGTCAGTAGCACCGACTGGAAAAGTGAGGCTGGGCTCTCAGCCTTGTCCCACCGGTCCCTGCACCCCTGTGTGATGGCACACACCAGCCTGGGGCCACAAACATCCCTCTCCTTCTCCCTTCACTTTTTTTTTATTCTGAAAAAGAGGTAAAACTGGAACAGTGCTGTCTGAGGTGTGGCAAATACAGGAACAGCAGCATCTGAGGGATGCCCCATCCCTTCTCCTGAGGACATCCTGGTTGGATTTGGGCAGGAGTGGGGTGGGAAGCCAAGGGAAACGTGGGCTATGGAAGTGACAGTTCCCTTCACCATCGTTCTCAGAGCCTGCTGCCCAAGCTGGACTCCAGGGAACATTCTGGGATGGTTTGTCATTGCTGGAGGTGCTGCAGAGCTTTCTCAGCAGGGTTAGCTTTCTGTCAGGGATAACTCTGACTTGCCTGAGTCATCCTTCCCCCACCTGCTTCACCATTCTCCAACTGCTTCACTCTTCCATGGATTTATTTCCTCTGGAAGCTCCCCACTTCTGGCAGAAGTTTTCCTCCACTCATTCCCAGAGAGGACTGCACAGATCCCTGCCTGGCCAGCACAACACCTCTACCAAAGCCCTGTCCTCATTGCCTCTTCCACTCTACAAAGTGCTGCTGGGCCATGTTCAGCACCTGCTGGAGCTCCCTCCAAAACCAGCTGCACTTCCTTCAGGACACAAAAAAAAAAAACCATTTCCAGTTACAGTTTATATTTCTGCGTGTGCAGGGTGGGAACCTTTGGGATAAAAGCTGCTCCTATAACTGAGAGCTCATTAATGACATGGTTGCTGTAGTTCGGGTCAACAGAGGGGATTTTCTTTGGCTCTGTGTCCTGACAAAAGTCCAGAATGTAGGGGTGGAGATTATGCTTCCTGGCTTTTTTTCCCCTCTGTGTGTGTGTGCAGGTTGTAGAGCTGGAAAAAAAGATAGTGAATCAAAGAGACACAACCTGGAGGGCGTTGGAAGCAAAGAGCCACAAACACCTGCAGAAGAAGATTGAGTTACTGGAGATGCGTCTGAGTCAAGTAAGGAAACATTTTTGGAGACTTTTGGAGAACATGTGTGGGGTCACACAGCGGCCTGGGACCCTTCTGGTCAGGACAAAGCTCAGTGGTGCAAATGTATTTGGTTGACACAAGCTGCATAAAGCACCTGGCTTGTTCCCCTGGCCTGATCATTCCCAGAATATCTCAAAGGCTCCTTCAGGCTTGGTGACCCAAATGCAGCACTTGTGCTGTGCCAAGAGGCCTGAAGGTCTGCACCTGCTTTGTGATCAAACTGGGCTGCCTGGAGCCGCCTTGCCTTGGACAAAGCCAGCTCCAGGTCTCTGTTGTGATCAACCTGGTCTTCTGTTGCCTTTCCTCTCCTGGGGAGGAGGACAGTGCAGGTCCAGCTTCAAATCTCTTGGGCTGTGTTTGACCCTGCCCTGGTCAAGGTCTTTAAGCAGCAACCTGAGCTCCCCCCAGTCCCTCACCAGTTCCACAGCTTTTGCTTTGCTCTCCCCAGGCCACTGTGCGTTACAACAACATCATGACCCGGAACAACAGGCTCCGAGAGGAGACTGCCAGCCTGCAGATCCAGAAAGCCATTTATGACAACTGCTACTGGAAGCTGGAAAAAAGTCTGGTTCAGCAGAACAAATTGCTGGATGCTGCTATTGAGCAAGCCACTGAGGACTACGAGCAGTGGTACGTGGCCTTGTCAGCCCTCTGGGCAGCGCTTGGGGCTGATGGGTGGTGCCAGTGTTGAGTGTTCAAATAGAGAGACCAGCTGAGGCTTCAGAGAGAGGATTCACCACTCCCATCTAGGTCTGGGTGCTAAGGGTTGGGTGCCTGGTCAGTGTGGGGAGACTGCTACCTCCAGGGTGTTTAATTCCATCTGTCCCTGCTGTTTCTTTGGATGGGATGGACTGCCCCATGGAGAAGTCAATTTTTTTTTGGAGTCCCACCTGAGCTGGGTACTATGCCCGAGTACAAAACCCCACCAAAAGCTGTGTCAGTGGCTGTGAATTGCCTGTGGACCGACTCCACTCCATCCAGATGAGAGCTGGGGACATCACAGGGGTTTTGGCAGGTCTGGCCCTCCTGGGAGTGGCCAGGAACACAGAGCCTTGTACACACACGAGGTGTGAGTGCTGCTCTCACGTGCAGGATGGAGGATCTGGGGCGGATCTCGGACATTCGGGACGTGCGCTGCAGAGAAACCATCCAGTACAACATCAGGCTGCTGGAGAGGAAATGTGCCCTTCACCAGGAGAGCAGGCTGAAAAACTTCTTCCTCAGCAAATGTGCAGATCTCTCTGTATTGAAGGAACAGGCCAAAGAAAGAGAAGGTATCAGAGGAGAATTTCTGGCACTGCGACCACACACCCGAAGTCTGCAGAGTTGGTGGGGCTGGGCTGCTCATGATGGTTTATAGAATTGCACCCCAAAGGCAGGAGCCTGCCCTGCCCACAACCTCCCCCACCCAACCTTCACCCTCCAAACAAAAAGGCTGAACAGTGATAATTGAGTGAGACTGTCTTGGGGTGCCCTCGGGACAGGGAGCTGCTCCTGTGTGCAGCCATGGCTCCTTTCACCACAGAACAGGTTGGATTGGAAAGGAGTCTTAAAACTCATCCAGTTCCACCCCCTCCATGGGCAGGGACACCTTTCACTATCCCAGGTTGCTCCAAACCCTGTCCAGCCCAGCCTTGGATGCTTCCAAGGATGGAGTGGCCACAGCTTCTCTGGGCAACCTGTGCCAGGGCCTCATCACCCTCACAGGGAAGAATTTCTTCCTAAAATCTAATCTAATCTAATAATTCTATCCTCCTGAGAGGGAATCCATGGTGTTAGCTCCATTCCCATGACATCCCTGCTTAGTTTCCTGGTGGAAGAGGCACCCTCTGCCCCTCCAGCACTGCTCCCTCCTGCCCCAGCCCTGCACCAAACCCCACAGCACTGCAGGGAAGGTTCTGCAAAGGGCAACCACGGCTCTCTCTCTCTTTCTCAGCCTTTGAGGCAGCTGAGAGGGCCAAAAGGAGCCAAAAGGAGAGCTATGAGGTGGCCTACAAGCGTCTGCTGGAGCTGTCGGACGGAGACATCGATGATTTCTTGGAGGACTTCCTTGAAAAGGACAGGAGATTCTTCATCCTCTTTAACTATGCCATTAGGCTGAACGTCAGGAATGAGGGCCTCAGGCAGCGGATCGAGGCGATCCAGGTCTGTTCCTGGCTCTTCGTGTCTCCCCTTTCCAGGCAGTGATTTTGGGTCAGGGTGGGTTTCTCCTCTCCCGAGCGTCCGGCATCTCTGCCCACATCCAGCCTCACAGGTAGGATTAGGGGGATGCAAAGGAGCCGCCAAACCCGTAACTGCGCTGTGTCCTCGGAGCTAAACGTGTCTCAATGCTGCCACCGTGTACCCAGCAAAAATACTGCATGGTCCCGGGGAGCCAGGAGCTTCCCCGAACCGTGTGGGGCTGCCTGCGTGGAGACTGGGGTGTCTCCATTTCCCTGGAGGTGTCCCTGCTCCCTGGGCTGTCCCCAGCCCCTGCCTGGAGGGTCAGGTAGGGCTCCATCGGTGCCCTCTCCACGTGCTGGTGCTCCATCCCACAGGATGACATGATGGCCATCAGCACGGAGCGGGAACAGGCGGAGACAGCCCGGACTCACGTCCTGCAGGAGCTGGAGGTATGGTGGCCATGGATTCCCTCTGGAAGAGCAGCACATCCCTGTCTGTCCCAGCACTTGTTCCAGGGAGTCCAGTCCTGTAAATGCTGCTCTGGCCAGTGGCTGGAGAGGTGTGGGCAGGAGAGGGCCCTGCAAAGGTTTTGGCAGCTCCCAGAGCATGGTGAGAGGGTGGCTGTGGGGCTCCTGCCAGCCCCGAGCCAGCATGGGCAGCTGGGGATATTCAAGAACTGTCTGGACACAATCCTGTGCTCTGGGATGACCCTGCTCAAGTAGAAGTTGGACCAGACCACCCAGTGTGGTTCCTTCCAACCTGACCCATCCAGGGATCCTGTGATTCTGTCTCCAGACTGAAACTGGGCAGCACTGGGGTGATGGGATCAGCGAGGGGCTGGTGTGACACCTTTGTGACACAAAAACCTTTGCTGGTAGGCAAAAATAGCGGAGATCACCGAGGAAGCCAACAAATATGAGAACAACTGCAAGGAGAGCAGCAAACTCCTGGGACAGATCCAGTCTCGCATTGAGACCCTCTTGAAGGACATGGACTGCGACACTACAAAGATAGTGAAGCCTCTTGGGGACAGCTTGGTGCCAGTTTTTGGTAGGCCACCACCCTGGGAAGTCCTGTCCACCACCTGCTTGCACTGTGTTTAAATTGAGCTTCTGTTTTCCCCTGTCCCATGTGTGCCCTAAAGTGAATTTGCAATGCCAAATTCCCAGCAAATTTAGGAGCTCATTTGGATTTTTAACATCCCAGTGGATCCCCAAATCCTCACTGTGGCTCTGGGTGTTGAAGTGCAGTGGAGGTCAGCCTCTCCTCCCCGGCAGCCAGCAGGAGGACAAGGGGAATTGCACTAGGGGAGGTTTGGGTTGGATAGTAAGAAAAATTTCTTGACTGAAATAGCGGTCAAGTATTGGAACAGGCTTCCCAGGGAAGTGGTAGAGTCACCACCCTAAAAGTGTTCCAAAAATAAAGGGGATGTGGCACTTTGTGGTATGCTTTAACAGGCAGGGAATGCTCAGTATGAAGTTGGACTTGATGATTTTGGAGGTCTTTTCCAACACTAACGAGTCTGTGATTTTATGATTCCATGACCCAGCCTCAGCCCCCTGACTCTGGGGGAGGGAAGCCAGTGGATCCCCTGCTCTGCAGACAGCCAGGGGTGGGTTTGGGCAGGGTCCAGGTGCAAGGACACTGCAGGACACTGTGGCTCCTTCCCACCCAGGTCCCGTGGAGAACAAGATCAAGGAGTTCCTGCTGAAGGAGTCCTTGCTGCGCTACACGTCCATCGACCGCACCCAGCGCGCCCAGGCCTTCGTCAGCCCCCTCCGGGGAGCCTCCAGCCTCCTCTGGACCATGGACAGGGCCAAGCTCTGCCCACCTCCCCCAGACCTGGAGGAGACCACTGACCCCAAAACCGGTGAGCAGGGAGAGGGGAGAGAGGGGCCATGGCTGGGCAGCAGCCGTTCCCCAATCCCCTGAGGCTGCCTGGCCAAGCCCTGCTTCCACATGTCCTTCCCAGCCCATCCCCTCCAGCCTGTCCTGCCCCGCCGGGGGGTATGAGGCCTGTAAAACTGTGTATTATGGAATGGCCGTTCTCTTGGGCAGTGGAAGAGCCGCTGGGTCGGGCTCAGCTGCGTGAGCTCGTTATCCAGAGGCAGCAGGAGGAGGTGAGCAGGCCCCCCAGCTCGGGCAAGAGGAGGAGGAGATTCACATCACACAGTGCATCAGGGACCAGGAGCCCATCAGGGATCAAGAGCCCATCAGAGAATTAAAGATGCTGTTTCATTCTTGTGCTTCTGCATCCTGCACGTCATTCCATCTTCCTTCTCTGGAAGGAGCCCAACACCTTTCACAGGCTTCAGAACCTCACCAGGTGATGTTTTGGCATGGCTTCACCCACTTGTGACAGCACCCGCGGCCAGGGTGGGATCAGCTGCTCTAGCAGAGGGTGGCATCCCTGTCACACAGCCTGAGGCACTCCCCACAGACAGAGATGGGGACCATGGTGCCAATCCTGCGCCGTGCCTGAGGGCAGGGCCTGCCCGGTGGGATGCAGGGGATGCAGGGGATGAGTGTGCTCATGTCTGCTAAGCTGGCAGAAGCTGACAACTCTCTGCTGCCTAAAGGAAATCTGAGCTCAGCTGGCCCTGGGCTGTGGGACCAGGTGGGATGGGCACAGCCCAGTGGGAACGGGCTGGTTTGGGGCTGGGAGTGGGACTGGGAGGCAGAGGGATTCAAGGACACATAAGGGTCACGTGCAGCAGGTCTGGGGCGCTGAGGCCAGCAGGGTCTGGAAGGATCTGAGGGCTCCCGCGGGGCACAGGCACAGCACACCAGCCCAAGCACTGCTCACACCAGCAGCTGGGTTTCCTCTTGCCAAAAGGCCGTTTAATGTGAATGCCATTCCCGTGCCAAGTTCCCAGGCACATGCCTCTCCAGGGGAAGAGGAAAGGGAAACCCCCGTGTGACCTGGGGAGAGGTGATCTGGCAGTGCCAGCCCCAGCCCTGAGCCTGGGCTAGTCCTTCTCTTCACCATGAGTAATGACATGGACCAGGTTCTTGTAGTCCAGGTTGCCAGACATGTCCGGAGGGAAGGCAGCGAACATCTGATCGATCTGCCAGGGAAGAGCAGGGAGAAAAGGTGGCATGGGAGGGGTTTGGGACCAGGGCTGGGAGGAGGGATGGGGTCTGTTGGGATGGAGGGAGGCTGGCAGAAGGTGGGAAGGAGGTCATACCTCTTCCTGGGAAAACCTCTCCCCCTGCGTCATCAGCATTTCTTTTATGCTGCAAACGAGAGAGCGTGGTGAGCGCTGGGCAGGTCCTCATGGGGACACCCCCATCACTCCCTGCCCCAGGTACCCCTGCACTCACTAGGCAGATTTCAGGCCTTTCCCCTCTGGATCGAACACCTTGAATGCATTCAGGATTGTCTCCTCTGGGTCAGCACCTGCGGGTGACAAAGCCACGGCCATTGGAGATGGTAAAGTAGGAAGCCATCTGCAACCTCCTGCTTCTCCCAGCCTTGGGGGCAAAATGGGGGGCAGACTGGAAAGTGGGGCCCCTGCAGGAATACCGTCCCTGCAGCTGGACACTTGAGTGAAGTTGGTGGCATGTAGAGGAGCAGCCGTGGTGTGAGCACAGAGCAGGCGGTGTCGCCACCGCTCCGGCATCCGGCATTTATCTAATCTTTGGAGCGTATTTATAGAGCTCCAGGCACAGCCCTTGGGGCCCTGCAGCCTCTTGGAGATCTGCAGGAGGCTGCATTCCTTGGGTTAAGTACGTGATTCAGGGTGCAGCCAGATGGGATGGTGGGTCAAAGTCTGGCTGTAGGCAGGGGGGCCACTGTTGGCACTGCTGGTGTCAGCAGGCTCAGAGGAGCTGCAAGAACTGTCCCTTCTTCCTGTGGGACAGCAGCAGCACAGCCATTTGGGTTTTGTAAATGGCTGGGGAAACTGAGGCACGAAGACCATCTCATACCCCCCAACAGTTTGGGAAGCTGTGGGATAAGATCTGGATCTCTGGACCTAGGGATTGAAACCAGCAGGAGTTTTGGGGCATAGGAATGCCACTGAGCACCACCGAGCACTCCCAGCTCCCCAGGTGGCCTCTCACCCTTGAGCTTCTCCCCAAACATGGTGAGGAACACAGTGAAGTTGATGGGGCCCGGTGCCTCCTTTATCATCTCATCGATCTCCTCGTTCTTCACATTCAGGCGCCCTGGGGAGAGCAGCTATGGGTCAGTCGTGGATCTGAGTCCTGCTCTGCGTGCTGGGGGCTAAAAATACACACCACAGAACCCTTCCCTGGGGATTCTCCCCCACTGGAGGAAGTAGCACGTTCCTGGGGAGCCACCTCTGACAAGGAAAGGAGGTAGCAGCAGTGAGGTGAGGGAATCATCTCCAGCTCTGGCTTCTCAGGCTCCAGGATCACAGAAAAGAAGGATGAAAGGGCTGAGCTGTGCTGCTTCCTTGCCTCACTGCCCCATGGATCAGCCTCTTTTAGCCCTCCTTGGAATATGTTTTGGGTCAAGACCACCAGCACTGGGGTTCTCCCTGTCCCCCAGCACCAAGAGCAAATGGGATTGAATGCCTACACCCTTTCCCCGAGGCTGGGTTGTCCTTGGAGCTCCATTGCTGATTCATGCTGACCTCTGATGGCAGAGCCAAGCTCGCAGTGTCACAGCCTCCCACAAATCCCCTAAATCCCCTTAATGCCCACACCCCCTGGGATGCCGTGGGATGGGCACAGCCAGGTGCTCCTAAGCACGGGGAAGGCAGGGAGTGTTTGGCTGTGTAATCCAGGAGCTGGCCCCAGTGCCAAGGGGATAAACCAGCGCTGCTGTGGGAGCTGCTCCGGGTCACCCCCGAGGGATCTCCCAGGCTGACAGGCTTGGGTTTGGATCGGGAGGTTTTTGGCAAAATGGGAGATCAGGTGGATGACAGGGGCTTGGTTAAATGCCCCACCCCACCTTGTTTCTCAATTAGCAGGCCTGATGTTGGCAAAGCTGTCGGGGAGGGGAGGCTGCTAAAGCTGGGCTCACCAAGGGCAGCAAAGGTGTCTCTCAGATCTGCCTTGTCGATGAAGCCATCCCGGTTCTGATCCATGATGGTGAAGGCCTGGAAGCACAGGAGCAGGGCAGGGAGCACAGGGAAAGGGAAAATTGTCAGCTTTTGCAGAGGCATTAGCACCTTTCTCCATCTCCCTTCAGCTCGGATGGGATAAGGGCATTTTGAGCCCTCCCAGAAGGGGCTCTGGGGGTCTCACTCACCCTAAACCCTCACAGTCCTGCACCATGAGGCGATGGCAACCCAAACCCCAAAGCTGCACAAACCCTTTCCTTGGCCAAATCCATCTCACCCCAGAATGACAGCAGGCAGAGAGGCCAGCCTGAGCCATCAGCTCCTCCAACTGGGACCAGTTATCCCTGGAACTGGGATCTGCATGTGCCTGCCATGCAGGGAGATGAGAGCTGGGAGATGTGCTCCAACTCCCTTGGATGTGCTGATCCTCTGAGGGAATCTGCCTCCTGGGAAGCTTGGAGGCTTTGCTGGATTTAACGGTGTCACTGAGTTGTTATTCTCACTTTTAAAATAAAACTACCCAAAACCAGGCCTGCTGCCTCCTGGTGTGAACCAGCTGTCACTTGAGAGCACCCAGGAAAGAGCTGAAGGTCACACCACATCAAGGACCCTCTGTCCTTCCCACCAAACCCACCTACCTCTTTGAATTCCTGGATCTGGGCCTGCTCGAACATGGAGAAGACATTGGAATTAGCACCTTCAATCCTCTTCTTGGCTTTCTTGGGTGCCTGCAGGAGTCCAGGTATGTACCATTAGCTCACTGGCTTTTTATGGGGTGAAATAAAAGCGTGGAAGTGCCCTGTTCTTACTCGTGACTCCTTGGTGGGAGCTTTGGGCTGGGGCTCTCTTCCCTGGGGGCTGGGTAGTTTCTCCCTGCAGCTCTGGGATACTGAGGGGCATTAAGATTCCTGCTTAAATTTCAGCTCCTGGTGAATTTAGCCAAATAGGTCCAAGGAAAGACGAGGAGTGAAATCACTTCTCCCACTGGCAGGTAAAAGGGTCAGCACTGGGGTGAGATATCCCCGCTGGAACCCTGGTTTTGGGAGCACTGCTGAGGTTGCACATGAAGGTTGTGGTC
The DNA here is from genome assembly GCF_015832195.1 of Motacilla alba alba. NCBI lineage: Eukaryota > Metazoa > Chordata > Aves > Passeriformes > Motacillidae > Motacilla > Motacilla alba. Next base: position 10,511,234 of record NC_052030.1, on the reverse strand, counting down.
AGTCAGTGCTTCTTTACCCTGCTGTGCAGATATTAAAATATGGCTTAATTAAAATTCTGCCTCCTCCTGTGCTGAGGCTCGAAACAAGCAGAAATGGGTCAATGTGTGTTTTAAAGAGGACTGAAGAGCCCCTCGCTGTCCCACCCAGCCCATTATCCCTCATTCCAGTGCCTGCTCCTGCAGCTGTTTCCTCTCATGGGGGTCTGTCAGGAGGAGGATTTTGGGGGCCCAAAATGGCCCTTCCTCTCACTGCACGAAGGAAGGCAAAAGAGAAAAATGGCATTTGGACCCTCAAGCCATCTGCCCTCATTTGAAAGCTCTGCTAGCGTGGGAGACACCTCTCTGTTCCCTGTGAGATTCTGCTGACCCACCCAGAGATGCTCCCCAGTTTTTCCACCCCCTTTCCAAGGCAGACAAGAACTTTTGGCCCTCAACTCCTTGTTGCCTCCTTTGCCCCCTGCCCATTAAAGCTATTTGGGTGAAAAATCAAATTCATTTTATCTCTTCCTGCTGGAGCTTTGGGCTCTCAGTACTCACCATGGCTTCGCTCAGCTGCCGATGTCACTGTCAGGGGTGTCCCAGAGGCACTCCCTCACTCCCCCCGGCTGGAACAATAAATACACCCCCCTCGGGGTTAAAAATAGCCCCATGCCCACTTTTGGCTGTAATAGGTAATTTGGCCGCCCCCAACCCTGTTGTCTCTGCCTTTCTCTGTCCCTCTCTCTCTAATCTGGAACGGCAGCTTGTTGTTGTCACCGGCTGACGTGACATGTGAGCCCGGGAGGGTTTCAAGGTTAACCAAGCGCCGGGTGGCCCCCAGCTCCCACACCGGGGATGCTGAGCCGGGGCTGCTCGGGAACAATCCCACCTGCCTTTGTCACTCGGGCTGGCGCCGGGCTTGTCCCCTCCGCTGGGACACGCAGGGAGGGGTTGGCCCCAGGGGACCCCCCGCTAGAATCCCCCAAGCCTTGGGACGTGGATGTTTCTCCTCGGGGCTTCCAGGCGTTTTTGGGAGCCCCGTGGCAGCGTTGGCATGGCACAGCCGGGAGCTGCTGGGCTCCGGTCCCCTGCCCGTGGGTCGCCTCCCTTGGGATGCTCCCGGAGCAGGAGCAGCTGCCCGGTCACCCAGCCCGTGGCCGAGCGGGGACATCCCCGGAGCTGCAGCCCCATCCCGGAGCGCTGCGGCGGGGCCGGAGGCGGATGCTGAGCTGCGGCAGAGCCGGGCGGGCACGAAGAGCTCCACTCTCATGTGTCACCCCCACTGGGGCACCTGTCACCCACTTAAGCCAAGCATTTGCTCGCCCTGGTCCCGGTGGGACACGCAGATTTAACTCTCCCGATTCCGGGCTCTGTCCCGGCCACACATCGTGCAGGGGTGACGCTCACACTGCCCGGGCTCTCTGGATCGGCATTCCTGCAGAAAGAGCCAAGGAATCCCCCGGTTTTGTGGGCGGCAATCCCACAAAACCTTTCCCATGTCTGCTGTGCCTGTGGAGCAGGACTTGTGGCTGCCGGGCCGGGCGGTTCCCTTTTGTCTTCAGCCTGTTCATCTCACCCCGCTCCCTCTCGCCTTCCCGGGATGAGGCTGGAGGAGAATTCACGGGGTGGGAATGGTGCTGCCAACCCCAAGGATGCCCATCAGCCCCCCATGGCCATGACCTGGTGGCCTCGCTGCCCGGCATTGTCCCCTCCGCATGCCGAGGAGGGTGGTGGGCGAGCAGGGAGGGCTGGGACGGGGCTGGGAACAAAAGGGATTGTGAAACCAGATCCCTGGAACTGCGGGCTCTGCCCAGACGCTGCCCTTGTTCTCCCGGAGGTCACAAATATCGTGTTTAATCCCTGGCACTCGCCGCCCGGCTGCCACGGCCGTGCCAGCGAGGATGGCATTACGGGGAGGATTTCAGTGGGCAGTTTCAGGAGATTTCAGTGGGGAAGTGTGTAGGGCAAAGTGCCTGTGGAGGAGAAGAACTCCCGATCCGGGATTTCAGGACGTGTTTTGGGGTCTGTGTGAGCAAAAAGGGCCGGAGAAAGAGCCGCGGAGGCAGAGCTGGGGCCGGGACCAGCCCCGGGCACAGCCAGGGATGAGAGGGATCGATCTCGGCACTGCCGGTCCCTCGTCCTGCCAAGTTCAGCTGGATTCATCGTCCAGCCGAGCCCAATTACCTTAATTTGTGGCATTAAGGAAAAATCCATAAGCATCAGGGAAGTGATGTGTGGTGGTTTCACAGGACCGGCCATGGAGCCACCGGCGCTGCCTGGGCTCTGTCCCTCCCCGTCCCTGGCTTCGTGTCCGTGCTGGGGCAGGGCACAGCAGGAAACCCTGGAGCTGTGGAGGTCTCCCAGAATGTTATTTTTTCAGAAACAACCATTTTTTGCCCACCCAGCCTGGAAGAAACCAGACCTGTGTCTCTCCCTGGTGTTGCCCGGGTTGTGCTTGGGGTGAGATGCTGGCTGGGGGCTTTGAAGGGTCAGGGTGCAGAGGGTGGCACAGAAATCTGGGATGGGCATGGGGGTGCAGATGGCTGCCGGGGTTTCTGCTGTGATTTGTAAGGCGTTGCATCTGCTCCACTGCTCACTTCTTGCTGTCAGCTGAAATCCTCTGCGCTGCACGGGCCAGATCCTGCTCTCCCCTGAGGATCCTGGTCCAACCTGCAATGGAAGCTCCTCCAGGCACATCACATCCTTCTCCTCCTCTGGATACTGGGGGGCTTGTTGGCCCCCAGGAAATCCTGAGTGCTTTAAATATGTCTGTATGCACCAACCTGCCTCTGGAGCCCGGCAGTGAACAAAAGAGCTGTGGGAAGTGGCTGCAGCCTGTGAATGGATGTCAAGGAATAACACACGGATCTGTGCCACGGCAAAATCAAGCATCGTCCCTTCTTATCTGCAAAAGAGCCTGTGTTTTACATGAAAAAGCCTTTCTAATTAATAGGCCAGCCCCTCTTGAGCTCGATAAAAAATGGAGTCAAAAGGATTTGATTAACCCCTGCTCTGTGCCGGGCGCGTGCTCTGCCTGAGCCAGACGCGGCCCCAGCCCCAGCCGAGGCCTGCCCGGGGCTGATAACGGCTCCGTGTCCCGGGGATCCCGGCAGCATCCCGCTACCCCCGAGCCTGAGCACCCTCAGAGCCGGGCTGGGGGTGCCCAGCCCCAGGCACAGCCCCCCCAGAGGGCTGGGGTGCTCCAGAGCCGGCTCATTCCCCCGCTGTGCCTGTTCCTTGTGAATCTCCTTTGCTCCAGCCGGTGTTTCTTTCTGTGATCAGACACATTTGACTAAACTAATACATATGTATACACTCAGGGACGTCCCCATCCAAACCAATGTAAATTACCTCTGACCAATACATTTTCCCAGGAAATCAATGCATTTTAACACTGGATAATATTTATGAAATTGAATTCTTTTTTATTGAAGCTAATGCAATTCCCTTCTGTTTTATGCATTTTTATTAAACTAATGCATTTTAAATTAAACTGTTGTATATTAACTACAATGGCTGTGGGTACTTACAGTAAAGTAATATATGTTTGCTGAAATCAATACATATTCCAAACCTGGGAATTTCCAGTTAACAAGGCTATATCAAATATAACAAATGCATGTACCTGCTTAATTTGATGCTTATATACATCTGGCTGCTATATTTGTTTATTGGTAATGATTATTTTAAAGGGGGAAAGCATATTAAAGGTAGAAAGATAGATTCCTGCTGGGAGCTGCAGTTGGAAGCTGCCAGAGGTGGTCACCCCATCCCTGATGCTCAAATTGGGGAGTGTGGGGATGACCCACGGGCCCTGGTGCTGGCTGCTGGCTGAAATTCATCTCCTCTGCCACAGCTGGTTTCTGAGCCCTCCATCACACCCCTGAACCTCAGCTCCTGCTGCATGAGGTTTTGGGAACATCCTTCCCTTGCCCACCACATTCCCCCACAGCTCCTTTCTGCCGGCAGCATCCTCAGGAGCCTTCAGAGGGTTTTACCCCTCTCCCCTCGGTGTTCAGAAGATTTCCTCGTGTAGCAGCTTATTCCGGGCAGATTTGATGCCGCAGCTTTGCCTGACTCAGCTCCGTTTTCCCTTGGAAAGCCACAGCACCGCGGTTATGGCCGGGAGGGTTCGCCCAGCTCAGGAATTTGGGCAAGAGCTGCCACCTGCCTTACAGAGCCGGGGAGTGGCCGGCCCGAGGATGGGGACGAGGACAGACAATTCCGGAGCTCTGGCCCGTCCCGGGGCTGTGCCCTGCACCGAGGACAGGATGCGGCCCCGGGGGGAGGTGGCCGTCCTGGCCTCCCGAGCCGCAGCATTGACAGGAAAGCCATAAATAGCAGCGTTATCCGCCCTGAGCGCGCCAGCGGCGCCGGGGCTGAGATAATCTGGGCGAAGCAATAAAAGAGGAAAATTAATTAAAGAGCATGTGCTAATTGTAGGGGAAATGTGCGTGCAATAAGGAGCCGAGGCAGAAAGGCGGCCGGTGGAGGAGCCCGGGCACATCCTGGGGCACCCAGGGGGCAGCGAGGGCTGAGGCCGGGCACAGCTCAGCGACGTCCCGCGGGCACCGCGGGGAGCCAAGGGGTGCTGTCACCGCCCCGAGGTGCCTCACTCTGCACTCCTGTGCCCCCTTGTCCCTTTGCGTCCTCTCACCGTGGCCGGTCGTGTCCCCCCCGTGTCCCCCCCGTGTCCCCCGTGTCCCCGACCCGGCCCGCGGGGACGCGCTGCAGCTCCCGCAGTGGCCGCCAGGTGGCGACGTTGTAGCGGGCGCTGTGCGGGCGCTGCCCGGACCCGGCGGGAGAGAGGAGAGGGATGGGAAAAGATTGGGAAAAGGGACTGGGGAAAGGGATTGGGGAAAGGGATTGGGAAAAGGGATTGGGAAAAGGGATTGGGAAAAGGACTGGGAAAAGGGACTGGGGAAAGGGATTGGGAAAAGGGATTGGGGAAAGGGATTGGGGAAAGGGATTGGGAAAAGGACTGGGAAAAGGGACTGGGGAAAGGGATTGGGAAAAGGGATTGGGAAAAGGGATTGGGGAAAGGGATTGGGGAAAGGGATTGGGGAAAGGACTGGGAAAAGGGATTGGGGAAAGGGATTGGGGAAAGGATTGGGAAAAGGGATTGGGGAAAGGATTGGGAAAAGGGATTGGGGAAAGGATTGGAAAAAGGGATTGGGGCAAGGGATGGGAAAAGGGATGGGAAAAGGGATTGGGAAAAGGGATTGGGAAAAGGGATGGGAAAAGGGATGGGGAAAGGGACTGGGGAAAAGGATGGGGGCAGAGGGCAGGGAGAGCAGCAGGAGGGAAAGAAGCGGAGAGGAGAGGAGAGGAGAGGAGAGGAGAGGAGAGGAGAGGAGAGGAGAGGAGAGGAGAGGAGAGGAGAGGAGAGGAGAGGAGAGGAGAGGAGAGGAGAGGAGAGGGAAGAATGGCTGCAGGGAGAGGTGCCATGGCCATGAAATTACCTGTGGTAATGACCTTCTGTGCTGTCACAGAACCAGGGAATGATTTGGTTGGGAAGGGACCTCACTTGTACCTTGGCACTGTGGAGAATCCTGCCTCCCTGAGCTGGCAGAGGCCAGGCAGAGCCCTGGGATGGCCCTGGCCTTTCCCACTGGAGAAGACAAAACCCCAGCAGTGGGGGCACAGGGAGGGCAGCAAAACCTCTGCCAGGGCTTCTGGGACCCCAGGACACAACCTGCTGGGGGACAGCTGGGAGGGGCTGCAGGGGATGGGGACAGAGCTCTGCAGCAGCTCTCAGGGTGTCCACGAGGGATGTGCCCAGGGCTGCAGCTGAGCCAGAGCTCCTGGGCAGCCCCAGAACCTCGCGCCTCCCTGCTTGCTCTGATGGCACTGCTGTCCCCTGGTGAGGCTCCTGCTGTCCCTCTGCCCATCCTTGGGACAAGGTGACTGAGCAAGCTCCCAGTCAGCGCTGGGTCACCACCAGGCTGGTCACCATCAGCACTGGGTCACCACCAGGCTGTCACCATCAGCAGCTCTCGCTGCCAGCATTGCCCCTCGGCTGCCTGATGGGGCCAGATCAGTGCACAAAGGAGCTACGTGGATCACAAACAGGCAGGAAGGTGGGAATAAATTGATGCCTGGAATGGGAGTGTGCTGAAATCCCTTTTTTTTTTTTCTTTTTTTGGTTAAAATACACAGAAAAGCCCCTTCCGTATTTTAATTAAAAGCCTTTCAGGAGAGGAGGCAAGGGGCTGCCATTTACAACGGGCTATTGTCAGCAGCACAAAGCAAACGGGGCTGGAGACAAACTGATTTATTAACCTGCGCCTGGCAGCGCTCCCCGGGGGGGGTGAGCCCTCTGTGCAGGGGGGGTGGCAGCACTGGGGTCCCCCTGCTATCCCCAGGGTGCTCCAGGGCCACGGGGCAGCAGCCGAGGGGACGCAGGGGACACGGCTGGTTTGTGCCACCCCACAGCTCTCCGTCCCTCCAGGTGGCACAGGGTGCAGTCCCTCTCCTCTTCCTCACTGCTCCCATTGATTTATTAATGATTTGGCCAAACAGAAACATTCCTCCAAAGCCCACAATTTAATTTGCTCACCAAAGATGCCGAGTTAGTTTTATTCCTGATTTACGAGCAGGCTCCTGTGTTCCCTGGGCAGCAGAGTAGGGCAGTGATTTATGGGGGTGAGATCAGCTTTGTGGGTGCAAGGAGAAGGTCCCAGCCTGGGACCTGTCCTGGTGGTGTCCAACAGCAGATCCCAGGAGCCCCTGGACCATGAGCAGACTGGGCAATCCCTGTTGCTGGCATGAGGAGGAACTAGCTGTGCCCCCAGCAAAGACCACCCATCCCACCTGGGCTCACTGACCCATCCGTGAGCAAACTGTGGTCCCGAGGGAGGAATGGAAATGAATTCCCACCTGGGATCTCCTCTTGCAGGGCCTCGGCTCCCACCCCCAGCTAACTACAGCCACATCAAGCCACTCGTGAAGCAGCTTCCTGGCACCACCAGCACCCCCAATCCCATTACAAATCTCAATGACTGCCAGCAGTTTCCACTCCCTGATTTTTATGATTTGGGGGATTTTTATGATTTGAGGAATAAGGGGATCTATTTCTAGCACTTGGGTCTCCAGAACAAAGTTGGAAGCTTTGACCTGTGTGCCCCCAAGCAGGAGCAGCACCTGGGCACTCATGATTGGGGTCTCAGAGTATCTGGGGAATTTGCTGTTGATGCCACCAGGGTTGGGATTTCAGCTCAGGATTTTCATCTGGGGTTCCCTGGTTCCAGGCAATGTTTGCTGCAGGACCATAAGAAGGATTTGCCCCTTTTCCAGCCAGCTCTGAAGGCAGGGAAGCTGCTGGTGCAGGGCTCACAGGAGCATTCAGGCTCTCTCTCACACAAACTGCCTCGACTCCTGCAAATCTTTCTTTGAACTTTGATTTTCTGTTCACTTGTTCTTCTGCCTGAGGCGTTTTGCAATTGCGGGATTGTGAGCGGCTCTGAGTTTCTCTGAGTGGAAGAGATGAGAAGAACAAGATCATTTCCTGGCTGCTTGTGCTGCAGTGTGGGGCCAAGGTCACTTTGTGCGTCTGCCTCACCCTTCTGGACAATTTTCCTGGCCCAGGAGCAGACCTGTCCCTGTGAGAACTGGAAGCACCTGCAGGGCAGGGTGCAGCTTGAAGAGTGTCCCTTTTCTTCAGTGCCTTCTGAACTCAAACTCTGCTTTTTGGTGGAATCCCAAGAGCCCTGCAAAACGCAGGGACCAGCAGCAGGGTGACACCTGGGCGGTGAGGGGCTGCTTCCTCCCCAGCTTGGTGCAGAGAGAGGCTCCAGCAGTGCAGGATTTGCTGCAGCAAGGAGAGGTTCAGGAGAAGTGAAGGATTACAAGTGACCACTGCAGGAGCACTTGTGGGTTTGTTGGTGTCCATGCTGCCCATCTCCCTCCAGCCCTTCTGGGAGCACAGGGATCCACCATCCTCCTCAGCCCAGAGGAGACATTGCTGCATGTTTGGTTTTAAAAAACAAGTCTATAAAATAAGACTGTATAAAGTCATAAAAGCTCAGAAGATTTATTAGACGACATGGAGAAAAGACAGATTTACATGGCAACCCTGCTTGATACACACGAAACACAACTCCAGCTCCAGAGCCGTGAAAAGCAGCCCGGTCACTTAGTCCAGCTGACTTTGGGAATGTCGTAATGCTCAGTCAGAGTATCCGAGTGCCTGTTGAAGTCCTGGGGGAGGGAAAGAGAAAGAAAAAGGGGGATTACATCACCAAGTTGAAGCACAAGCCCCCTGTGTCCCGGCTTGTTTGACAAGGCAGAACAGCTCCTTCAGCCCAACTATAAACACGCTGGCCTGAGGGACTCGGGATGGTTTTGCTCACCTCCACTCGCTGCTTGTGGGTTTTCAATGCTTTCTTCAGGATCCGTTCCACTTGCTGTAGGAGACACAGAAGGGCAGGTTACTCCTGGCCCTCGCAGCCCCCTCAGCCCAGGGCTCACGGGGGTTTTTAAAGCCTCACCCGCTTCTCCTGCATCTTCTCGTGGGCCACCTGCGCTGGACTCCGCTTGTCCCGCCCGCACTTCTTCTCCTTCTCCTTCTCCTCCTGCTTCTTGCTGCTCACCATCTGCTCCAGGATGTGGGCCTTGTCTTTTGCCTTCTCCTCCTTCTGCTTCAGGCCCTTCAGCCGCAGCAGCACCGCCTCGTGATGGGCCCTGGTGGAACAGCCACCTGCACACCCAGACCCCTCCAGCCGGGGCTGCACCCTTCCCCTCGCTCTGGGAAAATACCCCCAGCCTCCAGGGATTACTCCGGGGTCCCCCCTAGCAGTGGCGGGGTACACTCACCCCTCCTGGGGACTTTGGTTGGCTGGAACGATGTAAGGAAGTCCTGGGCGAGGCGGGCTGCTGGTCCCACCCTCCTGCCTTCTTGCCGACCAAAAAGTGATGAAGAAGTCAGAAGAAGATGGAAGTCCCAAAAGTTAACGTAATCCACACGTGAATTACCAGCGTCTGCATGCCATCTCTGACCCTCGTGGGAGACGACCACGTTGGGGACAGCTGTGAGACCCCTTGTCCGGGCAGGCTGGTGGGGTCCAACCCGGCTAGCTGCGGACCCCAGCGCACACGATCCCACCCGGACAAAGGGAAAACACCAGGAGCACTCTTCTCCACGTGGGGATGGACATCCAACGTTTCCAAGGTGGGAAAGAGAGCGATGCCTCATGGCAGGAAACTTTTAACCCGGGGGAATGGGGGCGGAGGAGGAGGAGCATGGCCAATGGATACCAGTGAGGAAGGGCGAGGGGAAGGGAAGAGGGGTAAACCAGAGACCACCAACGCTGACACTTAAAAGGGGGGAAAAGGGGAAAACCACGTGCTGATGGGACACAAATGATGGGAACAGTGCAAATTACCAAACACCCGGTGGAAACACCTAAATAACTATTTAGTGCAATGCAACAGAGGGGCAGCTTCGTCCTCCTCTGCTCAAAACTGAGTCGTGGGCAGTGGGGCTGGGGTCCCTCCAGCACAAACATGGCACAGCTCTTCTGGGATGTACCGCATCCCCAGGGGATTGGGAATTAATTCTCCAAGCCCCTTGGATGTTGGTGTGGCCAGTGCAACAGGCTATGGGGCAAGGTGGTGTAGAAAATGAAAAGTTGTGGGGTTTTTTGGGGTTTGTTTGTTTGTTTGGTTTGGGTTTTTGGGGTTTTTTGAGGGTTTTTTTGTTTTGTTTTTTTTGTTTTTTGTTTTTTGGTTTTTTTTTTTTTTTTTTTTGAGGAGAAGCAGAGAGGGAATTTCTGGGACAGGTGTTGTTAGCGCTCAGACGCTGCAGGGTGGGCTCTGTTCCTCTGCTGAAGTTGGTCGGATTCTTCAGAGCCACTGAGAAATTTAAAAATACAGCCCTAAACCAACCTGAATTCGGGGTATTTGTGAATTTGGGGTTTTCTGGCTGTGGAACGCTGGGAGCGTGTTTGCCGCAGCCGTTCCCAGCAGGTCAAAGTTGCAGGATGGGTCAGATCAGGCGGAAAAAAAAACCCCAAACAAACCTGGAAAAGTTTAACCGGCGGCTTCCGGCTGGCGATTTTTCCCAGCTAAAAACCTTCGTTTGGCCGGCAAAAATCCATCGCCGGGGGGACTCCGCGCCCCTTCCCGAGACCGAGACCCTTAGGGGGGTGTCCAGGAGCGATGCTCGGGGGTGGCCCCGGGGGGCACGGGGGTGGTCCAGGAGGGTGCCCCATCCCTCCTCCCCCGCGGGGCCGCCCCCGGCGGAGGCGGGCGGGCAGGCGGGCGGTCCCCCCGTCCCTCCGCGCCCCTCCGCGGCACCGGGCTCCCCCAAGATGGCCGCCGAGGTGGGATCGATGTGTCGATACCGGACACGGTTTGATGCCCGCCGGCTCCAGGTCGGTGGCGGCGGCGGGCGCGGGGCTGGCGGCGGGCGGGAGGGGAGGGATGGGGGCGGCCGCCCGGATCACTCCCCCCCCTCTCCCCGTCCCTCCCTCCCTCCCTCTCCCCCCGCGCCCGCCCCCCTCCCTCCGCCCGCCCTTCCCCATCGATAGGTATCAGAAATTGATCCCCGCCGCCGCCGCCGCTCTTTGTTCGGCGCCGCCCGCCCGGGAGCCTGGAGCAGAGCATGGAGCAGCGCTAGCGGCGATGGAGCCGCGATGGAGCCCCGGCCCCCGCCCCGCCGCCCCCGAGGTGACAGCAGGGCCGGGGGGCGGCCGCCGCTCCGCCCCGGCGGGAGGGAGGGAGGGAGGAAGAGGAGGGAGGGAAGTTGCGCGGGATGAAGTTGCGGGGAGCGCGGCCCCCCACGCCGCCCCGCCAAGTTTCTGGCGGTCCCCGCCCGCCGAGCGGAGCCGCAGGTGCCCGCGGGCTGCCAAGTGTCCCCGGCGCCGCCCGCAGCGGGGGCGGCTCGGTCCCCGCGTCCCCCGGCGCGCTCGGGGCGGGCAGAGCCGCGCGGGTGCGGTGATGGATGCGGGGATGGCGGAGCGGGGCTGCCCGGAGCCCCGCCGCCCTCCCATTGTTATCCGGGGCCGGTGTGCGGGGCCGGTGCGGGGGCTCGGCCAGCCCTGAGCGCCGGGAAGGCGGTCGGTACCAGGCGGTGCTGCTCGGACCGGGGATGGATGCGACGGGGGGGCGGCAGCTCCTTTGTGGCTCCGGGCAGGTCACGGCCGCCGTATCCCACCGTGGTACCCTCGGTCTGTGAAATTCCCGGTAAGTCCTTTGTTACCGTGCGCGGGGGAACGTTGCCAGGGGCTGCTGACAGTTTGTGACCTTAAATACGCACCTCAAATAGGAGGTGGGTAATTAACACAATGGCTCTCCCGGCATAATGGGATGAAGCCCAACCTGGAGCCGCTACAACAACCGAAACGCGCATTTCCATGGATATTAAATGGGTTTATCCCCGTAGGATATTCCGGAGTTTAAAATGCAGCGTGCTTCGGAGGCGAGTAAACAAATTGAAATGCGATTTATGGGGCTCCGGTACTGGATCAACAGTTCCAGCATTTAATGCATTTTGGCTTTTAAGCAGATTACGTGCTGCATCTGCGCTACGCGACCCGAAAAGTACCGCAGGTACCGCGGCCGGTGGGTTTGCCATGACTGCTCAGTTCTGGCATTGTGGCCGGGAAGGGATTACGGCTCTAAGCGCTTCGGATACAAAAGCGTTCCCCGCTAAATCGCGCTAATGACTTTTCCTGGGTGCGCGCAGAACCTTTATTTAAAGGTAAATATTGGCAGCTACTTTGCCCTGGGTCTGTCGGGGGCGAACTTTACCGGAGGGAGAGGTGGGCTGGGAGGTGGCGGCTCTCTTCCCTTCCTTCCCTTCCTTCCTTCCTTCCTTCCTTCCCCGCCGTTCCGCCTGGCCGGTGCCTGGGGCTGGAGCTGGAGAGGGAGCGGTGGGGATTGACTTCTGTCCAGGCAGCAGTTCTGCCGCCTCGCCGGGATCGCGTTGGGAAAGGTGACCTTGTGCCAGCTTGGCCTAATGCCCTCCATTAAGAAAAACAAAAACAAAAAAACCAAAAAAAAACCCCAACAACAACAAGAAAACAAGAGGGGGACTGAAAAAAAAAAAGAAAAAAGAAGAAGGAAGGCAAGCAATCAATTTATAATTCTTCCAAGAGCTTTCTCCTTTTTTTTTTTTCCCTTCCTTTTTAATGGATGTGTCTGAGCAGCTCTGGTGGCCTGGGGCTGGCCGGGAATGGCAGAGTTTGAGCCGCCCTGATGAATGGTGGGCATATGGAAAACACAGGGATAATGTGCGGCTCGGCAGCGCTCGGATCGAAACGGCGCTGAGCCCTTTTACGGCAGAGAGGCGCGGAAATGAGAAGAGATAAAATTCTATCAAAGATAATGCCAGGCGTATTTCACCGGGTTATGAGATTGGTTTATTGTGTACATTACTAATGCAGTATTTTTTTACAGCTTTCTTGCGTGTGATAGGCAGAGCGGGATTCGTACCTTCGTGGGGTTTTTGGGGTTTAATTTGCTTGGGGTTTATTGCGTTCCCGTTGGCACCGTGTGGATTTATGGGATGCTCCGTGCGCCGGGTGCTGCTCTAATCCAACCCGTTCTGCGTTAAAACGGCAAAAAAATGGGCAAGAGTTTGGAGCTGCTGATTTGGGGTAATAAATACAACGGGCGAGCGAGAGCGATTAGAGCCATCTTTTATAAATGTCTTCACATCTCATTATGCAGATGAGCTCTGGCTACACGGCTCCAAGCCTTTGGTTCTCGTGAAATAAAATGTTCTTGGGTTTATTTCCCGCAATGCAAATGCTCTCTCCGCGTGCCGGAGTTGGGCAGAAACTTCGTTGGCTCTGCTGGATGGTGGAGAGCCAGGAGCCTCGGAGCCTGGTCTGGTTGATGAAATGTTTTTGCTGTTGAAAGTTTAGGGGAGAAGGAGAGGAAAAAAAAAAAATACGCACCACTGTGGATGTGATTAAAATATTATAACCTTATGATATTCTGAAGTGCATAAATTTTACATATCAGCTACAGAGGGAGTTTAGACATCCATTAAATGATATGACAGCTTGACTTATCTAAATGTGCATCATTTAACAATGTGTCAAAATTCTGCTTTATATAGACGACAGCAGTAAATAAGCTATCAGTCCTCTTGGCTGGAGCTTAATTCCTGGAGCTTGGACTAATAAACTTAGCTGCATTCTTGTGGAGCAGCAGGATAAACCTGGGGGGAGGCTGAGGTGCTTCTGGGGGAGCCTCACCTCTGTGAACGCTCCTGGTGCTCTGGGTTTTTAGGGCTCTTATGGAGAGACTGGTGGGATATTCCAGTTGCCTCCAGCACCCAACACCTTCCATCCCCATCCCTTCTTGAGGGTGGGATGGTTGCTGTGGTAATTGTGCCCAAGGGAAACCGTGGGGAGCCCAAGGAGGCTCTGGGTGCCCCCATCTCAGAGGGATTTTTGTCTTTCCAAGCTGAAATCTCCGTGTTTGTGGAAGTGCAGCCTGTGCCCGGGGCTGGCTGAGAAGCCTTGCGAGGTTGGGAATGCAGCCTGTGCTTTCCAGTGGCTCCAGCTGCTCCTGGTGCAGTGGGGCGTGGGGAGCACTGGCTGTGGAATCATCTGGTTTGAACAATTAATCTGAATTTGGGCGCCGCCGGAGCCGGGGCCTCGGCAGATGTCTGTCTCATGGTTGGCTTGGCTGCTGTCTGATGGCTGTGTGCTCCTCCTGGGAGCTTCCCTTGACCAGAGCTCTTCAGGTGGGTTCACTGCAGGGCTGTGCCCTGTTGGGGGGGACACAAATGACACCTCTGTCCTTTACCCAGGAGCTCTGTGTCCTTAGGGATCGAGGGCTGGAGGTCCAGCTGAACTGGCCACTGAAGTGTGGCTGATGCTCCAGCGTCAACGAGTTCAGCCCTTGGTCGTGGGAGGACTCAGGTGTCCTGGAATGCCACTGTCACTGACCACCTCGTGGTGTCCCCTTCCTCTGGGCTGCCACTGCAGCTCCCTCCTTGGGACAGCCTGAGGTGACAATCCATCCCACCCCCCAAATCCTTCATTAATAGCTGATATTTCTGCTATTTCCAGTTTGTATGTGAGGAGAAGGAGGAGATGGGTCGTGTTTCTGGTCCTGCCTGCTCTGGGGTCAGTCTTGAGCATCGCTGGAAAGTCAGACTGAAGTTCCTGAAGTGAAATCTGATTTTTTTTTTCTTCTAATTTTTTTTTTTTTCTGGCTGAATAATTGAGATGCTGCCAGACAAGAAGAGCTGCAGAAAATGAGAGTTTATCTTTAGCACCACAGTTCTCACTTTAGAAACTGGTGACCCCAATTCCAGCCTGGAGAGTGACTTCTTCCCTAATTAATAAATCCATTAATTAATTGTGTGCGTGCTGCAGCCCATTAGAGATGTACATGCTGGCCTCCTGATCCAGTTTAGTGGATTGTCTCTGTGGCCTTGCGAGCAGGGGGGAAAAAGGGATTGTGACCATGGGGCAGCTAGGGGACAGGGATGGAAATATAATTTGATTTTTGTGGGGCTGCAGGGATGAGCACAAGCCCTGCCACCTCCTGGTGGGTGTTCCAGCTCAGAGAGGGGTGTGGGGACTGAGTGGAGTGCTCAGGGCTGCTGTGCCCGCTGAAATGGGGGACAGCAGTGAGGGCTGGGGGTCGTGGGGTGCCTCTGGTGTGGTTTGGGGAGCAGAGAGCCACCCCCAGGGCCGGTGGGTTTGGCAGGGCACAGCTCCTGGCCACGGGTGGAGAGGAATGTTAAAGCCTTGGGTGATCTGAATTATTATTTATGGCCAGCTTAGGAAGCAGTGCACTCCCAGCCTGCCCGTCCTTCAGGAGGCTCTTGCTGAACTCGAAAACCTCAGCAGAGCCTGCGGAGCTCGCGCTGCATCTCCCTCCGTGTGCTGGCACACCAGCTGCTCCCTTCAGTTAATTTTTCTTGCTGTCTGCAGAGACCTGGAATGAAAATACAGGCAAATTGTTGTGTGTGCTGGTCCCAGGGCTCCTGTTTTCTCTGCTGAATGGGAAGCTGGCTGTTGGCAAAAGAATCATCATCTTTAAATGCAGGAGGCTTTGCTTGCCTATGGGTTTTAGGGGCTCCAGGGGCCCCTCTGCTCCCCCATTTTCCACTCCTGGTTTTGCTGGCTGGAGAACATCAGTGTATTTGTGTTCCCAGAGGTGGCTGCATGTCCCAAGGGACAGCACTGGTGCTTCTCCTCTCCTCCCTTGAGTGCTGGTGTAATCGTGTTGCCACATCCCTGGCTGCAGGAATTCCCACATCCCAAATTTCAGGGAATTATCCTGGGAGCTGCCAACAAAACACAGCAAATTGAAATTACAGGGCCATTGTTTGCAGGGAGGGAAGGTGAGCAGCAGCATCCTGCTCCTCAGCATGCCTTGAAATGGGTTTTATTTAGGATTTGCAAGCCATGGGAGTGTGATTCCCCCACAGCAGACCCCAAGACAGCACCCACAGTGCAGCTCAGGGTGTAGCACATTCCCTCTGGGATTGGAAAAGGCACATTAGAGACATCCATTCCCCCTCCAAATGCCTGGGTGAAGTTTCTCAGAACATTTTGTACCATCCTGCTCCTATTACCGAAAGATGTAATTCCCCAACTTGGGAGATAATAAGCAGGTATTGACTTCTGCTGGGGTCATTATCAAGATTTATTCAGTCAATATGGCTCCTTGGGTCAATAAATCTTGAGGTTGATAAAGGAGGAATATATACTTGCAGACTTTATTAAAAAGTTTTCCCCTTTTGTAACACTTTTTCCTCTGTGTTGCAACAGGATCTGTGACTGAGTTTTCTTTAATTACCTGGTTTTTTTTTTCTTTTTGGTGGTGCATATTTTCCTGCAGCTTTTGGGCTGTCTTTCCAAGACAGCACAATTTGGGAAGCAGGATTTGGTGCTGTGCTGGCTGTGGTTTGCTGGAGGTCCCTTTAGTGCTGTGATTCTCTCTTTCCTGGCTTTTTGGGTGAGGATTTGGGGGAATGGGGGCAATATTCAATATTCCCAACACTGGTGGCTTTTTTAAGCTAAGTTCCCTGGTCACACCAGCACCTCCTCCCAAAATGGATTTAGTGCCTTTTATTCTTTAACATGGCCTTGCTGTTTAATTATTTTTTTACCTACTTTGTTGCTGCACTAAGCGATTCCCCGAAGCTGCCCCAGCACCCCTGAGCCTTGAATTTGCTGTGCTTTAAGCCAGCCTGGGGCCGATTTAATGTTTAACTCTGGGCGTGTGCCTGTGCCAGCCAGTCCTCCTGCAACACAGATTCCCAAAAAAGTAAATAACCAGTTTGAACCCCGGGTAAATATTCCTCTGGTGGGAGCTGTGCCGTGCGTCAGCCGCTCCGAGCGCGCTGCCGTTGCCTTTGGTAACGCTCCCGTGGTTTTACACCAAAGTCAGGACCTCGAGCATCCTTTGTTTTCTTCCGTCAGGATAACATAATAAAGTATTACCTGGTGCTGGCAGCAGGGCTTGTAATGTGTGCTGTAAGCACGGAGCAGAGCCAGGGTGTTATTGCTCAGCCTGGCTGCAGAGGACATTTATTCCTTATTAATCACCCTGACGGGGAGAGCTGCCTCCGTCTGCGGCTCTGGGAGTGCTGCACAAACATTGCTGCATCCCTGGGAGCTGGGTCATTATTGCCCCTCTGGTCCCCTCGGTTTCTTGGCTGAGGAAGGAGCTGTGGGCTCTGCGGGGGCTCAGTTTGGGCTGAAAGCCCCCTGTGATGCCCGGCACGGCGGCTGGGATGGGGTGAGCGGAGGATGGTGGTGACCCCCTTGCTGTAGCTATCTCTCAGGGTGGTGGGGCTAAACTCCATCCAGGGGAGGGTTAGGTTGGATATCAGGGAAGGGTTCAGCCCCCAGAGGGTGCTGGGCACTGCCCAGGGAACGGGCACGGCCCTGAGGCTGCCAGAGCTCCGTGAGCGTTTGGACAACACTCCCAGCATGGAATTGTTGGGGTGTCTGTGCAGGACCAGAGGTTGGTTGGTCGATTAATCTTTTGGGTCCCTCACAACTCAGGACACCCCATGATTCTGTGAGTCTGTGGGGTCTCCCCCCTGAGCTGCTGCTGATGCCACGTTTGCCATGCCAGGATGGGATGGGATGCAGTGGGATGCCGTGGCCGCGCCGCTCCGGTTCCCTTCCTCTGGCACCAGCTCTGGGCTGTGCTTTGGTGATGCCAAACCATCCCAACTCCTCCCAGCCCCGTTCCTGGCAGAGCTGAGGGCTGGAGGGTGCCTGGGCTGGCAGGGCTGTGCCCTGGGCACGGCTCCAGCTCGTGTCCGGGCATCCTGGGCCAGCGGCTCCGCTCGGCACGCGCCGCCGAGGCAGCGTCTCCCGCCACCGCGCTTTCCTTTCAAATAAAAGCAGCTAATTAACATTATTCTTTAATTATTGCCTTTATCAACAAGGGGTCTGGTTTATACCAGCAGGATAGTCGCTTTCCTTTCCACTACCCAAGCGAATGCTTCAATTCCTGTTGCTTTTGAAATGAATTTGATGTCATCTGCCCATTGTCACTTAATGGGGACACTTGGGTAATGATTGTGCGCTGCAGCCCTGTTAGCAGCACTGCGAGCGTGTAATTTAGCCCCTTAGGCAACGGTACTTTTGAAATCTCTGGATAGTTTTGAACTCTCTGTTCTTAATTAAATATGCAATTTTTCACGGTAACCAGGTTAATTCTTTTGTGTTGTGTTGTAATACTGTTAGGAATTTTCATAGTTCTTATTAAACATTATTCAGGCATTGTGAATTCCATAATTAAAAAAAATGAAAAGAACAAAGCTTGATTCACTTCTTTCTTTTCCCTGGTTAATTTATCAAATGAATTTTGCAAATTTTTCTTTTTCTCCCCAGACAGCGTGCCAAGTGTTTTAAAGGGGAAGGATTTAATTGCTCTGTAGGGATTGGTTGGTTATGAAGGATTTGGCTGTTTGATTAGTAAACCCTATTGGGAATGGTTTAATGCTCCATGATCTTAAAAATTGTCTGATTGTGAGTCTCTCCAAGGATGTTTTCTCTCTTCCTCATGTACGGAAAAGGCTTTGCACAAGTGTGATTATGAGATGGGGAGGAGGGAGCCGAGGTCGGAGCTGGGTGATCTGGGCTGCCCTGGCCAGGAGGAGGAGGAGGATGGTGAGGCAAACCAGCAGTTGTTCCCGTGTATCCCTGCAGATTGTGGGAATGGATCCCTGGCTGGGCCAGGATGGGGCTGCTCCGGGCTGGATCAGTCACTCAGTTCCTCCTCCAAGGCTCGCTGCCCGTTTTATCTTGTGATATAATGGAATTTTATGGAAGAACTGGTTTATTAAGAGGCAAACCCCTGCTGTGCTCTCCGTGCCTGAATCACTCTGTATCCCTGGGTATCCCTGCAAGGATGCGGCTGGGGGATCCATGCAGGCTGGACATGCACAAGGAGGGATGTGGAGATGCAGCTGCTGGGGGTTTGATCCAGGTACCCCAAAGCAGGGGGATCCCACCTGCTCTGACTGTGGAGCCTGGGCATGTCCAGCCAGGAGTCTTTATCCCGGCAGGCTTTTAAAAAGGATAAAACCACTCAGTTTCTGCTGGTTTTCTTGTCCCCTTTGGATCCAGGATTGATGGAGGTGATGTCTGCGCACTGGTACTGGGGCTGCAGGGATGGGCTGTGGCTCTGGTGTGCCAGGAAAGGCACAGTGCTCCAAAATCCCTGCTGGGAAAGAGCCTGGGCTTCCCTTCCAGAGCGTCCAGGAGCCTCCCTGTGTGCACTGTTCTGTGTTTTTAAAGCCCTTTTGGATTTGGTATAGAGAAAAAAAGGTGAATATTTGGTGTTTTCAGCCATATGGTGCCAGCTGGGCTCCCCCTGATGTTGTGGGGTGAAGGATGGTGGGGCCTCACTATTGAATAACAGAACAGCAGCGTGGTGCTGGCACCCCGTGGGATTTTGGGGGGAGCAGGAGGGGCTTTGCCTCCTGCCTGGAGCATCCCTGGGAGCTGCCTCTGTCTGGGAGCTGCAGCCCAGCCAGGATCGATCGTGGCCAGTCTGAGGGGGCTCCCCAGGGGTTATTTGGGCTTTAAGGAGAGGTCAGAGAGTCATTACACTTATAAATATATTACTGTTTAAGAGAAGAGCTGTCGTTATCTTTGAACTTGGTTTATGTGGCGCCAGTTTTTCCCCATTCTGATTCCAGCCAGGAGGATCAGCCAGGCTGGGGCAGCACCTGGTCAGCTTGGGGGAGGAAATAAAGGATTCAGCAGTGCTGGGCAGGGGGGGCTTTGCCTCAAAAACCTTTAGAGTCTATGCTTGAAACTGCTGCTTTCCCCCAAAACTTGGAGGAAGGTGTTGGTTTGGGGTTTGGGGAACCCAGTGATGCTGTGGTGGTGCAGCTGGCAGCGATCCTGGGCTGGAAACTGTGTCAGAGCTGGAGTTTCTCTGCATCATCATCTTCTGGGTGTTTTTGGGGAGGGACGAGTCAGCAGCTCATGAGTGCCCTGGTGTGGGATTGTCACCAGCCCACAAAGAGAAATCCAAGATGCCACCAAGCAGTGGCATCACCCCATGGCAATGCCTCCGTTGCTGGGTTGAGCAGCGTGGGCAGGGATGCCAATGGAGCTTAAAAACAAGGATTTAATCAAAATAAATCCCAGTTGTTCCCCCAGTTTTCCTGTTCCTCATGGCTGAGTGAGGCACTGAACGAGCAATGCTGGGCTGTGGCTGAAGCAGGGACACAAACCACTTGCTCTGGTGGTGACACAGGCTCGGAGCAGAGACCAGCAAGACTGAGGTGTTCCACTCCCCACAGGGCTGTGCTGAAGCCAGAAAGTCACTTAAAAACAAAGAAAAAAACGACCAAAAAAAAAAAAAAGAAGAATAAAAAGCGAGACATTTGCAAGGCGAAGGCGAGAGCAGATGCCAGTAATGTATTCCCAGGCATGACACAGAGTGGCAGTGTGTCATGAACCGTGTCCCCAGGGACCCCTGGCTCTGTGATATTGGCTTTAACCCCCACCAGCTCCGGTTGGGGCATAAATTCATCAGGCTTACGGGTATTGCTCTTGGACTACTGAATAATTTACAGTTGCAGAGCCCAGCCAGGTTCAGGTCATCGGGGTTCATGGGTTAATAACAGGTTTGGTTTTTGTTGTCAGCATCTGCCTTGATAACATATGAAAGAATCCTATTCTGTTGATTAGATTTTGAAATGGATCAATTTTTAATCAGCAGAACATCTGACTCACTCAATAAGAGGAGCGTGGTGGAGACAGGACGAGGGGCTCGTTATTTACAGGATTGTTTGTTTTTACTAATACGCAAATCCTCGCTGGGGCTGGAGCCTCCTCCCCCCCTTCCCTGGCCCTGGCTCCCCCAAAATAAATCGCTGGGATTATCTGCAGCCTCGTGCCAGGTATTTGAT
This sequence comes from Motacilla alba alba, assembly GCF_015832195.1. NCBI lineage: Eukaryota > Metazoa > Chordata > Aves > Passeriformes > Motacillidae > Motacilla > Motacilla alba. The sequence goes on along the minus strand of NC_052030.1, from coordinate 10,490,893 downwards.
CCATCCACTGACTGGGTGGGAAATCCATGCTGCACGCTGAAGCTTTGATTTAACTATCTTGTTATCGATGGGAAATATTTACTTACCAGTCACCAAATCTTAGGAGAATTTTACATTTTGGGGGTGTTTTATTCAGGTCTTCCTGAGAATCCTGCGTGGAGCTCTCCTCCCTGAGGACCACCAGGATGGGCTTGTGGGTGCTGGGAGAGCAGGGAACAAACCCTGGTGGGATGCAGAAATTTCCTGGTCAAATTCTTGCCTGTGAGCAAAGTTTCGGAGGGAATAACTTTTGATTTCATCACTCTAAAGAGTTGGATCCCCATGGAAAGTTAAATACTGAGTGGGGGACCTGGGTAAAAGCTTTACTTATTTATTTTCTAAATTACTTGGTTTTGATTCTTGGGCACAAAAAGATTCCAAAGTTGATGTATTTCATTGCATCTTGATAAACTGCACGGGTTTCTTTCTGTAAGGACATGCATGAAATAAGTATTATTTTTAAAATAAAAAATTAGTGGGTTTTTAATGGAATCCACTGTGTCAAAATTTTGGCTTGAAGCCAGTCAAACGGTCAACCACCATCACAGGACTCCCTGAAAATCAAATTCTGTTTTTTAATAACAGAAAAGGTAAAAATCTCATAAATGTAACTTTGGGAAGAGTGTCAGCAGGGTACAATGGCTCTGTGGGGGCTGGCTGGGGACTCTGTCAGTGGCAGATATTGATAGAGAAAAGAACTTGTTGGGATGATAATTTGCATGGGTTTGCCCTGGGCTCTTTGGGATTTTGCTTTTAAAACTTGTGCCTTCTGGCAGTCTCCTTAACCTAAATAAATATTCTCCCTTGGATCAATTAAGACATGGCTGGAGCTGAGGAATTGCTCCTGGTAGATTTTTTGGTTTTCTTCATTTTTTTCTCAATAGTGTGGCCTCTTCTTAAAAAAACTGGTGCATTTCTGAATTTATAGGTAGAGGTTTTTGGTTGATTTGATGGGGTGGTGATTTAAGCATGGGGAGAAACGTGCTGAGGCCTCTGGCTGGTGCTGGGGATGCTGGAGGTGGGGATGTGAACGTGGGGATGGATTTCCTGATCCCTTTGGGTGCCACAGCCTATTCCAGCCCCCAGCTGAGCACCCACGTGCTCGGTGTTTGCTCTCACAACTGAGGTTTCCTCTGGAGCTTTGCAGTGCCTGGTGTTATTACAGCCCTATAATCCCCAGGGCTCGTCCCTATAACCTGGAAATAACTCTGCAGGTAATGGGTGTTTGCTCTCAGCAGACACAGGTGATGTATCAGCCTCTCCTAAGATCATTAGCTCCGTGAGAAGGTTAAATATGCAGATTTTATCATCCCTGGCAGGTTTATTTGCAGGAGAGCAATGGGTGTCACAAGTTTGGGACTTCCAAATGAAGTTTATTTTAGTGATGGAAAATGTGCTTCTTCTCTTGAGCATCTGCTGGGTATTTTCTGACAAGAGTTGGAAGAAAAACAGCTTTGCTAAGAGTGGAGGGACTCCTGGGCTGGTTTTTATTAAATAATGGGTGCTCAGAAAGCAGTGATGGGGTTTAGTGCCCAATTTGGGCAGTGGGAGTTGCTCTGGGGACTTGCCCAGTTCTTCTTCCTCTGGTAACTTATTAACTCCAAAAATCGTCCTTGTGTTTAGCAGCTGAGTAAATGCATTGCTGATGGGTGCCTGGGGTTTAATGTCACTGCTCTGGACAGGATTGACCCAAAACAGCTCCAGAGCTGGTTCTGCTGCCCTGTGGGAGCTGGGTCTGGCACGGTGGGAGCAAACAGCCCAGGAGGGGCTGGAAATGGTGCTTGGCTGCTTCCTTTGCACCTTGAGGCCGTGCAGGGGGGCTGCTCCTTTGCAGCTCAGGTTTTTTTCCAGGGTTCCCATCCCTGGAACTTTTCAAGACCGGATTATACAGGGCTTGGAGCAACCTGGGCTAGTGGAAGATCCCCATGCTCATGGCAGGAGGAGGAGAGAGATGATGTTCAAGGTCCCTTCCAACCCAAAGCATTTTTTATTCTGTGATTCATTTTGGGTGTATGAATTTGTACCCCAGCCAGCCCCAGGTACAGCCCTGTTTGTCGCTCCAAAGCTGCATGGATTCCTGGATTCGATCCAGAGTTACCAAGACCTGCAAACCATCCTCTCCTCTTTCCTCCTTGATTTTTTGAGCCATTCAGCCAAGTATGATGCTGCAATAATTTTGGGCACCACGGGGTATTTGGGTTCATTAGGTCTCACTGTGGGGACCATACAAATTTACTTTTTGACAGCAGTGGTCTTCTCTGCCCATCCCTTCCCTTATGGAAGAATCCCCTTCCCACCAGGATGCTTAACCTGAGCCTGGAAGCGTTTCTCATTTCGGTCTTTTTTTAGGCTAATAATTAAACCATAATGACAGAGCCCAGCATCTCTTTATTTAAAGAGCAGATGGAGTGTTCTGGATATTAGCATGGCCCTGGCTCCCACGGTGCCAGCAGCTCCTGGAGCTCAGGGTTGGGATGAGCCCCCCAAGGACTGTGTTATTGGTGGGCAGCAGGTGACAACGCCGTGGGGCGCCGAAATGACAATGGCATCGTTAGGTAGGGGTGAGCTGAGATGCTTTTCCTGCCCCTCTTTCCTACCCGTGGCTGAACCCAAAAAGCCCCTTTGGACTGCTGACTTGGCACACCTGGCACGTGTGGGCTGAGCTCTGCCTCCATCCCAGCCCCGCGAGCCTCCCGAGGCGCCGCGGCTGTCGCGGTTACGAGCGGAGCGGGGCTGTTTTGGTGGCACACATTTTCATGGATGATCCCAGGCTGCCACTTCCAGAAGCTATAAAGGGAGCAGAGCTTGCTGAGCTGGCCCAGAGCTCGCTGCTCCCTCCCCACCATCGTGATGTGGAGCTGCAGTGATGATTTTGGAGCTGGTGCTGCCATCCTGGAGGGTCCAGATCCATCCCCAGAAAATCCCTGTCTTTCCCCATTTTGTCTCCACCCAGCATCACCATCCAGCCACCCACCCCGATTTCTCATTGACACTCTTTATTTTTTTTTCCTAAGCAGCCGCAATTGATAATTTAGCTCTGGATAAAGCAGCCTTCCAGCTTTTTCTTTCTTAGAGGCCAAAACATTGATGTTGTGTGAAATGGGAGCTTTGAGGAGGCTTTGTATGGAACTTAGCTTCCTGAAAAATTTATTTACTGCGACTGTGATCCGCAGGAGCGAATTGATGTTTATCTATAGTAGTTCTTGCCAGAAAAAAAAATGCATAACTGCACTTTCTTGGGAAGCCTTGAAAGGCCTTTTAAATAAGTGTCTAATAGTAGGCTCTCAATAGCAAACAGCCAGCTTGATAGACAGTGTACAGTATATTATTAACTATAAGCAGGCTTAATCTTTTCCTCATGTTTTAGAGAATGCTTTATAACCTTGTGGCCAAAGAATTCATGATCGCCAGGTATTTGAAGCTAAGCAAAAATTATACCAGCTGTAAGTGCTGGGAGATCGATCGTGCTGGGAAAGGCAGGAGGCAGCGAGCTCCTGCTGCAGCCCTGGCCTGGAGCTGCTGTTCCTGGCCACTCCTGGGTGTCTCCATGGGGTTTAGGTGGCACGTGAGTCATGTGGAAGATTCCCTGGGGAGGGGTGTTCGTGGGGAGGGTGGTGTTTGTTTATTCTCCTCACAATTGCCCTGTGGGATGGGGGTCCAGGTCCCAGCTCAGAGGTGGAATTGAGTCGTGGGATCATTAAGGTTGGGAAAGATCTCCAAGATCATCGAGTCCAGCCATTAATCCAGCACTGTCACGTTCACCACCAAGCCATGTCCCCAGGTGCCTCACCTTTTGAATGGTTCCGAGGGTGGTGATTCCACCCCTGCTCTGGGCAGCCTGTTCCAAGACCTGACCACCCTTTCAGTGAAAGAATTCTCCTGAATTTCCAATCTGAATCTCCCCTGGCACAGCTTGAGGCTGTTCCCTCTTGTCCTTTGTTCCCTGGGAGCAGAGCCTGATCCCCGCTGGCTGCACCCTCCTGTCAGGGAGCTGTGGAGAGCCAAAAGGTCCCCCTGAGCCTCTTTTTTTGGCCCCATGGTGTGGTGCCCTCTTTTGCTGTCGAGTCCCTCAGCTCCTCCTGCCCGTGCTGCTGGATCCTGGGAGCTCTGGCCAGGAGTCAGGGAATCAATAGATGGTTAAGGTGATAAGTGGCTTTGCTAAAAACCAATTTTGCAAGAGGAGTTTGCAAAGAGGTCAGCGGAGAGGATCTGCATCTGCACTCACTCCAGCCTGGAGCTCGACCTGAATTAACCTGGGGAATTCCGAAATTCCCTCAGTGTAGGATGGCCACTCTCCTCCTGCTTCTGTGGATCCCTGTGGATCCCACGGGAGGATGAGCCTGAGGAATGTCTCCTTCCTCCAGGCACAGCATTTGGGTGAGTGTGCCTGAAGGCAGTGGAGAATTAAACCAGCAGAGTTTGCTCAGCTGATAACTCTGCTGGTCCAGGAGCAGTGCTGGAATTCTGGTGGCAGTATTCACATGTGGATGAAGTGCTCCTACGTAGCTCCTCCAACGTGGCTGGTCTAAGCAGGCTTTTCTCTAATCTCCACCATGGCTGGATGCTGCTTCCAGCTCTATTTTCCCTTGAACCAAGCCATCAATTGCACCCTCTGTTAAGGAGATCCTGTTTTCAGGGTGCTTATTGCTTTTGGCACAGCTTGGTGACACTGCTGGGACCGTGCCACCTCCTGGCACCAAACACGAGTGCCTGAGCTCTACGTGTCACCACGTGGACCCCACCTGTGTGTTACTGTAAGAGATGGATTAGGGAGGAATGAGCAGAAATGGGGAGGATTTTTAGGATGTTTCATCCAAGCCTTTCCAACCACCGGCAGCTCCCATGTGGATCTTCTGTGGGCAGAGTATTGGGTTGTTTTTAGACTTTATGACATTTCTCTGGCTTGACTCATCTTTTCCCACCTGTAAGACCAGGAAAATCCCCCAAACTCCATCCTCAAACGTTGGACGCTGGGGCTGATGGCAGAATGAGCCAGCAGCAGCATCCCCTCGCCCCTTGGGCAACGATTCTTTATTTTCCCTGCTTTTTTCCCCATTTATCAGGTAGAATTCCCCCTTGGCTGGTGACCCCAGAAAGAGCACAGCGAGATGCTCATGCTCTGCAGTGGAGCTTTGCTTTCAGCCCATTATTTATTACTCCACCTCTCCCCTGCACAGCCACCGTTCGGATGCTGTGGCTGAAACCACCTTGTTATTTTATTTTATTTATTTTTTTAATCATCATGGGGAGGCTGTTTCTGGATGCTGATTGACGGAAACATCTTATCTCCTCTAGTCAAAGTGTCTCCTCTTTGCGTGGTAATGAAAGAGTTTGACACTTTGACACGAGTGTCAAACACTTTCCTGGAGATGCAAACAGTGCAGGCTTTGATCTAGGTGCAAACTGGTTTTATTACAACAAACAGATCCCCCCTTTCATCCAGAAAGGGAGATAAGGGGTTTCAATTGGTGCTAAGTAGCAGCTGCTCTTAAGGGTTTTAAAAATAAAAATAAGAAAAAAATATAATAATGGAATAGTGGAGCTGTTATGTCATGTTTTAAACCAGTCCTGGTGCTGTGCAGTAAAGAAGGTGGGTGTAAAGACAACAGTGGGAATGATAAATGGGAGAGAATCCTCCTAAAATAAAACCACAGAAATTTCCCCTTTTGGGAGATGTTTGGATTTGTTTTTCCCAGTATTTCCACCTTCAGAAATGCCTTTTCTGGTGAAAATTCATTTTGTTTTTCATAAAAGAGATGGGGTTTTGTGAAGAAGAACCACTTCTGCTACTAGGTTGGGGTTTTTTTAAGGACGAGGGAGGCAGGCAGCCCTTTTGGGTGCTCTGGGGCTTGGTGCCTTCCCTGGGATGCTGGGTCCTGTCCCATGGTGTCACCCAGGACAGCTCCAGTGGGACTGTGGTGGGATCTGCAGGGTTTCCCCACTTTCCCATCCATATTTTCTCTGAGGGTGGGATGTGGCTTTGCCTTCTTTCCCCTCCAATTTTCACCTGTAATTCATTAAAGGTTGATATTTATGATATTATCCCCTGGCCAAGCCTGGAGGTATTTTAAGCCCTGGTGGGAGGCCTGGAGGGAGGAATCCCAAACACACCAGCAGGCTGACAAAATTCTCAGTCATGAGCTTTTCTTTCTCAGTAGATAACTTTGGGTAGAAATGGGTAGAATTCCTTCCTGGCATCACTCTGCTAGTGTTAGGCTGGACCATGCCTGGATTTGGCCCAAGTTTGTCTAATTAAATGCAGCAGCACCTTCTCTCTATTTTGAGCCTTGAGCTTGGGCACAAATGCCCTGTGAGCAGCTGAAGAGAATTGATGTGATGTATGGAAATTGTTAAGTTCCAGCAAATCCTGAGGTTTGTGTGTGGATTTTCCCTTCCCTCTCTCCTGCATGGACACGAGCGGGGTCAGCCTGGGAGCTGCCTTCAGCCTTCTGGATTTGGGAGTTTTCCTTTTAACTGTTTCCTTAGAAAATCTTTTCCCTTTGAACATCTTAGATTAAATGACTGTTGTAGGTCAGCTCCAGCTGAGCCATTCCTGTCTCCCATCCCCATCTCCCATGCCCCACTCCAGGCACAGGTGCAGCAGGCACAGCCTGGCACTGGGAGTGGCATGTCCCTTATGACACCATGGGTTCATGTCCCCTCTCCTAAAGGGACTGGGGAGCTCATGCTGGGATCAGGGCTCTGGGGACTGTGTTCATCCCACATCATCCCAGGATTTATCCTGTCTCCATTGGCTGTCACTGTGGAATTCCCTCCATCCTGTTGGGATACCTGGCACTGGTGACCCCAGTGAGGAGTTGGCCCTGCCCTGCCTTTGGGCATTGCCCCCTGAGACGTCTCAGCCCAAATCCAGGGGGTGAGGAAGCATTGGGGTGGTCATGTATGGGCAGAAGTGCTTAATTTAATCCTGAATTAGTCCTTAATTAGACCAGCATTTCCTGCTCCTTGGCCTTCTCCCTGGCTGCTCCATGCCAAGGGGGCTGGAGCACAGCAAAATCCTCCCCAGGAGATTCTGGATTGGGAAATGACAGGATTTTGGGGCTTGATTTTAGCCAGAACATGTGGCTCGTTTTTAGATGCTTCTCAAGTCAAGTCGTGGTGGCTCTGTTGTAGTCAAGGAAAGGAGGAAAAAAAAAAAAACAAACCCAGAACTGGAAAGGTGACTTGATTTAGATGGAATCTCTCCACAGCCAGAGTTGGGGAATTTAATAGGAAGGAGCTATTCCACATTGCCCAGCCTGCACCAGAGATTAAAACTCACATTTCATTTTTATACACTGTGGTTAATCCAATAATGATTCCGTGTTCCAAACGGCAATAATATCTTTCAGCATAGTTAATCAGAAGAGACTTAATGCTGTCACTATTTATTAACCTTTGTTGAAAAGCAAGAAGTTTTCCTACTAATCTGTGATTGTTGCTCTTGTCAGGCTCTGTCAAGTGCAAACCAGATTTGGCATTTGTTCCGGCGGGGAGGATGCTGCTGCCTTCCCTGCTGGCTGCTGCATCCAAGCCCCGTGCCGGGGCCTGGTCCCCTGTGCTGTGTGGGGATGCTCTGGGTGCTGGAAGCTTTGGATCCAGCCAAGCTGCTCCTCTCTCTCTCTCCTTGCAGCTTCCAGAGGGTTTCCAACCTCCAGCCACACAGATCCTGGTGTTTGGGGTGAAGAAGCTTGTCCCCTCCTCGGAGGTTACGTTTTGGCTGCCTGGGACATAGCCTGGGAGTGTTTGGGTCAAAAAGGCAGCTGCATCCTGCCTCAGGTTTATATTTTTTCTGCCTGAGCCATGTTTTTACATCCAGGGATGTTGGAGCTGGCATGCTCCCAGCGTGGGGAGATGCTCTCCTGGCCAGGTGGCACTGGAGCAGTGACCTCGGTCTCCGGTCTCTGGTGGTTTGTAGGGGCAAAGTGACTTCCAGCAGCTTCCCAAAAGCTCTGGGAATTCCCCCATCCATCGTGTCCATCCGTGCTGGGGGGAAGAAAGTGTTGCTGGGCAGACCGAGGGGTTAGGGGGGATTGTGTGAGGATCCTGTGGCAGGAGCTGAGCCGAGGCAGTGGAGCTGGCTTGTCCCTCCCATCCAAAAAGGCATCCCCGTGTGATCCCAGTCCCTGGCAGAGGCAGGTGGGATGCTGCCCTTGCAGCCAGAGCCCTGGGCTGGCATTTCCCAGGACGGTGGTTCAGCAGCACCAGGAACGGGCGTGGATTTGGGCAGCGTGCGGCGTTTGGAGCTCTGTGCTGGTGAAAGGTCAGTGCGTGCAGGAATCTCAGCCTTTGGTGCTCTCCCGTCTGGCTCCTGTTGTGGGGAGGCCGGTGCTGAATTGGCTTGTAGGAGCACCTGGGATTAATGAGGCAGCTTGGTGCCGCGCAGGAATCGATGCTTCCTGCATTAATTGCGCTGTGTTCGAGCTTCGGCTTTTTATTCTGAGTTATGGAGTTACAGGGAGAGACGTCTCTCTTCAGCACAGCCCTGGATCCCACAGGAAAGGGTTCTTTTCCCAGCTCCCATCCTGCCGCAGTGCTGGCGCATCCTCACTGTGGGATGGGGATGCCCAGCACTGGCTGGGGAGGGAAAACCAAAAACCAGGACAAAAATAAACCCCAGTTCTCTGCTTGCCTCCCTTGTAATCAGCCAAATGAAGAGAAGGATGGTGATGGTCAGGCTGGAGTGGAAAAGCCACCTGTGGGTCCAGCTCTGGTCTGCACTGGGAAATGGATGGAAAGATGGATGGGCAGGAGAGGTCAGGTCTCCAAAAAAGGCTGGCGTCTCCTTGCAAGTGGGTTTGCAGCAGCTTTCACATTTATTTACGCATTAATTGCCATTTAATTGCAAATTATTTTTATTTACTTGCAATTATTTCTGATTTCTGTTACTGAGCATTCATGTGGATGGAGAGCAAAGTCTCCCAGCCCCTTGGGGCTTCGGGAACTCTTCTGGAAGAGCAGTTGTTGCTGGTATTTCTTATTTTTAGGGTGGACTAACATCGAGCACTATTCTGATCCTCTGGATCACTCCAACAGGTGCAGTTATTTTACATACAGCCCCAACCAATCCCACTTTGATAATATCACTGAAGCCTAAACACGGTATTTGTATTTTTAGCAAATAGTTCATTGTGGTATTGATTTACGTGTAATGTGGTCCTTGCATGAATAACTACCATAAATCTGGAAGCATTTATTAACCCAAATAGCTGCAAACTCAGTCAAATCCTGTGTGTCTTGGACACAATTACAGAGCTGAGACTGCAAAGTAAAAGAGCAAAACATAAACCTTATTTTTCTGTGACCAACCCTGAGTTTCTGCCAGCTGGTCCATTGATCTGTGATAAGAGGCAAGGGTTAAGATAATTTGGCAAAATGAAAAAGTAGGGAATAAATAACAATAAATGGGATTTCTGATGTGGCCTGTCGATATTTGGGATGGTGCCTGGCTCTGCCTTCCCTGCCTAGCCAGAGAAATTAACTTTTGAACTCAGTGGCTCCAGCCTTTTTCTCCTGACTCCATCCCTTGTGCTGATGGGCAGCAGGGACAGGCACTTGTTTGTTACCTGATTGATACTGAGCCCAGCAAAGCTGGGCTTTGTGGAGCCAGGGCTTGCAAAAATAGTGTAAATCTTGTTTGGTATTTGTGAAACAGGGATCATGTTAAAAAAGCCTCCGAGCTCTCGCTGGTGCCGTGTGCCAGACGTGGAGGGCTGGAGTTCGGAGGGCTGGAGGGTTTCTGGTTCTAAATTTAGCCATTTAAAAGAAGATTATGGACTATGCACTTGGGACTTTTAAAAAGGCTTTCACAATAACTCTTGAAAGCCTGATGCCTTTAATCCTAAACTTTAATTTAAAATAAAGAAATCTTTTCAACTCGCCTCTCTCCCCTCCTCCATCCTGGCTCTTCCAGGCTGAGGTTCTTCCCATCTTGCTTACGGAGCAAAGATGTGCTCAGCTCTTTTAATTTCTTATGAAGATATTTATTTTTTAATAGAAAGAAAATCAAGTCAACACTCGAGAGTATACACAGCAGTTTACCGCGATAGGAGGAATTAATCAGTCTATAAAGTTCAAAATGTACAAAGAGGGAAGAAAAAAAAAACACCCCGACTGATCAAACACGAGGCTCTTCTCTGAGATGTGGAGATAAAAGCCTTTTCCTCCACCAGCTCCTCCACTATTGGCAGCCAGTGGGATCAGGATTTTTTGTTGTTGTTGTTATGGAAAGCTCGAGATAATTAATGTTGTTGAAAGAGGACCGTTGGGTTGGCGTCTCGCAGGCTGGCCCCCAGTCTGGCATCTCGGGAAGCAGCAGCGAGTCGGGGACGGGGGGGGGGAAATGTCCCCCACTGAGGGAGCTGCCAATTTAACAGAGCAATAAATAATATCGAGAGATTAAAAAGAACATTTAAAAAGGGCTGCGGTGCTGCTGTCGGGAAACTTCCCTGCCTGCAAGGGCGGTGAGCGACGCGGAGCATCCTCACGGTGTAACTGCTCTGGATGCTTCTCCAGGGCTAAATCCCCGTGGCCAGCTGGGAGCTGCTGGGAGCTGCCGGGAGCTGCTGGATCCCTCCCCTCTCCCAAACCTCGTTTGGCTGCCTCCTGCTCCAGCGCTGGTGTTGAATGCGCTGCCCCGGGGATCGATAGACGGATGGTCACCCAGGCTGCGTGAGCAGCTCCTCTGTCACAGCCCTGACAGCGGCAGATCAAGATGAGAGCGGGCAGCTCGTACATCGAGCGCTCTTTAAAAAGCGGGATGAATTAATTACCGCCGTTAATGACCGGGGAGAGACTTTAGGAAGCTGCAGCTGATGGTTCGGAGGCTTGAGCCGGGGGAGAAGCTGAGTAGGTGGCACCTCACGGTCCTTCAGTTCTAAGTCCTTCTGTTCCAAGTCCATGGTGATGTGGTCCATGGTCTCCATCCACGTGAGACCAACCCAAATTTGTAGGGTTGGATGAGTCCCTGCAGATCTGGCAGAGGAAATTCCTACCTAGCAATGAGGGCGTTTAGAGATTTCTTTTTCCTGATCCTTTGGTCCTCCATCCCCAAACCTCCCTCCAACTGAGTATCCTCATGGGATGGTGCACCCGCGGGCTGGGATGGTCTGGTGCATGTTCCCCATCTTCATGAGAGCAACCCGAATTTGTAGGATGTGAAGGGTCCCTGCAGATCTGCCAGGAATGGACCTGGGGAAAAGATATCTAAATGCCCTCATTCCTGATGAGTGGAATCCCTGCATCCCACACCAGCAGACTTTCCTCCAACACCCCTAGGCCATGGAATGATGCATGATCCACGGGCTGGGATGATCCCCAAATATTCCAAGTGCACCAGGGCTGCATCAACACCATTACAACGCTGTGGTCGCAGCTGGATTTGCCCCATCCAGGTGTTTGCTCAAGACTGTGTTAATTATGGTGATTTTTTTAATTGCTTCAAGGGTCTTTTTGCTCTTTCTCAGCCCCCTTTGAAGGAGCTGAGATAGCACAGCTGATCATCCCATCCTCCTCCACCTTTCCTATCCCGGTTATTTATTATGCAGCATCACCAGGATTGCTCTCAGACAAGACTTGTCAGCTATAAAAGACACTGGCAAATTTTATTAGTTGACAGAAGGGTGGTGGTTTTATTTTTTTCATCCTGAAAATATTAAAAAGTCATTTTAGTTTAGAAACCTAATTTTAATTTAGTTAGGTTTTAATTTAATTTAGTTTTTAAATTCATTTTCCAGCAGAACTCAATTTTTCAAGCGTAATTTGATGCCGTCAGTGGCCATAATGTTTAATGTCCTCCCCATAAATTGCAAGGATGGCTTTGAGATGATTTACAGGATTCAGGGGGATAAAGCCTGGCCCTGCACGTGGGAGAGGCTGGAGAGAAAATGCTTTTATTGTGGCAGCTGCAGCAGGCAGGGTGTTACCTACAGAAAAATGGGGAAAACCTCAGTTTTCCTCTCTGCTCAGCATTTCTTGGGGATGGATAGGAAGAGAGATGGCCCTGTGCTGGGTGGGGGTGCTCCAGGGATATTCCTGGATCTGTGCTGAGATGAGGGGGGATCCCAACAGGGGTCCGAAGAGTTTGGGATGGTGACATTACCCCCCAAATCCATCTGCTTTCCCCAAAGTGAGCTGAACCATTTCTAGGCATGGATGGAGGAAGCTGGGAGGTTGAAATCAGGGCAGACCCTTGGAAAATACAGCATAATTGAGTGAAATTCCCTCCCAATTTCATCCCTCGAAGCGTTGCATTTAATTACTGGATTAGAGAAGTCTTCAGACCATGTATTGAACATTATAAATGGGGATGAGATGATTCTGGGAATGGCTTAATGAAGCAGGGGAGATGGGTGAGGATGTCTGCCTGCACCTGTGGGTCAGGGCCACATCGATTTAGCAGAGGAGGAGAAACCCTTTGGTGCTTTGGGGAGCGTGGCCAGGGGGAGGTTTTGATTTTTCCTCTTGATTCTGGCTCCTGTGTGGCAGCAGTTGGCTCTGGGAATTTTTGCCCGGTGGAATTTGTATTTATTTTTTGGTTATGAAGGGGCCAAGCTGAGTGTTCACAGATGAAGGACAGCATTGAGGAATCTCCCAGTGTGGATTTGGGATGTGTCTGCTGAGGGGCAGGTGGTTTTGGCCAGGGTTTGGTGCTGCTGTATCTTGTCTCAGCCCTGTTCCCCTGTGCCTGCCTCCCTGCAGGGCTGAGGCTTGTGCTCCATGTCTATTGGATGGATCCAACACTGAATTCCTTTGGTTAATTTTAACTCAGAAGCTGGTGATGTGTTTTAAGAGATGATCCAAAATCTTCCATGGGAATGGGCCAGAGAAAAGCACCTTAAACGATGTTCCTTGATGGGGAGAGGGGATGTGAGCACAGCCATCGTGTGAGACACTGAAGAATCCCTATGGGAGCAGGCTGCCATGTCCTGGGCTGTGCCACCATCCTCCTGTACCACCATCTGCCCGTGCCACCACCCCCTACAGCTTCCCCCGGTGTCCCCACAATGACTTTGGCCTGCTGGTTCGGGTTCCCCTCCCGGAGGGGTCCTGCCCTGCCAACGCCTCCCCCATGTCCCATCCCAAGGCCGCTGTGCCAGCACCGAAGGTGAAATGGCAGTGCCCTGCTGAGGTGCCAGTCCCTCCCGGCGAGATGGCATCGCCGCCCAGCGTCCCCCGGGTTGTCATGGTTACTGACACATGGGACCCCAGAGACCCGGCTGGGAATTAATGGCAGCCCGGGATAAAGGATTCCTGTCTGGGCCGAGTTGATGGATTACATTGATGTGCCATTTGTCATAGCGTAATTGTTCTGGCAAATGTAATACCCACTCGTATAAACATTGTGCTGCTTTGCTAATAAAACTGAAAATAGGAAGAGAAAGGATGATGCAGTGTTATGGTCAGGCAAAGAGACACCGCCTCCGCTCCGCGCCGGCACCGGGGGCTTCTGCTGGACACCTGCCCCAGCCTGCCCTCTCCACCCATGGAAAACGGGCAAGGTGGCTGTGAGATCCTCTGGGATGGGGGTGTGGCATCGTTTTCCCCATCAGCGCTTTTGTTTGGGGGATCAGAGACGTTCTTCACCCCCAAATGGGCAGCGGGACCCCTGAGGGTGCTGAGCCCATCCCTCCCCAGGTGAGAGGTAAATGAAGCTGGGGAACTTTTGGCATCTGAGGGGCTGCTTTCACCTTGAGGGGCTTTATAAATGGAGGGTTTCTGGCACGGTGGGCACCTGTCCCCAGGTGCCACCCCCTGCCCTTTCTTCAGAAGCACCAGGGTCTGACACTGCCAGGAGCAGCTGGTGCCCAAATCCCCAGGTAGTTTTGCTTTCTGATTAATCAGCCCCTGGACTGGGAGCCCAGCAGGGCTATCAGCTGGAGATGAATTGCTCATCCTCCTGCAAGCAGTTCCTGGTGCTGGAGTCAATGGAGAGGGGTTGGAAAGTCCTTCCAGCCACTCCTGCTCCTCACCCAGGACCCTGGGTCACTGTGAGGATCATCATCCCTGCATGCCCAGCTTGGCTGGCAGTCAGGTCATGACGCTGTGCCCATGTTTCAGAGTTCAGGACCATTTTACCTGTCTTCTCCCATTTTTCTACCATGAAAAGCGATGAAGATGAGGAGGAAGAATAACCCCCTTTGTTGCAGCTCCACAACCCCCTCCTAAATCCTGGGGTAGTCGAGCAGCATCGTGCTTTACACACTCATCTCTCCAAATGTTTTGGAAGTTTCTGGTTGACCTGATTCGTAGAAGAAAAGATAAACACCCTTTCTGTGTTTGCAGTCATATGTAATTTTTATCTCTTGACCTTTAAACGTAAGCAGCAGTAAAATGAAGAACTATGGCAGTCATTTAACACCCTGCCTGTACTAACTGGTTTCTGCCTGTGAGCCGTGGTTTTAAATTGGCTAATGCAGAATACTTGCAGAGCTAATAATAATTCAGATTACTTCTGTCAGCTATTCCGGTTTCATGGGTAATTTAGTAGTTGAATAAATTTTTAAAAAAATTCATTCGTTCCCATGCACTGTTATGAATCAGTAGATGGTTTACCATTGGCAGCAGTAACTGTAAGAAGATTTAAATTGCTACTGAAAAGGATTTGAGTGAAGGTAATGTTTTATAATGTTCTAAGCCATATGCACTACTTTCAGGCCTCATCAGTTTTACATTGATTCCTAGTGAAGTGTTTAATTGCATCATGAATGCAATATAATTCAGTTCTTTTTGCTAATATGGTATATATCTCAAAGTGATATACAGCACTGACAGTGAAGACTCAGGGTTTTCTTAGGATCTTAAAAGATGCCTCTGTGTGTGTTTGCACGCGTGTGTGCACAGCTGTGCGTGCCCGGGAGCGTTTTCCTTGGGAACCTCAGGGCTCTTGGTTGGGTGCTCGGTGCTGAGAGCTGCCGGCTCTCCAGGGGTGTCTGCGTGGGCATCAGCAGGTAGGGGTTTCTATATTAAAATATGTTTACCTCGTATAAAAATCAATTTTAACATGTAGAAGATGCATACTGAGAGTTCAGCTCTTACAACCTGACTGCTCTGAGGTGGGCCGGTGCTCGTTGGGCAGCTCAGCTCCAGCCCCAGCACTGTTTTGGTTCTTCCCAGCGCTGCTCATGCCTGTGGTGGGAGATGGAATCCTGATCAGAGGCACAGGGGTGGTGCTGTCAGAGCCTTGTGGGCAGTGGATTAAAAAACCCCCACGATTTCATGGTGATGTGAAGACGATTTGAATCCGTCCAGGAGCTCTTGGGGACGTGGCAGGTGGCCAGCCAGCAGCAGGGAGCTGTGTGCTGGTGCTGCAGCTCTGGGAGCCCTCACCCCGACACAAAGCCCGTTCCTGTCCTGCTGCCAGGCTCCTGGAGCTGTGCAGGATGAACTCTGTGCCCCTCGGTGGCCCTGTGCTGGCCCTGGTGCCCTCCCCTCCCTCCTGATCTGTCTGCTCCCTGCAGGGCAGGAACTTCCCCGTGCCCCCAGCTCCCTCTTGCTGCTTCTGCTCATTACAATTTCATCAGTTAATTAAGGATTGGGCCCTGGTGTCGTCCTGGTGGGAAAACTGAGGCAGGCTCAGTGCTGGCTGGGATTTTCCCATGGGAGAGTGCCAGCTCTTGGCTCCAGCAGAGCGAGCATCCCCCATCCCTGCCGTAACCCCGATCCACCTGTCTGCATCCTGCTGCTGGCTCTGTTTGAATTCCCAAATTTCCATGGCTTTGTGAGGTGAGGAGCACCCAGTGCTACCAGGGACATGTCCCTGGGGGTGGCTGCTGTTGGCTGCTGCTGTGAACCTGCTGCTTTTGCCTTTGGGAATCTTGTGTTTGAGATGGAGCTCCTCGTTCGGGATGCAGCATCCTTTACTTTGGTTTGCCATCCCGAGCAGGGAAATCCTGACCTCAGCTTGGCCCCATGGGGCTGGGGGGGGTTGGTGACAGCGGGATCCAGCCCCACATGTGGAGTATTCCCACAGAAGGCTCCTCCTTGGCCGTGGTGCTCCCCACCGGCGCTGCGGGGGCCGGGATGCGTTCCTGCTTTGCAGCCTAATGCGATATCAAAGTCACTAACATGATTATGCTTATATATCATATTAGGGAAAATGAATACTAATTCAATACAAACTACTAATTCAGTAGAACAGAAAATTGCTGAGAGAATAGAAAATTGCTGAGCGTGCTGAAGCTGGGCAGGGCTGGGAGGAGAGGCGCTGCCTTGCTCCGTGCTGGAGAGCTTTTCCTCAGTGGTTGTGGCACTGTTAGCCAGGGTGACACGGAGCATCCCAGGATGTGTCAGTGCCAGAGCTGAGCCAGAGAGTGGCTCTGGAGGTGGCTTTGCCATGGAGCTGGGGAGAGAAACCCTCCTTTGCTTTTGGTCCAGAAACTTGTGGCCAGGGATGGGGAGATATTAACTGGGAGCAGGAAAGTGGCTGGTGGGAAAGGGGGCAGTAAAGCTGGTGTGGGAGGGTGAACTCCTGATGGAGCCGGTGTTTTAAGCTGTTTGTTTTTCCCAATGCATGGATCACATCTTGTTCCTGGCCTGGTGTTGAGTGTGGACTCCCCAAGCTCCAGGGGAACACCTCTGTCCTGGGGACACTGACTGAGGCTTCCCATGGTCCTGCTGCTGCAGGAACTACATATCAGGCTCTTGGTTTAATTGGCTTCTCCTTCAAATTATTAGTGCTTGTACAAGTTTTCAGGCCACGCTGTTTCCCGGAGCCGTGTGGCATTCCCAGGTTGTGGCGGCTGCCTTGGATCTCCATCCCTGGCCAGGACACTCAGTGCCATGGAGAGGGCACCCAAATGTCTCTGATTCACTTCTAAATCAAGAATTTGATTGCAATTTGATGCGTCTGCTGTGGGTCCTCTGCACCATGGGGACAGAGCAGGGTCCTCAGTGCCCAACCCTCCACGTCCTCCCATCCCACACGGGCACCTTTGGACACGAGCGTGGCTGGTTCTGGGAATGCCAGGTATTCACCCAGTTCAGAGAGAGCTGTAAGTGGGACACACAATGTCTCTGCACTAATATGGTAGGAGAGTCTTATTGTATTAGCAATTTCCCATCAGATCATGTCATATTAGTATTGTATTGTATTAGTATTTGTTTTCACTAATGTGATGTGAAAGTTGCTAATATGATAAGACTCTTGCATTGTATAGTGAAAACAAATATTAATATGATAGGATGGAAAATAGCTAATAAGAAACTAAGTTGCTAATCTGACGTGATGGATCTCCTAAAGGAATTGGTTGTAGCTTTCCTGTACTTTTCCAGGATCACCTTCAACCCCGCTCGGGGTGGGGGACAGGAAGGCAGCAGCGCTGCTGTGTGGCGCTGGTGGGTTTTAAAGGGATGAATCCACCTGGAAAGCAAGAACATCTCCTTTGGGCTTCAATCCAGGCTTTCGTTAGGCAGAAGAAAAAAACAATCACGTGTTTATGGGGAAGCCCCTGTCTGCTGGAAACCCAAGGGTCCTGGGGCAAGCTGATCCCTGGGAAACACAGCAAATATGTATTTAGGGAGCACAGAGCCTCTGACAACCCAGGAGGCTGCCCCAAGCTGCAGTTACACCGCAGTCTAACTATGACAAGACATAACCACCAGTTTCCTAATTTTATTTTATTTTTTCCCCAGTCACCGGAGCAAAATATCAATTTCTGACACACAGAGCCCAGGGTAGGTGAACCAGAGCTAAATAAAAATAAACATTAAACAATTATTGGAATTTAGCTTTATTTAAAAAATCAGCGGGGTTGAGGGAACGAGCCACCTATTAACGGGGAAAAAAAAGCTATTGGGCTTTTTAACAACATGCTGTTTCTTGGCGGAGGCTGGGATTTGGGCTGTGCACAATCATGTTATTGATTAAAGATGATGTAGCAGCAGCACAATTATATCACAGTTTGTGCTCGCCGCGGTGGTACCGTTGGCCTCTCATTTGTCTGTCGGAGATTGGTTTGTTTGCCTTGCCCTTCCCTGGTGTTGCTTCTCACTCTGATGGGTCCCCTGGCACCAGTGGAAGAGGCTCGGGGTGCTTGGGGACTTGGTGTTGTCTCTGTGGTGAAAATGGTTTTAATTGTTTCTTTTCCTCCATTCTGTGTTTAATGGTAATTCCGGTTTCTGCGCTGTCGACCGTGGTGATGCAAAAATAGGGGAATGTTGGGGTTTTGCAGGAATTGAACAGCCTGGGATGGATCAAGAGCAGCATCTCGGTCTGGTGGAAGGCGTTCCTGCCCGTGGCAGTGGGGTTGGAACAGGATGATCTTTAAGGTCCCTTCCAAGCCAAACCATTCCACGGTTCTGTGACCTGTGGTGGCTCTCACCCTGCACCGCAGGGTCTGGTGTTTCCCTGAAACCAGAAATCAGGCCAAATCCAGCCCAGCTGATGCTTGGGGCGCCATGGCAGGCAAAGCCTCGGGGAAAGGCTGTTTTAAAGCATTTCCAGAAAATTCTGTACTGGAATTAAGAAGCCAGCATGACAGGATGGAAAGGGGCTGCGTGGAGCGAGCGGGTGGCTGGCGGGAACGTGCGCCTTCCAATGGGTCTATAATGCAATCAATTCTGTATATCCCCAGTGAAACAGCAACATTTATTTAACGTCTTTTATAGAGCAGCTGAGTTTTATCACAAATCACATTCCATTTCTATTCTTCGGGGACCCCTTGAAGGCTAAAACGCACTTACTTTCCTCCGAGGAAGTTTACCAATTCTTCAATAAAGCCCCATTTGCATCCGTATGTAAAATTGACACATTTATTGAATATTAAACATTTGCCTGTTGCCTGTGCACTTCTTTCAACTTTATCTGGTGCCCTTAAAAGTCGTTAAGGGAAGGATATATCAAAGTCATAATAAAGGCATATTTATGGATGGGAAGAGGATGCTGGAATCTGCTGGAGGGGTTGGTGTATCCTGTTCAGGGGCTCCATCCTTGGAGCAGCACTTTATTCTCTGCTGTCTCTTGGCAGTAACCACCTGGCTGTGTGTTTGCTGTGAGTCTCCTAAAGGAATTTCTGTGCTCGAAAGCTGTTCAGTGTTGGGTGCTGCTCGGGGTCGTGCCAGGTTGCAGGAATACACTTTTCCAACCCAGAGTCAGTCCAGCTAATTAGCAGGAGGTCCAATAAAACAAGTTTTTCTTTTATCACTGTTACTAAGTGCTGTTGTAAATCAATTAAAATGTATTCTAGTAATTCTATTTTTCCTTGGCGACTCTGTTTAAAGAAATACTGAGCCATTAACAGCATTTTCCACATGTTTGTTTGTGTGTTTACGGGAGGATATTGAGCTGTTGCTGTCGAGTTTGGTGCTCAGTGGTGAGCTCAGGATCCTGTCCTGTCCCGTGCTCTTCCCACGAGCCATGCCAGGTCTCTGCATCCATTTATTTGGAGAAAGGTGCAGGTTTTTTGAAGGTAGTAAGGAGGGAATTTTCTTTTCCTTGAAGCATGGATATTCATGCCAATGGTTGTTCTAATTATGAATCGGTGAAGACGCAGCCATGTCCTTTGAGCGCATTCCTCAGGGGTTTTTTTGGGGGAGTATTAACTCAGGAGGATGTGGTAGCAGTGTGTGGTGATCCTGCCCAAACAGACCTGTCACTCCAGTCCCTAAAAACATGGCAGCCTTTGTGCAATGGGAAAAACCTGGGTGGCAGGAGGAGAAAATTTGCCAGAAGCAAAAAATGGGGGATTCATCGCTTTAGCTGAGCCATTCATTCTCTCTCTCTCATTCCCTGCCTTTTCTTTAATTCACATTTTTTTAAAGTACCATGTAGGAATCTGGGCTGCCTTGCCCTGCTCTAGGGATAATTTCTCCCAGGCCACTGGCTAATTGAGGATGCCTCGTTAGGCTGGGAGGTGGCTGCTGGGTGGTTTCATTGACTCTGGAATGTCAGCAGAGCACATACAGCCACTTCTTGCTGGTGGCCACCTTGGCAGCTCAAACACCCACCCTGCCCCACCAGCCTGGAGAGCTGAAGGTGCTCCTAAATCCCATCTGGAAACAAATCCCTGCCATGGGGGGTTAACTTTTCAGCTCTGTGTTTTGGCAGCTTTTAGGAGAGTAATCCCCAAGCCGTGTTTATTGTTTTCCATCAGTTGTGCTTATCAAGAATGAACTTTATACTTTGCTGAGCACCAAGATGGGACCAAACTATCAGTTTTTTGGGGGTTTTTTTGGAGGGGCTGAATTTACCAGAAGGAATAAGGAGCATTGAGTTGGAGATTTAGGAGCTGCTCGGTTGTTTTGAAGGATTTCATTTTGTCCCTCCTTTGGAGCAAGGTGACTCTTGGAATGCAGTTGGCTGCAGGATGGGGTTTGGCTCCTGCTTTGCCATGGTTACAGCTCCATCCTTGGATGCTGAATTATAGCATTGGGTTAGAAAATTAAGTTCCTAGGGCTGAGACACCCCAAATTATCCCAAATGGAAGAGCAAATGGGTGTGCAGCAAACCTTCAGAGGAGCCAGCCCATCCTTGCAGTGAAGGTAGATTTTTGGGGCACTCGTCCACAATAGTTTATAAAAGAAATAAATAATGAATGTCACCTGAATGGAGCTCCAGTAAACGCAGCTCATCTGGAGTGTGTAATAAAAATAATACACAGCTGCCCCTCGGCAGCTCCCGGCTCGCTGCTGGATGGGAGGAGAAGCCCCTTTGCCAGGATCCTGCTGCTGGCACGACCCTCATCCCGCTCAGAAATCCCCAAAAGCAGCTCCCGGCACAAATAACCTTCCCAGTGCACCGAGAGGCTCTTCTTTATGGGTGAGGGAAAGTGCTTAAAATGCTTAGAGGGAATAAACAGCTTTTAATG
Organism: Motacilla alba alba; assembly: GCF_015832195.1. NCBI lineage: Eukaryota > Metazoa > Chordata > Aves > Passeriformes > Motacillidae > Motacilla > Motacilla alba. The sequence goes on along the minus strand of NC_052030.1, from coordinate 10,470,050 downwards.
AAGTTACATTGCCACATAATGGGTATCATAAAATTGCCTTCATAGTACAGGGTCCCAGGATGGCTTTTATTATCGACTGAGCAGGAATCCTGTCTGTAAAGCTCCAGCAGCTGCAGAGAGGAGAATGCAAAGTCTTCTTAAATTACCTGATTGAAATAACCGGCAAATATTCTGCTTTGCTGCTTTGTTGAAGGCAAAGCTGCCTTTGGGGTGGTCTGTCAGACCTGGTTTGCAGCTTCTGAAGAACACAGGAGTTTCATTGCAGCAAAACAGATGTTCATCTTGTTTCTCTATCGGCTGTTTGATGAGAGATTTATTGCTCTTCTGCTGGGCTGGAGCTCCTCTGCTGTGGAGTCTATTAGGCAGCCCAGGAGCTGGCGGGGAGCCAGGGAAGCCGCGTTTTGATGAAACCCATGAAAAAGCCTCGGCTTGGAAGGCGCCAGTAATAATGCATCGGCTAGACTTGGATCGGGCGATTGATTGCCGTGATTTGATTTATTGATCAATACCCTCAAATTTGGCGTCTGAGAAGCTGAACTAATCTTTAACTGCTGTGAACATCTCTGCCTGGTGGAGAATTAGAGCTGATAAGGAATGTATGAAAGGAATCTGAGCTTATCTTAATCACACAGTGCCCCGGCGCTGCCTGCGCCGAGCGGGAGGGGATGTGTGCAGAACACAATCACCAGGCAGAACAGAGCAGATCTATAAATTGATGGAATTCAAAGCCTCCAGCATCGATTACCATTATAACAAACAGTGGTGCGCTGAATGTCTGATTATTTTTAGACAAAGATTCTGTGCTCTCAGCAGCAATTTTGCTGATGCTGTCACTGTGTCAGATGTCTGTTGTTGATTGCAATTAGATGCGATACAAAAAAAAAAGAAAAATTTAAAACTATCTCTGCCTATAGTTTTATTTCCACTTATTAAATCTCCTCCTTTGTTTGCCTCCTCCTAATGTCTGCAGCTGGATGAAATATTGCATTACCAGAAGAGATCTCGTATATTCAGTTGGGTATAATCACTTTACAGATCATTGGATTATATCTGATATGGTTCAGATAATCCTGGGGAAATGTGGGACATTTACTCTGCCTTGGTTAAATAAATGCGCCCTGGTTTAGGGTTTTCAATGTGAATCTGCATAACATTTGGGTTTCTGAAACAGGGTCTGCAGCCCTCCCAATGATCCAATTCTATTAAAGCACTAATCAATTCCCTGTGACGTCAGTCTGCTTTCCTGCCTGTCCAACGTGGATTTATCCTGTCCTTTTTAAATGGCTTGTGGAGCTGCCATAGCGCAGGCTTTCATGGCTTGAGGAATGGTCACTCGCAGCAGTGGTGATGGGGAGTGGGCAGTGGGGAGCAGGGCGCATCAGGTGCCACAGTTTGGTGTTCCAGGGTTCTGTGTGCCAGGATCCCAGGAGGATCCATTGGTTCGGTGCTTTCCAGTTTCCCTCCAGTCCTGGTGTGTGGCTGAGTGGCCACGCTTGGGACTGATCAATGTCGTGGGAATGTCTCCACAGGGAAATGTGGCTGGGAAAGGGCGGTCTCCAAATGGCTCTTCCCAATGGGAAAAGCTCTTGGGGAGCCCTTGTGAACCACACATGAGGGCTGTGAGTCCATACAGGCATCAGGACTGGGAGTTCCTGGGGGAGCCCTGTTGGACCAGGCTTGTCCTGCTGGACGCTGGGCTCTCTCCCTGCACCCCACACTTGATGCTGGTGCAAAATAATCGGGGAATGCCACATTTTAACTTCAACCCAGGCAGGGGCCGTGGGCTTTGGCATGTGGCTGCACAGTGGCCGTGGCCCTGACCTGGTGGCCAGAGGAGCAGAAGGTCTCCTCTTGAACGTGACCTCATCTTGCGCAGCCACGCGCGGCTCCGGGGCTTGATGGAAAAATGCAGCGCGGCGGCGGAGGAGTTATGTGCTGCTGGCAGCTGGTGTTTTCTTTCTTTGGGAAATCTAATATATTGATTAGCTTTCTTCAGAACAGCATCAATAAAGCGTATAATGGCATGGCTGGTGCCTGCGGCGTCTCCTCCCCTGGTCTGAGCCCCCCTGGAGCCGGGAAGGACCTTGGCTGCTCCGTGCCAGGCTCCGCGTCCCGTCGGCTGCTCCTCCCTTTCCTGGCATCCACGGGCCCTGCTCTGCCTGGAGGACATGCTTGGCTGGACACCCTGATCCTCTGCAGGGAGCTTATCCTGGGCAGCCTTCCTCCACCTCCTCCTCCTCCCGTCCTGTGTCTCCGTGTTGCCTCTGCCTCCAGCAGCTTTGGCTCAATCAGCTCTGGCACGGAGGCACTTGGCCAAACCCTGGCAAATATCTCCAGGGTGTGGATGCACCATGGTGGACGGTTGGGACGTGCCTGTCCTGGTCATCCCCAGGTAGTGAATGTCACCAGTGGAGCCACCATCACCCAAGGGGGGTTGTGTGACTGGTTGTGCTTTTGGGGAGTATTGGGTGTCAGGGGAGCTCATTGCATCCAGGAGCACACGGATGCTCTGCCTGTGCCATCATGGCCCCCTTCCCAGCTGTGTCCTGCCCCTTGGATGGCGGCTTCAGCCCTGTGGTCACGGCTGGGGAAGATGGAAGGACCCATTAAAGTGCCTGAGAGAGTTTAGAGGTTGGTTTATTGTTGTTTATGCGGTTGTTTTTCTTTAAGCTGATTGATTGCAATAATGAATGGGGCCCAGAAATCAGCCGGAGCGGCGGCTCGAGGCCACCGCTGGATTTAAAGTCCTGGTTGGCTTCAAACCCTCTCCACTGTTTTAGCTTTCACTGGTAAAATACACAGAAAACCAGCAGGATCTTATTTAGGGCCCTCCCAAGCCCAGATCCACCCTGGGATGCCAGTGCTGGAAGGAGCTGGTGCTTGCCAAGAGCTGTTTTGTGAAGTGTTGGGTTATTTATTGTTCCGTGGTTCACTGGAGAGCGAATCCATCTGGAGCCACGGCCCGTTCCACCACACTCTTCCTTGGCACCATGAGCCAGGTAAAGGCAGCACCTTCATCCAGGATTGATCCCACTTACGGATGCTTTTATTTTATTTTCAAGTCTGATCCGCTTGTGAAGGGATGGAGGAACATCCTGGTCCCCCAGTGGTCCGGGGTGGAGGTGTCCAGGCTGCATCCCACCAGCCAGGAGCCTGGAAGGGTTTTCTCTGCTTCCCAAGCATCTCGCAATGAGCTCATCTCAAAGAGAGATTTTCAGAGCAAATTGACAGCTGATGACTATGGGAAGATGTTTTCCAAAGGAGAAACAATTTACAATAATTAGAAATTTATAAAATGTCTTTAAACATGGTGGTAATGGGGATAAGAAAACACTTGCTGCAGTGTAATCAGTTATTAGCAGCTGATCATTTATCTCGATGGATAGTTGCTGCTGGTACAGGAGACACGTGATAAAAGGACTCTTGATTAACTAATTTGAATATCTTTTGAGAACAAATTCTGAGTTCTCTTTTTTCTCCATTGTAACGGATCCGTACATCTGCGAGATAAACACGGAATGAATATGGAAATGAATATTATTGTGGGAGTGGAGCCCTCGAACGCCGCTGCCGCCGTCCCAGCCCTGGCCCTGGGAAGCTGCCTGGGGTGGATCTAATAGGGAAGGGGCCTTAAAGAAGCTGGCTGGGAGCAGCTGAGGCTGGGATGCAGGAGAAGTCTGGTGGGGGATTTGCCGGGATGTGGGGTCTGGAGGGGCAGGACCAAGCTGGGCCCTTCCATCAGCCCCTCTTTGGCCTCTGGAAGGAGCAAGATGGCAAAACTGTGGAGCTGCCTGTGAGCACCAGCAGAACACCAGAGCGTGTGATAGCATCCCTTGATAGATGGGTTTTTTAAACACACAGCCTGTTCCTGCCTCCCCGGGAATGGGAATCTGATGCGGGTCTCAAATCTCTGCCCTCTGCGAGATCCCATTACAGCTCCTCTGATAATGCTCTGTAAACCCCGATTCCATTTTAGATGCTGAAACCTCACTCTCAGCATCTGTGCCCTGGACCACTGGTGGCCCTGGGATGGGCCCTGGGGTGACCAGTGAGACCAGTGGGGACCAATCCCTGCTCCCTCTGCTGCTGTGCCATTTGCTGTGTGCCCACAGCTGCCAGGGGTTAAAGATGTGGCTGGAGCAGTTGGGAAAGCACAACAAGCTTGTATTCCTCTTTTCTGGCACAGCAGGCAAAGGGAGGAGGTGGCTGGTGGGGGTTCAGGGGGATCTGCTCCCAGTCCCTCTTGGTTTCCCTGGCAGCTCCCAGCCCTCCATGCCCTCGCCGCGTTCCGGAGCAGCTCCTGCTGCCTGCGAGTTATTCATCGTCCTCAGCCACTAATGGACTCCATTCAGCTGCTTCTCCCTCGTCTCCCCCCCCCAGTGTGATTCATGTAGTGGCTGGAAGCAGATTCCTTTTGGCAGTGAGAGTCCCAGATATTTTATATTTACGCATCATTTTCTTCCCGGGATCTCAATTTTTTCCCTTCTCTCATCTCCCCCTTTCTCCTTTCAGCTCCATCCGTGCTCAGACGGGGTCATGGCTCTGGCTCCATCTCCCACCATCCCCTCCCCACATGCTGCTGAGGGTGGGGGGTGCTGGGGGATGCTGGATTCATCCTCTCCTGCAGGAATGGGAAGGAGATGCTCGGAGGTGTTGGTACTGCTCCTTCTCAGCTGTATTTACTGCAGCGAGGAGCAAAGTCCACGTAGCTGTGGATGCAGTTTACAGGTAATTAAACTCAGCTTGGTGGGGATTTAAACATTAATATTGATGCTAAAGTTTTTAATAAAATATAGGGAAAGAGAGAAAGAGGTATTGATTCCTATAGGCTTTTTATTTTTTCTTTCTTCTGGTTTCATTGTCGCAGGGAATGTGTTGATGTGTTGGTGAGCATGAAATTAGGGTGCCCTGTGCTGGCGCGGGGTCTGCAGATGGGGACAGATGTGATTCCAGAAGGACAAACTGGGAAAGACTTAGGAAAATGCATTTGGGATTGATCCATATGGTGAGGCTGTTCCTGCCCCAACCCTCCTGAGCATCCTCTGTGGTGGCACAGGCTTGGGGACAGGCTTGGGGACAACATCCATTTCTTGGGAATGGCGCTGAGCCTCCAAGGTTTCTGTGTCAGCTTCTGCATCCTGCGTGTTGCTCTCCGTCGTGGCTGGTTCAGGACACAACCCCTTTGACCACCCCACTGTCTGTGTGTCTGGGCTCATTCCAGCATCATTCCCATTCCCACTGTAGCCTTGGGGGGTCCCTGAGATCCCCCAGTCCTGTGGTGCCACCATGGTCATCCAACCCCTCCTCAGCCGTTCCTGCGCCGCACCAGAGGCCGTTAAAAAGATGCTGACGGCCGTTTTTCACTCCCTGCTTCTCTGTATACACACAGGACCCAGCTTTATCTGCTTTCTCGCCAATATTTTTTTATATAACAGTGAAATATTTATATTGTCCAATAAAAGGCAGTAACTTGCAATCTCGCGCAAATTCATCGGAGACCGGGAGCTTCGTTGTCTGCATTTTCCACCCGGCAGTGACCCCTGGTAATTGGCTCCATACATCTTTGGCATCAGGGATTAACATACAGAGAAGGGCGTGATGGATGGCCAGGGTCACCCCCTGGCCTGTGGCCTGGCTGGCAGGGGACGCTGATGGCCCCCTGTGCTGGGTGTCCTGCCCCACATCCCATCACGGCACAGCCAGGCGGGTTTTGGTGATGCCAGGGAAGAAAGAGCCAAATCCCTCCTGATTCGGGCAGCCACAGCTTAAATCCCCACAGTGCCGGGGTGCAAGGCTGCTTTCATGGGAGTTTTGAGGTTTTGTTGGGACACGAAAATGGAGCAAACTGCAAGTCCTGCAGGCCAGCACCAGCTGCTGATCGTGAGGGAGGTGGCTCCTTCCATCACAAAACAAATTTGCCCCAAAAATGCCCATTTTGGGAGCAGGACGGGGTTGAATCACCCGCAGCCGGAGCCTGGGGCACAGCTGAGCCCCAGGCAGGCACCTCCTGACCTCAGCCAGCAGCACCTCAGCCCCCAATTTATCAAAAAGCAATTAATGGCCACCCCCCACCCAGGTTTTTATGGTGTCTGTCTCTTCCCCCCGACTGCAGGGCAGTAATTAGAGTCTGTCTAATGAGGTTTCCATAGCGGGAATACGTCCTCTTGCCATATCTCCCCACCAGACAAAGCTTTTGCCACAGTTTATGGTGCCAACCTAAATTTTTTCCGGCTGTTTTCACCCTGGTACAAGCTGGATAAGGACCAGGACATCCCCTGGGCTGTGGAATTTACCAGGCAGCACCCAAGAGATCTCTTCCCACCGCATCCACCCCATCATTTTTATTCGATTTTATTTTTTTTTTTCCTACATTCCACCAAAATTAAAAAGCCATCTATATCTTAAAAACCTTATTTATGAACACTTAAGCGTAAGTAAGTCATCTTTGGACGGCTTCCCTCCCTGCTGATGGATGGAATCTGGCACCGAGGTGGACCGGGAGGGAAATCTGGCAATACAATATGCTGTGCTTGACTATTTTGACACTCGGAGTGCGATGTTTTTTTTACAGTTACTGATGAGCTTATGGCACTGCTCCTTTTGGAGAAGCGAGGAGGAGGCTGGGGCTGAGAATATTGATTAGCAAGCTCCTGATTATCTCAACAGCCCTCTCGGCTTGCCTTTTCTTTTGCTGGGAATACAGAATTCCTTCAATTATTCATGTGAGCCCCCTTGTCGATACTGCCAGCGCGACACCGAGCAAAACTGGTCCGGGGGAATTGTATTCCTCAAATTCAAACTCCAGCTCTCCTAAACCCCCTTTATTTTATTTCCCCCCCCCCTTTTATTTTATTTTCCCCCTATTTTTCTTGTTGTTTTTGTCCACCTTTTGTTTTTGTTTTGTTCCAGAAGGAGCTTCATGCCGCTGCTTTGGCGCTGGCAGGGTGGTGGGGGGAAAGCGCAGAGTCTCAGAAACACTTAATTGAACTCAGTTGGGAATTTAGGGAAAAATGTACCTGAGGTTCAGGAGATCTGCTGTTAGGGAATTAACTCGGCAGGACAGCGGATTTCCTTCCCCAGCAATGAGATTTTTGGGAGCTGTAGATGTGAGTGGCTAGCAAAAGCGAAGTTAACTGGCCACAAAGGCAAATTTTAGCCCCTGACCTTGAGGTTTGGGGATTTCTGGCTCTGGCCACCTCTGGTAGCTGTGTTGGGTGGGCAGAGCTGGAGGAAAGGGGCTCCTTAGGGGGTGCAGCATCCTGCTGGATGCAGTATCCACCTGGATGCATCCCAGCAGCGCGGGAGGGAATTTTGGGTTTCGAGGCGTTTATAAAAAGCAAACGTCGAGCGCTTGGCGAGGAGCTGCTGGCACCCAGCTCGCAGCCCAGATGGGGGGAGATGGGTTGTTTGTTAGAAAAAATGAATTAAAAAAAGATGAGAAAGGGGGGGGGCAAGAAAAAAAAGAGCAACTCTAAAATAGCTTTTCTTGGAGGCTGTGTGGGGAGGGGTGTTTCTACCAGCCTGGCTGGGTGGGAGGGAAAACTGGCAGCGTTATGGGGAATGCTCAGAGGAGAGCTGGGCAACGGGGGCAGGACCTGCCCTGGCCGCCCACGGTCCTGGGGATGATCCCAGGCCTTTCCCAGCCTGTTGGCTCTTGGGAGGATGAAATGGGAAAAGCCCTGGGTGGGACAGACCGGACAGAGCTTCCAGGCAGGGCAAGGAGCCACCAGTACTGGGAAGTGTCAGAAGGGGCCAGGATGTGTCTGGGAGGTGCCAGGGTGTGGTTTGGAGATGCCAGGGTGTGGTCTGGAGATGCCATGACGTTTCAGATGTTGCCAAATCATCACCAGGCAGCACAGTGACATAGCCAGGAGGTGCCATGGCCAGGAGATGCCTCAGTGTAACCGGGAAGTGCCGTGGTGTAGCCAGGAGGGGCTGTGGCACATCCAGGATCCCAGGATGAGCTTGCAGTGGGGGATCTGAGGAGGAGCTGAGCCACTTGTAGGGTGGGACAACACGGTCCCAGCCCACCATGCTGCCAGGGAAGACTTCTCCATCCTGCCCCAGGTGCTCCACATCCACGTGAGCCTTGGCTTTGGTCCCCGACGCTGGCGAGAGTCTGATGGCACTTCAGGACACCTTTTTCTCCCTGGCAATTTAGTGTTTTCTTCAGGGGCTGCTTCCCCTGCTCCTCTAATGTGCTTGGATGGAAACCCCTGGAGAGCTGCTGGTGTTCCGAGCTCGCCAGCAGCAACACATTAGGATCTGTCATCTGCTGAGCATTACCTGGGTTTAAATCTGTCTCTTTGGAGCTACGGAACTGCATAGGAAAATATTAAAGTAAACAATAAGTGGATTTACACAAATGTGGCTGATTTCCATATTTTTCATCACTTCATTTTATTACTGGGTTTACTGATATGCTCATTTATTTATAGAGCAATCCAGTATTGATTCATTCCGATGCACTGTGCATAAACACATAAAAGAGAGTGATAACAATAGGAATACATTTTCAGTCTTTTAAATACTGCGTTTTTTCCAATAGTCTTCATTAGATCCGCTCCAGGAATATGAGCAATGTCCTTCGGGAAGCCCAGCCGGCCCCTCCGCCCAAGTGGCTCCGGATTTATGGGGGTGTCAGGGAGAACAGGATGCAATTCCCAGCTCAGCAGCAGCTGCTTCCCCAGCTCTGCCACCTTCCTCCCACCAGGGAGTTTTTCCACAGGAGGTTTTGGGGGTTTTATCCCAAAAGCTGGATTCTGCTGCCTTCAGGTTGGGTTTCTGGGCTGCTTTGGTGCCAGGTGGTGCAGGGTGGACACCAGTGGTGCTGCTGCTCCTGGAGCCAGGCTTAAGGGGGATCAGGACTCTGTTCTTCCCCTTTATGCCCCTTTCCCCCCTCTTTTCCCTTCCCTTTTTTCCTTCCCTTTCATTTTTCCCCTTCCCTTTAATCCTCCTCTATTTTCCTTTTCTTTTCAAATATTTTTCCTTTTCCCTCCTTTTCATCTTTTTCTTATCTTCTCTCTTTTCTCTCTTTATGCTTTTTCCTCTTTTCTGTTTCTTCTCTCTTTTTCTTTTCCCCTCTTTTTCCCCCTCTTTGTTCCTTATTTCCTCTCTTTTCCCTTTTCCTGCTTTTACCTTTTTCTCCCTTATCCCCCTTTTTTCCCTTTCCCCCCTCTTTTTTTCCTCTTTTTTCCTTTTTCCTCTTTTTCCTCTTTTGTTCGCTCCTTTTTCCCCCTTTTCAAATGTTTGAAAACCTGCACCACTCCCATCCCATCTATTTCCCCCTCAAACCCCACTTTTCCTCCCTCCCCGTGAGTATTAAGCAGGGAGAGCTGAGTGCTCCACCACCTGCATCACCCCACAAACTCAGGGTGATGGGTGGCAAACATTCCCCCTCTGCTCCTTCCTCTAAATGGGAAGGAAAAAAGGGGAAAAAATATAATTTTTTTAACTATTAACCTGGAGGGATGTGGATGGGCTTGTGGGGCCCTTTCTCTCTCCTATTCCTGAATACAACTCCTAAATATTTAGGCTCTTAGATAATTTTTTTTTCCTCGAGGAAGGAGTAGCAGGACCAGAAGAAATTGTAACCACAGAGCTTTTTATTTTTCCCCCATCTTCAACTAAAGGGCAGCTCCTTTCTCTCCCCAAAAGCAGTTTAATGGCAACAGCTTGAGAGGGACAAAGTTTGAATATCCTTGTGCCGGAGAAAAGAGCAGAGCGAAAGCCCTGCTAATTACAAAAGTTGCTTTATGAAAGATAATTCAAAGCAATAATTTAGCAAACATAATCAAGTAGCGCAGATGGGGATTTTGATGAATAGTTTGCAACATGCAATTAGCAGCTCTTGCAGTTACATATCATTAACCCTCAGAGCACAAAAATTATTTTCTCATTATTAGATGAAAAGGTAAAATTAAGCTGACTAGACAGTAAAGGAACAAACTACAATTAATTACCTTCATTTATTACAGTCATTATTTTAAACTTATTTTTTTTTACTCTGATAGATAGATGAAAACATCTAAATTAAAAGTTTTGTTCCGCTAAGTGGGAGGTGAAACTTTGCAATCCTTGGGGTGCGGGGCCAGCCTGGCTGCATCCCAAATCTGGGGATCAGTGGGAACCCCCTCATCCCCCCCATCATCCATGCCAAGGATGCAGAACCTGAGCATCCCTGCCTGTATCCCACACCAACCTGGACCACTGCTGTCAGCCACAGAGGGAATTTTGCCTGTTTTTGCAGAAAAATATTTTTCCGCAAGCATAACTTTGCAGGAAAATATTTTTCCTGGGATATAATTATGGGGGGCTTGCAAGAAATCCTTGCTGGGAATTAACCTGCCCAGGTGGCACCCTGTGCTGATGGTGGTCAGAAATCAGCCTGTTCCTCACTGGGTTGGATGCTGGAAACTTTGATTTTGAGATTTGTGTTGGTGGCAGATGGTTCGGAGCTGCCAACTGTCAGCAAATGCACTAAAAAAATAAATTCAGGGAAAAAGAATGGAAGGAAAAAAACAAAAAAAAAAGGAGGAAAGAACCAGCTCGAACAGTCAGTGAAAAAAACATGGATTAAGTTATGGTGGGGAGGGTGGATAAGCTTGAAATATTTTCCCTGTCTCTGATGTGGGTGCTCAGCCCAAGAAATCCTGTGGTGCCCAGGAAAGAAAGAGCTTGGGCACCTTCTCCCTGAGGCAGCAGGGCCAGGATGATGTGGGATAAAAAGAGGGGGAAAATAACCTAATGAACTGAGTATTCTCTGTCTCTGCTCTCAAGAACTTTGCCAAAACATCACTGAACTTGTCAGGCAATATTACAACAAAATTAAGAACCAGCAGCAATTTTCTCTCATTCAGGATCCCGCGCTTTAGGAAGTGAATTATTAATGCATTTTTTTTCCTCCGTTAAGCAGTTATTTGCAGCAGTCTTGGTGTATTTCTCATTAGAAATAACATCATCTAAAGAACTTATATTGATTCTTCTTTCCCCCCCCCTTTTTTTTTTAATCTCCGAATCATGGATGTGAACAACATATTTCTGTGATGTTCCCTTTAACTAGAATTCTCAGGCTTTATTTTTATATTATTGATCTTTTTGACATGAATTGCTTTTTGGCCTTGTGAAAATCTTGGGAGCTGCTCCTGCCTTTGGAGGAATGGGGGGGGAGGAGGGCTGTGGGGTCTGGGCGGGTGTGATGGGTTTGGGTGGGTGTGCAGTGGGTTTGTGGTGGGTTTGAGGGGTCTGTGGATGTGTGTGAGGATTCTGTGTGGATCTGTGGGGGTGTGTGAGGAATCTGTGGGTGCACAATGGCTCTGTGCACCCTTTTGGTGGATTTAAGGAGTCTGTTGGACACTGAGGCACCAAAGGACCCCAGCACGTGTCTGGTTCCTCGTGGTGGTCGAGCTTCATCACCCAGAGCTCTCCCAGGACAGTGACTCCTTCCCAGTCTCCCCCTCCTTGCCACCATCTCTCTCTCTCTCTCCCCAACTTCTTTACACATCAGCAAAAAAAAACCACCCAAGGAAAACAGCGAAGCCTTGAATTAATTTTTTTTCATCACTTTTCTTCAACATTTGGGGTCTCTGTTGCCGCTTTCTCCCCCGACAGCTGTTCCTCCGCGCTGAAAAAGAGCTCATTTGTGGTTTACTGCCACCAGTATTTAGATGGAAATAACCCACTACTTATCCTGCACTTGATCTGGTGGATGTAAGAATAAACTCCGTGCCGGTGCGACGCAGATCCCGCGCCTCGGGAGCGGGGACGCTCAGACGCTCCCAGCGCCGGGGGAGTTTTACCGTTTTGTCACTCAATTATAATAATATTTCTGCTTCCAAATGTTTAAAAAGTTGGCTTCGGAAGGTATAATCATGGCACAGAGGCCAGCCTGACAATAGTAATTAATTAGGCTATTACGCATTCTGCAGTGATAATTGCTTTGCTGGAAAGTCACCAGCCATGAAAAGGACCCGGCAGTAAATGTAATTTATCAGACGGCGGCGATCCCGTGCCGCGCCTCACCTTGAGCCCACGGATGCTGTGGAGGGAGATGGAGGGGGGAAAATGGGAATTAAGAGTACCTGGGTGTTTAGTGCACAGGCAGAGCTCACTCAGAGCGGGCACTGAGGGCTCTGCAGGCGGGCAGTGGGTTTGTGTTGCTGACGGGCGTCGTGGGGATGGGGAGAATGGGAGCGATGCCACCCTGAACTGAAGCAGGGACACTCAGCTCCCCCAGTTTTAGCCATTTCCTCCTCTTTGTAGCATGTTTTCAGATGTTGTCCTCTTGGATGTGAATGCAGGGTATGGTTCTGCATCAAGAAAATGAGAATTTAGGTGTTTTTTTATAAGACCTTGATTTTAAGGCTGATGTGGGGTTTTCTCAGGTGTTTATTCAGCTCTGTGTGAGGAATTACAGCAGTTTCAGTGCTGGGTGAGACATCCCTGTGTGGGACTCAGAGCTGCTCCAGCAGGAATCTCCCCTGGCATTTGAGTAAATTATCCCCCATCTGGAAAAGATCACTGAAAATGTTAAATATCTTTTTTCTACTGACATTTCCTACAAGTTTAGTGGGACTCTGGTAGAGCTCAGTGGGTGGCTGGCTCACCACGTGCCAGTTGCCCACGCTGGTGGTGGCCTGGCACTGACATGGGCTGGAATGTGCTGGAGCCCAGCACAGGGGATGCTTCAGGCTCCTTCCCACCCCTCAACAGGGATGCTCAGACCTCCACAGGGATTGCTGAGGAGAGGGAAAGGTTCCTCTTGGAAAATGCTTTGTCTCTACGATGGGATTCGAGGAAGGAAATGCAGTGCAAACAGCTTGGTTTGGAGCCTGGGCCAGCTCTTTGCCCCTGGCATGGGTTAGGGGTGCACAGGGACAGGCACGGGTGGTGGAGAGGGAATGGAGAGCATCTGGGCTGGATTTTTGCTCTGCACCCTTTGCTTGATGCCAGCTCAGGGGAGATGCAGCTCTTCAGAGCAGCCGGGGCAGGCCCAGGCATCCCCATGGCCCCGTGTCTGCTCCTGCTCCCCTCCTGTGTATTCCAAAGGGTTTGGGAATGGGGAAATCACACAGGGCAGATGCCACGAGCAGCCCAGCACCGCTGTGTCCCCACATCCCTACAAATCCCCCACCAGGGCTCACCCCACCAGCAGATTCAGCAGGCATGGCTCTGTCCTGCTCCAGCACACGGGCAGTGCTGGCTCCTGGCTGCCTCCTCCCTCCTTTCCCCTCTTCACTATTATTATTTTAAAGCACCCTGGAGCCAAGCATTTTTGCAGAAGGCTGAAGAAAAGCCCCCAAATTCCTCCTCTGCTGGAACCGCGGTGCTGAGAAAGTAGGTTTGTGTACGAGCTGCTATAAAAAGCCCGGCTTATACAATTTTAACAATAGAAAAATGATCTTTGTGCTCCAGTGCCTGCGAGCTCCGGAGGAGAAGGCGGCTTGCTCAGGTGGCTGCTGGATTACAAATGAGCCGTTTGCTTTGGGTTGGAATGACAAGCGATGGCAATCTGGGCTGGCAGGGTGAGCCAGGAGCTCTGCTGGGAAAATGCTCTGGTGTGGGAGCTGCCACCAGGCTGAGGCCCAAAGTTCAGGCTTTGTTTCATAATTCGCCCATCGGTGGCTTAAGAGCAATTTAATTGATTATTTCCCTGTCATAACAATGTGTCTGATGGGTGGGCACCTCTTCCTCCATCACTGGCTGCTGTGAGTGCCCAGTTTGGCTCCAGCTGGCCATTTTCCAGCTGGGAATGGGTCACTTCCATCCCTGATGCCTGTGCCCTCGTGTCCCTCTGCTGCCCCATCCCATCCGCTCCAGGTGGGGCTGGATGTGAGAGGTAACCAAGGGGACCTGGTGGGCAGCAGCCCTTGCCCCGAGGTGTCATTGTGCCTTGAAAAATTAAAGGGAGTAAATGATTCATGCTCATAAATGTTGGATGGGAACACGCAGCAGATTAATGTTGTTGGGTTATTGGGATGCGGCTGGTGCGAGTGTCACCAGCACCCCTGTACCCCAATGGCCGAGGGGGACAGGAGGACGTGTCCCAGTCCTGTGTGAGCATCACCTCCACCCTCAGCACCACCCTGGGAGGGCGGCTGGGGAAGGCCGTGCGTCGGACCGGGCCCGGCAGGCGCAACGACGGGCGGGCTTCTTTATTTCTTATTTAAGCGCCGACATTAAATTATAATTTTCATTTACTCAGAGCACATCAATGATTTAGGGCGGCGTGACACGGCAGCGGCACGAGGAGTTTAGCCACAGGCGGCGAGCGGCCGCGCGGGGCACGGAGCGGGCGCGGAACGTGCCGGGGGGACCCGCGCGCCGGCTGCGGTGGCACCGATCCCGCCGGCTCGGCCGCTTCCTTCCTCCAAGCCCATCCCTGACCCCTTCATCCCTCTCCCCGCAGGTGATTGCACTTAGTAAGAGAAGCAAGGAGGCTGAGACGGCTTTCCTGAGCGTTTACAAGCAGTTGCTCGAAGCTCCAGGTAAGCAGCGCGGTGGCGACCTGGCTGCCTAACGAGTCGCGTGCCGGTGCCCAGAGGAGCCAGCGAGGACCGCGGCACCGTCCCCGGCACGGCTGGCACCGTCCCCGGCACGGCTGGCACCGTCCCCGGCACGGCTGGCGTCGCCGACCGCGGCCGGCGCATGGTGCTCTGGAGATCCCAGCCGAAGAGAGGAGAGGAAGCAGCTTTTGCCATCGCTGTGTTTCAGCCCCTGAGCCAAATGCATCTTGACATTAGGAAAGGAATACATTTGCTCAGCCCGTGTAGTAACACTGCGGCTATTCCCACTTGTCTGTTTGACGGTAAGTTGACCGAAACGGCCGAGCGCCGGCTCGCAGCACGAGCCACGGGGACATCCTTCCTCTGTCACGCTGTGGCCAGGGCGCCGCGCCGTCCTGGGAGGGGGAAACTGAGGCACGGGGCAGCAGGCTTGTGTTGACAGAGCTGGCCCTAGCTGGACCAGCTAGGAGCCCCCTCCTGCTGCTCCCCGCTTTGGGGGATTTCATGTGCGCCAGGCACGGAGCGTCCCCCCGGCACATCGGGGACCGAGAGCTGCAAACGGCTGAAAATGCGCGGAAAGGCTCCTGCAGGGCCACTAATTCATTTTCCAGACATTTAGGAATAACAAAATGTTTTAATGATTTCTTAGGGGAATTAGGGAGACATATTTTTGTCCTCATTAAATTTTCTCCTGTGCTACGAGAACCAAATGTCAGCTCGGTTTCCAGAACCCAGTTATCTTCCCTCCCCACCTCCCCGCGCTCACCCGCCGGCTCCTCCCGGCTGCACACGCCTGCACATGGATGCACACGCGTGCACGCCCCAAAACTGCTTCCCTGTGCTCTCTGCACTCCTCCTTCTCCTCTCTCTGCTTTGCACAGCATCTCCTGCTCCTCTCCTGCACCCCAAATCCTCCCTCCCACGGTTCATCCCCGTCTGTTCCATGTCCACATGTCTCTCGACAGGCAAACTCTTTGTGGAATACTTTCCAAGCACCACATAAGTCCTGATTCGACATTTTTTGCTTTGAATGGCTGCTGTCAACACAAATCTCTGGCAGAGACTGTAACGGAGCCTGATTGCTCAGCAAGTATTTTGATAAGTGAGCTGCCTGTGTGTCTGTAATTACGGGAGAAAACCGTAAATCTTTTGGATATTGTTCACACAGATGTGGCGTGAAGGGAAGGGGGGGAAGCAGTAAAATGTGTTAAAAGCATAATTAATGTCATTGTTGTTGGGGATGATTTGATTTAAGGCTGACTTTGACTCGTGGAGGGATTCGGAGGGCGCTGGTGGGTGTGTTTGAGCAGGTTGGGATGGGGTGGCAGAGGAGAGGCCCTGGTGGTAGAAAGGTGACAACGCTGTGGAGGCACTGTGAGTGTCCCATGGGTGACCTGTGCTCCTCCTGGAGCCAGGCAGCAGCAGCATGGAAGGCGGGCTGGGTAGAATGGCCCTGGCACTGGGATTACGGATACAGGTGCTCCCTGCATCTGTGTCTGCTCAGGAGAAGGTGAGGAGCACTCGGAACTGCCCCTGTCCCTGTTAGTGAGCGTCCAAAGGAGGGCTGTGGAGATGGGATGGAGGAGGAGCCATGTGAGGAGCAGCTGGGGACACTTGGTTTGTTCAGCATGGAGAAGAGGAGGCTGAGGGGAGCCCTCATCCCAACCCACAACGTCCTCAGGAGGGGCAGTGCAGGGGCAGCTCCGATCTCTGCTCTCTGTGAGCAGGGACATGACCTGAGGGAACAGCTGGAGCTGTGTCAGGGGGGTTTCGGTTGGATATCAGGGAAAAGTTCGCCCCCAGAGGGTGCTGGGCACTGCCCAGGCTCCCCAGGGAATGGGCACAGCCCTGAGGCTGCCAGAGCACTGGGATCACTTGGACACTGCTCTGAGGGACAGCCTGGGATTGTTGGGGTGTCTCTGCAGGGCCAGGGGCTGGACTCCTGGATCTCTGAGTCCCTTCCAGCTCAGGATATTTTGTGATTCCGTGATCCTGCCGCAGCACTGCCGGTGCCTCTAAAGGATGGCCAATGACGCCGGCTAGTGGTGGCACTTATATTTGTAATTATTTATTTAATTAATATATATTAACTGCAGTGTAGTGGGTGAGGGTATGGAGTGATAGAGCAGCGTGCCAGGACAGGGACACACTGTTTCCCAGGCTGGGTCATTGGTGGGTGATGCTGCACCATGGCCCCAGAGCGATGCCCTCAGGTCCTGTTTAGGCACACGTGTCCCTCATGTCACCCGTCACCCATCTGTGCTGCTGGCCAGTGTCAGGTCTAACCTGTCCCATGGAGGAAGGGGTTACACCCCAAGATCTCACATGTGGTGGCAGAGCCAGCCCCACAGCCAGGGATGGTGTTTCCCAGTGGATGGGCAGTGTGGCATTAGCTCAGTGTAGTTATTCCAGCCAGGAATTTGGCATCTGCGCTGCCCTGGCTGTTGCAAAGGTTTGTTCTTCCCTTCCCAAAGCTCTGCTCCCACCATTTCATCCCAGGCTGGCAGCTCCAAACAGGGAACGGCACACAGAGGCATCACCCCAGCTATATTTCACCAGCAGGGAAGGAAAATGCTGACCTGAGGAAAATCCCTGGTGCTTTGTCACTCAGACCCGTTTTTCCCATATTATTTCTAATCTTGGAGGCAGGAGGAGTTGCTGGTGTGGATCAAACAGGGCCTGTCCCAGTGTTTGTCTCCATGGAGGCAGCTCACAGGCTGGCATGGAGCCTCCTGCCAGGGCTGGGGAGCACAGGGGGAGCCCTGGCAGCCCCCGGAGAGCAGGGTTTAATTATCCATATCCTTATCTCCACTCGCACAGTTATGGGTGTTATGAATGGCTGTGGGAGCACCCAGGCTGGTTGGGGCTGTGCTCCATCGCTGCCATCCCGCACCCTTGGGTGGGGAACCAGCCTGGGGGATGCTGAGCTGAGACACACCAGGAGCTGAGGGATGCCATGAGCATCCCCAGGAGGGTCCCAGCTGGAGCCTAGTCCCTGTTCCAGTGACAAAGCTGACAGCACTCAGCATCTGCCTCTGGATCCTCGTGGTCGGAATCGTGGCACAACCTCTCATTCCATCCATTCGTGGCGTCTCTGTGATGTCCAGCAGAAAGAAGGGATAATGTTCCCTGTGGAGGACTCTCCAGGGGCTTTTGGTCTGGCAGTCACTAATCCCGGGGGAAAGTTCTGGGGTGTGATGGTGTGGGATGACAGGGCAGCAGTGGGGCAGGCAGACCCCCCCAAATCCCATTTGGAGGACCGCATGTCTTGGCATTTCTTGTTTGCAAGGAGCATCCACATGGGCATGGACCAAATCTTGCATCTTTTGGGCAGGTTCACCCCAAAGTCATCTGGTGCTGTGTTTGACCCCCAAATCCTGTGATGTGGCCTCCTTCATCCCGCTTCCATCTCAGCCAGGGGCTTGCCAAGCAGCAGAGCTGCTCTGTGTCCCATTCTGAGTGGAGGCAGCCAGTTGTTGGAATTTTTTTCCACCACTGTTATTATCTTTTACCCTTGGATGCCTGCCACGCGTCCGTGCCGTACGGTAGCGTGCCCAAATCCATCCCACTTCCCTGTTTGCCTAACTTTTTCACCCTGGAGAATTCAAATCTATTTTCTTTCTTCTTCTTTTCCATGAAAAAAAACCCAAAAAAAAAAAAAAAAAAAAATCCCCCAAACCTACATTAACCTGGCTCAATAGGAGGCATTTTCTTGAACTTATTAAAAAATCCAGACTTGTAAATTAATTTGTTCATGTTGTACAATGGCAGTGCAGATGGACTCATTAGCATGCACACAACAAATAATTATAGATGAATTTTTAGCTGGCCTGCTTAATGGGCTTGCTGGGTTAATTATGTCAATGTATAATTACATCAGCCCTGGGAGACATAATGGCACACCCCGCTGAGCAGACACTAGCTAATGATGGTGTAATGCTGACAGAGGGAAGACGGACGGCTCCGGATGCACCTGCTTACCTCGGCACAAACCTCCATTGTCTGTGCCCAAACCGGCCCTGCCGGAGCCGCCCGTGCCCTGGGAGGTGATGCCCCCGTGCCCCCAGCCCGTCCCTCCGTGCCTCGGGGCTGCCAGTGAAAGGCAGGGATATTCCCATGGCACCTGGAATGGCAGGATGTCCCCATGGCTGCTGGAAAAGCGGGACCTGGCGTGTCCCCATGGTTCCTAGGAAGGCAGGACTCGGGGGATGTCCCCAAGGCACCTGGAATGGCAGGATGTCCCCATGGCTGCTGGAAAAGTAGGACTTGGTGTGTCCCTGTGGCACCTGGAATGGCAGAACTCAAATATCTCCACAGTTCCTAGGAAGGCAGGACCTGGCCTGTCCCCATGACTCCTAGAAAGGCAGGACTTGGGGGTTGTCCCCAAGGCCCCTGGAATGACAGGATGTCCCCATGGCTGCTAGAAAAGCAGGACCTGGCATGTCCCTATGGCTCCTAGAAAAGCAGGGCCTGGCATGTCCCTATGGCTCCTGGAATGGCAGGACCTGGTGTGTCCTCTTGGCACCTGGAATGGAAGGACCTGGCATGTCCCCACAGCTCCTGGAAAGGCAGGACCTGGTGTGTTCTCTTGCCGCCTGGAATGGCAGGATGTCCCCATGGCTGCGGAAAAGCAGGACCTGGCATGTCCCCATGGCTCCTGGAATGGCAGAACTCAGGATATCCCCACGGCTCCTGGGAAGGCAGGAGCTGGCGTGTCCCCATGTCTTTGGGGAAGGCAGGAGCCGGGGTGTCCCCATGGCACGGGGAGGTGGGAGAGGGCCTGTGGAGAGCCATCCCTGCTGCTCACCGCCCATCCCACACCCCGCAGACCCCGCTCCTGTGCTGGAGGCTGCCCGGAGCCTGGAGGATCGGCTGCAGCAGCTCCAGCGCCTCGAGCCCGAGCCGCCGCCGCTGAAGGATCTCAGCCGGCCCTGGAAGAAGCCCCCGGAGCTCGGCGGCACCAAAGGTACCGTCCCGCTGGGGAACGGGGGCAGCCGCGGTGCCCGGCGGGGAGCGTGTGCCGCCTCTGAGCATCCCTGGAATGCAGGGCGGGCCCCGGGGCCAGGAGCTGCCCCCTGGCCACCGCCGCTGTCCCCTCCGCAGCCGTGTGACTGTGTCCCCCCCGCAGAGCGCAGGGAGGGGAAGCCGCCGGCAGCCGAGCCCCCGCTCCCCGGCCTCGACGGCAAAGCGGCCAGCGCAGAGACCCCGCTGCAGAGAAATGAGGCAGACAAGCAAAAGTGCGTGAGTGCCGCCAACGGGGTCGTTTTGGGGCGCTGTGAGGACGCGTGGCTCTGTCCCCGCTCCTGCACGGGGGTGTCTGTCCATCCCCCTTCTGCTTCCCTTTGCTGTCCGCTTGGGAGCGGTTGCATCACGCTCAGAAACGCGACACCAGTGTCTGTCTGTCTGTCCATCCCCAGTCCCAGGTGGTTTTGGGGAAACAGCAGGCACAGGCACAGCCGGGACAGGTCCCTCCTGTTGTCCCCTTCCTTGGTAGCCCTGGCACATGGCTTTGCTCAGACCAGTGGGTTGAATCCAGGTCGCTGTGTGAGCCTCATTAGATGACCTTTTAATTTGGATGCTCCCGGCCTTGTCGTGCCTTCATTGTTATTCCTTAACACGCTGCACCGGGAAACAAATGAAGAATCTTTAAACCCTAAATTGCAGATCTCTGCGAGTAAGTTCCTGGCAAGTGCAGGCTATAAATAATGCAGAATAACTTTCCCCTGATTGCTTCCCCCTCCTCCGGTTAATTACAGGTGGGGGTGGGCTGCCATGCCCCCCTCAGAGGGGTTTCAGCCTCAGAGATCAGGCACCATTTTCAACGCAAAGTGAATTTTTTTACACTTGGGGCAATAAACATTAAACATCTTACCCCTTAACACTGAGGGGTAACACGGCTTGGACACATCCTGATATCCACTGGTGGGTCTTTCCTGGCTTCAGTGAGTGATGGGGCAGAGGAGGGGACTCTGTGAGGGGTCTCTGTATGATTTTGGGGGGCCGTGGGGTTGGCACGGCCGCGGTGCCCCCGGTACATCCCTGGTGCCCGTCTCTCGCAGGGGCCTGCAGGAAGCTCAGGTCACCTTGGCCGCTCGGCTGGGGGAGGCAGAGGAGAAGATCAAAGTGCTCCACGCAGGTAGTGGGGCCGGGACAGGGGCTGCTGACCGTGGAGGGCCAAGCCCCCACCCCGCAGCTCACCCTCCTCTTCCTCTTGCCAGCGCTGAAGGCCACCCAGACAGAGCTGCTGGAGCTGCGCTGTAAATACGACGAGGAAGCGGCGTCCAAGTAAGTTCCCAGCAGGGCTGGGTTGTGCTCAAAGCTGAGCTGAGCCACTTTTGGCAGCGCTGGGACATCTCCGTGGTGCTGCTTGAGGAGCTGAGATACTTCGAGCCACTGCAGGAACATCCGGAGTTGTGGTGTCACCGAAACTGCAGGAAAAACAGAAAGTCTCCAACAAAACCTTTTAAGTGTTGGAGAACCAAGGCATTGCTTTATTCTGGCCAGGATGTGCAACAGAAATTGTTTCATCCACTCTTGCCCGGGTTGTGCAGTGAAAATCATTCGATCACACTCGGGTTTTGTACCAGACCTCCCGTGTATTTGTACATAAAAACCCCACAGAAATTCACTGTTCATTGGTCTCAAATGACACAATCCTCAGTATTCCTTCTCCTATTGGTTGTTAATCCCTTCACCTTCCATGCTAATTGGGTCCTCATCCTTGGGTTCTCTTATCGATCTTTTCCCAGACCAGGTGTCTCCAACCCAACAGGGGGGAAATGTTTGATAATGTTCGCTTATCTCCTGGTTATCTCCTGGCCACTCCCAGTTCTTACCCGTGAACGCCAGTCTTTCGAGGAGAAACTTCAATTCCCCTCCCCCTGGGCAAAGGCGAACAAGCCCCTGACTAAAGTTACAAAAAATGTTGAAAGTTGTATCATTTCCAACAGCGGGGTCCTTGTCCCTCAGCCTTAGCCCGCGTTCTGGGCTGTGTCTGTGCCCCCACACCCTCTGACACCTCTTGTTTTCTGTCACAGGGCAGATGAAGTGGCCATGATCATGACCAACCTTGAAAAAGCCAACCAGGTGAGCCAGGAGCTGATTTTGCAGGAACTGGTGGGGTTGGCTGTGCAGAACCCGGGGT
Source organism: Motacilla alba alba (assembly GCF_015832195.1). NCBI lineage: Eukaryota > Metazoa > Chordata > Aves > Passeriformes > Motacillidae > Motacilla > Motacilla alba. The sequence goes on along the minus strand of NC_052030.1, from coordinate 10,448,402 downwards.
GCTGCATGCACCCCAAGCTTCTGTGTGGCCTGGAGGTCTGTCCCCAAAACTGATAAGGGGTTGACAGGCACCAGGATTGGGAAGGAGAGCTCAGGTTTCCTCCCACTGGTGGGACCCCCTGCCCCATGTGTGGGGTCAAGGTTGTGTTTGGGTTTCTGCCAGGCTCCATTTGGCTGCTGGAGCTGGCACTTGTCACTTCCAGCCTCTCACGGATGTTTTAGGACACAACCCACACTGTTCCTGTGTTAGATTCCAGTGTCATCTTATTCACTCCTCTTAATTAGTTTTTTTTTTAATTCTGAAAATATACATTCAAATAAATGCATGTGGATAATAAAAGAAGTCTAAAGAACAATTTGTGTAAATAAAACCATCCTTTTGGATGGAAAAAAAATGATGTCCTGGAGACAGTCTGCAGCCAGTGCCCAAGGATTGGGATCAGGAACTGTGTTAGGACATGGGGACCTTGAATACATGGGGGGAGCTTAAATCTCTGGGCTGGGCTTAGGATGCTGGAGGTGGGAGTGGGATGCTCAGGAGAGGCAGAGAATGGGGCAGATCCTGGACCCTGTGTGGGGTGGGATGAGCTGCAGTGCCTGACGTGATTCCTGTTCTGTTCTCTTGCAGCGGGCGGAGGCGGCGCAGAGGGAAGTGGAGAGTTTGAGGGAGCAGCTGGCGGCCGTCAACAGCTCCCTGCGCCTGGCCTGCTGCTCCCCGACGGGCACCACGGGGGTGAGGGCATCCCCGGGGCCAGGAGCACCCCTCGGGGCCAGGGACAGCCCTGGGGCCTGGAGCATCCTTTGGGGCCAGCAGTACTCCAGTGCAGCTGGCAGCATCTGTCACAGCCGGGAGCATCCCGATGCACTTGAGAGCACCCCGCTGATGCAGGAGCAGCTTTTTGTGTTTGGGAGCACCCACCATGATGGGGAGCGAGCCCAAAAGGCCTGAGGAGTGTTTTCACCCAGAGGTGGTGGAACTGGCTGTGCCCTTCAGCCTCCCACGGAGAAGGGGACATGCACCCTCACAGCACTGAAATGCACCTGGGGCACCTTTAAGGGCAGAAGGAAGGTCTGTCCCTCCCCGGGGCTCTGTCACCAGTGTCCCCAATGCACTGGGCTGAGCCCTGCTTCCTCTGGGGACATGTCCAATGGGGAGGGTGGCCCTTGTCCCCACCTGGGGTGGCCGGGAGCTGACAGTGTCCCCTCTCCCAGCAGGACAAAGTGAACTATTCCATGTGCTCAGGGTCGAGGTTGGAGGCAGCTCTGGCTGCCAAGGACCGGGAGATCCTGCGGCTCCTGAAGGACGTCCAGCACCTCCAGAGCTCACTGCAGGAGCTGGAGGAGTCCTCTGCCACCCAGATCGCCGAGCTGGAGGGGCAGCTGGCCGCCAAGAACGAGGCCATCGAGGTGCGCCCGCGGGGGCTTGGGGCATGCCGGGGTGGGGGACACGGGTCCGGCCATGCCGTGTGGCCACCAGGAGGTGGCTGCAAGGAGTCCCCTCCTGTGCTTCACAGAAGCTGGAGGAGAAGCTGCAGGCACAGGCGGACTACGAGGAGATCAAAACAGAGCTGAGGTATGGCTTGACCGGCACCCATGGCTGCCTTGCCGGTGTCCCGGCGCCCGCGGCGCGCTCCCACGGCCGTGACACGGCCACAGCCACCGCGTCACCCCCTTGTCTCCCTCCCAGCATCCTGAAGGCGATGAAGGTGGCCTCTGCTGGCTGCAGCCTGCCCCAGGCAAGTGCCGCGGCGCGTCCCGAGGCGCTGGCCGGGCTGTGCCAGCCCTGCCGACGGTGCCTCCGCCGCCTGTCCCCATCTCGGCTTGGCTCCTTGCAGAGCATCTCGAAGGCGGAGGAGGCCCTGCTGCTGGGGAAGGAGGCTTTCTACCCCTCCCAGAAGTACCTGCTGGAGAAGCCCAGCCTGCTGGCCAGCACTGGTAGGGACCTTAGATTCTGTGGCACCCCGCTGGGAATATCCGTGGGAATGTGGGTGGCCCGACTGTGGTGGGGTGGGATGTCACCTGGGGAAACTGAGGCAGGAGCTGTTTGGCTGAAGGGCTGTGCCTGAGCCGTGGCCAGGGGGACTCTAGTGTGTCTCCCTCTCTCTCCTTCATCTCTAGAGGAGGATCACTCCGAAGACGAGTCGGGGAAGGATCCACTGGGCATGGAGCAGCCCTACCCATCCCCTCACCACACCCCGGCCGATGACCCCGCGTCCCCCACTCCCCTCCCGCCGCTGCCTGGCCCTGGCGTGGCCCCCGACGGTCCCCGGACTTTCTCGCTGTCCCCCTTCCCGGGGGCCGAGCGGCTTTCAGGGGACCCCAAGGCCCCCCAACTCCCGCCGCCCAGCTACAAGAGCGAGAGCAGCAGCGGGGCACCGCCCTTCCCCTCCTCCTTCTTCGGGGCCAAAAGCAGCACCGTGCACCCTGTCCCCGTGCCGGCCACCAGCGCCACCAGCCCTCCCGGCGAGCCCTCCGAGGGCAGCGCCGGCAGCTCCACCGAGGAGGAGCAGCTGGACACGGCCGAAATCGCCTTCCAGGTGAAGGAGCAGCTGCTGAAGCACAACATCGGGCAGAGGGTCTTCGGGCACTACGTGCTGGGGCTGTCACAGGGCTCCGTCAGCGAGATCCTGGCGCGGCCCAAGCCCTGGCACAAGCTGACGGTGAAGGGCAAGGAGCCGTTCATCAAGATGAAGCAGTTCCTCTCCGACGAGCAGAACGTGCTGGCCCTGAGGACAATCCAGGTGCGCCAGAGAGGTGAGTGGTTGGGGTGGCCCCCGCCAACGGGTCCTGTCCCCCTCCCAGTGCACCCCAGTTCACCTTGGCAGCACCCCGGGGTGCCCCATGCCGTGGCAGGGAGGCTCACCAGACCCTGATGTGCTGGGATGCTGGTCCCACCAGTGGCACCCCGGGATTTTCCCTGCTGGGATGGAGCTGGCTGCCGGGTGGGATGAGCCCTGGCAAACGGCAGCAATTAACAACAACCCATGACTGTGGAACTGCATCCCTGGACGTGCTTTACTCATTTATTCTGACAAGTGCCATTTAATTATTCATTAGGCTGTTCTGTGCTGTATGAATCAATGTGCTCGGGAATATTTCATTAAAATAATGAAGTTTTAGTGCTGCGGAACCTTGGCGCGGTGTTGGCACCGCCGTGGAATGGTGACTCCCGTCTCTGGGGGCAGTGCCTGCTGGCCACGTCTCAGCAGTGGCAGCCGGTCACTCGAGTCCCGCGGTGGCACCAGGACTGGACTATGCACACCTATGGTCCATGCAGGTTTCAGCCTGGAGGGCTCTGATTTATCGCCTGGATCTGATCCATCATTAACACTTCTCTTGCACAGCCAGGAGGACACATTGCCAGGGATGGGGACATGGTCCTCATGTTCATGTCTCTGCTCCTGGTGCGGAGAGAGTGCCCTTGGTTGGGATGAGCAAGGTGGTGGGAGATGCCATGCCAGAGGCAGGAGCTGGCAGCCAGGGCTACCAGGGCTCCCCGTGCTCCAGTAGCAACTAATCGGGAATGACATTTGTCTTCAAACCAGCATCCCTAAAAATAACCGAACATGAGGAGCAGTAAATACTTCCTGACATACAAGTGGAGCTTGTAAAACCAGCGCCAGTGACAAAGCTGTTATCCTGCCTCTTTGATCAGGTAGCATCACGCCACGGATCAGGACACCGGAGACCGGCTCCGACGACGCCATCAAAAGCATCCTGGAGCAGGCAAAAAAGGAGATTGAGTCGCAGAAGGGAGGTAGGTGCAGCCATGGGGGTGGCTCCAGGGGTGGCCAAGTCCCTGCTCTGCTCTGTGGCAGCAGCACCCAAAGGGGTGCCAGGGGTTGGGTGCTCTGTGGCTGTGGGTCCCATCCCAAAAATTGGCTTTTTTTGGGCTGTTTCACCCATTGACATCCATGGAGAATTTTAGGGCATGTTGGAAGGAAATACCATGTGGGATGGAAGAGTCCCTGTGCGGCAGAGTTTAGATCTGGGCTTTCAGAAACTTTGGATGCACTCTTTTTCCTCCCCCCTGCCCCAAACCAGATGATTAAATGAGTATTCAGGATCCATCTGGCACGAGGAATCATTAAAGCAGCTGCTCTCACAGTCAATTACAAGAAATGAAATACATTAAAACAGGTAGTCTGCTGAGACAGCAGAATCCCGGAGAATTAAATTAGACGGGAACGGTGGAAAAACAGGCAGGGAAAACAAACATGTTTGTCTATCGCATTGTTGGTAATGGGATTTATTTGCAATCATCAAAAAAGAAGTTGGCTTTGAGTTGGGCTGTTGAAGCTTTTGCTTTGTGGATGCTGCTGGTCCAAACCAGATCGGGATAAAGCGCTTTTCTCCCGCACTTCGAGCTGTGGCCACGCAGTAAACGACGTGTGCTGCTCCTCGGGGCTGCCCTCACCCCTTTTCTCTGCAGGGGAGCCCAAAACGCCGTCAGCATCGCAGGCAGCGGCCAACGGGGCGGGCAGCAGCAGCTCGGAGGACGCCATCAAGAGCATCCTGGAGCAGGCGCGGCGGGAGATGCAGGCGCAGCAGCAGGCGCTGCTGGACATGGAGTCGGGGGCCAGCGGGCGCGGGGGGGACGCGGCGCCCGCCGAGCGCTCCACGCTGGCCACCGTCAGCCAGAACATCGCCCCCGCCTACGTCAAGCAGGAGGAGGGCAGCGGGGCCAGCCCTGGCCCGCCGCAGACGCCCCTGGCCGTGCTCTCCCCCGCCGCCTTCGTCCAGAGCATCATCCGGAAGGTGAAGTCGGAGATCGGCGACGCCGGCTCCTACTTCGACCAGCACTGGGCGTCAGAGCGGAGCCTGCTCAGCCGGCCCTACACCTCCGTGTCACCCTCGCTGTCCTCCTCCTCCTCGAGCTACTCCAGCATGGCCAACGGCCGGGGCTGGCCGCGGGGCGAGCCCGGCGAGGGCGGCACCAACGAGGACGAGCTGCAGCCGGCGGACGAGGAGCCCCAGCGGCTGTCGGAGATGAAGGCGGAGGGAGCCGGCGCCGAGCCGGCAGCTGGTGGGCGTCTGTCCTACTACCCCACGTACGTGCCACGGACCCTGAAGCCGACGGTGCCACCGCTGACGCCGGAGCAGTATGAGATGTACATGTACCGGGAGGTGGACACGCTGGAGCTGACCCGGCAGGTCAAGGAGAAGTTGGCCAAGAACGGCATCTGCCAGAGGATCTTCGGAGAGAAGGTACCAGCCTGGAGAAGGGGGGTCTGGTGTCCCCTCTGCTCCATGACCCAGAGCCTGGGGCTCTTTGATGGCCTTCACCAGCTCCCAGTCTTCCTTTTCCCTGGTCTGTTTCCCCTTGGAGGACTCTGAGTCCTCAGGATCTGACCCAAGCCCAGTCTCCCAGTGGCCACCACTAATTGGTCGGTGGCCCTCCCACCAAGAATGCCCAGTCCCCTAAACAGAGCCCTTTGGGGACCAGCCTCCCACCCCCTGGGTATCCTAGGGGGACCCACCATCAGCACCCATGGCAGGGGACAGAGGGTCCAGGTATGCTGTGGGGCAGCGGGTGGCAGTGGGTGGCATCCTGCTCCCCCTCCCCTGACACGGGAGTGGAGGGCAGGCAGCTTCCCAGCACTGGGGGAGTGCACCCTACCTTCGGTGGGTGACACCTGCGTGGTGCCCAGGTGCTGGGACTGTCCCAGGGCAGTGTGAGTGACATGCTGTCGCGGCCCAAACCGTGGAGCAAGCTGACACAGAAGGGTCGGGAGCCCTTCATCCGCATGCAGCTCTGGCTGACAGACCAGCTGGGCCAGGGGATCAGCCAGCAGCCCACACCCTCTCAGGGTAAGTGACATTGCTGTCCCTGTGGTCCTCATGTGCCTTCAGTGTCCCCACTCCTTCTGTGTCCATCCCCTGCAGCCCAGTGAGTTTGTCCTGCTCCCACCCCAGCACTGGGAAGAGCTGTCCCTCCCAACTCCAATACCAGCACCCAGATCCTGGGAAGCCCCTTTCATCCCCAGCCCCCTTCATTTAAAACAAAAATAAAAGGAAAGTCACATCAAAAATCTTGGACTTTGTGCCCAAGACATAAAGCAGTAACTGGATTTTTTGTGTTATATTGGTGGCATTTTCTCTCCTTAGTTATTCCACCACCACCATCTCCCACTTTGCAGCCACTGAAGAAGCTTGGCTGGTGTCCCTCTTCTCTAGAGGGCAAAGCCACAGGCATCCCCCAAATGCCCTTCCTGCTCCTGCCGGGTCCCTGCACTGTCCCCTCCCGCTGACCCCTCTGCCCTGGTGTCACACAGCCAGCCCGGCGGAGCCCCAGCCGTCCCCCTCGCCGCCCCCCAGCCCCACTGAGCACGAGAAAGGCTGCCAGGAGCCCCTCACCCTGGCCTTGGAGAGCAGCAAGGAAAACCAGCAGCCCGAGAGCCGCTCGACGCCTGCGCTGGGCGGGAAGACGTATCCCAACAGCCAGGGGCCCGTGGGCATCCAGGAGATCGTCGCCATGTCCCCCGAGCTGGACACCTACTCCATCACCAAGAAGGTCAAGGAGGTCCTGACAGACAACAATTTAGGTGCGGACCCTCTCGCTGCCCAGGTTTTTGGGAGCTGCTGGTGAGACTGCGTGGATCCAGCACCCCAATTCCTGTAGATGCAACCCCCCCCCCCAGACGTTTTTCTGTGGGTGCTGATGGGAATTCCAGGAGGACGCTGGCTGGGAAATGGGGTACACCTGCTCTGCAGGGGGACTGCGGTGCCCGTCCCGCTGCTCTACCCCGCTAACCACCTCTGCTTCTCCTCCGCCAGGCCAGCGGCTGTTTGGGGAGAGCATCCTGGGCCTGACGCAGGGCTCGGTGTCCGATCTCCTCTCCAGGCCCAAGCCGTGGCACAAGCTGAGCCTGAAGGGGAGGGAGCCCTTCGTCCGGATGCAGCTCTGGCTCAACGACCCCCACAACGTGGAGAAGCTGCGCGACATGAAGAAGCTGGAGAAGAAGGGTGAGGAACGGGGTGACGTGGCCCCGCTGGGTGGGGGATGCTGGCTGAGGGGGGGTCCCGGGCTGGGGGGCGAGTGGTGCCAGCTGGGTGTCCTCTCCTGCAGCCTACCTGAAGCGCCGGTACGGGCTGATGAGCGCTGGCTCGGACAGCGAGTCCCCCAGCGCCCGCTCCGAGTGCGCCAGCCCCAGTGCGCCGCCGCAGGACCTCAGCCTGCTCCAGATCAAGAAGCCGCGGGTGGTGTTGGCGCCGGAGGAGAAGGAAGCCCTAAAGAAAGCCTACCAGCTGGAGCCATATCCCTCCCAGCAGACCATCGAGCTGCTCTCCTTCCAGCTCAACCTCAAGACCAACACCGTCATCAACTGGTTCCACAACTACAGGTACGGGCACTCCCGGGCTTTGGGGGTACTGTGCCACGGAGGGGGTGTCACTGCTCCCCTTCCATCCTTCCCCATCACTCTTCCCAAGATGGGAGGTGCAGACCCAACTGGAGGTCCCCAGGTTGGTGGGCGGTGTTGGCTACCTTGACCAAGTTATGTTGGTTTCCATGCTCACATCCACCTCGCACCCCAGAACGGGATCTCTGTGAAGGGGGGAGCCTTATGGAGGCTGCTGGAGCGCGGGATCCATCCCCACAGCAGCCCAGCCCCGGGGAGCAGCACAGGTTTCATCCCTAGGGGATATTGCAGTGGACAATTTGTCCACTGGCTGGAGACATGGCGTGGGGCAATGGGTGGTTGTTGCCACCCCTCCATGGTTGTGTCCCACAGGTCACGGATGCGCCGAGAGATGCTGGTGGAGGGCGCGCAGGACAATGACACGGACCCGGAGCAGAGTGGCGGGGCAGCCGTCCCCGGGCGCCGGGCCCCCCACAGCCCCGATTCGGACACCGAGGATCACAAACCCGTGTTCGTGGGGGGCGAGCCCCCCTGTGCCGCTGCGCCCGTGAAGGTGAAGGAGGAGCAGGGGGACGCGGGCGGCTGGAGCCGCCGGCGGGACTCACGCAGCCCGGCCGGAGCGGCCGAAGGGACCGGACCTCCCCAGGAGGAGCGGGGGGCAGCCCCCCACGCCGCCACCCCCAGCGCCGGCAGCCTCCCGCGGCGGGGAGGCCGCGCCGGTGCCAACGCCGGGGGACCTCCACCGCCGCCACCGCCACATCCCGACAGCTCCCAGTCCTCCGCGGGCTCGTCCCGTTGCAGCTTGGTGGTGTCCCCAACATCGCCCTCAGCAGCTTCCTCGCCCGGCCTCACCGGCTCAGCCTCACCAGGACCGTCCTCTGCCGGGCCGGTCTCGCCGGCGCTTCCACCGGCTCCTGGCCCCCGGCTCAGCACCAGCGTGCAGCGGCGCCACGAGAAGATGGCCAACCTCAACAACATCATCCACCGCCTGGAGCGGGCTGCCAACCGCGAGGAGGCCCTCGAGTGGGAGTTCTGAGCCCCCCGACACCCTAAATATATATAAACACCCCCACACATATATATATTTTGATAAATGCAGTGTGCACCGAGAGGTGACGAGTGGCCGGCGCCACGGAAGAGGAGCGCCCATGAAAAAGAGGGGACCCCTCTCTATGAATCCGCCCCACCCCTCTGGCTTTGTTTTAAATGTGAAAAACTGGGAACAATTTTAGAAAAGAAAAACAAAAAAAAATCAAAAAATATTTATAGACCTCTTTTAGATATTTTAATAAAAGGATACTTTGGAATTTATTAACAGCTTAAGCTGCTTTGATATTAAAGATAGCTATAAAATCAAGATGATGTAGCAGTCGTGTCATTAAATGTACACTGAAGTCTTGTAGTTTGCCACTGGATGAGATTAAAAACAAATAAACAAAAACAAAAACAAAAACAAAAACAAAAAAAAAAAGAAAACCAACCCACAGAAAAGACTTTTTGAGCAAAGCCATCAAGAAGCACTATGAGACTGACCAAATTTAAGAAACTTTTGCAGTTTCCAACCCTGTCTATAAGACACTGCATCGCTTCTGCCCCAGCCAGAGACTGCGTCCTAGTCCCTGAAGACTCTAAAGCCCCCGACGCCATCGAGTATGTATTTAGTTCTGGTGGTTTATGTTTTTGGAAGCCTTTGTAACACAGAATGTCCCGTGCGGTTGTATATGTTGTAGAAATGTCTGCAATAGCCTTCTGGAACAAGATGTAGCATGGTCCCAACACCGTCCCTCGCGCTTCCTCCAGCCGGCGGCCAGTGGCAGCTGCCATCCGCCGTGGTGCAGCTCGTGCCAGCTCCCAAAGGAGGAGAGAAAATGAGGCAAAAGCAAAGAAAGCAACCTGAGTGAGCTTGGGATTTTGGGAGTGGGAAGGGAAAATGTCCCTGGGTGTGGTGCTTGAGGATGGTACCATCCTGCTGGGGATGTACATCATGGCATCCAGGTTCCACGTCCATTCAGGGAAGAGAAAGATGGAGCCTCCGAGCCTTGGCCCTGGAGCAGCAGTGCTTGAGGTGAGCACCCAAAAATTGTGAGACACCCACTCGCAGGCTGAGCCCTGCTCAGGGCTGCTCCAGCATCACAGCCCAGCACTTTTTTAGGGAGAGCACCTGGGCAGGAAGAGCATCGCCTTCCCACAGCCATGTCCCAGGTAGTGGACGTCAGTGATGCCAGGATGAGCTCTGGGATGCCACATCAAGCTCCTGCCTAAACTGGGCAAGCTCAACCCCGAGCTGGGCAAAGCACCACCAAGCTTTGCCTTTCCAGGGCTCATCCTGTGCAGACACAGGAGCTCAGTGGTGGCACCATCCCGGTGTGCTCCCTGTCACATCCCTGACCCCACCGCCTCCGGCCGGCCTCTGCTAATAAAATGCCTTTAAACGATGTGGAGTGTCCCACGCTGGGCTGCTCTGCCCTGTCCCTGCCCACACAGCATCAGCCATTGCCCACCAAGGCCCTGCCAGGCTCCCAGGCGGTGCGTTGACTGATTTTCCACTGTCGATGTTTTTATCAGAATAGAAGGTATTTTTGTACTCGGGTGGTAGTGGACGAGCAATGCTGGGTGAGGGCACAGCTCTCCTTGCCTGCCTCTCCTGCCCTGAGGAGCCCCACGGCTGCTCTGCCACCGTGCTGTGGAAGGTGGAGGTGTGACCACTGACTGCCTTCTCCTTTGTGTGCTAGAGGGAGCTTTAGTGGAACGGGAATTGAGGAAGCACTTAGGATAGTCCTGAGCACGGCAATCCTGTTGTATGAAAGCCAGCGGGACACACCGGTCACGTTTTTGTTAGGCTCATGTTCTGTACTTCAAAAGTTTCTATGGGATCGATGAACTTTGTTTAACAATTTTGGAAGGAACAAGTTCTGTAAAGAGCCACTAAATACAGAAGTTGGATATGACTCTGGCCTTGGGGTGTGTTTTCTCTGGAGGTGATGCAATGGGAACTCCTCTCACACTTGCCCAGTGCCTGGTGTTGGCAGCCTCAGAAGTCACAAATTTGCTCTGGGATTGTGGCGAGGGCTGTCATTATCCCAGTGACTGGGGGATAAAGAAAGAGGGTGCTAAATGGGATTAGTCTGGCTCAGGGTGTGATCCCGCCCCATGAAATTCCTGTGCTCATCCCTGCTGCAGGTTTGCTCCTGCTCCTGGGGTAGCTCAGCATCCTCCAGCGTGAGTTTCAGCTTGGTTTATCATAAAATCATCGTTTCCTGGGATGGTTTGACTTAGAAGAGACCTTAAGGATCATCTTACTCCGACCCCCTGCCATGGGCAGGGACACCTTCCACTAGAGCAGGTTGCCCAAAGCCCTGTCCAGGCTGGCATGCCGATGGCACCGTGCCCCAGCGCGGCTCTTGTTCCATCGCTGGGCAAGCCGGCAGCTTCTGACACGAGGCAGGGCTGTTTGTGTCTGATGAATTAATAAATCCATATGTTGCATATCTGTTTGAGCTTGTTTGTCAGCTAACATGTTGAGAAGGACTTTTTTTTGATGGATATCTGAACGTCTGGAGAAGCTGTGCCAGCTGCCATGGAAACCAGAATCTTCCCCTGCGGAGCCACAAGAACCATCTGGGTGCTCCGGGTGCAGCTGCGCCCTGGCTGCCCTTGGCACTGCTCCAAATGCCAAATTCCATAGGGGGATGCCATGCCTGGCCAGGGACAGGCTCCATGCTCTGCAGGGCTCTCGGTGAGCAGGTGACCCTGGCTGGCTTTATGCCTCGGTTTCCCCAAGAAGTGATTGCCCAATCTCTGCCAGACCCCGTGTTGAAGAGAAGCTGGAGGCATTCATGCAGGTGGGATGTGTGGGCAGGGACATGGGGACATGCTGGCCACTTTCACAAGGGCAGAGTCCTTGGTCCCTGTGCAGCATCAACAAGGGGACAGATATTTTGTCCTGGTTAAGACATGCCCTGACATGGGACCACCCTGGCACTGGGTGTCCTGATATTCCCAGGGTGAGCCCATCCCATCTCACCCCATCCCTGCAGGCAGATTCAGGGCTCCAGGGCACTGCAAGGCCCTGGCATTGGCCATGTCCCCTTCAGGTGACACAGTGCCTGAGTAGCCCCACAGACATGGTGGGCACAGAAGGAGAATTAAAAGAAAGCATTAATTCCCACTTGGACCCCCTCCCCAGGGGCTTAGAGGCACAAACAAGGACCATGGATGGGAGGGAAGTTCTGAAACAACTTTTATTGTAGAAAAATCTTGTGCCTGCCCCAAGGGAGCAAAGGGAGCTGGAGCCACCCAGCCCTAAGCCAGGGCACCCTGACTGCTCCAGGGTGGGTCACCCCACCTCTGGGCCAGAAGCTTGAGTTTCTGATGTGGAAATAAGATAAAAACACAGGCATGAGACACCAGCTTTGCTCTGGTTTGGCACATGAATCATTCCTCACGCTCTGCTGCTGCTGACACACACGTTCCCATTTGCCACCACGAGCGATGCTTCCCCTTAGTGAGCTGGCACGGGGATGATGTGCTGTCCCAAAATACCCACCAGCAAAGCAGTGCCTGCAGCTGCTGAATTCCCACATCTGACCCCCCCATATTCACCATCCAGGCTGCAAACAGCAATTGCTCCCTGTGTAATGCCCGGGGCTGGGTGTCACCAGCTCCCCGGAGCGTGCGGAGCTGCTGCTGCCATTAAGGAAGGGCTGCACTCACTGATATTTTCATTTGAAACCACATCCTGCTGGAGCAGAGGGATCTGGCAGAGCTCAGCCGACCTCAGCCTTGTGCTGGGCCAGGAGGGGAAGTCAGTAGCAGGCTCTCCACTGTGGAACCCACACAGGAGCTCAGGCAGGCGAGGTCCCATCCCAATCCTCCTCCAGAAGTTGCCAAGGCGTGATTCCACTGCAAGAGCACCAAGAGGCCCCAGCAGAGCCAGAGCAGAGGTCGATTTCCAGGAGATCTCAGGCAGTGAGTGGTTTGTAATTTGCTTGTGCTCAGTGGAGCACTCCACACCCACATGGGGGCATGGCTGGAGGGTACCCCTGTGGTGCCCATTTCACCATCACAGAGCAGCACTGCTGTCCCTTGGTGCCCAGCCCTCGCTGGCACCACCAGCAATTGTCCATCACCACCACAGCCAGCTCTGCACACCCCGGGGTGAGCAGAGGACAGGGCCATCACCAAGGATGGCCACCTCCACCCTGCCCCAGCTCCTGGTAGGTCCCCAAGGCTCAGCCACCGCTCAGGGCTGGGAGCCACGCCGCTTCTGCTGCCAGTCCTGCCGCAGCCGGGCCACCTCCCGGCTGTACTGCTCGTGGAGCCGGCAGAAGGCGGACGGGCTCCCCGCCACGGCCGCCCCGGCGCTCGCCGCCTCGCCGTTCGACGCCCGCCTGCGCGGCGGCAGCGGCGGCGGCCGCGGCGTCCCCTCCTCGTCGTGCCCGCCGCAGCCAGAGGTGTCGGGCGGCCGGCCCGCCCCCGGCACGTTGTTCCACACCGCACAGCCGTTCTCCTTCGGCAGGGTGGCGGGCAGAGCCGGCAGCCGCTCCCGGCACTGCTCCAGCCCCGACGGCTTCGGCTTCCAAGGGCCGGGAGCGTCCTGGGAGCCCCCGCATCCTGCGGGCAGCCCCCGGCTCATCTCCTGCAGCTGCTTCTCCAGCTCCCGCACCACCAGCCGCATGTAGTCAAAGCTGGCTCGGGACAGCGACTTCACCCACGACTCCATGGCCGCCTGGCTCTCCGCCGCCAGCACGTAGGTGCGGGACTTGCTGCCGCCGAAGCGGATGGCGAAGGCGAAGTTCTCGGCCGAATCGCAGAGCTCCACATTGCAGCCCTCCAGCACGATGACGCCCACGGGCTCCCGGCTGTCCCGCTCCTCGAAGTAGAAGAGCATGTTGCCCTTGAGCACGAACCAGCGGCGGTGATAGGCCGTGTGCCGCTCGCCGCGCTTGTAGAGGAAGCCGGCGTTGTCGGCCGGGGAGTCGCAGGTGGCGTAGAAAGCCAAGCTCCGCTCGTTCAGCTTCATGGCTCCGCGCCCTGCGGGGACAGAGGGTGCTCAGCGCTGCGCCTTAATCGCGCGGAAACGAACCATCGCCTTTTTGTTCTCGCTGGCGGCAGCCCTGGCGCCCAGGAAATGGAGCTGCTGAATAAACAACCCCGGGAGAGTCGGGATAAGCCCGCTCCCAGACAAGGTGCTGGGTCCGGCGGATGCCGGGTGGGCTCTGGCTCCCCAAGGCTCACTGGGGACGAGGTTCGCCCCCCCCCCCCACCACCCCAGTGGAGTGTTTTCCCACGGAGGAGCCGCAGGCAGGGCCTGTCCCGGTGTCACACGTCACCTGCACAGGTGACCTTCCCGCCGGCGCCGCGTTTTCCGTGTCGCGCCGCTCCTCCCCGCGGGGCTCAGGGAAGGTTTTGGCCGGCGCCGTGGATGCGGCTGCCGCTCCAGAGAGCCGTGGCCATGAACCCTGTCACCCGGGCAAGGCCACCGCTCCTCCTGTCCCCTAATCGCTGGTGGCCTCGCCGTGCCAGACTTTGCACTCACCTGGGCTCTACCTCCGGTCTGCGGCGGTCACCGGCATCAACGACACGCGCGTGGCCGTGGTGGCCGTGAGAGCGCTGGATCCGGGCTCGAATGGTGCGAGGGGGCTTTGGGGCACGGCTCCCGCACGGTCACCTTTGTCCTCGGCTCCCACCGCCCCGGCCCGCCCGGCCCCGCGGGCGGAGCGCTGCTGCCGCCCGCCTCCGCCACCGCCCATCCCCGCGGCCGCGGCCGGGAGGGAGGAGCTGGAAAAAGCGCTCCGGGGCTCGGCCCCGGGGCAGGGAACTCCTGGCTCGGCCCAAAACCCGCGGCAGGTCATGGCTCCGGGCACCGGGACTGAGGGCCAGGCAGCAGCGGGGAGAGCGAGAGCGGAATCGGGGAGAGGCGGGGGCGCGCACTGGAGGGTGCAGGGGATATGCACATCTCGGGATGAATGTATGGATTAACTCAGGGATGTGCACTTGTGTGGGAAACCCAGGAGTTTAGTCCTGAAGGTGGCTGCACAACGTTGAATTTTTGATCACATTTTGGAGGGAAAGAATTGGGATTCTGTGGACATCTGGCAGGGAACGGGCAGAGGTTTCTGGATGAGGTGGATGACACAAGCTCCTCAAGGAGGGTTGGTGGCAGGACAGGGACTGGTCCTGTGTGAGTGGGGGATGCTGCAGGGGACCAGGCTGCAAGTCCTGGCTGCTCTCCTGACCTTCCAGCCATATCCTTGGGCGACAGCCATGTGTGGGGTTGTCTCAGTGCAGAGTGACAGAAGAAGCTGAGTGGGGACAAGACTCCAGTCTGACTTCTGCTCTTGGTTGGCCTTTCAGGCTCACAGGACCACCTTGGCAGTGTTGCTGTCCTCACCACGTCCCAGTGAATACCAGCGTCAAGGATTTGTGCTCCTTATCACTGTCCCTTTCCTCCAGTTTCTTCATCCCCCTGCTCTGCTCCGCAGCCATGTGTGCATTTTGGCAATCAAGGCACTGGCAACAATTTTACAGGTCCCCATCCCAGAAACCCTGCTGTCGCTGACCTCTGCCACAGGTTGTGGTTCATTCCCCACCCACAGATGCCCTCATTTCCCTGCACAACTGCTCAGGACTTAGCAATTTTCTGCTTGTGTCAGAGGTTTTCAGTTCACGAGGGTTTTCCTTGTCACCTGCAGACTTTCACTTTCAGGCTATAAAAAGGGATTCAAACCAGCACTAAAACCATCTGGGCTTTATCTTCCCTCCTGAGCAGAGCAGCTCTGTTCAAGGTCGCTGGTGGGAAGTCTCGGGGCTCTGCAGCACTTATCTCCCTGCCTAGCTCAGAGATGCCTTTCCACACGGCAAGATTAGAACGGGAAGGGCTGTGGGGAGAAGCAACATCTTTATTAGAGCATCTCGGGTAATTGGGCAAAGGCAGCAGTGCTCCCAGCTCTACTTTCCTTTCCTGGGACTCCAAAGCCACGTTTTCATCTTGCAGAGGTTGTTCCTCCTCCACAGCTGCTCTGGAAAATCATCCCAATTCCAAACACCGACAAAATTCCCCTGTGGATTTTTGCTTCCCATCGGGTCTCTCTTGGGACAGTCACGTGCTGCTGCACAAGCTCCAGGACTTCCCTTTCTGAGCAGCTCCATATTTTCCCTGTTGTCCCCCAGGGTCCCCCCAGCAAGGAGCCCAGACCTCGTTCCTCAGTTTCCCTGTCAAGTTTTGATGGGAAAAATGGGAAAACGAACTCCCATGTTGAGCTTGCCCAACAGCAGAGGAAAAGGGAACAGAAAAGGGTCTGAAAGGAGGTGAGGGGGTGCCAGGAGCATTTCTGGACGTGGGATGCCCTGCTTCCTGCTGCTCCCATGACCGGTGACTTGGTGTGATTACACAGCGGCGGCTGCTGGACGGCTCAGCGAGGTGAGCAGCAGCTCTGAGTCACCCCCAGTGCCGGGACTCTTGGGGTGCTGGGGGTACCGGGGGCTCTCGGATACCCGGCTCTGTGCGGGCCGCCAGCAGACAACCATCCCCCAGGAACCCAAACGGATCCCAAGCCGTGTCTTGGCGTTCAAGGCGAGCAAGTCCTGACTGTCACAGACACGCGGGCGTGGGGCGGGCGCGACGCTGCCGGGGCCTCTCGGGGTGCGGGACCTGCCCCGCTCCGCTCCCGCGCCGGGTTCCCGTCCCACGCCGCCTCCGGCCGGGCACCGGGCCGCGCTGCCCCCGGGCCCCTCCGGGCAGGCGGAGCGGGAGGGGAAGGGCCGGAGGCGGCGGCTGCAGCGCGGGGAAGAGCCGGGAGAGGGCGGCGGGAGCCCGGCCACGGCGGCCGGAGCGCTGCGGGGCTCGGCGGGGACGCGAGGGCAGCCAGCCTCCGTGCCTGCCTCCATCCCGCTCCATCAGCGCCCTGCCCGCCACCACCCCCTCCACAACCAGCCCAACCATCCCTAAATCACCACCTCCATTACTATCTCCCCCCTACCCAGCCCTCGGAAGGGGCACGTAAAAGCCAGGCTAAGAGTCTGGGGGGCGTTTTCCAGCTCAGCACAGACCCTCACAGCCGAGCGTTTCCAGATGTCGTCACCCCCTGCGGGCAGGCTGGGACGGACAATGCCTCGGAGTGGGATGGAAGAGGTCACCTGAAAGCCATCACATCCCACCTTGAGATGTGCAAATGAGCCGCTTCTAAACCACCCCGCCCGTCCTGAAAACAGAATGGGCCAGAGCGGAGCAATTGAGGAGGGAAGTGGGGAGGACGGCTGGAAGCCAGGAAAGGGTTTTACACAGCAGAAGAAAGCAGCAATGGTTAAAAGCTGAGGGCAATGCAGAGCGGAAGGGAAGCAGCAGCGCCTGGGTGAGTGTGTGTGTACGAGCATCTGCGCAGCTCCACATGCACAAACAAAAAAAAAAAAAAAAGCAGAAGTCGGGGGTAGTGAATTAGCAGTTGGGGACTGAGAAAATCCATACAGGAAGCAAAACAAAAGAGAAATCTCAGGCCGCTGGGGCTGAGGACGCTGAGAGGGCGCTTCTGACATAGATGAAGTTGATAAAGAAAAGTGCGATCGCTGCGAGCTGGGACAGCCGCCCGCGGGAAGGGGGGCAGGCACCCGGCTCCGCCGGCCGCCCCTCCGTTCTCAGGAGAAGAGCCAGAAGGTGCAATTATGCATAAAGCAACGGCAGGAGGAATTAAAAAGCAGATTTCAAGGTAAGATTTTATCATGTCAGCTGCTCCCAGCCACTTCCTTGTGGGGTTTGGGAAAGGCTGATTGGACGCAGAGCCACCTGGATCCCTGGCAATGCCCGAAGGGGCTGTGGGGTTATGGCTCAAATCTGATCCGGGGGGGTTGCTGAGGCTGCAGAAGGGCAGCGGGGCTGTGTCCAAACCGGCTGCGGTCCAGGGGTGGCGCAGCTCCAGCAGGGAGTTTGTGTTTCAGTCTTTTCTTCACTGGAAATGGATTGGAATGGATGGGGTGAACAACTGAGGTGTATTTCAAGCATCGCTGAGGATGCACCCTCACAAATGTTCACAAATAGCTCAGTGTGTGCCAGCCCACTCTCCAAGGGCAAATTTCCTGCAGCGTCCAGCTTCCCAACACCCACAAATCCATTGTGTGCTGTCGGTGAAATCCCAGCTGCCACATCCCTGGGCTTCCTTGGCTTGGCGTGCTGGGTGGGCACCAGACCCTGGGCACCACCACGGCTGCTCTGCCGGGACTTTTGCCTGCCCAGTGTGAGTGGCCTCTGCATGGGGATCTGTCCCTCTGTCCCTGGCACTGCCGCCATTCCAGACAAAGCTTTGTGGGAGCTCTTGGCACAACAAGTAACACGAGTGGGGGATGTCAATGGGCCAGACGTGACAGTACAGACCACAGTCCAGCCCTTTACTGGAAAAAGGTGCAGTGGAAGTTTATTTTTGCTCCATTTCCCATGGCAGAGTGGGTGGCTGCGGCTCTGCCGCGAGGCCCCTGCTCCCCTGTGACGAGATGGCACCAGGATGGCAGCAGGATGGCTGAGCCGGACCCGTGTCCACCCACACCAGTCCCCAGTCCTGCTCGGGATCCAGGGACACTGTGACCGCTCTGTCACAGCTGAAGCCCTCGCCCACGGTGTGGGACAACTGTGGGCCCTGTGTCCTGATCCGCTCTGGCTGGACGTGGGCAGCAGCCTGCGCTGCCTTTTGCCACAGGATAATTTGGAAAATTATGAGAAATGGGGTTTGAGACCACATCTGGCCCGCTGCTGCCACCGCACAGGTCCCTTGGGTCCCAGCCCGCGGAGCTGGGGGAAGCCGTGGCCGGGCAGGAACAGGAAAGGGGGGATTTTCCTCCCGAGCCTCCTCCACGCTCAGGCTCCCTCCCGACTCCCGGAGGGCTGAGGCGGACACCCCCAAAATCCACGGAGAAAACATTCTAAAAAGTCACCAAAACTAAATACATATATGTGTCAGAATTAAAAATAAATCCACCCCGGGAGCGCGGCCGGGCTGTTTGTGCCGCTGGCTCCGCGGGCGCGGATGCGATAAGATAAAGGCACAAGCGGGGAGGGGCGGCGCGGAGCTGCGCGGAGCCGGGCGCACCCGCGGAGCCGCCGGCGGTGCCCGAGCGGACGGACGGACGGACGGACGGACGGACAGACAGACACGAGCACACACACACACACACACACACACACACACACACGCACGCACACACGCACACAGGGACAGTCACACGAGCGGACGGACAGTCGGGCGGGCGGACGGACGGGGCGGCCCCTCCGCTCCGCCCTCGCGTAGCCTCCGCCCCCGGCCGCGCCGCTCCGCTTTACATAACCCGTCCGGGGCCGGGGTCCGCGCCCCGCGCCTCCGCCCGGCGGAAATGCGGAGCCGCCTGCCCCGGTTTCCTGCCTGAGCCGTGCCGAGCCGAGCCGTGCTGAGCCGTGCGCCCCGTCCCGCCCGCCCCGTCCCGGGCGCTCCGCCGCTCCATCATGGGCGAGCGGCAGCCGGACGCCTTCTCCTGCAGGTAACCGCGACCGCGCGGCGGGACCGGGCCGGGCCGGGCTGGACCGGACCGGACCGGGACAGGCTGGGTTGGGCTGGGCTGGGCTGGACCGGGACGGGCGGCCCCGGGAAGCGGCCGCCGCAAAGCGAAAGTAGCGGCGGGAGGAAGCAGCGAGGCGGCCGCTCCTGCTGTGCAGCCCCCGGAGCTTCCTCGGGAGCCCCGGGCTGGATTCTCTACCCCGGAGATCTCCGGTGCCGCCTTTCCGGGGTCGTGAGCCCCTTCCTCTGCCAGTCTTCGGACAGCAGCCCCTTCCCCCTCACCCCGTTCCTGTGCGGCACAGCCTCATCCCTGCCCTTTCCTCGGGCTGCCTCTTTCCAGGGACTGCTCGCCCGTGGGTGCCCGTGGTCTCCCAGCGCCCGTTTTCCTCGTGGGCACTCTCTGTTCCTCTGTGGGTGCCCCCATCCTGGGGACCCCCGTCCTTCTAGCAGCACAGGGCCCCAGAGCACCCCTTCTTCTGGGATCCCTCGACGTCCCCCATTTCCCACCATCCGTATTTTGGAGATCCCAGAGCCGGGAGTGCTGCATGCGGGCAACCAGCCCTGCTCCTCTCCTCTGCCTTCCCCCGCACCCCTGCAGCCCCTGCCATGGGGGTGACGCCTCTGGGAGGGTGCAGGACCCGTGGGGTGATGCCCACCTGCCCCATGTTGTGGGGTCCTGCGCTGCCCGAGGGGACCATGCCTTGCCTCTGCCCCTGTGCCCACTGCAAGTGCCAAGCAGAGCTGCCACCTGGAGCCTGCCAAGCAGCTCCTCTGACTCTCTGCTCCCTGCAGACTTTGTTGGCCCCGTGGCTTGGCAGGGGCTGGGAGCACGAGGCCGATGCACCAGCGGTCAGCATCCCCGCAGCCTCCCCGTGCCCTGCCAGCGTGCCCAGTCCTGCCTGTGCCAAACCCCATCAGGGTCACCCACGGAGAGCCTGGACCCGCTGGCTCGTGGCAGTGACACGGTCATTGCAGCCCGGGCTGGGATTTACTGTCAAGGAAACCAGGACGAGTTGTTGAGCTGCGATTTCGATATTGTTGTAAATTGATTCAAGATGTGCTGGAGTTGTGGGCTGGTGGCCTAGGGACTTTGTGGGGCTGCAGCCAGAGGAAGAGGTGGCCTGTGAGGGGACTTGGCGCTGCCAGCTCCTGCATGTCCTCACTGCACTTGGATTTGCTGGCAGGAAACAGGATCGGTGTTTAAAGGCCTATGGAATTAGTGGCAGATTTCACTTTGAATTGTTTGGGACTGGAACAATGCTTTGGATTTCTTTTCAACTTTTTTTTTTGGGGTGCAGGAGAGACTCATCCCTGTGCATTTCCCCCTCCCCAAAGCTTCTTCTATTTTCTCTTACTTTTATGTATTTATTGCCTCTGGTAGGATCTGGTTTGGTTTCACCAGAGCCCACAGGGCTGCAGGTCTGCCAGCACCCTGTGCTGTGTTGGTGAGGTTTGGGGTGCGAGTGCCAGTGGCTTTTGAGGGATCTTCCATCCTCTGCCAGAGCAAATCCTCCCCACCCACACACCTATGGGACTGATGGGCACCTTGGACGTGTCGTGACAAATCCCAGTGGGTGACACAAAGTGAAAGTGCAAGCGCTCGTCACTGGTGGGGTTTGTGGTGCCGGCGGCGCTGCCGCAGCTCGGCGAGGAGAAAGGGCCAAATCCAGCAATCCCTGGGGGGGGGCTGCTGTGGAGAGCCAGGCTGGCTGGGAGCTCAGCTGCTCCCTGCTGTCCCCGGGGACCCCCGGGCAGCCGCTCCCCCGGGAGCGCTCCCCGCACCCCGTTTCTCCCACGCCTACACCGCAGCGATTCATTTCATGCAACAAAACAAGCCCTGTCGAAAGAGGCCACCCCGCTGCCGGGCTTTTCCCTGCAGGCAGTGGGTGTAGGAGAGTGTGATGGTGTAAACCAGGCTGCGAGGTGCCAGACACCACGGTATGGAGGCAGGCTCAGGGTTTTTTGGGGAGCTGGGCTGGCCACAGCTGTTTGTGCTGGTGAGTTGCTGTGGGCCGAGCCAGAGTGGAGCTTGGATTTGACCTGAGATGAGTTTGGGTTGTCTCCGTCCTGTCTGTCCTGTTGGAGTGGTCAGGGAAAGCCAAACAGGTGAACTTTCCTCAGATTTGAAGTGCTGTAACATCACCCACATCCCCAGAGGTCTGTGGTGCTGCTCAGTCCACACAGAGCTGTAAATTAAGGCCAGTTTGGGTCTTTAATATAGAAAGTTGTGTAGTGCCAGGAGGTGAAATGAGAGGAGTGTGTATGTCCTGTGAGAAAGGGGGAGAAGGAGGGCAAAATCTGCCTTCCCACACTGGCTTTTAAACTGATTTCCTACAGCCTGTATGGACTTGTGGATTTGGGGGATCTCTCTGTCCTGCTCCTTTCTTGCTTTTTAACTTGTTGGTTTGGTTCAGCCAAAAGACAGAGGGAAACTCCTGAGACCCTGTGGGATTCTCCAGCTTGTGTGGAAACAGCTAGAGGGTCACAGGGAGTGATGGTGCTGTGCCATCACCCTCTGCGAGACCCAGAGAATCCTCACCATCACGGGGAGCTGCTCCGGAGGGGAGAGGAGGACAATGCTGGGCAGTTTCTGCTGTGGATTGTGCTGGCACTGGCTTTGGCTGTTTTATAGTGATGCTGTGAATATCTGGGTGTATCCCACACCCCGAGCTGCAGCCAGACCCTTTCCCCACCTCTCCCCCTGCACCAAACCCTCCTGCCTTCCTGAGTGACAGCATCTCCATGCCCACCCCCAAATGGCTGCAGCACCCTGCTTGTCCCCCTCAATCCAGGGGTGCACCCAGATGTTCTTCCAGCATCCGCCATCTCTGGGGGATCAGGATGCAGAGCGGGGCTGCACCGTCCCCATCCTGGGGGTAGGCTCTGCATCACCCAGCCCTTGCAAGCCCACCTGTGGCTGGCTGAATCCCCCAGGGACCTGCATCCCCCTGAGCCCCTCTCCAGGGACCTGCATCCCCCCGAACTCGCCGTGCCAGATGCAGTTCCATTGAAAAGTGCCGTTCATTGTAACCTGGCCTTTTATAGCCGCCTCGGAGCGGCTGCGGGGCCATGCCAAGAAAGGCTGCAGCCGGCTCAGAATAGCTCTTTTCATGGAGGACATCCTGGGAAGGAACAATGTTCCCGCTCTTGGGATTGTGGGAACTTTGTACTTCTGCCACTCAGGAAGTGGGGAGCTGCGGGGCTGGCCAGGGCGTCTCCCAGCCCCTCGCTTTGCCCTCTCCTGAAAATAGTCCTTGGGGTGAGTTTCGAATATTCCTGTGCTTATAAAGGGAGCTGCAAATGCCTCCGGACACTTCTCCTCCAGTTGGGAGCAGTTATTTCTGCGAGAGCCAGCGCATCAATCACATTTCCCATCCACATCACTGGCGTGCATTTTCCTGCTGTGGAACTGGCGGCGAGTGGGGCTGCTTTCATTTTCGGGTGGTGCTGCTGCACATGCACAGTGCGTGAGCAGGGCTGGGCACAGGGCACTGGGCACGGCCACGTGGGCTCTGCTCCCTCACACTTCCCCTCGAGGCCAGATTTGTGGTGCTGGGTGCTGGAGGGTGACCTGCACACCCCTGGACGGCTGTTCCGCGGTGGGAAGGTGGCGAGTTGGATCCGGCAGCTCCTCCGTGGTGAGGCCAGCTGGCTCTGAATGCTCATCCTCCGGGAGCGGGTGGCAGCATTGCGGCGCTGGCTCCCAGCACTGCCCTGGCACTGCTTGGTGCTGCCAGCTCCTCTGGCTGCAGTTAAACAACAAATGCATTTACTGGGACAAATAACCCATTGCCGGATCCAGGCGTGGATTCCCGTCCCGCTCGGTGCTGGAACCGCCGCCACAGCAGCGCTCAGGTTGGGCAAGAGTTTAAGGGAAGCTCCTGGGGGTGGCTGGGCTGCAGGGCTGGATCCTGCACAAGCCCCAGCTTGCTGTCCCAGCCCGCATCAAAGCCACCACGGCCGGTCCTTCCTGTCCTGCTCTTCCTCGAGTTCCTGGCCCAGCACCCCAAAACAACCTCAGCACGCACAAACAGCCCCGAGGTGGGGAGGGCTTGGTGCTGTGCAGCTCTTCCAGCAGTCAGCAGGGATGGAAGCCCCCCAATCCCAACCAGTCCATGGTGTGCCCAAGGATGGGCTGGATTCTCCACTCTGGGTGAATTAAAGCGATCAGAAGTCCTTTGTCCGACCTGCAGGATGGCCTGGAGCTCCTCATGGGAACACACGAGGAATAAAATGTAAATTCTGCCTTAAAGCCACCGGCTGCTGGATTCCAGCTTTGTGGAGCACAGCGGGCTGGAGCAGGGGAAGCTCACCCAGCAGCAGGAACTCGCATCCCTGTGGATGTTGCTACTGAAACCTGGGGCTGAGCGGAGGAGCGGGAGGCTGCTGTGGTAACTCCAGCACAGATTCACCCGGGATAGCTCTTTCCATGTGGGAAGCGTGCCAGGCAGAAGCAGTGAGGTCGGCATCGTGCCAGTGCCGGGAGGAGGAAGCGCTGGGGAGTATTTCCCATCGTCGCCTTGGAAAAGCACGTTGCTACTGGAGACGGCCTTCGGCTGCTTCCCACCGCGTGGCACAGACGAAGCCCGGCTTTTCCCGCGCCACAAACCTCGATGCGAAGCGAGCCTGAAATCTTGGAAGGCGAATTCCCTACCCTGGGAATGTCCCACCTGCCCGAGGAGCCGTTCGCATGAGCGCCTCGCTTCCCTCCGCGTTTTGCGGGAGCATCCCGCTGAGCGTGCCGGCGGCGTGGGTGGTGCGGCGGCGATTCCCGGGTGCCGGGAGGAAGCGGGAGCGCGGCGGAGGATGCTGAGTCATCGGCAGGCTGGCGGCGCTGATAGACGGGGCCCTGCCGGGGGATTCGGCCGGGCTGCGGCGGGCGCATGCCCCGCTCTGCCGGCACGCCGGACGGCCCCGAGCTTTGGGCGGCTCTTCTGAGAAGCCGGGCCCGGCGAGGCTGGCGGGGGACAGATAACATCTCCCCTCGCCTGCAACCTTCGCGGGACGTGCTCGGCAGGGCAGCGGGTGGGCAGAGATAGAGCCCCGCTTCCCGGCGTTATCGCCGCCCCGGCTGCAAACACCATCCCCTGTGCCCGCACGTTCCTCATCGCCCGCTCGCTTCCTCCTGGCCCCTCAGGGTTTTTGTTTTGTCTTTTTATTTATTTTTTTTTTAATTTTTCCTCCCCCTGACAAATGCAATCCGCTTTTCCTCCCCTCCCATCAGCCGGAGTGCTGCTGCCGGAGCTTCGGGGAGGCGGCAGTGCCTGTGCCGGCGCGGCAGGATCCGGGTGGGCTGGCCGATGTTTCCTTCCTGAGCGGAGTGCACGGCCCCGATAAGTGCCCCGGGCGAGCACGAGGTTCGCTGGTGAGCGGCGGGGCCGGCCCTGGGGAGCGCCACTGCCGGCTCAGCCGGGCACGCCGGGCCGGCTGCACGCCAGCCACGGTGCTGCCAGATTGGCCTCGCAGTGAAATCTGCTGGGGGCACAGATACGGTGTGGTTTGCCAGAGCCCGGCAGCTCCTCGGTGCCGGAGGCAGCAGAGCATCCCCTCAGGAACGCGCGTTCACCCCGGGCAGTGCCGGCGCCGTGGCCGCCTCTCAGGCCGCTGGGGCCGGGAGGATCTGGCAGCGAGGCGGCTCCATCCCTGGATTTCTGCAGCTTTTCATGTTGCTTCCTCCCCTCCCGCCCCCGTTCCAGTTTTATCAACTCCGTTGAAATCGGTCCCTGGAGGGAAACCCATCGGCGCTGCGGAGCCTTGGCAGGAGCCGAGCGGATGTGGCCGGGCCAGGCGTCCCCGCGGGCGGCGGGCAGCTGCAGGCAGCTGTGCTGGCAGGAAGCCGCGCAGACGCCCCGCGCCGGGACCTGCCCGCTCCCCACCGCGCAGGTGGGGAAACTGAGGCACGGCCCAGCCAGGTGGGGATGGGCGTGTAAAGAGGCCGGGGGCGCAGGGTCCCGCGTGGCCGCTGCTGGTGGCCACAGCGGTTAGTCACACGGCCGTGCTGCTCGCTGGGAAGCGGCTGACTCCTGGCCATTTCTAACGTATCCATGGGAATGAGGCAGCTTAGAGGGGGACCCGGTCCACCGCAGCGTTCCCCGGGCCTTGAGGATACACATTCCGAGTGGGGTATGGCCGCTCCAGCCGGGGGCTGCCGGGGCAGGGGACACATGGGGACGCTGGGGCTGCCCTCACCACCCACCCGTGTGCTCTGTCTTGCAGCGTGGCCGCCTCGCTGGAGCCTCGGCAATGAATGGGCACTCGCTGCCGGCCGGCACGCCAGCGCATCCCCGGGGCTGGCATGAGTTCTGCGAGCTGCACGCCATCAGCACCGCCAAGGAGCTGGCGCGGCACTACCTGCGCTTCGCCACCGAGCACCCGCACCATGACCTCCTGGCCGCAGAGAACTTCTCGGTGCAGTTCACCGACCTCTTCCAGCAGTACTTCTGCCACGAGGTGAAGGAGGGCATCGCCATGAACCAGCTCCGCATCCTGCCCGCCGGCCCGGCGCGGGATTACCGGGACACGCACCGGCGGCACACCGACGCTTCCCTGGGCACGGTGGCCACCAAGGCCGAGGCGGAGCCCGGCGCCCGCCCCGAGCAGCCCGTCCGAGCCCCCGAGGCTGCTCCCTCTGGGCTGCGCAAGTCCTGGAGCTCGGAGGAGCTGGCGGGGCCGGCGCGGAGGCCCTTCTCGCTCAGCCAGCTGCGCAGGAGCTGGCGCAGCCTCTTCCGCCGCCGCTCCTCGGACGCGCTGCCCGGGGACGGCGATGGGGAGGCGGCGGAGGCGGCTCTCAAGCCGGGACTGGGGAAGCGCATCCTGCCCTGGGGGCTGTCGCGGGAGCAGCCCCCCGAGGTGCGCAAGGAGGGGCTGCTCAAGTACGGGCTGCTGGACGAGAATTCCCTGGACAGCGGGACTCGCTGGCAGCGCTGCCGCCTGGTGCTGCGGCGAGCGGGGCCGCCCGACGCCGAGGAATTTGTGCTGGAGCTCTTTGACCCGCCCAAGGTAAGGACCTGCCGCCTCTTGCCTCTTCCAGCCTGTGATGCTGAGGGTCCCCGGGCTGGGGACGATGCCCGCATGCCAGAGCATCCCACAGGGAGCAGCAGGGCCACGGTGCACCCAGCACCACCAGGGTTTCTCACCACGAGGAGTCCGGATGGGTTTGCTCTGCCACTGCTCTCCCTCTGCTGCAGCCACACGAGGCTGGGCCTTGTTTGTTTAATACCTCTGAGGAGGAGACCGAACCACCCCTGCGGGGTCATGTTTGGGGAGAGAGATGCTGAGACCAAGGTGTGCTAGTTGCTGCAGTCGGTCAATGTGTCGTTGCACTTCTCCCTGCTGGGACTCCAGAACGGGGTTTTCCAGTTGGAAGCACAGTGTCTGCCTTCTGAGCTGAGGATAGAGGCTGGTGGCCTCCATCCCGCTCACCCCAGCCTCATTCCACCAAGGCGTGGGGCAACCCAGTCTGGTGAACCCCAAATTCACCCTGTGCCCTGTGCTGTGCCTTTAGCAGCCTGAGCATCTGCTCGCCTGTGCAAGCTGGGAGAGGAAAAGGGAAAATAGGAATTAGGCTCTGTGCCTTTCTCTGCTCCCAGTGGGACCCATAGTTTTACTTTTTGTAAGGAGTTTTGTGACTGGAAGTTCAGCTCTCGGCTGCTGCAGGGAGCTCCTGTGGTGCTGAGACGTGGCTGGAGTGGAGATGATTCAGGATGTGGGGGAGTGGGGAGTGATGTGGGGGAGTTGGGGTGTTTAATCTGTGAAAAGATGGTTCCTCCACATGGCAGGACTTGCACAGGCGTGATGGGACGAATTTTCTTTCTTTCTTTTTCTTTTTCTTTTTTTTTTTTTTTTTTTTGTTCTCGTTTAACTTTGATGACAAACTAGTGCTTTGGAAGGAGGAAACCTCCGGTAGAGCTGGAGCCTTGTCCCTGCCTTCAGGGCAGCAGGGTCAGGGAGCAGCTGGCTGAATTCCTGCTATTTCCGTCAAACGACTCCAATATTAAATATTTGAAAAAAGAAACAACATCAAAATTGTAACATCTGAAAGTAAAAGCTGGTTTTGCTCCGTCATGTCAAGGGTTGCAGTTGTTTGTCCCTGTGGGAGTGTGTGTCCCCATGCCGGGGCACAGGGAGGTCAGAGGCACTCTGGGGCACTTGGAGGGTGCTCCAGCAGCTGGATAGCACTGCCTTTTTCCCCTCCCTCATCCTTTTTCTCCCTTTTCCCCCTTTTTCTTTTTTTTAATCCCTTATTCTTTTTTTAATCCCTTTTACTTTTTTCTTCCCCCTTTTTTTTTCTTCCTCCTTTTTCTTTTTTCACTTCCTCTTTTCTTTTTTCAATTCCCCCCTTTTTTTTTTTTCTTACTGCCCCCACTTTTTCTCCATATCCCCCCCTTTTTTTTTTTCTTTCCTCCTTTTTTCTTTCTTTGTTTCCCTCCCCCTTGGGAAGCAAGCCCAGCACATTCTTCCTCTCCCCACATTCCCTGCCCAGCTTTGACCCAGGGGTGGGAGACACTTCAAACAAGACACTGACCAAGTTCCCCCAGTGCTCTGAGCTTTATTCCTCGCAGTCTCCATGGGATGGAGATTTCCTGGTGCTCCACATCCCCACGAGGCTGGAGACCCCAGAGCCTGGAGCAGGGGGTTTCTGAGCCAGGCCTGCGGAAGTGGGGGATGTTCCTTGCTGGATTTTGCAAGTCTCTGGATTAAATTGCTTCCTGTGCAAATATTCTCAGGGCGGCTCCTTGCTTTCCAATTCCTTGGGCCAGGGCCAGCTCCCTTCTCCTTTACAGCACAATCAATCCTGACCCTTTCCCAGTAACTGCGGTTGAATTCCGGGGGTGGTGGAAAATCCCCCACAGTGCTGGTGGCTCCCACTCCCCAAACCCAGCACGGGGCAAACCACGGAGCAGTGAGAACAGAACACTTTGTTGGGGCGTTATTTTCCTTTAAAATAACTAAATAACACTCGACAACCCCCCGGGAATGGCTGTGAGGAACCCCCTCCCCTCCATCCTCCTGCCCCAGGATGCTCCCAGGAATTTTCCACTGCCTTTTCCCCATCTCATGGGTCTGTTCCTCATTTGTGGATGCTGTTGATCACCATAGAAAATTGATGGTTTTAAATAAGCAGCTGTAAAATCTGTTCTTGGGATTTTTCAACCCCAAATGATCTCTGAACTGTGAGGTTGGTTGCCCTCAGGGTCTGCCTGGAAACACCCTTCCCCCTTCCTCCTCTTCCTTCCCCATTCCCTCTCTTCCTTCCCCCTTCCTCCCCTTCCTCCTTTCCACCCTGTAAGTAATAGGATGCAATTGAAATTTCATCTCAGCCTCAGGGCTTTGCAGAGTCGAGCCAAGCCCCCAAATATCCATCCCCTTGGAACGACCTTGGAAAAGGCAGGTGTGTGGAGAAAGGAGCATGGTCCTGCTGCTTTTTGGCAGCTTTTATCTCATTTTCCCCCTTTCTCCGGGTGCTCCAGTGGGGCCTCTGAGCTTAATCCTGTAACATGCCTGGCATCAAAGGGAGCGTGGGCTTTGAAGAGCCCTGATCCCATTTACTGCTTGGGTGCCTGTGCCGGGTGAAGGGGTCAGGGAGCTGTGCTGGAGAATGTGGCAATACCTGTGGCACTGCTTGCAGTGGGCATCCCCTGCCCCAGGGGGATGAGGATTTGGGAGAGGGAGCAGCTCCCCTTCCTATGCTCACAGCCACAGCTGGCTCGGTCCTGGCATCGCTGCCTCGAGCCCTGGAAAAATGGTGCTGCAAAGGAGGGATTTGGGGATGATGGGATCTCTCCTGGGAGAGGGTCACTGCCTGGCTGCAGGGCACAGGAGTGGGGGGCAGTCCCACCCTGGGGGCATTCCAGAGGCCAGAGTGAGGTGATGATGCTGTGTGGAAGAGGAGCTGGAATAGAGGGATATTGAGATACCTGTAGTGCTTGTATATATGGCTCTCTCTCTATATATATAAAATATATGTGGATATATATATATATATATATATATATAATATTAAAAATATATATTATATATATTATATATATGTATATGTGGCTATATTTTTATATATATACAATATTTTCAATATTTTATATATATACTATATATATATATATGTATATATATATAAATTTTCATATATATATATGTGTGTCTGTGTGTGTGTGCGTGTGCCACAGGAGAACCTGCTTAAGGTCCTGGAGTTGCACCCATGTGGAATCTCTGATGTCTGCTATGAGGCCCATGCTCACCAGTCCTCCCTGATTTCCTTGGAGGCATAAATCTCCTCTCCCACACCATTTAACCCCACACAACCTTTAGGACTGGGTGCCTCCGAGGTCTCTCTCCACCTTCATAAATTTCAACCAAAGCTGGCAAACCCAGGTTTGTCAGCTTTGGGGCCGCCCCGTTCCTCAGCTGAGCCCCAGCCCCAAGTACCTCTTCTATGGCCAAATCCCAAACTCCACGAGAGCCGTGACTCGCAGCGGAAACGTCCCGAGCCGTTTCTGTTGACCAGATGTTTTTACAGGAAGGGGAAGGGAAATGGGATTTGCATTTGTGCTGCTTTCTTTATAGCATTTTAATGAAATCCAGTGTGTCCCACAAATTGATGGCATGCCGGGACTGGCCTGGAGACTCCTTCCGGAGAAAGCCCTTGGAGCCTCTGCCCCAGCTCAAACATCTTTGCTGAAGCCACAGGAGGAGCAGTATTTTTATCTCTGCTCAGTGTGAGGCTGCTTTGACTTCCTTTTTTTCTTTTTTTTTTCTCTTTTTTTTTCTCTTTTTTCTTTTTTTTGTTTTTTTTTTCTTTCTCCTTTTTTTACACCTTTCACCTGAATCTGGTTTCTGAGAACTGCCACCTCCTGAGCCAGCAGGTTCCTGTCCCCGATTTTTGGTGCTGGGGGCTGTGAGTGGCAGCTGGTCAGGCATGGCATGGGGCACATCCCATGTGTTTTGGTGCCCATTCCCTATCCCTGCTCCTCCTGGAGCTGCTCAAAGGTGGCCTGAGTGACTCAGCCAAGGAAGGGCAGTGGTGGAAGGGGAGTTTTCCTCCCTGGAACACCTTGAGAAGAGTTTTCCCAGTGATGGGAAGCACCTCAGTGTCCCATCATCCCATCTCTGGTCCAGGAAAGGGCAGGTTTGTGTCAATCTGGATCCCCAGGGACCACATCCCTCTCCTGGCATCCTTTTCCTGGCATTCCTGAGGACTTCATCTCTCTCTCGGTATCCCTTTCCTGGCCTCTCCAGGGGCTGCATCCCATTACTGGCATTCTTCTCCTGGCATTCCCAGGGACTGCATCCCTCTCTTGGCATCTCCAGGGGCTGCATCCTGTCCTGATGCAGCTGGAGATGTCCCTGCTCACTGCAGGGGGTTGGATTCGTTGACTTTTCAAGATCCTTTCCAACCCAAACTATTCTGTTCTTCTATGATCCCTCTCCAAACATCCTGCTCCCAGCATCCCTCTCCTGGCATTCCCAGGGACTGCATCCCTTTTTTGGCATTTCCAGGGGCTGCATCCTGACCTGGTTGGTGTCCCTGCTTATTGCAGAGGGGTTGGACTGGGTGGCCTTTGAAGGTCCCTTCCAACCCCTATTATTCCGTGATCCTGTGATCCTGCTCCCGGCATCCTCAAGGATCCCATCCCTCTCCTGGCAACCCCAAAGACCACACAGCCAAGAGCTGGGAAAACTCCTGTGATGACCCTGGAGGGCTTTGAGTGTCCTTCAAATCCCTTGGGAGAGGCAAAACCTCCCCTGAAAGCGCCCGGAGCTGCCGGGCAGCCTCTCCCCGGGGCAGGGCGGGCGCATCCCTCGCTGCGCTCTCTGTTCTTCGAAGGCACCGGGGCTGGGCGGCCTCAGGGCTTTGTGAGATTTTGGTGGTGACTTTTGCTCTCTTCCCCCTCCCCCCAGCTCTGTTTTTGGGTGTCGAGGGGGGTGGGAGGGAGGGTGAGGAGACAAAGGTTATTTGTCATTTATTAACCACAACTTTTTCCATCCTTGGTCATGCACGGAAAAAACACTTTTAGCAGCGTAACCACAGCCCCGGCGTTAATTGCTGAAGAGCAGAGTTTCTTATTTTGGAAACTGTTGCTGCCATGGGGCTTGCCAGGGTCTGGGTGTGAGGGGAAGGGTGCAGCATGGACCCCAATATCTGCTTCATTGAGCTCTGGGGTTTTGGGCTCGGAAGGATTTCGTCCTTTTGACCCCATCCTTTAAAATCTGCCCTTCCTGGGGCTGTTTTCCTACTGCTGTGCCCACCCTGCTTATCAGAGTGTCACTCACGGGGATGCTGCAGAGCTGCTCGGGGTGGAGAGCACCACGTGCCAGCTGAGAAGTGGGCAAAAAATGGAGATATTGGGCAAACCACAGGAAAAAGGACTGGGAAAGCACTCAGGGAATGCATTGCTCGAGAAGAGCTGTGGGTGCTGCTGGGTGCTGGGACCCACAGCTGATGTGAAATGCCTTGTGGGGTTTTTTTCGGTGGTTGTCTCTCTTTTTTTCCCCCTTTTTCTTCTTCTTCTTCTTTTTTTTTTTCCCCTCTCTCTCTTTTCACGGCCCAGGATGTGGTTGTTTCGAGGCTGAGAGCTGCTTCTTTCAAAGGTAAATATTTATGAGAGCCTGCGCAGGCAGCACAGGGTCTGGAAGGATTCAAGGATTCATCCCAGCCCTGGTGGGGGCTCAGCTGGGGTGGACCCTGCTCCTTCCCACCAGGCGGGTCCCATCTCCACTGTCTGTGATGGGCACTGTGATGTTCAGTGTCGTTTTGGGATTGTGTTAAAAACGAGCATTTTGGGCAAACTCACTTCCTCCAGCCCCGGGCAAGAGGCAGGAATGAAAATACCCATCCAGTGGGGTTGAATGCTCCCATGTGGGCTTTTGAACCTTTTCCATCATCCTGGGTGATGCAAAACCTTGGCAAAATCCCAGGACACCCCAGGGCTTGTGGGGAGCCTGCAGAGTCTGTGCTGGACCCCCTCATTCCTGTGGGGCTGAGGTTTGGGGTGACTCAGTCCTGGCTGCAGCAGCTCCCACTTGCACGCAGACACCTTGTTTACTTTCCATGCTCGTTATTTATTCCAGGAAATTATTAAAGCAGCCCACGCTGGAACCGAATCTGGCATAAAATAAATTAAAAAAAAAAAAGAAAATCAAGGGTCTGGCGAAAGCTGGCTGCTTACAGATCTTGTTTATAGCCCCCATCACCCTCAGCCCTGCTGTGAGCTGCTGGGCTCACTGGTTTTTGGGGGGGGTTTGCATGGTTTTTGGGGTTTTGCATGGTTTTTGGGGGCGTTGCAGGGTTTTGGGGGGTTTTGCAGGGTTTTGAGGGGCGTTGCAGGGTTTTGGGATTTTGCAAGGTTTTGGGGGCGTTGTAGGGTGTTTGGGGTTTTGCAGGGTTGTGGGGGGCATTGCAGGGTGTTTAGGGTTTTGGGGGGCACTGCAGGGTGTTTGGGGTTTTGCAGGGTTTTGGGGGGCGTTGCAGGGTGTTTGGGGTTTTGCAGAGATTCGGGGAGTTTGGGAACGTTGGCTCATTGGTGCAGAGCAGGGAGGATGATCAACGAACAGAGGAGCCACCAGCTCCAGGGATGGGTGGGGATTCCTGGACCCCCCCAAATCCCACCCCGCAGCCTCACCCCGCGGTTCTCGATGAATTCAGGAGGAAATGGGGGCTCGGGGGGCGGTGGGCTCGGGGCTGTGTTTTCTCCCGTGGCCGTTCGCCGGCGCTCGCAGCCGCCGCAGCGGGAACAGAGCGATCTTTGTGCGCGGCCTCCCCCGAGCCAGCGCTTCAGGCCGGCACAACGGGGCCTCTTGTCACCGCTGGGCACGGTCCCCTCGGGGACAGCTCTGTCCCTTACCACGGCCCGCGGGATGCTCGGAGACACGGCGTCCTGGAAACTCCTTTGTGTGGCGGGTGGAGGATGCTGGCGGGGATTTGGGGCGGGCAGAGAGGGGTTTTTTGGGAGGTGGTGAGGGGGGTGGGGGATGTTGAGCTCGCACAGCAGCGGGAATCACCTCCCGGGTTCCTGTTTGACAGTCGGGGAACCTCCAGGCTCCGGTTCCCCAAACCCAGAGCAGAGCCCAGGATGGTGCTTGCTGCTGTCAGGAGGTCTTCAGTTGAGCAGTCTGCAGCTGCAGAGAGGCAGGAAGGTTTTGGGAATGTGTCACCCTGGGACCAGGGGGAGCTGAGCTGAGCTAGGGGTCCCTGCAGCAGGCACAGAATGGCCAAATCAGTGGGATCCCAGTCCCTGTCCCAAAAACCAGCATTGGCAGGGGCTGTCCAGGGTGGACCTCTCCCCTCAGGATGAGCTGTGATGGAAACACCTGAGGAAGAGCACTGGGATTAACTGTGCTGTCAGCTCCCCTGGAGCACTGGGATTAGCTGCTGGAGAGAGGGATTAGTCAGCTGCAGACCCCTGAGGATGAACACCAGCATTAGCCATGGTGCAGATCCCTGAGGATGAATAACTGGAGTGGTTGTGGTGCAGATCCCTGAGGATGAACACCAGGATTAGCCCCGCTGCAAACCCTGAGGACACATTTTGGGATTATCTATGGTGTAGAAGTCCTCGAGGATGAGCGTTGGGTTTAACAATGGTGAAACTCCCGAGGGAAGCCACCTGTGGGATTTCCTGCCAGACAAAATCCCCGAGGATGAGGGCTGGGATTACCCTTGGTGCAAACTCCTGAGGATGATGGCTGCTCCAGCAGACACTTTGCACTCTCCAGCAGGACCCTTGGAGCCCATGCTGTCTCTCCCTGCCCTGCCCTGGCACCAGGGGATGTTCCCCATCCAGTTCACCCAGCATTCCCTGGAAAAGAGCTGTGTGTATCCACACTCCTGGAAAACTTCACAGCTTCCCCCAGGGCTGCAGGCACGGGATCTGGCTTTGTGTCCATCCAGCACAGCCAGGCCAAGCCAGGCCTGGCACTGCAGCTTGGCTGAGGTTTGTCCCTTGCGTAAGGGCCACAGTGATTTACAAGAAGTGACAAATCTCGCCCGTATCCGTTGGGGACCTTGCACAAGGGCTCAGGCACTTCCCCACCTCCCGTGGGTGACTCAGAGTGGAAGCGAGAGCCGGCGTGGGGAAACCCCCGGAGTGTGGAGGGGCCGGGGGCAGCTCCTGGTGCTCTCGAAGGATTTGCTCCGCATGAACTTGGCCTGGTGGCCCAGCCACTGCCATCACCACCGTGCCACTGCCATCGTCACTGTGACAATGCCATCACCACCGTGCCACTGCCATCGTCACTGTGACAATGCCATCACCACCGTGCCACTGCCGTCATCACTGTGCCACCATCATCATCGTGCCAGTGTTATCATCACTCTGCCACTGCCACTGTCACCATGACATTGCTGTCATTGCCATGCCACTGCTGTTGTCATCGCTGTGCTACCTCTGCCAGACCACCACCTTCATCCTCACCAAGCCACCGCCCTCGTCACCATGCCGCCACTGTCATCATCACGCCACTGCCATTGTTGCTGTGCCACCTCTGCCATTTTTGGAGAGCTGCCTTCCCCCTCACCTGAGTGGAAAAAGCTCCCCCAGCTCCCTCAGTGTCCCCTGAGCACCCAGACAGGACGTGCTCCTTGTGGCAGCAGCTCAGGGCTTCGTGGGGAGAGCGTTCCTGGCGCAGGTGGGCGAGCTGGGACGAGCTTTGCTGTGAAAAATGCCATCAATCCCAAACATCCTCGTTGGAGACTCAGTGGGGTGAATCTCCATGTGGAAGCTGCTGCTGGGGTTGGGGCTAAGCTGGAGCAACACCTGTAGCTTCCTAAACATTCCACCCCATCCTGAGCATCCTGAGCATGCGGAGCCAGGCAGCAGCGGGCGTTACCCATCCCTGCAGTGCTGCTGGGGCACCTCTTGCCGAGAAGGAGCCCGTGGGTGAACCCTTGGTGTGTTGAGTGTGCACTTTTGCTTACTGAGAACTCCCTTTCCCGGTACCGGCCGCATCGAGCAGGGCATCTTGCGGTCAGGTGCGGCGCCCCGGCAGCGGGGGCACCGTGCCTGCGGTAGGCACTTCTCCGAAGCCAGCCTGGTTTTTCGGGCACCGTATCTCTGTGCTGCATCATTTCCTTCTCCCTTCACGCTCCAGCTGCGCTCTCCACGCCGAGAGACACGGGGGGCTTCGCCGAACTCCCTTTTCCTGGAATTTCCCCGTTTCCAGAGAAGCCGACCCCAGCGCTGCGGTTGGGGTGGTGATAAAACCCAGCTCAGGGTCATGCTGGACGTCACAACACCTCGTGTGGGAAAGGGGCCAGGATGAGAGATCCTTTCACATTCTCCACACGGGACTTTGCACGGGGCACGGTCAGGTTCCAAAGGTGGCAGAAAAATCAAATTCCTTCGGGATAAAGCCCCGGCGCCAGCGCGGCGCCTCACGGCAGCCCAGTGACAGTGATTGCAGCACAGCACAGCTGCAATCACTGTCACCAGCGGGCCCGGGGCTGCCGGAGCCACCGCGGTGTCACCAGCCCTGTGCATGACGCCGTACGCGAGCGACTTCTAAGAACTTTCTTCTCGGTGCAGCTCGGAGCTGATAAGGGCTGATCCCTCTCGCGCTGCGTTTCCGGCCCCAGAGAACAGCGAGTGCTCGGCCGAGAGAGGGAGGGAGGGAGAGAGAGGGGGGATGGAAAAAAAATAAAGAAAGCACAGCTAAAGATGGTGTGGTTGGGTGACCGAGGAAGTGTCCGGTGGGGACATTCTGAGTGTCATA
Source organism: Motacilla alba alba (assembly GCF_015832195.1). Classification (NCBI taxonomy): domain Eukaryota; kingdom Metazoa; phylum Chordata; class Aves; order Passeriformes; family Motacillidae; genus Motacilla; species Motacilla alba. The sequence continues at coordinate 10,412,819 of NC_052030.1, read as the reverse complement.
CAGGTGGCTGGGGACGTGGTGGGGTGGGTTTGCTGTGAGTATCACAAGCTCGGAGCAGAATTTGGCCGGTTTGCTTGGCGATTGGTGTTGCGGGGTGAAGTGCCCCAGCCCAGGGTGTAGGGACGCTGTCGCCTGTGTAGGGACAGTGTGAGTGAAGAGGGACACTGGGACCCGCATCCCGTGGGATGATGAAGCCACTGTGTGAATCACAGCCAGCCAAAATGTTGTGGTGCAGCAAGCCTGGCATGGGGTGGCACTGCCTGGGCTTTGCCAGGATGCGCAGGGTGGCTGTGGCTGTGGGGCTGAGCACGGAGCCTTGGCTCCATCATCCAGCACCACTGGGTGATTTTTTGCCCAATTTAGTGATTTTTTTTTTTCCCAGTTCAGGGAATTTTTGCCCCCCGGCACCCCAGATCCTGTGCCACGTGCCGCAGCCTCCTGAGGAACCGAAAGCTGCCGCAGGGATATTTTAGCCTTTGTGGAAGTGTTTGCTCAGCATTTTGTCACGTGCCTGTGTCAGTGCCAAACCCGCCAGGGAGCTCTTGGCAGGCCACTGACCCTCGCAGCCACGAGCAGGATGTTCCCTGCCTGCACCCCAATTTCCCCATCGGTGCCACATCCCTGGAACGTGCTGCCAGGCTGGGAACCCCCTTCTCCCTCCTCTCCCCTACCCTTCCCTCCACTGCAGGGTCCTTGGGACCCCTGAGATGGGTCTGGCTGTCACTCAGCCCCCCTGGGGTGCCCCAGCAGTGACTGGGCAGTGTCGTGGGGGGTATTTCTTTGCCACAATGGGGTATTTCCTCACCACACAGGGTATTTCCTTGCTGGTGGGGTATTTCCCTGCAAAGCCGGGTATTTCCTTGCTGGCTGCTGTGCCTCGGGTGGCTCCTGGACCTGGGTAGAGCAGTGTGGTGCGGGGCAGTGTTTTGGAGTGTGGGGCAGTGTTTTGGGGTGTGGGGGAGTCGGGGCTCAGCTCAGGCTCTGTGTTGCCCCTCACAGGGCTCCAAGCCCAAGCTGCTCGTCGCCTGCTCCGCTGTGCAGGAGGTGCGGAGGTGCACACGCCTCGAGATGCCCGATAACCTCCACACCTTCGTGCTCAAGGTAGGACCTGCTCAAAGGGTCTGCAGCCACCCCCGAGGCCTTTCCCACCCTCTGGGGCACATGTGGCTCCCAAAAGCTCCTAAGCCAAATTTCAGTTCCTCTTCCCATCCGGGAAGGGGATGCACATGGGGATGTGGAGTGCAGGGTGGGGGATGCGCTGTTCCTGCTGGGGTCCCGAGTGTGGGTGGGTGGGGGATGCACATCTTTCTCTCTCTCTGAAGACCTCATGTCCCTCTCTGATGTCCCCCAGGTCACCAGTGCCACCGACATCCTGTTTGAGGCAGGGGATGAGCAGCAGCTCAGCTGCTGGACGGCCGAGATCCGGGAGTGTGTGCGCAGGGGGTAAGCGCCGCTGGATGTCCCTGAGCCCGGGGGTGGGGACAGTGGCTCTGTGTCCCCACTGCCAGCACTCAGCCTGGCTTCTCCTGTACCCAGCAGGTCTGACACGGGTGACTCTGAAGTCCTGACGTGCCGACACCCCGACCCTACAGCCGGCAGCCCCGCTACCAGCACCGACCCCGTCAGCCAAGGTGAGCTGGGGACACCCAGGGGACCCTGGGGACAGAGTATCCCTCACCGGGGGGGGGGGGGGGTCACCACATCCTGCCATGGATGGGCTGATTGGCCTTCCCCAAACGGCATGAGGGGGATACAGAGAGGGGAGGGGACGGGGGTGACGGGCAGGGGTCCCATTTCCCGGGGACACTCATCCCTGTGCCTGGCAGGGGCGACTCCGGGGGGCCCGGGGGAGGCGGCGGGGCCGAAGATGGAGCAGTTCCTCTCCTCCTGCCCCTGGTTCCACGGGCCCATCTCCCGCGTGAAGGCGGCTCAGCTGGTGCAGCTGGGGGGGCTGGAGGGCCACGGCGTGTTCCTGGTGCGGCAGAGCGAGACGCGCCGCGGCGAGTACGTGCTCACCTTCAACTTCCAGGGCAGAGCCAAGGTACGGGCGGGACAGGGCTGGGATGGGGAGGGGAATCTCACAGGGGCAGCCCCTGCTGCAGGACAGCCCCTGTCCCACCGCATCCCACCCCAGGGTGAGGCTCTCCTGCTCTCTGCCCCGATGCTTGCAGTGGGCCGGTGCCCTTCTGCCGGGGGGCACAATCCCCAGGGAGCCACAGGCTGGGGATGCAGCACATGGTGCTAAAGCCATCAGTGTCTGTTGTTATGATATTTTTATGAAAATCCTTTGCAAGGATTTCCTTTTCTTGAGAAGCTGAGGAGCTTCAAGAAAGAAATGTAAACAATAACTATTTGCTGTTGTGGAATGCAACAGGTGCTTCTTTGATTGGTCTATCTTAAGTATTTTTACTTAATAACCAATCAAAGATGCAGCTGAGTTAAGATTTTTTTGGTCAATTACGAGTTTTTGTTATTAATTTTTTTTAATTTTTGTTTTGATTTTTGATGAATTTTTAAGTATAGTTTTAATATAGTATTTTTAATACTATATATATTATAATATAATAAATCAACTTTTTGAAACATAGAATCAAAATTCTCGTCTTGGAATTCCTGCAAATCCAACATTTAGTGACCCCGAGCGAGCGAAAATCCCACAAGCGTCCCCCATCCCAAACGTCCCCACCGTGTCCTCCAGGAGGGAATGGAGGGAGGGTGACAGGTCCCTGCTCCTCTCCACAGCACCTGCGGCTGGCGCTGACGGAGCGGGGCCAGTGCCGGGTCCAGCACCTCCGCTTCTCCTCCATCGTGGAGATGCTGCACCACTTCCACCGCTACCCCATCCCGCTGGAGTGCGGCACCGCCTGCGACGTGCGCCTCTCCAGCTACGTCGTCGTCCTGCCCCAGGCACAAGGTGTGCGGGAAGGGAAGGGGGATGCTCCTGTGGGACACAAAGGGTGCAGGAAGGGGGATGCTCCTGTGGGACTCAAGGTGTGCGGGAAGGGGGATGTTCCCGTGGGACTCAAGGTGTGCAGGAAGGGGGATGTTCCTGTGGGACATAAAGGGTGCAGGAAAGGAAGGGGGATGTTCCCGTGGGACACAAAGGGTGCAGGAAAGGAAGGGGGATGCTCCTGTGGGACTCAAGGTGTGCAGGAAGGGAAGGGGGATGTTCCCATCGGACACAAAGGGTGCAGGAAGGGAGATGTTCCCGTGGAACTCAAGGTGTGCAGGAAGAGAAGGGGGATGTTCCCGTGGGACTCAAAGGGTGCAGGAAAGGAAGGGGGATGTTGGGACACAAGGTGTGCAGGAAGGGGGATGTTCCCGTGGGACACAAAGTGAGCAGGAAGGGAAGGGGGATGTTCCCGTGGGACACAAGGTGTGCAGGAAGGGAGATGTTCCTGTGGGACACAAAGGGTGCAGGAAGGGAAGGGGGATGTTCCCATGGGACTCAAGGTGTGCAGGAAGGGGGATGCTCCTGTGGGACTCAAGGTGTGCAGGAAGGGAAGGGGGATGTTCCCATCGGACACAAAGGGTGCAGGAAGGGAGATGTTCCCGTGGGACACAAGGTGTGCAGGAAGAGAAGGGGGATGTTCCCGTGGAACTCAAGGTGTGCAGGAAGAGAAGGGGGATGTTCCCGTGGGACACAAAGGGTGCAGGAAGGGAAGGGGGATGTTGGGACACAAGGTGTGCAGGAAGGGAAGGGGGATGTTGGGACACAAGGTGTGCAGGAAGGGAAGGGGGATGTTGGGACACAAGGTGTGCAGGAAGGGGGATGTTCCTGTGGGACACAAAGTGTGCTGGAAGGGGGATGTTCCCGTGGGAAACAAGGTGTGCAGGAAGGGAAGGGGGATGTTGGGACACAAGGTGTGCAGGAAGGGGGATGTTCCCCTGGGATGCTGGGATGGAGGGTGCCCGGGCTGGGTGTGGGTGCCCCAGGGCTGGCCAGAGCTGGGCCCTTTGGCTGCTCCTGGAGTGGGGAAGCGGAAGCCTCGGGGCAGTGGCACAAAAGGTGACTCCCAAGCTCCCAAGTTCCCCTTTTGAGAAAGGAGAAGCTGCTCCCAGCCACCGGCTGCGGGGGGGTCATGGGATGCACCCCGCACCCCCAGCGAGGGGGCGACAGGAGCATCTCCCTGACCGGCATCTCCTCTCCCTCTGCCCGCAGCTCCCGGCTCCAGCACCACGGTCCCCCTCCCTCTGCCCTTTCCAGGCTGGAGCCCCGAGTTCAGCCTCGTCCCCCCCAGCTCCTCCTGCCCTCACGGCCCCGACGAGCCCCCCGGGGGTCCTCCAGCGGAGCAGATCTTCCACCTGGTGCCACCACCGGCCGAGCTGGCGCAGAGCCTGCGCTCGGCCAGGGCCGCCACGGCCAGCGCGCCCCGGCCCCGCGACTCGGACTATGAGGTGGAGGCACCGGGCCGGGGCCACGTCCGTGCCATCGACAACCAGTACACGCCACTGTGACCAGCACGGCGCCGGCACTGGGATGCACTTTCGGGTGGAGAAATCCTGGAGACCTTCTGGGGGATCCATCGAGAGAAAGAATGTACCTGTTTCTTCCTTCTGGTTAGGGATTATTATTGTATTTTTGCAAGGAAGGGGGTAATTTTTCACTCCTGTACGGGTGTGCTCCCTCTCGTTGGCCTGTTAAAGGGCCTCTTATTGTTGTTTTTGTTGTTCTTATCGAAGCTTTCTCGTTACTGTTTACACAATGCCGCTCGTGCCTGCGCCGGGCCCGGTGTCCTGCCTGTCCCTGACGCGACAGCACCCAGCCAAGGAACCAGGGGCTTGTGTTACACCCTCGGAATTGGAGGAAGTTTAAAAAAAAAAACAACAGGGTAACAAGAAAAGAATGATTATAAATTCATTGCCAAGTTGCTGCTCCAGGCCTCATCCTCCTGCCCCGGCTGCTGAACCCACCAGCAAAGCCCAACCTGAGCTGAGCTCCCACAAAGTGGGGTGAGCAGGGTTTGGGCTTTTTTTTGTAGCTAAGGCAAAAACTGGCTTTTTCTTGCTTTTCCTTTTTAACCCAGCACAGCCGTGGTCACTCCCTGTGCCAGGCAGAGGGATCCTCATCCTGCTCTCTTCAGATTGAGACTGAACACTAATTGCTCCATCCTTAGCCATGGCACCAGCTGAGAACTAACACAGAGACTGACACAAACCTCTCCTGCTGGTGAGGGAGGGGTTTATCCCGTTGGATCCTGGTGATGGATGCGTTCTATCCCGGCCATGGAGGCTTTTTATCCCTGTGGTGAATGGGTTTTTATCCTGGTGATGGAGGTGTTTTGTCCTGGTGATGGAACAGCTTTATCCCAGTGATTTTAGGCACAAATCTAAAGTCAGTTTTCCCCTTAAAGAACCCCCCTACTCTCGCTTGCCTTTTCCCCCCAAAAACACCCTGTCACCAGGAGCTTGGTGGCATTTAAAGCTCCACAACGGCCTCTTGCAGGCAATGGGGGTCCCTGGGGACCAAATTCGGGGTCCAAATCCCTGGGTCTCAGGGATCTGGATTCTCAGGGATTCGGGGTCCAAATCCCTGGGTCTCAGCATCCCCTGGTCCCCAACTGTCCCCAAACTCTGCTGCTGTTCCTGAGCCCCCGGGGCTGCTTCACCTGCCTGGGGCAGCCGTGAGAGAGGAAGCACTTCTGAGAAGCTGCCTTTATTTTAGGAAAGAGGAAGGGCTGGAGCCGTTGCGCCACACAGGAGGGGATGTTCTCAGTATTCAACTTCCAGATTTCCCAGCACAGCCTTCCCTGGGATTTCGGATGCAAAACTTGCCTTGAGATTGCCTTACAGAAAGCTTTTTTTTATTTCTATTTTCCTTGAAATTGCAATACAGGTGGGAGCCCTCAGGAGCATTAACATTTAGCAATTCATTCGAAGACCAGCAAACACAAAGCCTCGTTGGGCTGAGTTAGGGAGTTTGACAAAAACCCAGCCTCTAGGACAGGCTCTGCAGGTTCTGGGTGAGCCCAAAGTCCGAGGAGAAAAGGTCAGGAGCTGAAGGGCTGGGCCAAAATATCTGGGGCCAAACAGCCCAGGAAGCAGCCACGAGAGCAAGTCTGGGTTTATAAATCAAAATATGAGGCTGGGACAAACGGGAACCATCAAGTGGAGAAACCATTTATCTTTCCCTTTTGTGCCTCCCCATTGCTTGCGCTTGCTCTCTCCTGGGCTTTGTGCATTTAGAGCAGGCAAAGGCTTTTTTTTCCCGCTGCTTTCTCTACACTCGTGCCTGAAACTGAAGCATTAAGAGCAAATTGCATTGGTCCTGCAGCACTGCCAGCCCCGGAGAGGCTGATGGAGGAACAAAGGCAGCCCTGTCCTCGCTGGGCTCCTCAGCTGTATCCGCATCCCATTCTCCTCCCTGGAGCAGCACAAAGGCTGCAGCCAGAGGCAGGAGCACATCCCCAGGGCTGGCTTGTGCCAGGCAAGGCAGCTCCCTCCGAGGCTCATAAATAACTCCCCGTGCTCTTGCATTTATAGGGATGGGGAAGGGAAGGGGGGACAGCACAGCACAAGTTGTCGTTTCCTTTCCTCGCTTGCTGCCTGCTTCCCAAAGCCTTGGAGGACACAGGGATGTGCTACATCTTTCTGGGATTGCTGGTTTTATTCCCACTGAGCTCCAGGGAGCTGTGTTCAAAGGGGTTTTCCCCCGAAAGGCGAGGTGGAATCACCCGAGTCTCCCGACATCTGCAAAGAAAGGATGGGCTGGGAAAAGGCAGTGCTATTCACATCCCCTGCCAGATGAAGCCAGAGAAATCCTTGCCAGAGAAATCAGATGCTGCTGGGGTGGGTTGTTTTGGCACGCCGGGACTTTATTGTTCCAGTGCCAGAACTGCAACATGCGTGTGCATGTGGTATTTTTAACCTGCAGTTTAATTACAAGGGGGTTCTCCGCAGTTTAAATGGAAATTGCTGGGCTTGATTAGTAAAATACACGCTGGCTTCATTATCTCCCTGTCAGCCACTTCCCCCATGCAAACAAACTCCAGTGGGGGAGAACTCCTGTCCTCCCTACCAGTGAGCAGTGGGGGAGTCCCTCTGATTATTTAAGAGCTGATTCCATCCCCAGACTCACCCACAGGCAGCTGAGGACTGCCCAGCCCTGCCAGCTCCACCAGCTCCTCATTTCTGATCCACTGCAGCACGACCTGAGGGGATTTTTGGGCTGTTTCCCAAGCTCCCAGGGGGAGCTGAGTTTGAAATCCCTTTTCTCCTAGAAAACATCTGGCTTGTGAGACAGGTCAGAGCTCGACTCTGCTCCTGCCAGCGCGCTACTCCAGCCCTAAGGTGCTCACTCCTCTGCATTGTAGCAGGGAGCAAAGAGCATTGAGCCATTCCCCCCTATGGAATAGAAGCATTTTGCAGGATTTTTACATTCTTGTGACTTGAGAGAAGAGCCCAGGGCTGGGCAGGTTTGGTTCCCCAGCCCCTGTGGGCTTTTACTGGCATTTGAGGGAATTTTGGCAGGAAGGGGAGCCAAGGGCAGGTGGCCCCTGGTCAGGTGCAGGCACCAGTTAGTGCCTTGGCCCTGGAGATGGGCACATGGATCACGAGTTTGGATCCCACCTAAGGAAGCCAGGAGCCACAGGAGCAGCTCTTGGAGCTGATTATTCACTCTGATTTTTAAATGGCTCTGCCCAGTGGCCTTCCCCTTGAGAGGCTGGGGGTGGGCAGCTCCATTTCATCCACCTGCACAGGAGTTTATAGCAATAAAGACAAAAACCAGGCAGTGCCTTTGCTCTGGGACAGCAGGGACTTGGTTTAGGGCACAATCCAAGACTTGTGTCCAGCCAGAATCCCTTCCCCTCCTCTTCCTCTTGCTGTTTGCTGACAGCCACTCCTGCTTGGTGGCCTTCGTGTCCCCAAGGGTATCAGGTTTTGAAGGAGCTCCTGACATGAAGCATCAGTGGATGTCTCCCTCCCTCCCTCCCTCCCAGATCCCAGCCCAGCAGGTACCGAACACTGACACCACCATCCCTCACCCATCCCTTTGGACTGAAGCTATTTTGGGGTGAAACTTCTAGGAAAAGATCCAGGGAGAAGCCAAAGCTTCTCACTCCTCATCTGGACCACCAAACCCTGGTGTCATCCAGCATTCCCAACTTTCAGCTTTGATCCAAACAGCCCCAACGTTCCCCAGCAGCTCCCAGAGGCAGGGAGGTGACTCTATTCCCTAACTCAGCCTTCAGCAGGACGATTAAAGCCAACAATTTTGTTGGGAGTGTATTAATTTGAAAGTTCTACTTTTCACCTGCACAGAAAAGTTCTTCTTGTATAGTAATTTTTTTCTATATATTGTTTCTGTATGTACTGTACAAGTAACTTATTCTTGAATAATGCGATTTTACCATAATATTAAAAAAAAAAAAATCTGCTCTTAATAAACTGTTTTTAGAATTTGTTTCTCTCGTGTAGTCTTCAGTCTGATTCTCTCCAGGTGCCTGGACATTATTTTAGTGGATACTGAGGCAGGAATGCTCCCCTGGAGATGAAAATCCTCTGGTTTGTCCCCACGGGACAATGCCTGCACCACACGGGACAGTCAGGACACGGCACTTGAAACAGGGATAACTTTGTCTCCCCATTTTTTTAAGGCATTTTGCCTGGAATTCTTACCTTTCCTTTCCTTCTCCAGCAGCACCACTGACTTTTATACTTCCATCACCTCAAAGGCCCATCCGGGACCTTTCCCGACCCCGTCCGGAGCAGCTCGAGGCTGAGGGATCAGGAACACAAAACCACCCGGACACAAAACCTCGTTAGAAAAGTGGGATTCCCAAACCCTTCCCTTATTCCTGCAATGCCCCTGCAGCAGCAGCACACAGCAGACTCAGGCAAACCCTGGCTCCAGCTGGGATTGGAACTGGAGCAGCCGCTACGGGAAGAGACCCAAAAATCACCACACAAACACCGAGGAGGGTCAGTTTTTAAAACTTTTTTTATTTTTTAATTTTTTTTTTAAGTTTTTATTTTATATTATCTACAAAGTAAAAGTTTTCTTAACTTAAAAGTTACATCACTGTCTCACGATAGTGATTATCTCATCAAACGTGATTTATAAATAATAACTCATCCGTTTGACGATTAGAATTTTTTTTTTTTTTTACTGAACCTGTTTCAAGTTTAGTTAGAAGTAAAAGGGATCTCCAAGTCTTGATTTTTAGTGATAATAGCAGCAAGAATCACTCTTGTTACTTCTTTTGCTAGCTGACGAGTTCATAACTTTGAAGGGTCATTAAAAAATAAATAACTTCCAGTTTTCAGCAAGCAGAGTTGGGGCACTTGCAGGACTCAGATACAGTGCATGGAATTATGGAATAGCCCACAAGTTCCTAAATGCCTCTACTCAGTCCGAATCTCTCCCACTGCAAGATGAACTGTTAGCATTCCTAGTGGATGTTACAAGAAATCAAAAATTTTTTTTTTTTTAAACAAAATAAAATGAAATTCTAGTTTTCTGTGCTTCCAGTTGGCAGAAGCAGTAGAAGGAGGGTATTTGGCCTACAAAAGGTATCCAGCCTTTCAGTTATTCCAGATGAGCCTTACAACTGCTGTTGGTGGTGGGCTTGTACTGTAAAAAAAAAGTTCAAATGTAAATAATAAATTGGCAAGCCACACAACAGTTTTGCTAGTAAAGTGGTCACAGGACAACTACTGAGCTCAACTTTCTTTTATTTTTATTTTTTTCTCTTTTTCTTTTATTTTTTTAGAGAACAAAACAAAACCCTGCACATCAAGATGTCCTTGGGATGTCTTTTTTTTTTTTTTTTGCTTTTTCCCTACCTAAGCCCTCAGAAAGCAGCTTTGTTCTGCTCACACATTCCCCAAGAAACATCAGGTAAAACTCAATCACTACAGAAGTTCAGAGGCTGTTTGAACTTGAATAATCAAAGAAACCTAAATAAGGTTAAATTTAAAGCGGAAAGAAGTCACACAACTCCTACTTTTCCCCCAAAGCAAAGCTGCAGAATGTTACTCTGAATTAAAAGTTTAGATTTCAGTTGTCACTTTACTTTAACAGCAGCCTAGCAGCCCTACCCCCACACAACATTTCACTGCTGTCCTCGAGATTTAACCAAACCTCTGATCATTATAAACTACACACAGTCCATCCCCCACGGCAAATCCACGGAAAACTCAGTCCCACAGTGCCAGTGCCTCACACTTCTCCTCTTCCCTGCTCCAGCTAGAGAAAAATCAAGAATATTCCCTGCATTAGGTACATCTCAGCTAAACCTACGCCCCTCCAGGCTGCCAAAGCACAGCTGTGAGATACAAGGACATCGTGAGGTCGGTTGGTTTTCTTTGTCACTTTTTTTTTTTTTCATTGTTTTTCCCCAAAGCTCTGGTTTTTCCCAGTCCTCTCTCCTCGACCTGGCTCAGTTAGGGTGCAGGTCTCCCAGGCACACACTCCTCACCTGAAGGGTGGGTCATATAGGGGAAATGTGTTGTTGTCGAGACTGGAATGGGCTGTAGTGCACTTTGAGCGAGGGCGGCTTGGGGACCACCGGGAGGCTGTGTCGTCATTAGCATCATTGGAGCATGGGCAGTTGGGTGAGAAGGAACCATTCCTGACTGTACATGAGCCTGAAACAAAGAGCTCTTTAGTATCATGGTCACAAGGAGGCAGCAACTCCTGGCCACATGACTGGCGAAAGTTTGCTCCGTCAGCAAAGGTTTACTCTTCATTTGTTTGCTTTTTTTGTTCATTTTCTTTCTTTTTTTTTTTTTTTTTTACTAGGTTAGGGGTTAAGGCAGAAGTTGTAACACAAAAAAAAAATAATAACAACAAAAAGGAAAAATAATAATTAAAAAAAGCGCTCAAGTTCTTACAGCTGGCTCTGAGCTGCGTTCTCAATTTTAGCAATTTTGCCAGCATTAAACAGGGGGGTATTAAAAAAAAAATAACAATTCAGCAACAAATCTTCAAAACATTTCTGTTAGTTACCTAGATCAAAGCACTTCCTAGAGGGTACAGATAGGAACTTCACAGGCACTGGGAGTCTGGCATCCCTTCCCCAGCTCTCTCCTTGCACAGCCCCACGTTCTCTCCTGGCTCCCTGCCCTGGGAACCTCCCTGTCCTCTCCAGTGACCTGTGCCCACACAGTGCTCAGCCAAGTCCTCCTGACAGGAGTGATTTCATCCCTTCACACTCTCAGGGCAGCTTTGTTCTGCTTCCAGTTCAGCTCATCGCAGTTCTTGTGTAATCTGAGCAATCAGGGCTAAGTCTCAGTGGAGAAGGGGATTAATCCTTCCCATGGCTGATCACCTCTGGCAAACAAGTTCAGGAACTTGGTGGGTTCTTTAAGCTCAGAGCAGTTCATGTCTCTAGAGGTCATCAATTTCTTTTATTTTAAAACCTAGCAAACATTCATTTCTTAAAAGCACAAAGGAACTCAGAGCTCTCAGTGGATTTCTGCTGAGGGAAAAAAAAAAAAACAACCAAAACCCCATCATTTGTACCTAAGGTTTGCTTTGTCCTTCTACCATATCCCAGAACTGCAGCCTCACAGGTCTCCCATGCCAGTAAAGACAGATAGCAGGTAGTGGCTAGAATTTTATTTCTCAAAGACAAAAAGGGTTACTTGACTCATCACAGACATTCCCCAAACTCTTTGATCAGACTTGCACGTGTTAGTAGCACCCCAGAAGCCTTTAAAGGCAGGAACTGCAATTCAAATCTCACTTTTGCTCTAAAAAAAGGTTTAGGAGATCAGGCTGTGGAACAGAAATACCTCCCAGGACTGGCTCCACGTTGACTTTGACAAACATGCTATTGTAGAAGCCATCATTATAAAGCAGCTATTCATAGAGCAGCTGGAGTCAATACACACAGTGGATAAATTTTTTCTGCTGTGGCTCAAACATTTTGTAAATTGGCAGCTGACAGCACTCTCTAATGAATTTTAAAGTACTGGTTCTCAAGTGAGATATCCACCAGCTCAAGATTCATCTGATAACCTGAAGGGAAATTGGATTGATCCCCTGTGTTGGCCTAACTGAAATTCTTACTACGTGGTATTTCAGAATTGTGTTTAGAAGCTGGGAATGAGGCTGCTAAAAAACTATAAAATCCAGTGATTCGTTTCCCCACGATGGAATAATTACATGCATTTAAAATTTCTGACAGAACTGTAGTCATGCCTTCACTAGAGATTTTTGAGGGAACTACCTCATTGGGAAAGTCAATTAGTTCGGTGTAAATATCACAAATTGCAGCTTTCCTTCTAAAAACATTGCAGAAGAGACTGCACAAGTTAAAATCAAGGGCAAGGCAGGCCTTGTCTGTGATTGCTAAAAATGCTGCCTGAGCAGTCAGTTCTGACTCAAAATTGCAAACTGATTTGTTTAATTTGGTTTGCTTGGCACACAGAAAGGAAGGCAATGGTCACATCCTGCACCCCTGGCCTGGCCAGGGCACAATTCAGGCACAGCTCTACCCTTTCATGGCTTTCAAGCAAATGTTTCATGTTTCTAATCACAGCACTGGACATGCCACTAAGCCAAGACCCCTCTGAGAAGCTCTAAACACAACCCAGGCATTCACAGCAGGGCCTTCACACCAGAGCAGAGCAGGAGTCTTGTTTCTGGCAGAAACCAGAGAAGGGGAGGACGTGCCAAGACGCCACAGCAATCATCAGCTCTGGCCATCCTCTCTTTATCCTCCCCCCCCAAAAAAAGCAGAGAAATCAAAAGCCTAAGAGAATCAAAAAGCTAAAAATTCAACATCAGTAAAACGATTCCTACAGAACTATTGATTTATTGGCTTAACTGACTGTCCCAGGGACCAAAGCAAAGATTTTATCAGAATTCTGCGAGGGACTGGACACCTGTCAGATTAACATCCCTAATCACAATTAGTCACCTTATCCCAAACTATTGTTAACCTGTAGGAGAAGGCAGAAGCCAGACACCAAGTTCTTGGTCTGAAGAAAAAATCGTGCAGGCAAATTATTGATTGAACTGCCCATTCCTTGACAAGGGACACTAAATCCAGGAGATTTAGTGAACATCAGAAAATCTGTGTCACACTGCTTTACATGGAGCTCTTGATTAATCTATCATGTGCTTCCCTTCCCCAAATCCTTTTTCTCAGGGAGCTGACCACGAGAGAGCAGTTAAGAGAAGAGAGTTTCTGATTCTGAAGCAAAGACTGCTGTTTCAGGTTGCCCAACAATCTTTGGGGAGCTTCAGCACAAGCAGTTCATTTAGAACCACGCACACACCACACACACAGAGGCTTCTCCCTGCAAGGATTGTCCTGCAGTCACCTTAATTCTCTCCTCTCTCCCTACACCGCCTTGTTACTCCCTGGAAAACACGTCCTTTTCTGGATGTATTTGTATAAAATTTGTCTACGATGCAGAGCCTGAAACTGCCACCAAAAGCAGCAATTCAGCCTTTCTGCACTCACCTCCCACCTCCAACCTTTCTGTATGCCAGCTCTTCCTGGGATCAGGCACCTGACTGAGCAGGGAACTGATTTGACCAAGAAATAGCCTAAAAAGGGGGTAGGGGAGGCACATTTCAGCTGACTTGTGTCCCCAGCCTGGTCTGCTCCACGGCCAAGCAGTTCAGTGAGCAGAGTGGTGGGGCAGGGACAAGGATGGGAGCCAGGAACTGGGAAGAGAGCTCAATTTATTTCAGTAGCAGTGCCAGCTTAAGATGTCTTCATTAAACTACAGTTGCAGATGCACTAGGTGTTGGAAGCTGAGGTCCAAGTACACCTTGTCAAATTCTAAATAAAGGCAATGTACAGACAGAAACCTAAATAACAACAACAAGGTAAGTCTGTGCTGAGAGGTGACAGATTGGCAATCACTTCAGCAGGCCCGACTGTCCTAACTTTTGTGGCATTAAGACATTTAGTCTTGAAGGTTGTTAAACTGTGTTTACCTGGGGGACATGGGCCATGTGTGGCGGATTGGTATATGCAGGTTGAACATGGGAGGGATGAATGGTGAAGACTGTTTGTTGTGCTGTAGGAAAATTGTTTTGTGGAGACTGCGTGTTGGAGCCTGGCGTCATGGAAGGAGGGGTTGGAGCTAGACCTGCGTGGTAAATCGCCGACTGCTGCTGGGGGTTGGCCAGGTGCAGGGCCTGGGCAGCCTGGTGCTGGTGGTGCTGCAAGAAAACACAGAGATCATTTAGGTTAGGGCTGAGGAATTACATTGATCCTGTTAAGGAGAAAGTGCTCTTAATTCTGAGCCTGGAAATGGCGAATCTAAGGATCACCCGTGCTCCTGGGAAACTCTTTACAAGCCCACCAGGCTCAGCTTCTGCTGGCAAACAGAACCCAGACTGCCAGGTAAAACCATGCAGAACCTGGAGCTGGGAGTGCCTCACAGCTGCAGCCAGAGTTACTCCCAGGAGGGAATTAAGGAAGGCAGCACTATTCCAAGGACCACTTTGTTTTCAGCTGCTTTGACCAAAAATCCAATCAAACACTTCTCAGCATTTATCTGCATGAAAGCACTGACACAATTATGCTCCTTCCTTAATCTTTAAACTGAAAGATCCCCCATCCCCTCTGAACAGGGAGAAATGAGTGGTCGGACTCTGCTCCATCCTCCCCTTTTCCCTCTCAGAGAAATCAATACATCAACATCAAGCACAGGACTGCTGCAATCCCTTAAACACAATTTGCAGCCACTCGGGCCCTGGGGTGTGTTACCTGCACGGGGCTTGGAGCAGGGTGGCTTCCAGCATGTTGGCTTTGCTGCTGGCCAGTTGGGGTGGCAGAAGGCTGAGGATGAGGAGGATGCGGGTGCAGGGTAGCATTAGGGTGGGCATACTGCTGAGCAAGTGAGCCAGTGGAAACTAGGATGAAAAAGAGGAATATTTAACAGCAGGTACAGGACATGAACCTCTATCAAGTCACCATCTGCATTTGAAGATTTCTCTACAACTCAGACTGTAAATATATTCCCTCCCCCTTCTAAAAAAATATATATTTATCTTGCAAATAGCTGATGATCTTACCTTGCTTTTGTGTAGTTTGGTTTGGCAGGAAAGTCTATAAACAACCATAATTAGACAGTTCATCTTCCCTAATTTGACAACGTAACAGATACTACATAGAGAAAAGCAGTATTTCATCTTTTGTTTTGTCAAACAGACCACTTTCAAAGATCAAATTTATAATTTTCATACAATTTAGGATTTCCTGAGATATACTTTTCAAAGGTGTTACCAGCCATTTTTATTTCCACCATCCAAAAAAAAATTCTCTGGCCTTATACCTGGCTAACCTCACCATGCTACTCTTCTGGAAATTGCTCACAGAACAGTCAGAGGGAAGCACAAACTCTGCCCGTGCACTCCAGAGTAAATAAACACATCACAGCTGACAAAACTGAGGCTGCTCGAGCATTAAATTTTTGCTGAAGCCACTTTCTTGTGCTAAAATAACCCATTTTGCCTCTGCCCTCGAGGCCAATCTGTTCTGGATCACCACCATCCTGTGAGTTCCCCAACACTGCCACGGAATTCTTCATTCCTTGAATCAGAAGCAAATAAGGTACAAAATTCCCAAAAAGGAAGAAACTGAACAACAGAAAACTTTTACCCCAGTGAAGCCACATCTGTTGCTACAGCTGTGCCAGTCTCCAACAACAAACACCCAGTTCCTTCTTGGATCCTGCTCTGTCCTGCTTCAAATGGGCCACACTAAATCCTTTTTTTTTTTTTAACTTTTGAGGGAATCTAAGCAAGTATGAAAAGCCATAATGACAACAAGTCTTCTTTTCGACACAAAGCATGCAATGCAAAAGCAGGACCCTAAAAATGAGGATGTTTCCCCCTATTTCTTTTAGGTCTTATGCAACAACCAGGCCGTGTCTGCAGCTACTTCTGTGCGTGACAACACGTGTTAATCCCTCTGATGTCACAGCCTGAAAGACCAAGGAGAGTTTTGCTGACAAAGTGCTAAAAAAGCAAACAGCCAAAGAAAACTATCAGCCTGCTCCTCGATAATTCCTTCGTCTGCTCCTTATTTGTTTTGGTGCCTTTTGGTGGTTCTGAAGTTAATTACTGATGAGTATCTACCAGGTTATATACATTTTTAATGTGGTTGGTATTATATAAGATCTTCATGGCCACTGCAGTTTTCCTCCAGTTTTGTTTGCTATAAACCTTAAAAATCCACGTTCTGACACGATCCAGCTCACCAGAACACAGAGAGCCAGGATATTTTTGCCTAATTGAAGTTTTTCTCCTCTGTGCAGGTTCCTCCTTTAGAAAATAACTGCCTGCCACATTTAACTTAATCCCTGGCAAGCTCTATTAAATCTTCACTGAGCAAATGGCCTCGCAGTGATGAGCAGTTTCAGGCTATTAATGCAGATGAACTAAATTCCTGCAGCCTGGAGTTGATCCTAATGTTCTTATCCACATGTGCAAGCACAGTTGTACACTCTGAGACCTCCTGATTGAGAGAGGTTTGAAAAACACCTCAGTATTTTCTAAGCACACTGTCAAAACCAGCAGGATCTTCTGCCACAGCATTTTGTTATGCTTTAAATCCAAGTATTTTTGATTTTATTTTTTTTTGGTATCACTACTAAAATGTATTTTGCAGCAGCATCCCTGCCATGCTCCTACTTGACTTTCAGACATTTCTCCTCTGGCAAGACCAAAATTATCAAGGGCAACACTGATCATTTTTACAGTACCAGGTTTATGGCTTTCTACAGGAGGACAATTTCTCAACCTCATCATTATACACGCTCCAAAGAAGGCCAGAAATTATTATCTTTGTCAAAGTAATAGAAATAAATGGAAGGAGGGATTACTTGCTTGACCAGCAATCCTCCCAGCGCCTCAGCCACAAAGCTGGCAAGCTTGAGTACAAATTCACTCCACCTCCATTTAAGAGGCTTTAAAATGTATATGAAATTTAATTCCAAGTTGTAAGATACTCAAGGCTTCCCACATCACTTGTTAAGAGCCCTCAAAATAATGTGGGACTCCATTAAACCATTTGTGCAATTCATCTTTTGGTTCTTTATGGCCAAGAGAGTAATAAACTCAGTTGTTGTGAAGCAAATATTTCTACAATAAAACTTAACAATAAGGAATTTCTCTCTTAAGACACCCGTTAAACCAAGGAATAGCACCCTAAAGAATATATAAAAAAACAGGGGGAGGATCAGGTTTTTGTCTTAGTGGCAGCTCTTCCAAAACCACGTAATATTTTATCCATAGCTTTGGATTTGAAGCACTGGATTTTTGTATACTGAAAATATTTCATTTTCCGTTTCTCCTCTCCTTCATTTTGTCTTTAGCAGGTCACCCTAATGACCAAATTTGTAAAGCTTAAAACCACTTCAGATGCTGCTGCAAATAATGTTTTAATAGTGATATTAAAAGTGCCTTTCAAAAAATGTTATCTGGGCACTTCTCTAAATCCTGGCCAGTCCCTGCACACAAACCAAGAACGACTCAGCAGGTCTGAAATGCATTCCCAGCTCAAAACCAGAGCTCAGACTCCAACTCCAGCAGAGTAAATGGTTTTTCATGTTTAGTTAGTGCAAGTAATTCCTGCCAAGCCAATGAAATCTCTGAGACCAGCAGGGCTGTCAAAGGAGTCTTGTAAAAGTCATGAAAAATTCACCTGCTCAGCCAGAGCTAAAGCACTTTCCCTGGGATTTTTTAAAGGAATTTTTGCCTGGTCATCAAAACAGCTCACTACACAAATTAACAGCAAATAAAACAAGACATGAGGTGGAAAAAAAAAAAAAAAAAACAAAAACCCGTTATCCAACATTTTCCCCAATTGTCAGTATTTTGGAGATTTTTCCAAATGGCCACCTATTACCTGAGAATGTGCCAGGAAAGCTCTAGGAAAGGACACACCTTGCTGCCAGTCACCTCAGCTCACTCCAGCACAAATACACTGGGTTTCTCAGCCTTTCTGCCTTAAATTCCTCTGCCTGGGCTGACCTGCTTCACTTCTGCATCTTTCTAATCAAATTGGCTCTAGTGTGAGATATTCCACTGCACTGACCTGGCAGGACACGGGGAGGGGAGCGACTCAGTCACGGGATGGGAGAAAAACATCACAGGGATTGAATTACGGAATTCAGCTCTACAGAACTGCACCCCACTTCTGAGAGCAAACAAGAAGTAGTCAGCCACAGAACCCACAGAAGGAGCTGAAATCAGAAGAGGTCAGAGCAGCAGAAATCAAGCAGAACTCCCAGCTACAAGGGAATATGTGAAACCACATCGTGGCATTTTGTAATTTCGTTTTTTTTTCCCTGGAATTTCAATGGTGCCAATGGTGGTCAGTGTTGGTCATGGTCCAAAGATGCATTAAGAGCCTATTTTCAAGAACTGACCAGTGAACAAACTTCAAAACTATTGCCAGAGCCAGTAAGATGGTGAGGGTAACTACATTTAAGTAAAGACCTGAATGGTAGGAAGCAAAGAAATAGCAAATGTTTCTTTCATCATACAAACATTTCAAGAAGTCATTTTACACAGGTAGAGTGGACTTGACTTCAACGATAATCCAAGAAAGGAACGAGGTTATTGAAGTGATTTCAGTGCACCAAACCAAGAGGCATGAACACAGCCCAGGTCAGCATCCTACAGCCCCCACCCAGGCAGAACCAGTGTGGCACAAACACAGGAAATCTGCTCCAGAGGAGATTTTTGGAGAACAAGTGGTTTTTCTCACATCCCTCTTGCATGAGCTAATGCAAAAAAAACCCCAAAAACCCAACAACAACCGCAAAAAAAAAAAACCAAAAAACAAAAAACAAAAAAACAAAAAAAACCAAACCAGGAGAGTGCCTGGCATGGGCTGGACAGACTTACAGACAGACACAGCAACAAGTGCCACAGCAGGACAGGAGCAAGAACAGAAACAGCCTGAAACTGCAACTCCTCCTTTCCCATGTCCTGGGTGAGAGTTCACCCTGCAAGCACCCCCCTCAAACCTCAGCTTCCTCAAAGCAGCTGCTGAACACCAGCAGACAAGGCAGGATTCTGCAGTTCTCTGCCTTTCCTGGTAAGTGTGGATGAGCTGCATCAGGCTGCTGTGCCCAGACAGCACCAGCTCCTCTCCCAGTGCCACCAGTGATGCTGGTGACCAGCACAGCCCCACCTGAGCCAGGGAATGGAACTGAGAAAGTTCCAAGGAGTTCATCTCATCCCTGTCATACAATCATGACCACAAGTTGTTCCCAGCACTCCTTCAGTGGCAGCTCTACAGAAAACTTCCTCCACCTCGGCTGCAGCTCGAGTTCTTTCCTCCCAGGGGCTCAAAACTTGAGCCATGGCTTTTAAAAGGGATGAGGCCCAAGGTGCTTCTCCTTTTAGAGGAAGCTGGTAACTCCTCAGGTGTAAAAATCCTGTTTGGCTCATGAAAGGGAGCAAGGCAGCTCCCACAGGTTTAAGTAGAGGCTACAGAATCACAGAGTGGTTTGGGTGGGAAGGGACTTTCAAGATCATCCAGTTCCACCCCCTGCCTTGGGCAGGGACACCTTCCACTATCCCTGGCTGCTCCACAAGCCCCATCCAACCTGGCTTTGGTCACTTCCAGGATGGAGCAGCCACAGCTTCTCTGAGCACCCTGTGGCAGGACCTCACCACTCTCACAGGGAAGGATTTCTTAGAGCCCACTTCTGGCTGCAGATAAAAAGACTGGGTAGTGAAGTCAGAGATTATTCCATATTCAAAATAAATTTTTGAAGAATTGACAACTCAGCTTCCTGTGATCATATAAATCTGATCCAAAGCTCCATTCCCTGCCCACTGAGAGGAATCTTCCTGCATTTTCCACACCCTGGTTTGGTGCAAGGAAACTTGTTCCCTCAACACGTACCATTCCTTTAACATGTGGTTCTTTAGAAAGTGCTTTTCTGTACAATCAAAATTAGTACAAAAAACCCAACTCACTGGCAAAGTAGAAAGAAGGGCCTGTCTCCTTGCTGTATGGTATTTTGGGACATGCTGAATTTGGGAAATAGAAAGGTAAATTAGCCTTTTGCCACGTGCATACTTCCCATCTTCTGGAAAGGTCAGTGTCAGTTTTAATTTCTTTTTAAATTCTTTTTTTGAAGACTCTAGAACCATGCAGATACTTTTATTTACTTAGCTGCTATCAGAGCTAGATATTTCGTTTTACAAATGAGTGGAGATGAAACACAAATCTCAAATAAGCCTTCCTTCTTAACTCTGACACTGAGGTCTGCAGTTCTTCATTAACACAAAAAGAAACTTTATGTCAATTCATGGTCTATTACTGTCCACTGTAACAAGAAGGTTAAAATGCAATTACACTAGAGCAAAATCTGGCCCTTGCTTTATCAGCTATAGCACTGCCATTCTGAACAGTTCCAAGACAAGTTTGGTGACTGGTTGACTCCTAGTCCCTGGAGAATCCTCTGAAGTTTATATTATATCCACCATTGTACTATCAGGGGAATAGAATTTACTCTACTGCTGAGACAGAAACCAGATAAAGTTAGAGACAACGCCAGACCAGTAAAACATATGCAGAAGGGGAAAAGGGAAGGGAGAACGGGGACAGGAATGAGAGCACAAAAAACAGGAAATGCATCTGTGCAAAACCAAGGTCTGGTTTTACACAAGTTCTTAAACACAAAAGTTAAGTTTTTCAGAGGACTCCAATTATCTGGAAACAATTCAGCCACACAGAAAACTAACACAAGTTCATTGTCACAGGAATGGACAGATCCACCCTCTACTTGGTAACCAAATTCTCTACCAGCAGCAGAAGCCTGGTCTGGGCTTTGTGTGACACAGGAGCCAAACTGGGACAGTGGTCAGCAAACTCCAGCAGCCCAAGGACAGGGACTGGGAGGCCACCCCGAGCCAGCAGCTGCCAGACAGACACAGAACCTCCTGAACCCAAGGTGCAGCTGAGCAGGGGAAGGATGACACCTCCAGGTCGGCTGTGTGGCAGGTAAAGGTGTCACATTTCAAACTCTCCTGGACACGGGTGGCTCCGCAGCTGAAGTGTCACAGACGTTGTTATCGTCTGGCTGGGAAGGAAGTTGTTTGGACTTTGTCCTTCCCCATTTTGAGGGGAAAACCCCAGTGATCTGAACACTCCTCTGTCCTGTCTTTAGCTGGGGTTACTGGGACCAGGCAGCTCTGCTCCTCTCTCTTGGCAACAGCGGGGTTGTGACACTGTGAACTGGCAAGGAAATCCCAGAAGTGCAGGAATATCCCATTAAACAGCATTAGACAAAAGTACTTTTCTTTAAAATGGAAGAGTGCTTATCACCAAGTGTAGGTCACTGTATGTAATTTGGATTCAGCTATCTCTTCACAAAACTGGAAGGAAAACAACCCCAAAATTCTGGCAGTGAGGGTGGCTCCTTTAAATCGACAGGAATTGCTCTTGGCTGCCAGGCTGTTACTATTTGCCACAGACTTTCAACTCGTCCCAAACCATTAGTGAAGGTGGAGTTTCAGATCTTACCAGAAAACATTTCACACCTTAGGAATACTTGATAAGCAGTTTCCCCCCAACCCCCAGGTCTCAGCACAGTAGTTCTTGCAGACATCTTCTCTCTACCACATATGCAGGAGAAAAACTGAGTGAATTTTGCAGGAATAACTCAAAGCAAGCACCAGTACCTTGAAGGGTAAAAGGGCAGCGTGGCCCACTGAATCCTGATATCAGTGCTAAAATTAAGGAATAATATATCTTTTAAAAATCAGATAGCAATTTTTAAGAGCCAAAAGAGAAATTGTTTGAGCAATATCAAAAGCAGCAGCGGTGGTTGTTTCTCAGGAAGTTGTTATTCTGTACTTTCAAATTATTTTTTAAGAGAGGACCAGAATCAAAGTGCACAGGTATATTTACTTCAAATGTGGGTAAACTTAAGATTCCCAAAAGACAGCACATAGGTTATGGATATTTTCTTATAGTCACTCAGTCAGATGTGAACAATTCCAACAAGATGTTCTTTAGCTCCATAAGCAGCTCAGACTGGTTCACCTCTGGCATTCCTGCCTTTTCCCACACATGGATAAATGGAAGCTGAAGTGGACACGTTACAGCTGGACACACTTTGAGGAAGCACAGTCTATCTGGGCCAGGTCTTCAGGCACTCAGCACATGCAAGACTTGCAAAAATGCGAATTGAGAGGCTGCTGCAGAAGAACATCAGGAGTCATTCCATGTGTCACTGTCACCTTGGAAGGTGAAGGGTACATTTGAGACAGTTCATGTTCACTAAACACGTCTGCACAGGGGCAAGAACACACCCTTAAAAAAGGTCTATCACATGGAGTTCACGATCCTCTTGGGTTCAGTGGTTTCAGTAACAAAAATTTCAAGCACTCCATCATTTACTGGAAGGTGGGAGAATATTTAGAAGAGTCACCAAGTGGCTACTTGAAAGAACACAGGAGGACAGGCCATTTCTGTTAAATTAGGTGCTCTTGGGAAAGTAATATTTAATTACATGGCAGGAAATACCAAAGAATTCTCAAGTTTGACCCAACTTAGTTGTTTGCACTGGCAGGTAGTCACATATCTACAACAGACAAGCTGCAAAACCAACACAAAATGAGATCTAACAGTTGTAAGTTAGAATATCAGTAAAAAAACTACACAGACATCTGATCAAAGCCAAGCAAGGCAACGGGCTTGTACTTCAACGCTGCAGAACCCACTGATTACAGAAGATAAGGATGCTGCACAATGGGAAATTGCTAGAAAGTCACAGGCAACCATTGTGAATCAAATCTCAGATTATCTCATGTTTGGTTTTATTTTAATTAGAATTTGAGAGGAGGGTTTTCACCAATAAAGGTCTGAAAGCCTTTGATCATTCGCTTTATCGGAATTCTATTTAATCTAATGAAAAAGCAAACAGAAGATCTGTTTACATGGACACCTCAAACACAAGAGTTGAAAAGATCAAAGTAATACAATTAGCAAGGACCTGTGAGAGAAAGATTAATCTCTACAAGTAACTTCCATTTCAGCTTCAGCACAAATGAGCTCAAATGTTCTTCCTCTGAGCATCAAAATAAGTTATTTTTGTTGCTTAACTCTGTTACCACACCACTGCAGAGATCTGACAAGATGTTTTCAGACGGGTAAGACACCTCTTAAAATCAGAATTAATTTCCCACTAAACTCCAGATTCTCTGTAAGTTTTCATGACACGTCATGGACTTGCATTAAGTAGCAGTGTAAAACTAAGCACCCGAAAACATACAAAGATGTCTAAAGGTACAGAAAATCTTTTATTAGAATCTAAAGTCAATAATATACGTGACCCAATAAAACTTTTCCTCAGATGCTATAACAAGTATTGAAATGCCATGTTTTCAAGAGACCATCTGCTGTTTTGACATTTTATGACAATTTCCAAGCCTTAAACAACCTTGACTCTACCTCTTTCAATAGCATGTTGTGCAGCGAGCTCTTTTTCCTCCAAATTGGGCCTTGATTTATCATACATTTATAATGCTTTAGAAAGTTCTTGCACATTTTACTTTTGTCACAAGGTAACCCACATTTTCAGCACTTCACTGTAAGTGAAAAATGCCCATCTGATAATGCTAGAGACTAATTGTCCAAGTGAGAGCGATACATGAGCTGTTGCATTTACTTGTTCTTGACTTACCAAATGAGAAAGGTAAGCAACACATGGTTTATTTTGCTTAAACAGCAGTGTTCATACTGTTAATAATGCCAGTAGTATCATAAAGACAGCATTTCACTAGTTGCCAGAACTAAAGTCAAGTTTGAAACTGAGGTCATAACCTTGCAATAAAACAAGTACTAATTATAATCAAGGAACAAACAAGGGATGATGTATCAAGAGCATCAAGAGAACTTCAACAAACTTCTTTCAGCAGATATTCTTTAGCAGCTCCCAGGTTGAAATCTCATCTTGGTCACTGGCATCCTACCGAAATCAGCACACTTGAGTTTTCATTTGAACCAGCTGGCTCAGTTTTCAAATGCTCTGCTCATCATCATCATTTTATGAAATATAAACCACATCTACTGAGATACCCACGTTGGAAGGCTGAGATTAAATACATCCCCTGCACAAGGTAAGGACTTAAAAAGTTACATATAACACAAAACGTTTCCTACCATACATAGCATGTGTCTGTTCATGCGCACCGTACTGTGTTGCAGAGGAAGATACTAAACCCGGCTGTGCGTGTGCTGGTGGGGCCATCATCCTAGCGTTGCCCTGTATTACAGGGCTATAAACATGAGGATGCTGCAGGCAGAACAAAGGAAAAAAACACACAGTTAATTGGCTTAACAATGAACTCCAAAAGAAACTTTTGTCATCTAAACAGTCGGGATTGAAACGGCGGCAGCTCGGCCTCGCTCAAACGCGGAGCGAGCTGAGGATTTCACACTGCTGGGATTGTCCCAGTTGTTTCCAAAATTTAAGGGCTGGAAACTGACAGCAAATGTTGGCATGTCCAATTTTTGCCACTCTAATAATGCACTAAGCTTATACATTTATCCAATTACACATGTAGATTTAACAGCCTTTGAAGTAAGAGCAGTCCACCGAGTATGTTATTTTTAGAACACTTAACCAGGAGATGTGCTGGCCATGACCTAAAGAAATTCTTCAAAGAGCTAAAAAACCGTATCAATAATAAATGCCAGCTTCTAAACTGACCTTAAAATTCGTTAGGACATTAAAATTCATTAGGACCTTAAAATTTGTTACGGGCTTTGAAGCACATTCCAAGATCACCACGTGTGCTCCAGAACACAGAAACTCTTCAGGGTGACTCAGGACTGGACACAAGGAGTTATTTAGCTCTGAACCACTTCATTATTTGTGCTTGGATTGATGGGGCGCATGGAAAAGACTCTTACCTGAGATTGGTAGTGTGGCACATGCTGCACAAGAGGCTGATTAGGAAACTGTTGGGGGCTATATGCAACATATTGTGTAGAGTAAGCAGGTGGAGTAGCTACAATTGGAGGGCCTGCTGCTGAGGCAGGATGCATCATGGTGCTCTGGTGGTGTTGGTCTTGCCGCTGCTGGGGCATATTTGGTACTGGAAAACAAAGATTGTCTCATGTTAGGAAGACAGAGAAAAAAATTTGGAGCTTCCTGAAATGTTCGACTTTATAATAATGTTACTGGGACCACGTGGAATATCCTCACCCCACACCTTTAGCCATGGGCTAGAGCTCTGTCAAAAAGGAACAGTGTGAAGAAGAGTTTCTCCAAGAAACACTTGATTTTCATCACTGCCTTTGGGCTGGATATACACAGCCACAAACCCAGCCCTGCCTTTCTGTGAAGGAAGAAAGGTGGAGGGAGAGCAAGACTGACCAGAATCAGAAGTGGAAGATAAAGGTTATATCAGGATATCTACATTAACCAATTAATCCTGGCCCCCTTTAAAAGGCTTTTTCACCCTCTATGAGAACAACTCGGCCACTGTTCCATCAGCTAGAAATCTGAGTCTTTATGTTAAAATGACTCGTGCTTATGGCTGAGGAGAGCACAATAAAAGTCTCCGCCCAGCCACAACTCGAGGTTTTCACATCTTTTGAGCTCTGTGCTACCCCTCAGGGCAGCAAAAAGCAAATTTTAGGTCACAGACAACACTGAGGGAGAAAAAAACCTGTAAGGAGTAGGAATAATTAAAAGCGAAGAAAGATGAAAAGAGCAGAGCAGTGTGGGATCACCTGAGCTCTCCTGGGAAGGTGACCACCCAACTCACTTGGAGCAAACTAATTCAGCCTATAAACCATGGGCTTGGGAGCTCCAGGAGAGCTCCAGCTTCCTGCAGTCAGGCTGCAACTATTAACTGAGCTGCCTCAAGCTCCTCTAAACTCTACTGCAGGGGCAATCTCTCAGGGGCAGGAGAGGTAAATGTTGAAAACATCTGTAAATTCACTCAGTGATTTTATTTACACTGCAGATCAACAAGAGAAAGAAGTAAATACAGGAGGCAACTTGGACAGTGTAAGGGCACAGAGCTGTAACCCAGGCAGCTCCACAGGGCTCTGCTGCACACAGATGGATATGCAGGAAATATTGGAACTTAAAAAGGAACTCAGAATTGGAGCTGCCTCACCCAGCAAGCGAGCACTCAGCAATGTATTTCTGATTAAAACAGTGTTACTAACCAGAAGATATCAGGGGTGAGGCCACAGTGAAGTTACTGTGTTTTAACACAGAAATACATTGCAGGGTTTTGTCTCCCCTGGGTTGATAAAGGCCACTTGTTTGTTTCTAAACACCAGGAAACAATTTCCTCCTGCAGTGACTGGAGCTGCAGTGCTGGTGCTGTCCTGCAGCACTGGCTGCCACTGCAGAAGCATTCACTGGGCACAGTCACAGCACTCCCTGGAACAGGAGCACAAGAACAAGAGCAGCACTCTCTGCTCCCTCACTGCCCTGCCCAGCACAGGGAACATCCCACCACCCATCATGACTCCACAGCCACAGGTGTCACTTAAACACGTGGCATTGTCATTGTTAGTCCAGCTGCTCAGTCACTGGGGCAGCAGGAATGAACAAGAACAAACTGGAACCAGCTCTTTCCAGAAGAGCAGCAGAGCAAACTCTTCCTGGAGAAATAGTGACTCTGCATGTTGTTTAAAAACCCTCTATTAAAGCACCAATTGGTGCAAACCAGTAGAGAAAACCAGCAGAGAAGTTCCCTTTAAACAAACCTGCAATATTTATGAAATACAGAAGATGATCAGCTCGCTCTATTGCTCCAAGTAACAGAGATGTTTTCCTGTTTGTCAAATCAGATTCCAAACCAAGCAACCCCCCATTACTCAAACCTGGCATGTTTTAGCTGAATTAGTTTATCTAAAAATCCATTAGTATTTCCACTTACTTCCCTTTAATAAAAATAGCATTTAAAATATCGATTGAAACCAAATTGCCATGGATTAGAAAACACATAAACATTTGTCATTTAGCCATGCTGCATGCAGACTGAGAACCAAACAGGCAGTATTATTCTCACCTTTACCTGCTCTATATGTCTTGGCTTGGTTCACTGGCATGGGCGTCATGGGAATAGGATACAAAGGCTGAAAGAGAACAAGTTGAAGGTATGATACTCCTTTAAAAACTCAAGTGTGTGCTGGGGTGGGGGCCCCACTCAGCTTTGATGTGTTTCCCTCTGTTCTGCTACAGGGTTTAGTGAACTCTGCCTAACCTATGAGATTTTCTTGGATCAGTGTCATTAAGTCTGCACGGACACACAACTAAGACCAGATGGTTGGCAACAACCAGCCCAGGAATGCTACTGCTGCTACTGCAGGCACTGGGCTCAACCTGACAGCCTCACAGCAGCTTTTTGGTATAAAGCAGAGTCAGGAGTGGGTGAGGCTGAAGTATCAGGGAAAAGTTCTTTCCCCAGAGGGTGCTGGGGCACTGAACAGGCTCCCCAGGGAATGGGAACATCCCCAAGGCTGCCAGAGCTCCAGGAGAGGGTGGACACCACTCTCAGGGACAGGGTGGATTGTTGGGGGGTCTATGCAGGGCCAGGAGTTGGGCTGAAGACCCCTGTGGGTCCCTTCCACCTCAAGATATTCCACGATTCTATGATAATGGAGCTAGATTTGAAATCCCAGTGATCCCTACACCAGAAACCAGTGGGACACAGTGGGAACAAAGAAACAGTTGCAGAGAGCGAGAGACTGTGCTTGGAGAACTGGGAGGAAACCTGCACAGATCCACAGTAAACGTGGGCTGCTGGCATTTACAAGTGTTTGGAATTATTTGAACATCCAGACTGAGGGAGCACTGGGAAAAGTCAGTATTTACACAGCCAAAACTTAACAACAACATGATTTATATTTACAAGAGCAATACAAGCTGTACTATTTCACTGCTTTAACTCGCAGCTCCCAAGCTGCAACAAGGGGATCTTTAAGGTCCTTCCCAACCCAACCCAGTCCATGATTCCTAAACCTGCTCAGCTTCCTGAGGATCTCTGTGAAGTGTTGAGGAGTTTGCAGCACTTTACCTGCACGCCTGGACTCACTGGAACCGGGTACATCATATTTGGTGCAAAACAAACAGGCTGAGTGTACACGGGGGTTGGCTGCTGATGCCCCACCATGGAGGGGCTGGGCTGAGCTTGAGGACGAGGGGAGGTTGGTGTAGTAGAAGGTTTCGGCTACAAACAGAGGTGAGCAACGGATATGGCAGGGTTAGTTTGAGTATCCTCCAAGGAAAAGGTTGGTTTTATATAGATCTACTCAAAGGTACTGATAAACAGCATCAAATCACTTACTTGAGCAAAAGATCGAGGGTTGAACTCTTTAGCATTAGGATTAAGTGTTGATTTTCTAACTTGCCTAAACATAAAGAACAAAAAATTAAGTCGGGCATTATTCTTGTACAGGAGTATCTGCAATTAATAATTTCAGAAACACCTCATTTCCATCTGTGAGTCAGATTTCTGAGGAGTCAAACACCTCACGGCATGCAAAAAGCCACTCTCACTGAGGGACTCCTACTACAACTAACCACAGAAGTTTTCCAGTTGATACCACAGCTCATGTGAGCCAGGAAAATATTGAAATAAGCTTTAAGATGTGAACTAGGCATCAAGAGGACCAGAGTTCTGCACTGAGTCAGGGGATGACTCTCAGGGCAGCCCCTTCCCCTGTTGGTCCTCCTGTATAACAACACCTAGAGCCAGGAATGTGTCACCCAGCCATGACTTCTACACAAGGCCTGCTGTTAACAAAGATGTGCTTATTCCAAAAGGCATGATTACTCACTCAGAAGTATCCTTCTTCTCCTCTTTATCCTCTTTGTCTTGTTTACTTCCAGGCCCAGATGTCTGTACACCTTGGGAGGTCACCTCAGGCCCTCGCTTTTGCTCAGAGCTGTTACTCATGGAAGGAGAAATACTGGGACTGTTGGGTTTGCTACTGCCACCACTGGAGTTGGTGTTACTGCCAGCTTCTATGATAGATTCTTTAGGGGTGGATTCTGTCTTTTCTTTAACTACATCTCTTGATTTTTCACCTTCTCGGGTTTTGTTTAGCAGCTGATCCACTGCATCTGAAGAGGAACTGGACTGTAACTGAAAAAACCCAGGGGATATATTCAATAAATTGATACAAAACTCAGGAGAGACCATCTAATGCTGTCACACACACAGAGTAAAACACAGTCCCACAAGCCTCCATCATCTGGAAATGACCTTTTAAAACACTCATTTCCATTTCTACTAGGAAAGGAATCCATGGGCACTGACATGTGTTTAAGCTGGCACTGGGTAAGGAGCTGTTCAGCCACTCAAGTGACCTGTATGTTGATTAAAGAGTGACAGGAAAGCTTCAGACAACCCTCTGGACTCATCCTCTGAGTGATTTAACAGCGCCACTTGAAAAGCTAACCTGATTTAATAAACCCTCATAACCAGGAAATAAGGAATATGAATTCATCTTCAATTTTCCTCTGCAAAACTCTTCATTTAATTTTGCAACAGCTCCTCCATATGGAGTGTGAGATAATTATTTGTGCCTAATGATCACACAGGTTTCAAGTCCTGTTTTCAGCGTACAGTCAATATTCACATTTATGTGCATCAGGCAATTGTACAAACAAGTCAGCATTGATTTTACAATACCTAACATGGATTCTTACAGATATTTTCATACATTAGGCAAAAGTATAAAGACCTGTTAACATAAGCAGTGTGTTCAATTCATTAAAATAAATCTGGATGCACATGAGAACGATGACACCATTAACAGAGACAAACTTACCCTAAAGTCATTCTTAAATTTCTTTAAATCATCAATCTGTTTTCTATGCTCTGAAACAATTGGAGAGACACCTGCCAAATACAAGATCAACATTGTCCAAGCATTTCTAATACAAGTTTTATACACATCACTAAGTCTGCATAAAGATAATGTTTTTGCAGATATAAAAATGAAATCCAGCCCCTTATTTTGGGTTTTAATTTGGTACAATTCCATGACCTATGTGTATGAGCACACAGAAAGCCTCTGTGAAAGCAGAGCATTACATAACTGATTTATCTTTAGTTCTCATGCACCACACCAAGGCAGAAGCCCTGAGGTGCAGGGACTGCAGAACTCACTGAACACAAAGAACATGCAACAAAACCCCCAACCCAGCCCAGCACTTCAAAACACAGCAAGTGAAGGAGAAACACTGATCAAGGTGAGATTTACGGCTGGACTCATCCTAAAGGTCTCTCCAATAAGAGAATTAATGAATCTGGTTCTCAGTTTAACATCATGAAAAGATTTTTTTTTTTTTTTTTGAGAACTGAATGAACAAACAACTCTACAGAGACAAACAAATGTAAGGCATAATAGGAAAAGCACAGTTAGAAAAGCTCTGCTGACCACCACGCTCAGAAGTACTGTGAGCACAGCTCTAAGCAGAAGCATATTCAATCCAAAGGCAGCTAAAAAGCAGCTCTGTGAGCAGAGGAAAGAAAGAAGGGGAGGGAAAAAAAGAAAAAACAAGTGAAATCACACCATCCACATGAGCATCTCTACACTTGGTGTTGATGGAATGAGTCACAAACAACATTTCAAAGTGCCACTTCACAACTGCATGACCAAATTTCACTGCAGAACACCAGACTGCCTCCAAGCCTTCCTTAAAATGCCAACTAAAGCAGCCAGGAGAGCAGGTTAAGTGTGCACAATTCCCACATCACTCCAGTACATGAAAGCTTTGGATACAAACCTTTGTTTTCAGGTTTAGAAAAACTAGGAGAAGTCTCACTTGGCTTTATATTCTCCTTGTTTCCAGTTGCAGAGTTTTGCCTCTGGTCCTGAAGCCTTGTATCTTTAGCTGGAAAAGAAATTGCCAAAGTTATTCTCTTATACACAACTCCAACTGACCAAAGAGAAAGCAAGAATGAAACGGGGGAGAGATTTAAGCATTTTTAGCTCGAAAAACCTTTGAAGTTACACATTTCCTGCTACCAAGTTGGTGCCTGGAGGATCACCCTCCCTCAGCCTCCTTCCCCATCCCACTGTCTAATGAAAAAACCCAATTAAACTCATCCCTCTCATCATACACGCTGAACAAACTATAAACTTAGAGCCAATTATTTTCAGCAGTCCAAGCTCTTCATACAGAATGCTACAAAGATTTGAGAGTTCTCAGACATTTGACTGTGCTCCTGAATGGGTTTTTTTTTCCCCCCCATCCCTTTTGCTGTGTTTGAAACCAGTTGCCTGTGTTTCTTTAACTTAAAAAAAAAGAGGCAAAAACTTATTTTGGAAAAAGAAATCCTCAATTAAGTCAGACACCTATAAACCCATATTCCTTAAGGGCAGAAGAAACTGAGCATAGAGACTTCCTCAAAAAGCCTCCATTAGTTTAAAGCTGGAGAAATGGGAACTCACAGTAAAATGAAATGTATCCCGAGTTTTCCTGTGATTCAACAAGCAGCTGTGCCCTTGCCTGAGCACATTCCTTGTCAGGAATTAGGGAAAGGGAGCATCTGCAAGGCAGTGAGGGCCACTTACCTTCATTGGAGGGGGTGACTGCTCTGTTGGATGCAGGGCTGGCAGGTGTAGGAGAGGCAGCTGGAACAGGCATGGCAACAGATTCAGTGGGAATAGTACCAGGCTGAGGAGAAGGCAGAGCTGGTCCCATGGGAGTGCTGCTCTGCCTGGGAGACCTAGGCCTGTGTGTTTTAGGGGATAATCTCGGAACTAGAAACAAACAGGAAAAAGCAGTTATAGGATGAGCTTCCCCATCTGCTCAGCAGTTTGTTTTAGTTTTAAAATGGCTACAAACATGCTTTGAAACACACTTAGTGAGATATGTAGTAACTGAAAACCTGTTTACCTTTCAGGCACATCTCCTAGTTCTTTACAATGCAGCATTTCATAGAGAATGGGGTGATTTCCCTGCAGATTGTCCCCCAAAATTTATCACTGCCCTCTAATGCCACCAAGAATCTGCAAAATGCCTCCCCAAATCCCCAGCAGTACAACTACAACAGCTCACATTAACCCAGTTTCAGGCAGAACACAAAAGGTGGTCAGGTCTCCACACAAAGAGATGTAAAACATTTTTTAAGAGGGCTGAAAAAACACATCCATTTTACAGTGTCCTCTTTTGGAGGTTTGCCAGCTGGAAAAAAAACAACACAGCCTATTGAAAAAAAAAAAGTGCTTTTAGGTGTATTTTTTGCCCCTGTGTTAAAGCAGCAAGGAAAGTTGTGCATTTTTTGAACAGAAAGTTGTAGCTCCTGCTTCCTGCTCATCCCACTTTGCTTTTTGTCTCATATTAACTCCCAGTGAGTGAGCAGAAAGGCAGGTAAGTGGTTTAACAGTCCTACTTGCATGTTAATAATATATAAACATGGAAGGTGAATCACAAATAATGCAACAATAGAAGAGTCAAAGTTTTTTCCACAAGGCAACAAGCCTATGTGGGTCTAATTTACACTTTCTTGCTGAGAAATGTGCTCCCACTACGCTCCTCTAGAATTCTGCACTGCTAAAAAATACCCAAAAAGGACCTAAAAAAGACCAAACTGTTGCTCTCTTGCCCTCGAGGAAACACCCAGCTCCTGACAGCCCACCAGAACATGGCCTCAGCTCAAGAGCTCCAGACTAGACCTGTGGCACAAGACTGAGCTTTAAGTCAAATATTTAAAAAAAAATGTATTTACTGATATTAAAAATAAGACACTCACTGTAACTGCTCCTACAGTAGCCAAGAACAACATCACCACTTAAAATCCATGTAAATTTTAAAGAAGTACATCCAACTTCACTTGAGTATCAATTCATCTTTTAACACCAACCTTCCTCTCCCCAAACACCTCCTTCATTTGTAAACCACAATCCAGCCACGCTGCCATAACCAAACTCAGGGATGCAGTGGCAAATCTCTACCTCCTCCAATAAATCCCCTAAAAATGAATCCTTTCAACAACTAATTCCCACACTTTTCCTTCCTTTCTCTCCACACAGCACCTGACTCTACAGTTAGGACAATATTGCACCAACTCTCACTCAGCTATCTGGGAACATCCTTCTCCCCACTCCAACTTTAGCCCAGTATTTGATTATTCAGAGCCTGAATTGCCTGGAAAAGGCAGGATTCTGCTGAGCATTCCCACTCTAAGGATCCCCCTGCAAGCCATCTGCAATAAGCCAAGCTTTACCTACCCCCACTGACAACTGATGACCACGTCCCACCTGAAGGGCTGCCTCGTGCCACTGCAGCAGTAGATGCTTCCCCAGGTGCATTATGAGATACAAATTCTAAGCCACTTGAAATTGTACCCCTACCAGTAGAGACTCTGTGACCTCGAGGGTGCCGTTGAGCCTTTGGTGACATCCGTGGAGGCCCTGAGGAAAAAAAGACAACCCCACACAATAAGTGCTTAATGCTCACCACAGAAAACTCGAACATCACTTCTTAAAATTGCATTTCATCTTAAAACTCTCAATAAAGCAGCAATAAAATCAAGCAATTGGCACCGATATCCTAAAAAGGCCAAGGTATTGGTTCAGCCAGGCTGCCAACATCCAGCACCTCCCCAGGGAGCTCCTGGGTGTTCAGAGGCTTTATCAGCACTGAAACAGGTGTGCAAGGTCTGGATTTAAAATATTTCAATCCAAGCATCCACCACTGCCAAGTGCAAGCCGAGCCACAGAGGTCAGTGGTGCAGCTGCCCCTGGATAAGCACAGTTCCAGGCTATCAAACATTTTTTCCAGAAAATAAAACATTCCCAGTGCTTTTGTCAGGTGGTCAGTGATCCCAACCATTTATAGCCACCACTGGCTGACCAATGCTCTTGGGGAATTTCAGCAGAGCATTCTCTGCAGCGAGGCTCAATTGCCTGCAGCAGGTCACAATTCATTCACAAGTCAGCAAAAATTGCAACTAAACAAGGGATTGTTATGCCAAGGTTCAAGTCATGCATGTTTAACACCAGAAGCCAAAGTCATAAGTGAATACAGGAATTCTGCACAGCCTGTACAGCTGCCACACCATAGTTATGCTCAAACCTAAGCAGCAATACAATTCTTGCATCCTAACAAACATTTTCTTTACAGGATTAGACTCAAATGTTGATACTCAAGAGGAAAAACTGTGTGTGAACAGAATCTGGCTGATTGCAGCTCATTTTTAACACAGGTCAGTAACAGGGTCAAGTTCAGATAATGGCTTTTAGCTTCAGAAAAACTTCTAAAATACCAAGTACCTTTCCTGGTTACATAAATCTTTAAATGTCAGCCTCTGTTTTAACCATGAATCTCAAGTCCACTTCAATGCAAATTTCATACAGGTGAGTATTTTAAATACACATTTCCCAGGAATAACCTTGCAGCAGTAGGAATTAAACGTTGCAGTAAGGAGCAGTTCACTGCATGCCTGACAAACCAACCACAAGTGCTAAGAAATAATTCAGTTTGCAGGTGGATTCTCAGTTCCTTACTCCAGAAAAAACCCATAATAAGTGGACAGTAGGCCAGACAGATGTGGCTACCACCCACTTTTTGGTCAGGAGCATTTCCCAGTGTTCCTGCTGAGTCTCAGGGATCATTCCTCTCTCTCCCATGGCTCCAGTGGAGCCAGCTACAGCACCCACTGCAAGTTTCCAGGGAGCTCAGTACAACCACTTTGCATTTTCTAGGCTTGCTACACACTGTTCTGCAGGGTTTAAATGCACTTGAAATAAAAATTCTAAACCATGTTCCTTACTGCACCCTCCCAGGACAAATTTAGTTGGGATAATTCTGCACACAGCTACCAAAGACTCACAGGTCAGCCTTTCTCTGCATATTAGTGACTGCCAGGGAGCTGATTTATAGTTCTGAATAAAAATTTCCTACAAATTCACCTTTGAAGCAGCTCTTCCTACCCCAATCTACAGTTCACTTCTCTGAATACAGCGTTTTTATTATCATGATTGTCACTGGTTGCTTTACAAGAGGTGATTCAATGATTCAGTTATGTGTTTTGTGGAATAATTGTGTTAAAATTGGTATTTGAGATAAATTTGTATTTGAGATAAATTTGTATTTGAGATAAATTGGTATTTGATATAAATTTATAGTCCTAAAAATGCTCCCTAAAGTTATCAGGTCCTGCATGTTGCTGTTGGTTAATTTAAGACACTGAGCAGCGTTTACAAAGCTGAGTTTAATTTCATACCAAACTCGGGAAATTTCACAGCTTTCTTTCGTTTTTGTAAAGCTCTTCAAACCAAACAAACAGGAAAAAAAAAACAAACCACCAACCAAACCAACAAAACAAAAATAAAAGGTTAATAGAAATAGTCTGATAAACTAAAGTTAAACACAAATTATAGGTTAAGTAATGAAGAGGAAAAAAAAAAACAACAAAACAAACCAACAAAAAAAAAAAAAAAAAGAAAACAACTCTTGTCAATAACAACTCACGGAGGAGTTAAACAGAGACAAAACAAAAAATAAAAAAAAAATAAAAATAAAAAAAAACCATGAACAAATCTGGTATATTTGTACCTTCTGAAGACATGCGTTTAGGCATAGTAGAGACAGGAGCTGGAGAACCATGAGCAGAGGGGTGAGACGGGGGCCTGGAGGGCCGCGAGGGGGGCCTGGAGGGCGGCCGTGTAGGGGTGGCTGCCCGAGGTGGAAGAGAGTTGGGACCTGACTGGTAGCGAGAAGGTGGGCGAGAGGAAGGAGATGGGCAAGGCGATGGCCAGGCAACACCTGACAGAACAAATGATATGAAGGAAAGTATAAAAACTAAAGAAAAAAATTATGGGGGTTGAGGGGGAAGGGGAGGGGGGGGGAAGGGGAGGGTAACAGAAAAAAAAAAAGTAAAATATGACAAAATGATTTTTTTTTTTTTTGTTTTGGTTTTGTTTTTGGTTTTTTCCACGGTTTAACCCTTTGGGGATGGATCGAGGCGGTAATTGAGGAGATAAAGTCTCAGCAGGTTGGGTTTGCCTTGGTTTTTGGGGTCAAATTGAACTTGTGAATGTCACAGGCTCCCCAAAGGGTTAATTAGGATCTACAAACACTACTAAGGAACAGACAGTAAAGTTTGATCTGTTAGCCTGGCATACCAATGCTCCACAGCACCCAGCACTCCACAAGGTCCTTAACAGCTACCAGAGGTTCTCAAACAGCTGTTCACAAACAGTACTGACCACACAAACTGCTACTTTCAAGCCAAACGATGAGCAAATATCCATCCAGGAGCTGGATCTTTACAAAAACCAGCGGTGTTCAGTGTCTGAATGCTGACATTTCTGCCTTTATCACTTATCTGAGGTATTCATGGAGGATTTTAATCTAGGATATAGGGCTCATGGTTTTCAAAGCAGAATTAATTGAATTTACAAGCCATTCTGAGTATTTTAGGTCTACGATGTTGATTCAGCAGAGTAATAGGGTGAGAGAAACCACAAATACTACAGACAAATTTCAAGGTTAGCATTGTTTGGGCAAGGCTCAGTTGTCCATCCTTTAGAGAGCTGACTCTGGCTTGAGAAAGGAAGTCTCACTTACCTTTAGATGCTTCTCAGACATCACTTGAGTATTATACATTTTTCATTTATTCACAGCAATTTATTATAATAGCATTTTTAAATTCTACAAATAATGCCCTGAGGACAGGCCACTGCTGAAACCCATCTCCAGAAATGGTGTTTGGCTTCTGGGACACCAATTGCTGCCATGCAGTGCCTACTGATGCCTGGTTAGAAATACCACCCACGTGTCCAGCAGAAAATACTCAAATCCCCATTTGGAGGGAAGGCTTTGGATTCCTTTTC
This sequence comes from Motacilla alba alba, assembly GCF_015832195.1. NCBI lineage: Eukaryota > Metazoa > Chordata > Aves > Passeriformes > Motacillidae > Motacilla > Motacilla alba. Next base: position 10,376,052 of record NC_052030.1, on the reverse strand, counting down.
TGTAACACCGTTCTTGTTTTTCCTCTCCCATTTTCACAAAGCAAGTGGCTTTATTCTTTTCCAGAAAGGAAAAGAAGCTTTCTCCTGCCACTGCCTTTCACCAGGTGTCAGCACTGCTGCTCCTCCACCCAGAGCTTTGCAGTGCTGATGCAGTTTTTCATCTTTAAAAGCACACAGCGCACCATCATCTAAGACAAAGGTGTTCGAGGAGGAAAATAAATGACATTTCTGCTCTGCAAAGCCACAGACAGCGCAGTGCAACGAGGGTTCCTTTGTGAGTTAAGCCCAAATCCAACTCACAACCTCTGTGTTAAATGATGAATGCTAACCTGGTTTATTTACAAACCAATCTCACACCATTTCAACACAAAATGAGGTAATTCTCTGCAGTGTTATGAGGTACATTCATTCAGATTTCAGATACTTGCCTCCGTTAACTACTCTCTGATCTGCTCCAGAGTTAGGGCTGAATTCTGAAGTGTGGGATCCAGACCTTGAGATTGGTGGGCCTGATCCAGACTGGCCCATCCTCGGTGAGTTTTGTCTTCCACTTCCCCAGGACAGGACATCTCTGTTCCTCTGTCCAGGTGGAATGTATTTATTTTCTCTGAAACACACCAAATTTCTATCAGTGTTGAGACACAACTGAGAGGCAACAAGAAGCACCCCATTTTTTCTCTTTTTTTCTCCCATCAAGCCAAGGGGAAAAGTCTAAATAGTATCAGATGTTGACCCAACAGTCACCTCATGAATTGCCTTTTGATAGTGGTCACACAGTCCACTTTATGAGCCCACAGGCACTGAAGGATTAGCAGTAATGCCTGAAATTCTCCAGGACACACCAAAACCACTGCCCCTTCCTGTAATTTGGGACAAATTCACCACGGTGACAGGTCAGAATGGGGAAGTTTGTTTCACTACAGTGATAATACAGGGCCAGGCAGAGGTGTCCAAGTCAGCCTGAGTGCCAAAACCAGCACAGGATTGTTTACACAAGGCTCCAAACCTAATCAGACCTGCTGAAAAAGCCCAGTATCAATGAGCAAACTGCTACAGCACCAAAATACCTCCATAATTTAAATAAAAATACTATTCATAATGCACTCAAGTACCTAGTGTTCACACCATGTCCTTCTCTTTCATTAGCATTTCTCTGAACAGCAGTATATTTTTCTTCTTCTGTCCTTTCATCATTTTCCAAGGCAACCCGAGCTTTGTATTGGGCACTTGATTCAATTTCCTCTGCTAATTGAGTTGCTCTGGCTTCCCGCTTTAAAAACTCTTCTGAATTATCTCTTTCTAATGGCACCCTAAAAAGACAATGGAAAGGAAAAGAATCTCTGAAATGCATTCAAAAGCACAAAGGAGTTACAAAAATCACACAGTGTTAGTTCTAACCGAGTCAGAGGGAAAAAAAAAGTCTTGCTCCTAAGCCAGTAGACTTGCTGTCTTTTTTTTTAATATAAAATTCCTGGACTGGTTTGATATTATGGACAAATTCAGGGTCATTTACCTGCCTAGAGAGCTGAGGACAGGGTGCAGAACTTTTCCACAGGATTTGTAAATCCCCAGACCCTAAAGCTGTGCAAAGGCTCCAACTTTTAACATGGTTGAGAACATCAGGAACAAAAAGCCTCAGACTGCTGTTTACATAGGAAGCTACTCCAAGAGCCCAAATTTGATTTTTTTTTAGCTATTTACACATTGCCAGCAGACACAATCCTAGTGAAATTAGAGACTGACATCCTGACTCCTTTGGTAATTCCAGCCATAGAATTTCAGCTCTCCCATTTATGAAGTACTGTAGAAAAGATGGATGCAACACTTCTGAGCACAGGATCAGAAATTCCTGACTCATCTGTGAGTGCCAGGACCTCAATCCCATTCTTTCCATGTCTCTCTCTATGGCAGGCAATGGAATATTGCAAAAAACATCCCATAGGAAAGCCACCCAAGTCAAAATTCAATACATGAGCACTGAAACACTGAAAAAACCCAACCAGAGCTGGGATCATACCTGGCACCTCCTTCTGCCACCCATTTTTGGAGTTTACCTGTCCTAATGTTTGTGTCAGGTTTCAAAAAACCATTTTTTCCCCTTGATTTTAAAGTGGCAAAAGTTGTTCCACCAACCTTACTTCAGAATAAGCTACATAAAAATACAGAACAGAGCTGAGGCTTGGCCCACGCTCTGCTGGGCATTATAGAATCACTTCTGCCTATATTCTGAATAATATAAAGAAGAAAAACAAAGAAAGTGGGTGGAGATACAAGCCAGGTATAGAATAAAACATGCAAAATTGCTCAAGTGTTGGTGGCAGAACGAGGAAAACAAGTGGCTTTGCCAAATTCCAAGCCAGCACTCAGCTACAGCAGCACAAGTTTTCCCCCACATTTTTGGCCAGCCAAAACATTTACTGGCCTTATCAATGGTAACTGCAAGAATATTCAATAAAACCCTTCAGCATAAAGCTTTGGCTCAAATAAGGTTTACATGAATGCAAATCTGGTCCCAGGCCCCTCTGTTAATAAGACAATAAAGGAGAACAGCCAATAATCCTCATTTATTTAAAGTGAGTGCAAAAAATGAAGGGATGTATGGCAACCTGAAGAGGCAGGGAATGATTTCATGTGTTCTACCAGGCCATTAAAGATGAGAGAAAGGGGATGGACAGGATGACATCAGTCAGAACCCTGGAGACGATCAATACATTTGCTGGAACACAAACTTGTACCCTGATGCAGTTTGACAAACTCTACCTGCTACTGCTTAGCTCTAGGAAGAGAAAACAATCAAACAATAAACCCTTCAGCTGCACATCTAAGCATTTAATGGAAAAGCAGGAAAAGAGCTTCCCAGTTTAGCAGACTGATATGCAAAGCAAGTTGCTTGACTAGAGGGGAAAAAAAATGGAATTAATTTAAAGCCACCTTCATGTTTCTAATCTGTTTCCATTAATATCCAGAAAGCAGAAAGATGGAAGACTAAAGTTCAAAAGTACAAAAAGTACTTAGAGCAGTGAAGGGAAGGAAAGAACAGCTTCCCCAGGATTCAAACATAAGCCGATTAGGACACTTTGATTATCACCATGTTACAGGTCCATTTGCACAAAACACAGAAATCACATTGCTGAACCACAGACCTGGAGACAAGTGCACACACAGAGAGAAAAAAAAATCAAAATATTCACTGCTATTCCTTGATATTCAAAAAAAATCAGTTTCTGCTTTGGGGGTTAAAAGAGTGGGGAAATACTGAAGCCATTTCACAATGGCTGTGAACATCTGCAGTCCATTTGTGTTGCAGTTGCAGTGAACATTAGAGCTGCAGACTCTGGGGAATAAATCACTGCCAGAGTAGCCAGAGCAGCCTTTATACTACTTCTATATTCCAGTTGTTATTATATTTAACTAAAACTTCAGTTTAGAGCTGGACAAGTCTGTTAAACAAGCACACAACCCCCACCCTGGATTTCAGCAGCTTTTCAGCATTCCAGTATCTTCCAGATCAATTGTCTCAATAAAATCAGCGTTTAGCCAAACTGCTCTGCTAGGTTAAACAAAAAACTATAGGTATAGCAGCTACATACAGATTAATTCACAGCTTTCCACCCTATTCCTGGAAGTTTCTGCAAGAAACAAGCCTTACTGCGTGGCTAAATTCAGAAAACTCTGCAAAGGGAATGAGCTGTGCCCATTTAAGGGAATATATAAAGATTTCTACATCTAACTATTCACAGAAAGCTGGCAAGGTTTCTTAAGCACCATTCATTCATTGCTTTTGCAGTTATTTGATTCCACAACTTCAGAAACTATGCAAAATGAGCTGCAGAATATAAAGTTTGTCAAACCAGGGAGAACATTCAATACAAATCTAATAACAAAATATTTTGAAACTTACGTATAAGAAGATAAACTGCTGTCATAAGTTGACACTACACCATAATTTTCTTCATTGTAACGAAACATGTCATTGGGATCCCATCCATTAGACTAGAAGAAAATGATGCTTGTTTTTCAAAATGACACTGGAAACACATTCCCTTCAAATTAAGGGCTGATGGCAGAAGTTAAACCTTCTGCCCTTTTTCCTGGGCCTATGAATTCACTGTCCAGATAACAAAGTTATTAATGCCACAGTTTATTTCAGGGAGCTTTGTTCATCAGCTGCACAGATTCTACCTTCAAAATTCCTTTTTTTTTTCTTTTTTTTTTTTTTGTGAGTCTTTGTATTGCTTTTGTGAGTTTTTTAAGTACATGCTCACTCTGTACTAGAAGACTAATGGCTAGCAAGACATACATACATTAATATCTTTTTTGCCTTTTCCAAAAAGTGCAAATTAACACTTCTGAAACTTTTCAAAAGCACTGATGGAATTACCTGAGAGGCACTACAGGCAGAAGACTCTTGTTGATCTGCACAACTCCCTCACTTCAGTAAAATTGCTATCACAGCACTCAAGCACAACAATAAATGTTATGAATATTTTATAAAAGTACTGAGAGTACTGGGTATTCCAATAAATCTCAGCCCTACAGTATGGACACCAAAACTGACAGGAGAATTGTTCTACCCGAAGTTAATATGCTCTAATCAGTAATATCATCTCCTTGAACACACTGCAGGCTGAATACCTGGCTACAAGAATTTCTGCTTGAGGAAAAGCTGACTGCTGTGATATATGAGGACATGGCATTTGAGGCCATATTCTTCATCTAATGATTCATAATCTGAGACTGTCCCTGTGCTAGGGTCAGGCTTCCATCAATCCTCTCCATCTGCAGCCCAGGGACACTCAGCTGAGCACAATCTCCCCATCATTTCCAAGTGCAATGACAGTCAGACAGGAATGCTCTGATTAAACATAAATCACTTTGGGGCATTGCTGCGTTTGGAGTCCTTAACAAAAGCTGCTCTTTGGGTCCCGGAGTCCAACACAGCTCTCACCACAGCAGCTGCCATTGCTCAGAATTTGCCAAAAGTGCCATTTGAAAGGCAGCTATTCTCAGCCAGATCGCTCCAAAGGGCTGTGGCAGCTGCTGGCAAAGACTGAAATCCACCAGCACAATGCAGGACAGCAATTTTGCTCCTCCAAAGCTCATTAGTAGATTGAAATTAAGGAATTATTTCAAGGCATGTCCAGGGAAACAGCTCATTTTCTACTGATGGCCAGAGATGATCAAAGCATCACTCACGACATCGGTCTCCAGCGCCTCCAGCTCCTCGGAAGCCGTGTTCTCTCCTCCATCCCAAGGTTCCAGATCCTTCTCCTTGTGCTCTCCATTAACTTTAGCACTGATGGCTGAATCAGTAAAAGCATCTGCAACAGAGTGGGGAGGGTTGGGACCAGTGAGACCAGTTTGGGTAAGTTTGCACACTGGTTTTGAGCGGAGGAACAGCCCAAACACAGCTGAATCACAGGCACAGTATCATCAATCCCCTTCTCTTGGAGATGCTGGGCACCACAAAGGAGCCTACTCCAGATGAAAGTACAGCCTAACTTCTCTCATATCAGAAAACAGAATTGTTTTCACTTATTGCAATATATTTTCTATGATTACATGTATATTTGGGAGAGAAAAAGAGACAAAAAAGACAACACAAGGATCCCTATTCTTCTAGAAAACCAAAGACTTGTATAAAATTCTTTTCCAACCAGCCCACACAACTGCACACCACAATAGTGTGCAAATATCAAAAAGGCAGGAAAGCAACTCCCTAAATGGGCAAAATACAATTTTCCTTTCAAATATCCAAATTTCTTCTATTTCCACAACCCCTCAACACACCACCAGAGCAATTATCCATCAGCTTGGTGCCCCCATTTCCTGTGACATGAACAGAGGAGTCTCCTCTCCTTTTTCCAAGCAGCACCTTATCCAAATCACACAGAAAAATCCAGGAACTCTCTAGTTTTTGTTCTCAACAACATAAGAGAATAAACAACCAGTAAGGTTCTTCTATAGTTTATAAAAATTATAAAAACATCAACAAATAAAGATCACAAACATTTATTTTGACTCATTCATGTTTCATTCAAGCCAGACTTAAAAAGGAATAATACCAGAGTATTTCAATTGCTGTAAAAATATATCTAAAGCCATTCACCAAGCTTTTGTATTTGTCAGCAACTGGATCTCAGAACTACACACAGAACTTTAAAAAATCAAATAAGCATGTTACAAGCTCACAAATAAATAAATCAGCCTAAAATAAATAAGTCTTCAATCCAGAATTTCCTATCATCATTCTGCTGATAAAATAAGGAGCAAACATTTCAGACCTTTAGAAAAGATGAAATCAAACCACCAGGCAGTGCCAGATAAGGAAAAACGTGGCCTAAATTAACTTCTGGCAAGATCTAAAAATCTGCCTAAAAAAAAATAAAATGAACTTTAAAGCTATTATGAAAAGAATTCCCAACATATGAAGTTGGCCACTGATGTAACAGCTTTTACACAATCACTGAAGATGTTTTAAAGAGAGACTGCTGATACTGCTTTTATTCCCGTTTTACCCAATCTCACAGTGAAATTCTGCACATATATTGGATATAAAAATTCACTGAACTTGGTCTGTCTGATAACAGCTAGCACTATCCCATGAAATGCTCACAAAACCAGCTTTTAAAATATACTTTATTATAATATATATGATATATATGTGTTCAAATGTCATCTGAAACTACACAGGAACACAGTGCTACAACTCATAGTTAAGCAGTAGCTAAAGAGCACATTTTAAAGGATTTTAAAGAATGTAAACTCTGCATTTACCTTATCAATACCTCATGGCTTAGCTCAGATAAACCAGCGCTGCTCCTGCCCCAAACATCATTAATTCCATGTTTTATTTCTGCTCAGATTGGGCCATTTCACACCAAACTCAAGTTGGAGGCTGTTTATGTCTTTTAGGAAACTGAAATTTGTTTTGCCTTTCTGGGAATGGAGGGAGCTCCTCTCCAGTGAGATTAGATAAATATGAATTAGGAGCCTGATGGCAGCACCTGATGAAGGCAATCTGTTTTTCAGAAGGGTGTTTCCTTAATTTCTATTAAATTCCTCCAGGCAAACTCCACACAACTGTGCCATTTTGGATACTGTGAATAAAATACCAGCCTAACAAGACTCATCCACTCAACCCACTAATTTTCTTATTTAAACAGCCACATAAACATTCAGAAGCGCTGTTATTGTAATGATACAGATGGAAAAAACACCCAAGTCAAAACAAAATCTCCACTATCAGCAAGTGCTGCAGGTCTGGGTAGGATGTGTGCAGTCACTGCTGAGTTTCCCAGTAAATCCAGGATATCACAGGGCACAGGAAGCTCCACTGCTCTGCATTCCTCTCTCATTTTACAAGGAAAGTCACAAGTGAGACTTTGCCTGTTTAACCTCTACAACTCAAAGAAAACCCAAAGACAGGAGAAATTCAAGTTACAAAGGCACTCCCAGCCAGACAATGTGGTCTCAAGAGCATCCAGGCAAAGTTTAAATGCAGCAGGATGGTACCTCAAGGCACAAATCAGAATTTTCCTGGAACAAACAGCAGGGCAGGCACAAGGGAGACCAGAATTAAAAACCCAGCAAAGCCTCCCCCAAAATTAATCAGCAACAAACTTGAGAATGAATGTAAAAAACCTTAAAAATAAGTTTCCAAAACAAAAATGTGGCAATTAGGATGATTAATAAAGTAGAAGGTAAAGCATGAGCTGCTGCTGGAAGTGCCGACTGGCAGAGCAATAACTGACAAGACACTGCCCTGCTCAGCTTCCCCCTTATCTGGTGCCTCTTATCTCTGAGCTGTTGAAGGAGCAATTCACATGACACCTTGACAAGGCCAAATTTTTAATCAATCCCTTTTCTACTCGGTAAAACCCGAGTTAAAGATCAAATGGGACCTGGTGAAACAAAGGGCTGAGGCTGTACCACTCAATTAGCCCCCACTGCCTCTGTTCCTGCTTAATGTGACATTTCCTAAGCAGAGGAGTTGGGTATCAAAGACCTTGTTTTAAAGCCTGGTGAAAAATCATTTTTCATGAATGGAAAAAAGTCCCAAGGAGAGCTCTAAGCAATGGAAATTCATATTAAAGCAAATTAAAAATACACATTCTGCAAAAAACTCAGCTGGGGCAAATTCCTCAAGTGTGTGCTACTAACTGAGTTAAAGAAAAAAAGTGCCAGAGCAGAGCAATTAAGAGTCCGGGTTTAATTAATTTCAACGTCTAACATGCTTGTTTTCACAAACAGATTTTGGTGAAGAGCACAAATGTGCAATTAAGTGCCAGTCTGCAGCTGAAATGCCATTAAACCAATCAGTGTTACGTGCCAAAGGTGCTGATGGCACTCACTGAAGCTTTGATCCAGTCAAAGGAAACTGAGGTTTCACCTTAAAGGTTTCAACAGTAAACTCTGATTTGTTTTGTAACTCCTTACTACTGATTTGAAACATTAAAACCAGTCACAACCAGCTCTGCAGAGCCAACATTTCCTTCCTTTGTTCAAAAGATGCCTTCTGCTATTCCCCTTGCAACACTTTCTCTGGAAGGATGCCACTCTCAGAGCTAATTCAAGGAAAAACTTAAATAGCCAATTCTCTTCTGCCTTTCTTTTCATTGGATTTGTAGTATTTTCCTCAGCATGCCAAAAAACAATAAAAACATTGCAGAAGTCTTTTACTTTACCAGTAAGTTATCATGTTTGAATTGTCTTGTCTTTAAAGAGAAGCCAAGAAGGCAACTCCAAAGCCTTACTGAAATTTGAATCCCATGCAAACCAGCTCTGTGGACTGATCAGTGTTCAGGGCTCCCAGGAAACCCTTCTGGTGTAGAATCAGGAGAAACAGAACCTCCAAATCACCCAGCAGCAGCAGGATCTCAGCACTCAAAGGTGAAGCAGAAGGATGTGCTAATATTCATGTACAGCCAAGGATTTCAGCCTGCACTGACAGGGGGGTTTTAGCAGCTGATTTCCACTGCACATACAGAAATCAGTGTCAGTCCCTCTTTAGGAGCAGACAGAACAGTCTGGAAGGGGAATGATGGGTGTACTACAGCTTCACCTGAGTTTTCCAGCGTATGTTTCATTCATCAGCCTGCCTGTACTGCAGCAAACCTCGATTCCACAGAGAGACAAACCCTCAGGTGACTCCCTCCCCTTCCTCTGGAAGCCAAACAAGCACCTCCAGCAGCAGCAAGGTCTGTGCAGGCTGACAGAGCTGCAAATAAAGACCCAGGAAACAGGGGGACACTGATTTTTGGAACATTCACAGCCACAACACCCCTCCCTGTGCAGACCTACCAATTTCTCTCCCAATTTCTACAATCTGGGCAGACCCCAGGCTTTCCCCAGGGGTGCCTCTGAAGGTGCAGTGTCATGCTTGGCACAAACCCACGTGTGCTGCTCCTGTTCCACCCCCCAGGCCTGCAGGGCTGCTCCCTCCCCTGAGCTCTCTGGGTGGGTTATCAGCTGCCTGCCCCAAAGCTGCAGGGCTGTGATAGCACTGGGAGCTGCCTGCCAGCCTCTGGCAGAGGCTTTTCACACACAACTCTGTTTTCCTTCTTCTGAAAGGAGACTCCATCCCATTCCCTTTCTCCCCACCTGCTGCTCTTTCCCACTCCTCTTCCAGTCTCTTTTTCAGGATCCAGAGAACATCTCTTCTACTCAAACCCATTTGCCCACATTCCTCCAGCCCAGCAAGGAAAAAATGCCAGAATCAAATCCATAGCTACTTATACTGAATTGGGATGCATTAAAATGTTTAAACCAATATCTTCTGCAGAAATTTATTCAGTTCAAGGGCTCCACAAAAGTCTAGAAGTCTCCTACAGGGTAAGAAACCTCACAGAGAGAATCACGGAATAATCTGAGCTGGAAGGGACCCCACAAGGATCATCAGACCCCAACACCCCTACTCCAGGTAAGCCTCCCAAAGGAGAGCTCGTGAAAAGATCTTTTATTTGACTATGATTTTAAAGCCTTTCCAACCAAGTATTCCCAGATTCGCCTCACCTGTCTGTGAAAGCCAAAAACCATTGAGGGTTAGACAATTCCAAAGTCTCTGTTCCTAGGTAAGTGCAACCAGAGCACCAAGCAGGGACAATTCCCAAAACAAGGAGCACCAAGTCCTCAGGCAGGAGTTCAGAGCCAGTTTTCACTTTAAATCATCCAGTACCACAAAGATTTGGGTTTATTTACAAGAACAAAAGCCAGCAGCTCCTTCATGCACATTCACAAACTTCCAGCCTTTTGATTCCTTGCTTATTTAATTTCCCAGGAAGCAGAAAGCCCCTCATTGCTCTAATTTGAAGGTGTGATCAGAGACTGAGTTACACTTTCAAGTGTCATTTCCAGATAATGTATTTTTGGGACAAAATGGAAAGCAGATTAATTCACCCACTCCGACTTATCAAGTTCTGCAGCCTTCCAGTTTATCTTGCTCCAAGTTTTTATGGCTTTATTTCAGCTCTCCAGAATTTAAGAGATTTAGACTCAGTCATTCCACCTAATAAAGTGAACTGAGGGACTGTTCAACCTGAAACAGTCATTTTCTTCTAGAAAATGTCCATTGAGCAATTATTCCTAGAAGCAGTAGCATATTCCTCATGCAGTCTGCTCAAAATCTATAAAGATTGGGTGAGGGAGAGCCCAGTTTGCATTTACATTAAAGTGATGTTCATACCAAACCCATTATAAAACAGCTCTCATGTAATTTAAATTCCAAGTCCCATCCAGAACCTGGAACTTATCTGCATTTCAATGCTGCATTTGCTCTGACATTATGCATCATCATCTGGGAAAAGCAAAAATTCCTTGAAACAACAAACCTCTCATTCTGCAGCTTTAGATCAGGCAAGAACAGGTACAAACACAAGGTGAAGAGAGAAATTCTCATTAAATGTCCTCAGGTCTCTACCCACCTCTAAGTCCCTGCTAATGGGAATAAAACCTGTGTTCCAATAACCACTGAGCTCCTGTGACAGTTGTTAATCAGCCTGTAAATGTACACAGAGAAAACTTCACCCCATGCCATAAAAACCTGCATTTCCTTTTATTCCTTATCCCAGCAAATCAGCAACATGAAGCATAAAGACTCTGGAGATTTGCTGCCCAAAAGCAGAGAAATCTGCAAAGGAATAGAACTGACTCATGAGCTCTTAGGTTCCAGAAAAATAGTCAGGGGCTTGGAGGTCAGACATTAAAAGTATGAAGACTGCCTGCAAAATTGTTTAATTTGAACAGTTGCAATGTCTTCAAGAGTTTAAGACTTGTCTGTCATCTCTTTGTATTTTGAAGAGCTTTACCTACAGCTTTACAAGGAGTAAAGGAGAAATTAAAACACAAATGGAGGATTTTAAAAGAGTTTCTAGCTTTGTTTGCTGGAGTATTTATAGAATATTTCTCTGAATGCACGTTTAGACACAGATGTTACCTCAGTATAGACTCCAGATATCTCAGCTCTGAAAAATAACCTTTTTCCAAAGAGTTTCTGTATTCAATGATTCTTGTGTAACACACAACAGAAAAATTTAGAAAGACATTTACAAAAATGTGTCTACCTTCCACAGAAGCTGTAAAATATCCCGTAAAACCACTAAGGCTTTGCTTTCCAGACACCAAAACAGCTACTCAAAAATACATTATTTTAAAATGTATGAATATCTGATTTCACAAGGTGCTGAAGTTTTGCACTCTTTAAGAACCACGAATCTAAAAAGGAACTTCAGTATTTTGGATCCTAAAGCATCTGCTATGAAAAACCTTGAATTATAACCTCAAAACATAAAATTAAAAAAAAAAAAGAAAAAAAATATACCTCTTCTGGCATAATTGGTATCCATATCCTTAAAATGCACCATAACAAAGTCTGAGGACTTGAACAAGATACTCTCTAGGATGTCCTCCCGTTTTGGCCCCAAACTGGATTCTGCAGTTTTCCGATGAGCAGCATCAACCACTAAATCACACTGTGGGAAATACAAACACAGGGCACTGCTTTACTGCACAGCCATCCCCTGCAAAATTTGCAAGAACTAGGTATTTACAATCTGCTTTAAAACTAGGCATGAACAGTAAATATAATTCAGAGTAAATATTACAATTTTTAGTCAAATGTTGGTTATTCGGTATTAGGAATTTTCACACTAGGGAAGAGTCAAAATGTAAAAAATTACCTTAGGACTGTAGGTTTTAAAAACTCCTTCATATATACCACCATTTTTCACCTGTACTTCACATTTGGATCCCTAGAATACAAGAAAAATGAAAATATAACTTTCTACCAACATGACAAATGACATTACAGTGATTTTTCTAAAACATTTGTTCTTTACATAGGTCCAAAGTGTAAAAATACAATTTTTAGCTAAATTTCCTCATTCAGCATCTGCCCATTTATAAATACACTGCTGTGCTCTGCAAATTCAAATAGCTGGGTGTGTATGGGCAGCTCTGAAGGGATTTAAGACACTCACTGGAGAATATTTGGTTCTCACAAGACTCTTGACCAGTTGGAACACACAAAGGAGGTTTTGTGCAAACCCCAAATCTGTGCCTGTGTGGGTACAAATAAGGATAAAAGCTTATCCTGGCCTCAAGCAGATGTGGGACAGTCTGCCTTGCTTCATTTTGCCATGTCAGGGCTTCCCTAAAAATCTTGGGAGAAAGGTTTTTAATCCCTGCACATGGGCTCATTTTATTTATCCAGAACCTCTCTAAAGACAGGAAATTCAAAATACAACCAGTGCACCTAAGAAATCTGCTGTACCTCTGCAAATCAGAGTTAAGCCTTTCCAAGCCTAAAATTTCTGTGATCCTTTAAAGCTCAACCTTGGTAAAAAAGTGGTTAAAGTTTAATATTCACTCCTTTATATTACAATTATTAGATTAGTTAACAATTCCCTGTCATATAGGAACCATTCTTCCAAATATGATGACTTACAACAACTGATGTGAGTATGTGAACCATTCTCATGTTTGCATAGATGCCATCAAATGAAATCTGAAAAATAAGAAAGCCATCATGAATTGCTGAAGGAATTCCAAAAGCCAGAGCACCCAACCCAACCCAGGCTTTCATCAGTACACAGAAAATCTCAGAAACATTGGGTAAAAATCTTACCCAGGCAAGACACATGGAATGTTTATTTTTAAATATTAATATTAAACATGCCAGGGGAGATTTTCAGAGGGCCTCTGACTTTCCTCTGACCAGTTAAAGATCTAACACCCTCCCAAACAAGCTAAAAATCCCAGGAGAGCCCCTAATGTTCCTCCATTAAGGAAATTCTCTGGCTGGCTGGGTGCAGCTGATAGGCACAGATTTGAGGGATGTCAGCAGGGCTTTGTTTTTAAACAAAAAAAGCCCTGCTGGTTTTAAGAACCATCAAGAGAATAAAGCACTTGCAGTGCTGTAGAAGCAAAAAGGTGTTTTCAGGCCTGCTCAAGCTCAGCCTTTCATCTCCCAGCCCTGATTACCCACATTAACAGCAGCTAAAGCCATCAAATTCTGGAGTGCTAAATTGCCACAAACCCTATTATTAATTTAGCTCAAAGTAACTGAGTGCAGCACCAGGACCTGCAATCCTGACTGGGAGAGCTGGGCAGGTGTCCCCAGGCTGCTGGAGGACACGTTCACCTCAGTGCAGATGTTTTGTTGCCATAGCTGGTATCTCTTTGTGTTTGTAAAACAAGAGATGCTAAAACAGCTCTTGAGATCTCACCATATTCTGGAATTTTTCAACTGACAATGTATTTTTAACTGTCACCCACTTTTCTGGGCTGAACAGACAAGTTTGGGGACACTCCTGTGCTCAGCACTCAGCACACAGCACATGCAGACCAACATTTGGGGATGTTTAGTGTTTGCCTATGACCTTTTCCACCAGTTTTCCTCAAAGCTTCTTCAGTTTTCCTCAAGTGTCTTGGTAACTTCAATAAACATTTACGTAAGCAAATTGCAGCCCTTTTAAATCTTCCTGCTTCTGCTCCATTCCCCAAAATCAGGCATCTTTGAAAACCAGGCCAGCAACAAATTGGCAAATATTTGATTAGTGAAGTTCAAAGATTCACTCTTTCAATCAAGATCCATGAATTTAGCTCTGATAAAATGATGTTCTGCAAGTCAAGCCACATCTTTGCTCCAGTAATACACAGCCTTGAGAACAACTAAAGCTGCACACTGGAGCTACTGAGAACAATGGTTCAGCAATTTTATAGTAAAGCTAAACAAAGTAGTTATTTTTATTTCATTAAATGATGCCTTACTGTCATCTGTTTAAGGGAGAAGCCAACGTTAGAATTTTCAGATAGGAACTAATTCAAAAAGCACTGCCTTAAGTTAAATGTTATTTATATTTACAGCTGTAATTACAAGAAAACGCAGAATATTTATATTAGTGCAGTCAAAAGTTGAAGTGAACCTTCCCCCTCTTCACCCACCCAGAAGACTTAAATCAAAGTGAGATGCTACTATTCAGAAAATTGTATTTCACTCCAAAGTATCCACCCACCACGGTATCCCAAGGCAAAAATGGAGAGAACATTCCAGTATCTGCCATTCTGATAAGCTGCTTCCCCTACCCTGCACTGGCACAAAGAGGAGAAGCCACAAACTCACCGTAGGCTGAGGTGGTCCTTTGCCACTGCTGCGGCCTCTGGAAGAAACACACACATGGCAGATGATTAAAGAGCTGCTGAAACTGCTCCGTTTCCTACCAAGCAAGAATTCCAAACCCATCCTAATTTAGACTCGAGAATGGGCTTGGGAAAAGCAGCATTTCCAGAGAGCAGAGCCTGACAAGGACCCACTGGGTTTATCTCCAACCTGCTGACCAACCAAGGGCCATCAGCAGGCAGGGGGTTACCCGTGATAAATTAAAGGATAAAATGAAGAAAATATTACGTTTATAAAATCAGAGTAAGAATAAAAGAATAATCCTGCAACTAAAGCAAATTCCGAAACTTTATGGCACACAAAGGCAAGATCAAGCTCAAGCCCTACACAGCACAGGGTCCCTTCCTTGAGCCAGGAGGCTCCAAATGTTGTCACCGTGTCAGATTTGGGCCACCCGAACAACTGACCCTGCCACAGGCCACAGAGGAGCCCTGACTGTGAGGCTCCACCTACAGAGCTCATTTCTAACTGCTCTCACAAACCCGGGAATTCTGTCCATTCCCCCAAAAACACCAGCTCCTCCTAATGCCAATCTGTCACTGCGTAGCACTCAGGACACCTGGGGATGCTCAGAACACCCTGCACACTGACAAGGGTCAGTCTGTGCCCTCCACCCCAGGCACCTGAGCCCCAAAGCATCCCTACAGCTAAAAAAGTCCCCAACAGCTCCAATTCCTCAACTCCACTGGTGTGCCTTAATTCTAAGCTCCTCCCTCGTACCAAGAAGTCCTAGTTTCAAATACTCCTTGTAGTGATTTAGATTTGTGTTATGACTTCAGGAGCACTCACTGGAATGTGAGGCAAAAATAAATCTTCTGTTCTATTAAAAAAACCCCTCATTTTTTAAAATAGACTCACCTTACTGACACACAACCATTTCAATAAAGAAGAATCATGTCTGGTATTATCTAAACAACACTGAAATCTAAATCCAAGTGGATGTCAGAGAACCATGGAATGGCTGGGGTTGGAAAGGACCCTAAAGATCCATCCTCACCCCATGGGCAGAGACATCTTCCTCTAGACCAGGCTGCTCAGAGCTCCTGAACACCTTCATTAGATGCCAACTGCATTCAAATGCTTTTAAAAACACCAAGCTGGGGCTGAATACACCCTACCCCCCAAAATAATAGACCCTTATAAAAGAGAGCTCACAGGGTAGTCAAAAAATCAAAGGAACTTCTCTCAGTGAACATAAATAACCCTTCAATAAATTCTGCCGAAATAAGCAAAGCCATCAGAGAGCCATGAAAGGCCCTAATGAGGAAAAAATGAAAAACCACTAAACTATCACCTGACTCATTTCCAACAAGCTTCTGCATCAGAGCTGTGGTCTCAGAGCATCACACACGCTGGGGGCATTGGCTGATGGCAGAACTGCAGGTTTGGGGTGCCCAGCAGGCATTTTCAGGATACTGCAGAGAGCTAATCTCACCCAAAAAAAGCCCTAATGCAAATAACCTTTATTTAACTACCCATCAGCCTTAACTTTCCATAGGGCAGCTTCACAGTGTCAGGCTCGCTCTGGAGCAAATCTCACCATTTACCAAACCTGACATTTGTTAAATGGCCTCTGAGAGAACTGAGGCTTTGTGAACTCGGAACAGCATCTTTGCATAATATTCAGACCTTTCTCTATCTGAAAGTCATTTCATCAGATGTGGAACCCCCACATAAGAGGCACAGCCCAGTTTGATTTGTCCTTCTACTGCAATCAAAAATGTGATCACCATGGTCATTCATAACTTGGGCAAAGTCAAACAATTTTACCAGTTCCACCCGCTGCCCTCACAGATTTTAGAAGATCCTCCTTTTCCTCCATCAGCCACAGATCAAAAGTGAAAGAGTTTCGTGTCTTTGCAAGAGAAACCACTCCCATTTTTAGTGACAAAGTATTCTTAGACCTGAAAATAACTGGGTTGCTAGACTGGGCAGAAAGTTTGGAGTATTCCCTCTAAGCATCAACGCAAGTATTCCAGATTTTCCATCTCTTACCACATTTCCAAAATTACTGTTCCTACCCACTCTTCTTCAAGAAACAAACTGATTGTGCACATCCACATCAGCAAGAAGTCCCAACTTCTACACCAGCCAAAAATTAAAGCAGAAATTCCCTGATCTCTTTACAGATCTGACCTCCTGTTTTCCAGCTACAACTGTTAATCACAAACCATTGGGAAAAAAAAAAAACCCGACACATTCACCAAGATGAAAAAAGAAATATATTTACCACTCCTACCAATGCAACAATTTAGCCAAAATTGTATCTTCTGCTAAAACCAAGGCAATCAACACGAGTTTCAAATTCCAATAGGTAAAGAATCAAGTTCAAAGTATCATTTGACACATTTTGATGCAACATATGAAAAAAAACCCTCAGGACCTTTACGAAAGCTGAAGGTAGATGGATTTTGCCAATGTTTAACATAATTTGGAACAGGAGAATGACACAAAGAAATGGAGGTGGGGGACTCTAGGAAGGCTCAGTGGCAACTTAGCACTGCTACCTAAAACTCCATTTTTATTAGGGTAAATATATGGCAAAATTGAGAAAAAAAAATCATTTTGCATTGCAGATACGTGGTTAAAGGTAAACCTGGGGGAAGGCAGGACAGCCTGTCAAACCCAAGCTGGAAACCCTTTGCTTTGGGGTAGCAAAGTCACAAACTCAGGACAAAGTAACAACTGAGCAAATAAACTCAGCGCCAACCCCTTGGGTCCAGCAGTTACACCCCAAGAAGCAAAGTCTCATCAGGGCCCAAAAGCTGCACTATAAATGTTTTTTCCCAGCAGCAACTTGCACATTTTTTTCTATTTTTATGAGTATTTCCTCAGCATCCCTCACCTCCCTCCTTAATGTTTACATGCCAAGTGGAGTGTTTGTGTAAGCAAAACAAGGTCACGCATTTGTATTTTCCCAGTTAATGCAAGGGAAACAAAGTCATTCCTGGATGGGAAAGAAAGTCTCCAGTTTTCATTCCAGCAGCATCTTCACTTTGAAACTAAGAAATAAATGCAGCCACACTGCAACTAATGTCTGGAGCAGAAATGTAGCTCCAAAGACTTGAATTTAAAGTGTGAATGGATGGTTCTGGAGCACTGACTGACATTGCTGCAGCTTGGAAAACAAATTTACAGGGTACTCTGAAAAACTGTAATGCAGAGAGCTGGCAAAGCTTTTCTTCTAAGGGAGAAATCTGAAGTGCAAGGTTTTATCTCAGTGCAGTGTTTGGCTCTATAAAGTCAAATGAATCGAAGATGTCAAATGAAGATTATGCAAGAAGTCCTGCAGCTTGAATTTCTGTAGTTTTTCTCCCCATACTGACATCAATAATGTCAATTCCTGTCTCCACACAGGGTGACAGCTTCCACAGCATCTGGATATTGAACAACCTGACTCAAGACTGGCTGCCCAGTGCACACCTGGAACCTCTTGATGGGCTTAGTCATTGGTGAACCTTCACAGACACTGCCATGAATCAGTTGTTAAATTTAAAGTTACTCAAAACCAGGGATGTAACAGCACCCTAAAGTGCACTCACAGTGATAAGGAAAGAGGCCTGCGGGTTAAGCAGTCATTCTGCTCAGCAGTTTAGCACATTTGCACTAAAACCCACACAAAGATGTCAGAAGCAACTCAAAACCCTCTGACTGGCACGTGTGAGCAGACCTCCAGAACAGCCACTGCCCTGAAATTCCAGCACCTTGGCACTCAACATTCCCCTTCCCTCCCCTCTGAACAGCATGGGCACCACGCTCTCGAGAAAGGGATGTCAAGGAAAAAGGGAAATAAATGGAGGTAAGAAGTTTGTGTTGTTTTCTTTGGAGACTGAACCATGGGGTGGTTTCACTTTTAGCTTTTTGATGGGAAAAAGCCATTTTAAAAGGACAGGAACTCCGTGTATTCTTACAGGACCCCCAAGCCCAGTTAGGCAAGCAAGTTACCAAAATGAAAAATCCCTTCTGCCACAATTGTAACAAGACAAGAAACATCCAAACCCTGACCCTAAGGTGTTTTGCCTTCAGATAAAATAACAATGGGGAAAAATGAACAAAAAAAAAGGATGGAGATGGAGGAAGGCTGGGATAGATGCAACTTGCAGCCAGAGGACAGCTAACCCTCCGTGCTTGCATAACAGCAAAACTCCACTCAAACACAGAAAGTGGATGTTAGATAATGCTCTGATAGCACAGGGAGCAAGTTTGTGACCAAGTCCACATTTTCCCTAATTACAGCTTGCTGTGCTATTGGCATCTCCCCTGCAGCCCAAGCCCATCTGCCACAGTGCACATTAAACAAACAGCATCTCACTTGGGGCCTCTTTATCATAAAGGTATTAATCCTCCTTTTTTTTTTATCTCAAACACCTTCAAGGATGCCTTCATTTCTGATTTTTTCCCTTTGTCTAAAAGCAATTAATAGGATAGTAAAGAACACTGGTTGCTCACACGGGATTTTACCTTTTCTGATCTGAAATACAGATGTGCAGCAGTGTGAACCCATGGAGACGAGGCAGTGAGCAGAGCTGAGCCTTCCCTCATGAGCAGAGGTAGAAGGACAAGTGCTCAGCCCAATTCTTCCAATAACAAACCCACGGCAGAAAATTAGGCCCAGGACAGTTAATTATCAATGAGTTTTCCACCCAAGCTAAGCTTTCAAGAGCAACTTAGCCATGAAAAGTAACTTTTTTTTTTTCTGCATGGGAGTGTTAGTGCTGCAGGGAAATGAGTTGCTGGGCAGAAAGCTTGGCATAAACTGGAGATGTTTAAGTTTTTATTAAAGAATATAATGCATCAAACTGATACCAAGATGCAGGCCACTTAGATTTTCATTTTTCTGAACAGAAAAGCCACTCAGCTTTTCATTCAAGTGGCCAGATTTACAGCATGAACCATCTTTGAATTTGCACTCCCCAAAAGACCAAGGACAGGTGTAGGGGAAGATCTCTGAAGGTGTTCCATGGGGCTCCAGCAGGGCTGGGACTGTGATTTTACACACCCTCCATTCAGAAATAACTTGAAAAATTAAGAAAGAAAGAACATGAACACCTCTGAGGGAACACATCAGTTGTTCAGCAGCCCCATCAGAACTCCCAAGGATTTCTGAAGTGGAATTTATCCAACACAACCAGAAAGGCAACACTGGTAGGAGAAATCCAGTGGCTTTAATCTTAAACTTGGGAGAGAATTTGAAGCTCACGTGCCCAAACCTATGGGGGCAAGTGCTTGCCATCAGGCTGAATTTCAAAACATAAGCTGGAGGTTTTGTTGCCCTTCACGTTAACCTCTACAGTGCCACTGTGTGTTGGCAGGGACAGAGCCCAGTAAACACCACGTCCCACCTAATGCCATGTGTAAAAACTATTAAATCGGTGCTCTGAGCTGCTGAGGTATTGTTGTTGTTATTTATTTTATCCTTTTCAACCATTCCAAAGCTCTTCCGCTTCCAGTTCCACTGGCGGGGAACAAAGTAAAACCCTATTTCCAGTGATGTCCAACAATGGGGCCACTGTAAATTCTGTTTTATTGCCAGTGCACTAAACCGAGTGGGAATAAACGTCCAGTTGAAGAGGAAGATGAATAAAACTCGAAATGAAACTGCTCTGAGTGACTGTGACCTTCAGAACTGTTAACGTCCTGCTCTGATCGTTTGTTATGACCCCCGCAGCCCCGGAAAAATTCACAGCACTATAGAGTTTATTATTTGAGGGAAAGAAAGAGGGAAAACATGAGTGGATTTGCGTAGCTAACGATCTGAGAGCAGCATCGGGATCAATCTTCCAGAGGCAGCGAGCGTGGGGCGGGGGGGGAGGCGAGGAGAAGGCTCAGCCTCTGCAAGATTCCTGCCCCAAAAATCTGGGAGAAAGCGAGGCCGCGCTTGGAGCCACCATCCAGCGGCGCGGCGCGGCCCGCCTTCCCGCGAGAATTTTATTGCGATTTCCATGATTTAAAAAAAAAAAAAAATCGAATAAAAATACTAAAAAAAAAATAAATTACAAATAATAACGATCCCTAGATATTAAAATAAATTTTAAAATCCATCCCCCCCACCCTCCCCCCCGCCGCCCCGGGTGAGCCGAGGGCGCTGCGCCGCCATCGCGGGGCCGGATCGCCGCCCCCTTCCCCGCCCGGGCCGCCCCCCGGCCCCGCCGCCATCGCTCGCGGCCCTTCCCGCGCCGGCCCCGACACGTGCGGCCCGCGCCCCCCGCTCCCCCCGCTCCCTCCTCAGCAGGCGGGTCACGTCGGCCCGGGGGAAGCGGCGCCCCCCGCCCCGGGCCCCGCGGGGGGCCGAAATGGAGCCTCCGCGCCGTGCCCTCCCCGCGCCTGAAGGGCACCGGCCGCGGCCCGGCCTCGCCCCGGCACTGCGGAACCCCCTCGGCGGGGCCGCGAGCGCCGCGCCCGCCGCCATCGCGGCCCCCGCCCCGGCCCCGCCATGCTGCGGGCCCCGCGCCCCCCCTCCCCGGCCGCCGCCGCCCATGGAGGCCGGTGCGGGGCGAGGGCGGGGGGGAGGGGGGCGGCGGGGGCGGGCGAGCGGCGCCCGCGCCGGGCCCGGGGCCGGAGCCGGGGCCGGTCCCGCGGCACTGCGCACCCACCTGCCCATGTTCTGCCTCCCCGCGGCTGACGGGAGGCCGGGGCCGCCGCCGCCGGGGGGCTTGCGGTTGTTGCCGGCGGGCTGCGCCGCCGCCGCCGCTTGCTTGAGGGACATGGCGAGGAGGGAGGGAGAGCGCCGGGGGTCGCGCCGGGCTGGGTGCGCTCGGCCGGTCCGCGCTGCGCTGGCGGGGCCGGGGCGCCGCTGGCTCGGCCGGTTGCTCCCAAACAGTGCGAGCGGGGCGGAGGGAGCGGAGCGCGGCGCGGAGGGATCCGCGGCGGGGGGGGGGAGGGGGGGGGGCGGGCGGCGGCCGGGCCGCGCCGCGGGGCGAGGGCAGCGGCGGGGCCGGGGGGCGCGGCGGCCACACCCGCGGGCTCGGGGCACCCCCGCGGGGCCGGCGGGGGGCGGCGGGGCCGCGGCGGCGGGCGCGGGGCGGGCGGCGGCGCGGACTCTTTACGGGAAGTCGGAGGGCGCGGCGGCGGTGCTGCGGCGGGTGAAGGGGCGGGGAGGGAGGGGGGGACACGTGAGGCGGCGGCGGCGCGGGACGGCGGCAGCGCCCGCCCGGCCCGGCCGTGAGGCCCCGGCAGGGTCGGGAGAGCCCCCTCGCCCGCTCAGCCCCCTCCGTGCCCGCCGGTGACACCGGGCGGGTCGGCCCCGCACGGTCCCCGCGGGCTGCGCTCCCCGCGCTGCGGGCCCGCAGGCCGCGGCCTGGTGGGGCCCGGCCGCGCTCGCCCCTCCCCGGGCCCCAGCGAGCGGCAGTGGGAGGGCGGCGGGCTCGGCCCGCAGCGCATCGTTCAAAAGAAACCAAGCGTCGAGAGACAACGAAATGGAGGAAAAATGGCCGAGCTGCGAAAGGCCAGTGGGGGACGCCAGGCCCCGCCGAGCCGCGGAGCGGCTGCTGCCCTGATCCGCAGAGAGCCCGAGCCATCGCTGCCAAACACATCCCTGCTCCAGGGGGAAAGCAAGATGGGGCCGGAGGATGGCTGCTTTCCCTGCAGTGCCCCTCCATCTTACAGATTTCGGAGCAGTCAGGGCTTCCCCTCGTAGTAAAGAAATTTAAATTTGCTTTGCGCTGATGGGTAAAATATTTCAGCTGCAGATGCCGGTTCTCCCCTCACTCCGTGTTACCTGTCCACCATCAGCAGGCTCCCTGCAGAAATCCAGGGTGCAGTGGTCGTGTGTGGAACCTGCTTGGTGCAGAGTGGGAATTTCACCAAACCAAAACCCATACGCAAAAATAAAGCCTGGTCTGTCCTATTAAAAAAAAAAAAAATGCACATACAGGATTAGTAAGAGCAGATGCAACTTGAAAACCAAGAGCTAAATTGATTTATAGCCATGGTTACTCAAAATGCTCAGAGTTTAATCTATTCATAGAAATGCTCTAGAAATCCCACAGGATTCCAATGGAATAAAAAGGAGCAGTGCTCTTAGGCAGGCATTATTTATACACCTTGCTCCTAAAGCAACAGCTTTCCCGTGCACTTGGAAGAGTAGTGGGTGGCAGCACACAATGGTAAAAAGATAAAATATTGAACAGCTTCCTTAAATTAGCATTTTCCTTACATTTTACCTTTTGAACTGATTGTTTTGTTTTACCTCACAGGCCCAAGTAACCTTGTGGTTAACACTTTATGAGCTAGATGACAGACCCTACCCAAAATGGGCTCAGCATGAAGAATTGTCCCATTGAAAATACTCTTAACAGAGATGGTGATTTAAAGAAATTTCATTTTTTAATCCTTTCAGTGAACTCACGAGGTGCTTCACTATTTCACAGCCACGGAACTGAGTGAGAAGGACACTGAGGATTTCTGGAGCCCAAGAGTTTCTGTGGGAGACATCAGCACCTGCAGAGCCAAAGGTTACCTACTACTAGCACCAGTTTTGGGAGCATTTACTGTAAGAGCAGGAATCTGGTTCACTGTATGTGATGGGATAAATAAATCCCTAAGAGCAGCTAAGAAAAATCCTTGATATATATTCATGTGAAACCCACTAGCATGAAAAAGCACTTAACCAATATAAGACAATATATAACAATATAGTAGTAGTAATAATAATAATAATAATATTAATAATAATAATAGTTGTAGTAGTATATAGAAGTGTATAAAATATAAGAAATATATAGAGCCCAAAAGAGGCTGCAAAACTGGGCTCTATATATTTCTTATATTTTTATAAACTGGCTGCAAAACCCTGTTGAAGGGTCTGTGCAGGGCCAGAATTGAACTGGAAGATCCTTATGGGTCCCTTTCAACTCAGGATATTCCATGATTCTGTGAACCAGTCTGTCTAGGGTGCTGGTTTATAAGTTGTACAGCTTTGGGCTAGTCCTGAACTTTGAGCAACTTTGTAAAGGAAGTTGTTAATAAAAATCACAAGGAAGTCTGATAAGAGAGTGAGTAGAACCCATCCAGGTCACTTAACGTGGGGATTTTGGAGGATATCACTTCAATGCTTTTCCAGCCTGGAATGTTCACAGCTCACAGCAGTTAGTGACTATTTCTGTGGCTGAAGGTTAAGAACACAAAAGCACCTGCAGCAGCTTGAAGGGGCTGTGGGGCAAAGAGAGAGCCCTTGATAGTCAAGAATGTCAAAAAATACAGAACCGAGTTCCACAGGCAGAGACAGCCTCTAAGACATGATGTGAGCACACTGAAGTACATTTTAGGGTGACATTACATGCTCAGAAAGCAGGGTATGAATAGGCTGGTGTTCACATCCTCAGTAATGACTCAAGAGCAGTTGCAGTTTGACTTGTTTTTCCCTTCAATGTATTCTTTGTTTTCTTAAGGTCTGTTTGGCTTTCGTTGTGCCCTCCCTTTTTTCTTTGTTGAGCATCCTTATAAAAAAGCAGGTTAAAAGTAAATATAGAAGTGCTCATTTAAAATAGCTCCGCAGTGACCACCAGAGAAGCTGCAGGGTGGTTTCCAGTGGCAGCCAGCTTCTCCAGGGACGCTGCTCTTCCTGTGTCTGCAGTGGGAGGGTTCCCCAAATTCCCAGTGTAATGGGGTTCTACTGCTGTTAGGGCACATCATTCCTTTTACTTCTTGAATATGCCTTTCTTGATAGCCCACCATTCCCAATATTTATTATTTTATGGCTTGGTTTTATCAATTTCTCACCTTTTTTTTTTTTTTTTTCTCTTCCCCACCATTTATAGCTGACACTCTGGATGTCAATGATGTGACAAAGAACAGCCAACAGTGAATGTGGTGGTTTAGCTGGAGAAAAATTCAGCATTCAGTCAAGAAAGAAAGGAAACAATTCCTAATGGAGAATCATGTCCCCTTTTGCCTCTCCTGTGGGATCCAGGTTAGAGCTGCTCCTTTCCAGGAGTGCTGTTTCCCTCCAGATGTGTGGCTACGTGTGCAGGCTGCATTTGCATGTGGAGATGAATGAGGCTGATAATAGCAGCACTTAGCAGGAAGTGCCGTGTGATGTAACATTTCCTTGATCTAACCTGCAGTTCGTCTTGTGCTGCCTTCCCTGAGCTACCCGGGGTGATCCTCAACAGCATCCAGCAAGACAAAACACGCCTGGCTACACAGGGGCAGCAGCACAGGCACGGGGGTTTGCTGGTAGCAAAATCAGCTGCTGGAGAAGCTCAGAGAACTGAGCTTTTGCACGCACGTGTTTTGTTTTCCCCGAAGATTTCAGTTCTTCAGTGCCATTATCCACACCCCTCCTCGAAAGGATAAAGCTTTGTGGACAGTGCTGTGAGCACGGGGATCTCCAAACACTTGGAAGGATATTAAGAGAACAAATCAGGTGCTGACACACGGGCAGCGCTTCCCAGAGAGATGCGACGTAGCTCGTCAGCAAAGCTGCCCTCAGTTCTGACTGATGCCACACCCCTGGCCAGACCAGAATTGGTACCACAGCAAAACCAAACCCCAAATTCCAAACCAGCCACGTGGGACAGCTGCTGCCACCTCTGCCTTGCAGTTTTTGATCTGCACTTTCAGTTTTATTGCCTTTTCTTCCCATTCTCAGCCCTGCAGCTCAGGGCATGGCTGATGGATGACCCTGCTGGGCCATGCATCCAGCTGCTTCTCCTGCAACCAACAGGAGATGAAGGGAAATGCTGATGTCCCCGGAGCTCTGGAGGGAGGCACGGAGCTTGTGCACCCATTATTAACTCGAATGACCCTTGCTCTCAATTTCCACAGGCCTTGGACACAACAAGGGCATTTCCTTCCTCACCAGCAAAGCTCCAGGATCCATCTGATGAAGCCATGGCTCTGCAGTGAGTCTTGGGACAGAGCTGCAAACTGGGAGACACCAACCCTGCCCAGCAAAGCACCAAGAAATCACCAGCCAGGCGCTTCTTGCCTTTAGATTTCACATTTTTAGGAAAAGGAGGGGGGGACCCAGCCTGGCTCCTGCTAAGCAGCAGCAGCAGCACACAAAGCAGTCGTTATGCCAAGATTTAGCTGTTAAATCCCTCAAGATCTGGTGCTCACAGAGCATAAACAACCTTTGCCTCCCAGTCTGGCCGAGCTGTACCTCCAGGTTTCCCAGCACAGCCACACAGACCCTCCCATACCCATCCTCTCCCCAGCCCTTTGCTGAGGCTGCCGTGCCAACAAGAAAGCCAGTTGCCATGGCATTTTTTCCCCCTACAGACAGATGTCCATTAAAAACCAAGTCAGCCTCAGGTTTGCTTCACAGAGCAGCTTTCAGTTATTATTACCAGCCTGGCAAGGAATTTCCACTGTAGCCCTTCACCTCAGATGTTTCAATGCACTTTAGGATTAATCCCTGGGGATTAGAAGGAAACTACTACAGAGCAGGCACAGGTATGTTCAAAGGACAAATTTAGGATTATGATTATGGTTTATGTTTTTGGCAGATGACAACCACATGTCTGTGTTTGGAAAGGGTTGAATTTGTTACCTCTGGTGCTCTTTCCCCTGTTCACTGTGCTAAAATCATCAGGCAAATTGGAAGTGAGATGTGAAACATTTCCCTCCTCTGGGATGTCTCACCTGGGGCTCAGATCTGGGATTCTGGCTTCAGGAGGAGCCTCCCTGTCCTGGACAGGGGCATCATCCGAGGCTCCATCCATGGAGAAGGGAAAGCCCAGGCAGCTTCTGTGACCAGGGCCAAGCACTTCCAGCAACCACATGGCTCAAGGAGCAATGTCGTCTTCCTTGGCCACATTTTTATTTAAGAATGGAAAAAGGGATGAATGGATCCCATATTCCCCCTCAGCCCATCCTGGGGAAATGTTGGAAATGTCCCTTGGGGAAAAGCAGAGGAGCGTCCTACTGCAGTGCTGGCAGCACATCCCCAGCATCTCTGCAGGGATGGGTTTGAAGGGAACAGTCAGGTATTTTTATTTGGACTCCAACAGTGCTGAATGTGTGAGAATTAGACACTGAAATTTAACTGTACACTGGAATTAGTTTTCCTTACTTAGCACTGCAGTGCTAGAAATCCTTGGTGATGTTCAGGGAGGGACCTCCTCTCTCACATCTGGCTCTAAACCTGGCAGGGCTTCCTCAGCATTCCTTGTTGAAGCTGTGGCACCTGGGAAACCTCAGCCTTCAGAGATTTTGGAGCCGCCATTGCAGCTCAGAGCCCTGCATCCAGGCTCACGGGGGGTTTCCACTGGAGCTTGGATCTTTGAGGGAGCCAAGTGCCACAATTCCAGCTGCAGGATTGACAGCTCCTCGTGGCTCTGGGAAGCAGCAGGGGCTGAGCACACCCTGGGTGCAGGGTCCCAAGGGAGCACTCCCTTCCAGGCTCTCAGTCACTTCCCAAGGCGACACATTTGGATTTCTCTTCTCGGTTACAGCAAGAACAGCTGCAAATATGATCAAAAATATCTAATCCTCTTAACTGCTTCTGCAGTTTGACTCGATCACTGCAGAGGAAAATGCTGTGATTGCAGAGTGCTGCCTGAATTCCCACGTAAGCCTCGGCTTTTACACCATTGATCGTTCCTCCACATTGATTTTTTGGAAGGAGGAGAAAGTGTTTGGCTCCTTGTGATGAAACTGAGGGGGTTTTTCAGGAAGGGTTGGAGGCCAGGAGCTCCCAGATCCCAGGGCAGCACCTGGCTCTTGGTGCTCCTTCACTGAACAAGCAGAATCCAACTGGGATTTGTTCTTCACCAGAAACCAGAGCACGTTTGAAAGCTGCCAAGGAGAATTGCTTGGGAAAAGTCCTCTTTGCTCCTTGTGCAAGCCCTGCACTTGCAGAGGGAAACTCTTGGCACAGCTGTGCTTGGACAAAACCATCCAGCTTCCCCTCCAGCTGCAGCAGCATCCCTGTGTCCTGTGAATAACTGTGGATAACTCCAGCTCACCCATCTCACTTGGCCACATCTCCCACTCAGCTCCTCCAGCTCTCACAACTGGGACTCCACACAGACCACGGATCCCAGCCAACAGCACCAGGAGTTTCTCCAGCCTAAGTTAATTCTGTTGGGCTAAGATTTCCAGTAGTGCAGAGGAATTGTTCTGGGAGATCTAATCCTGGTGTAGATGCTAAAAGGATTTGTTGTGGGTTTGGTTTAGTTTTACAGAGCTCTGACACGCAGATCATGAAGATGCTTTGGAACCTCTTTCACGCCTGTAAGTGGGGGTCTCCCAGCACCCCAAAGAGGAGCCTTTCCCAAGAGGAAACCCTGCTTAAACCTCTCTGCTGTGCCTGGCAAGAGGCTCTTCTTCCCCAAAGAATGTCCCACATCAGTGGACATTGTGATAAATATCACAAACAGCACATAAATGAGGGAAGAGGAGGCTGGGAGGCAGAGGCCTCTAAATTGTTGTCAAAAACATCATCTTTGCATCCAGGAGACCAAGGTATGTCCCACACTGACATTGTCCTCCAAGGCCATTGCCACCACATAGGGACACAGAAAACAGGCAAAGAAACCAGCTCATTGCAGTCAGTCTCCAGGAAAAATCAGCACAACCAGAATCTCAGGCTGGGAATAAAGCATGTGCTTAACACAGCTCATCCTCACCCACTGCCCTCGGGCCCACAAACCCAGAGAACCTCTCCAACCACCAAACCAGCAAATTACTGAACCTGCAAAGACCAAAATCTCAGTTTCCTGGTGAGTTCAGAGCTCAGCTCCCAGCAGCAGCAGCAAAGCTTTCCACGGCTTCGCAGCCTCAGCACAGCTCAGGAAACCCTCCCCAAAGAGCCCCCACCTACCCCAGCTCCAGCTCAGCAGCAGTCCCCCAGGTGCAGCAGCTTTGGAGGAGCTGTTGGCCCTGAAGAAGGTTCAACAGGGCCCAATTTCCTGGTGGGGAAGTAAACATTGTTCTCCCGGAGGTGTTTGATGTTTTTAACCAGCTTGGGATGGAAGGAGTTTGACTCTCCAGCTCCCTGGGAGAAGGTGGAAGGAAACCATGCGAGTGTGTTGAGGTTTGTTGTCTAACTCAATTAACCAATTACTTCCAGGTCAAGAAGGGGCAAAGCTATAACTGCTCTCGCTGCTATAAATAATGTTTGCTCAGGGGTGGTGCAGGGGCAGGAAGCTGGAGGTGTGGGGTTTTTGCTGGAATGAAAGCAAATATCTCTGATTGCTTCCTGCTCCCAGCAAACCTGTCCCTGTTTTACTGTTGCTCCTTGGATTCTGGGGTGAACCCAAGCACAATTCTTGCCTTGGGAAATGTGTGCAGGAATTCAGGCTGGGGGAGGAATACACAAATATCCCTCCTGTGCTGCAAAACACATCCCAAACACTGCTGGCTGTCCTGGTGTGGGATCTCCTTTGGAGCAGCTGGATGAGTTTACCTTCAAAACGAAGTTATTAGACCAAAAAAATGCCCATTTATGTAAAAAAAAAAGGGGGGGGGAGGTTTTGGGGAAATGGATGTGAATTTCTCAGAGCTCAAGGGAAAACAGACAAGTCAGTTGCTGCAGATCAAGGCAGGAATTTTCCAGTGGGCCTTAGGGAATTGGGCTTCAGGGGAAAGGTAAAGGGTGTGGGGGAGCAGAGTAGCCCCTTGGAGGGCATGGCCATGGGGGGCTGCAGCTCAGACAGATGGACACCTGTGGATCTTTGCCTCGAGGGCACTCCGTGTGCACTGCTCACAGCACCATGCAAGGTTTTCCTTGGGCACAAGCCAGAGATGCCGCCTCACCCAGGACTTTAGCTTCCCTACAGAATGGTGACATGGAGGGGATTAATTGGTATTAAGGGACAGGTTCTTCCCAAGGGACAAAAAATGAACGGAACCCTAGAACCAGAAACAGCAATGTCAGGTGTGTCACCCCAAACTGCCAACCCAGCTTTGCCATGGCTCAGGTGGAACATTCCCATCATGGAGCAGGGACAGTCCAGCCCTGGGCCCCAGCTCACCCCCAGCTGCCCAAAACTTCCCTCCCAAGCAGGGGAGCAGAGCCCTCTGTCCCTGCCTTCCCCTCAGCCTTGGAGCCGCCTCTCCCTGCGCTCGCTCGGGAGCAGCTGCTGGGTGAATCATCGCAGCATCCTCCAGATCTGCCAAGCTCTGCTGGCTGGGACCCTGCTCCAGCTGGGCTTCTCCCTGGCCCCTGCAACGCCACAGCCTCTGCTGCAGCTCCTGCCCACCTTCTCTCCTGGCAGCTGGGTGCTGTCCCCACGCTGGTGACAGCAGAGGCTCCAGGTCACCATCCTGCCCCTGCTCACAGCATCACTTTGGTGTCCCACTCCCTCCCTGCCAGGAGGTGAAGCAGGGACCTTTTCCAGAGGGAACAGCAGGATCCAGGGAAGTTCCAGCACGTGCTGCCACCAGCAGTGCTCTGGGGAGAGCAGGTCCCTCATTTCTTGCTCCTGCCGGAACATCTCTCTGCTATTCCACGGAGCCCACGTGGCTGTGTCCTACAGCTCCCTGGGAGACCACCCAGCACAGCCAGCACACCCCTGTTCATCTGGAGAAAGGTGTGTCCCTTCCAGGATTTCCAAATAAAAAAAGTCTATCTCAAGGGTTGTAACCGCAGCAGGAGCTCGGCCAATCTCAGCTGTCCAGTGCTGGCGAGTTCCACGCTGCTGCAGCCTCCTGCTGTGGGGACACTGAGTCACAGCCAGGGCTGACCTGCTGCTCCACTTGCTGATGTCAAAACTTGACCACAGGCCGAGGTCCCAGTGCCAAAGCTTTTCCAGGCACTTGTGGGCCTGGATGAGGGGTGAGGAAAAGTCACAGACCAGCCTGAGCTGGGACCTTTCCCTTTACCACAAGCCCCAGTTCCTTGTGGGAAGTCTCCCCGGGGAAGGAGCCTGGGGGAGCCCGATGATCAGCAGCAGTGAATAAACACCCAGACGGACCCTGCAGGCTCTCTGCTCACCTGGGATGGTTTAAGGAGAAGCTGGAGGTGACTCAAGGACTGAGAGTTATTTGGTTTAACACAAAGCCTTCTACAATTCTTGCTTTTTCTGCACAAGCTGCCCAGAGATAAGTGCCCAGCTTTATCTGCTCCTATCAGCTCAGCCCAACATCCCCAGCCCAAAGAAGGCCAAGAGCTCATTTGGACAGCTTTGCCTTTGAGTTAAAACTATCAGGCTTCCAAAATAACCTCCTCCCTCCCCTCCAGTGGAACAAACACACAGAAAGAACTGCACGCTGGTTTAATTTTCCATCACATTTTTTGAAAATGAATTCCAAGATACAGTACAGCATCTTTAGTGTTCTACACAAAGCAAGCCTTCAGCAAAAGGTCAGAGGATCTTAATGGTGTAAAAATATATCTTAAATAAAATAGTTTCTCTAGGAGAGCAAGCCGTGCTGTACATCTCGAGGTCCTTAGAGTCATTTACAGAAGGCAGAGGCCTGGCAGCACAATCCACACACTGGAAAAGTGAGTGTACATTCCTGCTACAAAGTCAGAAAAGGTCCAAGTTCCAGGTGGTGGGGGCAGATCTCCAAACCCAAACAGGGGATGCCCAGAGTGCACTACCAGCCCTGTAATTCCAATGAGGAAGTTCAACTCTCTCTGTCCATGCAGCCAGGAAGTGGATGAGAACCACCCACCTTCCCGGGGTCATTCCAGGGACTGGGACTCGTCCCTTTCAGTGGGCCAAAAAAAGAACAACTAGCAATAAAGGACTGGCTGTTTCATGCCTGTGTTCCAGGCTGGACCTGCTCAGCCAGAGCTGTTTCAGTGTTCCAAACTAAGGTCCTGATTGTTCCAACAAGGATCAGGATCATCCCGTGGCCTGGAAAGACAACTGGGGACTCCCCTGCCATTTTTAACAAAAGATCAGTCTTTAAATGCTCTAATTCTGAGCACAGCAGCAACCAGGACAGTCGCTTCTCCAGGGAAAACTTCCCACCCCAGAGCATCGAGTCTTAGATTCTAAGTGAAAACCAACAAAAAACCCAAACCAAAGCAGATTTGTGCACAAAATTCCCTTCCAGGACCTGTGTCCCTTTGGGGCAAGTCAGACAGAAGCTCTGCCAGCTGAGGTTGTGGATAGTGCCACGTTTTGGTGAGCACGGGAACTGAACCAAGAGCTGCAGCTCCTGCTGAGGACCCGGGGGAGGGGCAGCACCGGCAGCTCCAGGAATGTGGGAAGAGTCTGGAAAAGGCTGTGCTTGTCCCTCTCCTCACCTGGCTCCGAGGAGAACAGCTCTGGAGCTCACGCCACCACTGCCAGAGCAGCTCGGGCAGGGGACACACACACACACCCCACTCCAGGAGCACAGGAACGCTGGGAATGTGCTCCCCAACTGACAGATGACTTAATTTGTAGAAATACCTATAAAATAACCACGTTAAACAGCATCCAGAACACAAAACTTCCACCCTTTCTGCCCCACAGGCAGCACAGCAAGCACTGGCCTCTCAAAGGCCACCTTTAAAACGAAGAGAGATCAGAGCAAAGTCCTGTAAAGCCTTTAAATTCCCAGACCATTGGCCTTTAGGACTTGCCTGGTTTCTAAGATGGTTTATTTTCCACACCTCACTCCTTTTTCTTTCCAAACTACAGTTCTACTCCTGCACAGGCAGTTCTGCAGTGTCAGGACTGCACATACAAAAAGGAGATGTACATAACCTAATTTACACTGTTTATTAAATAACTTCTTAACTGAGAATACTTTTAATCCAGGAGAAGAACTGGAGAAGCCTTACACACCGGGCTGAGCCTACTCTACAGCATCCCCACAGGGAATGGGATGTTGGATATGGACACACCCCACACCCCCCCACCCCAAAACACTCTCCAAGAAAGTCAAATGCATGGCAGGAGGGGCTCTGAAAAGGAGGGAAGGCAAAATGGTCACCAAGATCTGCCTAAAAACAGCTAAATAGTGCAGTGAAATGCTTTTAAATACCACAGACACCTCCACTGACTCGCAGCCAGTTTTATGAGCAGCTCTGGAGACAATTTCTAGCTGAGCTTTAGTGAGCTGGGCGTTGCCAGCCCGAGTCCCGAGGTGAGCCTGGCCTGCTGCTGGCACGGCCAGTCCAGGGTGGGAGCAGAGAATTCCTGTTCTCATTTCCCTCTCTTGCCACGACCTCTCCTGGAGGAAGGTTTGCCCGTGCCTGCTGTGGAGGAGCTGGCAGAAGATGCCACTGCAATGTTGATCTGTCCTTCCTGAATCTCCTGGCGGGTCTCAGCTGGGAGGTGGTTGATTTTCTGTTGTGTCTCCAGGTAGAACATGACATCCCTCAGCTGCTCCTGGATCTCAGAGATCTGCAGGTCCTTCTGCTCACAGGTTTCCTTCAACACTCTCTCCTCCTCCTTCAGTTTGTTCTGCAGCAAGGCCTGGTTTGCTCGCAAGCACTTGTTCAGTTCCTGCTCCTCCTTCAGCTCGTTGGAGAGTTTTGCCACTTTGTTGTTCAGCTGGGAACACCTTGCAGAGAGAAGCAGGAGTCAGGACAGCAGCACTGCCCACCCAGACCAAACACCACCTCAGCCTTCTCACTGGATAACTGACCCCCAGCCCACCAGCTCCACCTGGAATTTGGTTTTCCACCAAAGATGGGCAATGGGGGGCAATACAAGAAGATTCTGAAATCCTCCTCAGGTCAGGAAATTCCATCTCATGCCAAATGCCAACAGCACAGGCAACAGGCAGGGTGTGCCTGGGACATGGAACTGACCTTGCACACACACCTGCAGCCTTTGGAATGGGTGCCAAAAAGGGCACAGGAATTACAAGGGACCCCGAGAGAGCTGAGGGCAGTCAGGGGCCTCCTGCCACACCCCAGGACCCTCAAAATACCACTTCACTGGGAAGGAAGATGCTCCCACAAAGGTATCAGCCTTGTGATTCACTGACAGGGCTTCCTGCTCCCAACAACTCTGCTTTTGCCCTGGCAGTCTGCTGGCACCCTCCTCTGCCCGTTTCCCACTCAGGAAGGTGAGCTGCACGGAGCTCAGTGCCTGTGCTCCCTGCTCCAGCCAGGACTGCTGGACAGGCCCTGGGCTGGGAGGAACAGGGACACAGTCCCACCCAAGGATTGCATGGATCCACAATTCCCAGGCTTGACATCTTTCCTCCAGGCACTTCCCAAGATCTGTGTTTTCCTCTGTGCTGGGTGATGCCCCTGCTGAGCTGCCTTTCACCCGTTTGGATGCACCCACCAAGGGCAGGACAGGCTGGCATCTCCCTCAGAGCAGGGAGATGAAGGATCCCTGAATGCTAAACATGCAGAGCGTGGAAAGGGAGCTCATGGCCCCAAAGCTGGGCTCACTCAGACATTTCCCATTTGTGAACACCTACAGAAATCAGAGCTTTTTATAAAGCAAGCCATGTTCTCAGTATTGCAGCTTAAACAGCTCAAAACCCAGGAATAGCAGGGGTTTTTTTTTTTCTTTTTGGATGTCAGTGCACGGTGTTTTAATGGCTGCATGGAACTAAACCTGGCAGTGGTACCCACTTCCTCTCCACTGACTGCTTTTCTTTGAGCAAGTCATTGAGCCGCTGTTCCAGACTGTCACACTTCTCAATGGTCTCTTTAAATTTGGTCTTCATGTTGTTAATCTGTAAAAACAAACACAGGGGCATTTCCAACAGCTCAAAGTCCGCTGCCCTTTCGTCAGGACACTTGGTTTTCCACAGCCATTTCCAGACTTTGACCAATTCCTCTCCCCAGGTAAGGAAAGCTTGGAGCCAAGGCTCTGTTCTGGTGAGGACCCCCTGTGTTACCCTTGGATCCCAGACTCCCAAGGAGCCACGTTGCCGTGGAAGCTGCTCCCACAGAACAGCAACTCGGGCTGCAGATCCGTGCCAGGCACTGCCAAAAGCTGCAGCAGCTCCTTAACTTCTTCCTGCCTGCATCCAGCATTCCTTTGGCCACTCTCTCGTGGTTCTGGATCCATCAGCAAACTCAGATTTCCACCTCAAGGCCGGGTTTTTGCTCATTTTAAACTAAACCTCAGAGGATGCGTGTGAAGATGAACAGGGGCTGACTCAGCACTGACCCACTGACACCGATATCTCCCTCCCACAAACACAAACATCCCCTGGCCATGGCCATCCTCTTCCCTCTGCTGCCCGCTCCAGCTGCTGCTCCTGGAGAAAGCCAAGCTCTCTTCTCCAGGTGTCAAACCTCCAGCATGAGACTTACAGGAAATTTAGAGCCAAGAATTCTTGTTTGCCTTCTGTTGGTGCCTCCAGCACGCTCACAGGCTGCGGGGCAGGAATTTAATGGAAAATGCTTTCCTAGAGGAGAGTCTGGACTAATGTCAGTGTCAGCACACATGGATGCAGAGCAGGTTTGAAGCCTTCCAGTCCTAATCAGGGAATGTTGGTGCTGCTGATGGTTAATTTGGGGAAGCAGCCTGAGCACTGATAATGGAATACACTGCATGGTGGCACTGATCCAGACAAGACTTACATGGAGCAAGTGCCATGGATAAAATTATTGGGATGTTTAAATGTGAAACCACGTTTGGAGCAGGGATCAGAGTGCTTTCATTCTGAAGCTGCTCTGAGGATTGTGTCTGCTGGCACTTGCAAGATCATTTTTGATACATATTTTCCTTCTATAAGGCTCTCCATAAGATTCCTAGGACTGTTCTTTAGGACAAGGTCAATGACCACCATTTCAACAGTCACAATTTCTATTTTTATTCAATTGCAGACACTTAAATGGTTAATTAGAAGTCCTGAAGAAAGTTAAGGACCTAATTCTAAATCCTGACTCACTTTAAACCTGGTTGAAAGGATGTATGCAGAGTGAACAAGCAGTAGAATATCCTCCCTGGATTCTTCCTGGTGACATTTTGAAGCAGTCCTGCCTGCAGGATGCTTTATAGGAGGAGACTCTGAACTTTTCCCAAAGGGTGATGAGGAGAGAGAGGGGATCAAAAAGAAAGGGCAAATCAATATGCATTTGGAGCAGAGAGACAGTTCCACCTTCTGCAGCCGAGCAAATTAAAGTCATATTGTCTCTGCTCCACCAACATTCCCTGGAGATCCGTGTCGGAGAGACGGATGGCTCCGGGATCCCGCAGCAGCACGCTGCCTTCCACCACTGCTGCATTTCCCCAGCAGCACATTTAAATCAAGCTGCAATCTTTGTGGCAATCTACCTGCTTCTGCACCACTGAGCAGCAAATTGCTCCCTGGGAGCAGCCAGATAAGGGACAGATCCATCTTGGAGCCAATTTTCCCAGCTGGGAGCGGAGCAGGCTGCGCGAGGCTGCGGCAGGCGGCGCCCAGGCTCAAACAGAGATCCTGCAGCTCCTTCTTCTCCCACTGAACGGGGCCAGGACCCTTCCCACAGCCCAGGGCAGAGCTCACCTCTTCAGCAGTGTCCTTCTCGATCCGGACAATCTTGTTTTCCCAATAGATCCGCTGGGATTCCAGCTGGCTCGTCAGCAAATAGGAATACTACAAACAGAGAGACACAGAGCAGTCAGGGTGGCCCTGCTGGCTAAGGAGCCCTAAGGGTTCCAATCCACAATCCATTTCATCAATTGAACCAGATGAAATCAGGAGATTCTGGACCCACAACCCAGCTGCACATCCAGCTGATGGTTTTCATCAGTTTGATTTCCCAATCAAATAATTTTGGGTTTTTTTTTTTAATTAAGGAAAGCCTTTACAGCACAACAAGGATCAAGTGGAAGTATCAAACCAAGAATTGTTTAAGGAGACAGATTTTTCATGGGAATAGCAGTAAATGTCTACAGGAAAATGAAGCACCACCCATCCCTGTCCTGAGAGTCTGAGATTCCAAAGACTGAGGGGAAGAGTTCCCATCCACAACTCAAACTCCAGTGCAGTAGGATCAATGCACATATCCAGTTTCCTATAAGGAGATTTCTGGGAAAGCACCCTCAGCACTCTGTAACCATTCCCAATTACTCTTCTCCAACATGTATGGCCCATTCCAATGGCATTTTGGAATCTGAACAAAAATCTATGCCCTAAATCTCATCTTTTCCCTTTTGGTTCTGCAAATGAGTCATGAGAAGGTTGAAAAAGGTGATTACTCCTTTTCATCAGGCTAATAAACATCAAATTAGGCATTCACTAGAGAATTAAACATGCACAGAGCCTTGATCACTCTCAGTAATTTCCGAGTGCCAAAACACTGCCAAATTCATTCTCTCTTGAAATATTTCAATCTCATTAGACAGAGAGATCTTACATGCTTAAAGCAACCACCTCACAGAAAAAAAAAAAGGGTTAAAATTAGCTGGTTTAACATCTAAGTGTTATTCAGAAAATTCACTGAAAAGCAACCAAATATTTATGTGAGCAACAAGCTCCTCCAGTCTGGTCTCTGTGGGCTGTTCCTCCTCACAAACCCTCGTGTCTAATGCGGCTGAAATCGTGCTGCAGTGGCTGCTCAGTGAAGCAGGCATTTCAAGCTCCTCTCCTTTAGTTAGGAGAAGCTGGGCAACAGGTACAAAAAATAAATAAATCATTATCTGTTCAAGGGAAGGGAACAGAACAGGGCTGGCATCAGACCGTCAGCTCTCTGTGCTCGCCAAGGTGAGCGCACAGCTGTGGATTCCTGCATCCTCGTTCAGCTTGGGAGCTAAACTACCCAAACTGACAGTGCCACACAGATCCTGGCTCTGAACCCAAGCCACAGATCCTCTAGGAAAGGTCTGGGGAGGGACTCTGACCCACTCCTCCCTCCAGTGTCCCCTGTTTGCAGCAGCACAAGCAGCTCTGCTTCAATCACCAGTGACCACAGGACGACACTGCAGCCAGCTCACGCTGCGCTGCATTGGCTCTGCAGAGCCAGGGAGAGGCTTAAAAAAAAAATTAAAAAAAAAAAAAAGCAGTAAACCCATCCTGCTCCTGCCTGGAGACAATTCCAGGCTGGGAGCAGATCTGCTGCCTCAGCTGATGGGATTGAACCGTGCTTGTGGCGGGGTTGGAAACACTTCCACAATGCAGGGTCCAA
This sequence comes from Motacilla alba alba, assembly GCF_015832195.1. NCBI lineage: Eukaryota > Metazoa > Chordata > Aves > Passeriformes > Motacillidae > Motacilla > Motacilla alba. Next base: position 10,338,463 of record NC_052030.1, on the reverse strand, counting down.
CAAGTGAAAATATTTACCTCTAATTGTAAGGCATCAATTTTCTCCTCCTGGCACATATCCCCCTCACACTCGTACTGAACTAGCTTGCCATCAGTTTTGCTCGCCACCAGCCGATGGACATAATTGTCTGGGGAGAGAAAATCCAACCATGGGCACTCGGATCTGAGGAACCCCAATCATGGAGCACAATGAAACCACCCAGGCCCTGCCCCTCAGCGAGGCACAGAGCCAACACCACATGCATTTGTTCTTTAGCAGATTCCTCCCAGCCACCTTAGGGGGTATTTGGAAAAAATACCTTATGGGGTACGATGGAAAATGAGTAACAAGCTGTAGGACCGCCCCACTTTGTGACAGTGCCACCTTCTCCCTCCTCCAGCCCCAGGAAGCTGCTGCTAGAGGAGAGATGGCTGCTCCCCCCAAAGTCAGGCATTAACCCAGACACAACCTCCTCCATGCCCAGCAAACCGTGCCCCAGCCCCAGTCCCTCAGGGTGCCCGGGGCTGCGGGCTCACCGCCGGCGTAGTCCCAGACGCGGTGGTTGGTGAGCTGCATGGCGTACGTGTGCTGCGTCTCCTCAAAGTGCTTGTAGGCGTGGCGGCTGACGTAGCGCCCGCAGCCGATGTGCCCGCAGATCAGACAGATCCACAGGTTCTGCAACACAGAGGGCAGCTCTGGGGGGCAGCTCTGGGGGGGCAGCAGCACCCCGAGACAGCGGGACCCACCCCCCACTCCAGTCAGTGTTTGCTTTCCCGCTCCCTGACTCAGCTGGAAGGCCAAGGAGCAGGGAACCCAGCCCATCAAAGGCAGTTACACCCCTGCAGGGACTGCATAAATCCCAGCCAGATGGGAGAGTGGCCTTGGCTAAGGAATGAGGGATCTCAGCAAGCTCTGGAGGGCACAGACTGGAAGGGCCACCACTATCAGGCTGGTCCCTGCTGTCACTGATCTAGGAACCTCGGAACAGGAAACCTGTGAGGTGACATCCCTTCCCAGCGCAGAGGCAACTCAAAAGGAAAGCTGATACCCCACTGGCTGGTAAAACCAGCCCAAAATCAGCCTGAGAATAAGCCCCAAAGCAACCCAAGCAGCTGTGCCGTCAGATCTAGGCCAGATCTCACCTTCCACCCACCTACTTACTTCTTGAACTCCACACTCAAAACACTTGTTCTCTTCCACGGGCTCTGGAGTCTGGCAGTACCTGCACACAGGGCACCTGCAGGGCAACAAGAATGTCATGAGACACAGGGAGCAACATCTTCACATTCCAGTCATTGAAAAGAGAGCCAAAGAGCTCCAGGGAAATGCCTTGTGCAGCAGGGGTTCCCTGTATCACCCACGAGCTCACATTCACCCCACCTGAATTCATTCCACACAAAGTTACTGGTCCTAAGCTGGTGACAGAACAAAGAACAGCTCTCCCAAAGCCATTTCAGCTGGATTTGGTTTTGGTGCAGTCCAACACAGAAGCTACACACTGAGGAAGGGCACTGGAACTACACAATGATGGGCACAGCCAAGTGACACTCTGCAAACACCCCTCAGTCCTTAAAAAAACCCTAAGGAGATGCTTTAACCCCACCCAACCCCAGGGATTCAATCTCAGCTTTCCCAGGAAGAACATCCCATAACTGTACCCTAAAAGCATGAGGAGCAGGAAGATCCAGATCTTTCATCTCCTTTGGAACTCCCTCAGTGCTGCCACAAAGACAGAACACCCCAGACCAGAAGGAAGCTGTGTCCAGCCCTGGAAGCAGCAGCTCAGCTCAGGAATGGGATAACTGAGGCTGCCAGGACTGTTTGTGTATTTTTCATTAGCTGCTGGGTAAGCCCCAGAAATCTTCCAGGGAAAAGACAACAGGGCTGCAGTCAGTTCCTATTCAAATTCAGGTACCTGCAGCCTCTGTGGTGCCTGGGCAAGGAGAACAGAGGTTTTCCTTTGTCCCTTCTTTAGACTGGGAGCATAAGTTCTGCCTGAATTGCACATTCCATATTTAAGGGCTCTTTGGGATCTTGCTCCTGTGCTGGCTACACTCCACTGCCCCAAATTTCCACTGGCTTGGATTTATGGAGCAAAGCAGCCCTTCAGCCTGCCCAGCTCCAAATCTGATTAATCTCACTGAGGTCTGTTACTCTGGCTTGGGAGTGATAGATCACAGAGAGCTACAATCTCCCTCACATTCCATCAGAGAACCCAGGAATTGGGACAGCAGGGATGGAGCAGCCACAGGGAGGATCTGCAGCCTCCTGCTGCAGTGTCTGTGCCTGCCTGAGGTGCAGCAAACCAGCAAAGTGTCCAGAGGAATGGCAAACACACCCCGCTGGCAGCAGCACTTGGGGACTCCAGGCACACCAAAATCCCACTTCACAGGGATTTGGGAAGCTGGGAGCACCAAGAGGAAAGGGCAGCTGCTTTAAGGACAGACACGGGTGCAACCCCCAGCCTGCTCCAGTGCCACGGAGGCTCTCCCGGTGCCAGGGACACGACTTCCCATCACTGACCTGGAACAACAGGAGCCTCCCCTGCCTGATCTACTGAGCCCTCTTGTCATCATCCCTTCTTCCCCTGCCTTCCCCTTCCCAGAGTGCCCCTGCACCCCTGCTCTTCCTCACCTCCTCTTCCTCCCCTCCCAGCATCCAGGTAGGAGAGAAGGCTGCAGGGCTCCCCACAAGGCCCCTCAGCTCCAGGCAGGAGCAGATCAATCTGCAATGCCAAGGAAGGGCCTGGCCGAGCTGCCAAGGCTGAGTGAAGCAGGGCTGTGTGTGCAGCCAGGCCTCTTTAGCCCAGCACTTCTGTCCTGGAGTATTTTGAGATAATCAGCATTCCTCTACAACTCCCTCCCTGCCTCAGCAGCGAGGCCCCTGGGCATCACTGTTCCATTCCTTTTGGCAGGGAGATTTTTCTCTGGGAGCCCCTTAGTGGGAAAAACTGAGCATTAGGACTCGCAGTAATTCCTGCCCCCACAGGGACCAGCAGAGCTTTGTCAGCACAACCCCCAGCACTCCAAGCAGGGCCTCAGAGGTGGGAATAAAGCCCAGGCTCTCACGTGGTGTCCTCCCAGCGCTGCAGGCACTGGCTGTGGAAGCTGTGGTTGCACAGCGTGGTGAGTATCCCGTTCACAGACTCATCCATCCTCTCCAGGCACACGGTGCACTTGGGCAGCTCTGTCAGGTCCATCACGGGCAGGCTGGCCCCCTGCAAGCACCAAGCACAGAGAAACTGCTCAGCACCAGCAATCAACTGCAGCTTCCCATCACTGCTGGCACCAGGGGACAAAACCATGACACAGGAACGCTGTGAGGCCACACAGCAGTTGGGAATTTATTGCAAAGATAAGAAAGTGATCCCCAACATTCAAAGGGCCACAGCCAGGGCTCAGTGAAGGGGCTGCACCTGCAACCAGCCCCACTGTGCTCTGTGGATTGCCTAAATTACAACCCAAGGCAGGTTTAGGTCACAGCTGAGGCACAAAGTCCATGGAGTCACCACACAAACTCTTCCAAGGACCAGTGGGATGGGAAATGGAGGTGGGGATGATGTATTAAGGCATTTTTGCTGCTTATTCTTAAAAAAATCCTGTTAAAACCTTCTGAAGTGCAGGGGAAAAAAACCAAACCAAACCAAACTTACATCTTCTGACTTGAAGACTTCAGCCCTTTCCACATAGACGAGCTGGCAAACGTCCTCCTCGATGGAGTTGAACTGCCGGCCATTGCAGGCCATGTAGAAACTGTCTGCATCAGCCTGGGCACAGGGCAGGGGAAATGGGTTACAAACAGAAAAACCCCAGCTGATCCACCCAGAGGAGAGGAGGAGAAACCTCCAATATCCTCCCTTCCTCCCTGGAACACCAGAGGGGGGGTTCAGCCAGCTCCAGGCACTGCATTTTGGTGCTGGGCTTGGCATCAGCTCTGGAAGACACAAGTGAAGTTCAGGGCAGTGACACCACACTGACATTCGGAGCCCTCAGCAGGAACTGGGGATTCCCCTTCAGCACCTGTTTTACCCTTTGCTGGCAATTTCAGTGCATTTGCAAAGCAAATTTGGTCTCTGCAAATATGTAAGAGGCTGCTGCCAGGGACAGGAGCAACAGCGAATCCATCCACCACTCACAGCCCAGGCACCTTCCAGGGCAAAAGAGGCAGAACCCACCCAAACCCTGCCAAATCCATCCCTTTTCCCTCAGGAGCTCCCCAAACCATTTCTCCACAACCACCAGTCAGCTGAATGCCACATTCTCACTCTCCTGCTGATTCCAGGCAGGAGCATAAAGAACCTGGAGATTTGTTTTGCTACCTGCAGGCACAACCATTAGGGGTCAACAGAGCTTCAGGGAATTGCCTGAGAAACAGGAATTTCAGAGCAAACTGAGCAAAAGTTCAGGGATTTGCTGCAAGGCTGGTTAGCACTAAATATTTGCATGAGTAATTTAATGCAACAAGAGATATGAAACCATCTTTGTAACTACTGCAATCAGCACAAAACTCACACAAATCCTTCATCTGCACAAAGGGCTTGGGGAAATGTCTCAGGCAGAATTCACAGCTGGGGGAAACCTCTCCTTGAAGCCCAAAATAAACCATGTGCAGCTGGGAGAAGAGAATGTCCAAGTGAAAGGGTCCACACAAGAATTAGGGGGGGAATTTAAAGGTGCCCAGTCCAAAGGGCCTGAAGAAGCAAACTGTGTTATCTGGGTACCAGTTCACCCCCAGGCTCTCAGACTGGGGGGCTCTGTCCTGTCCACACTGGCAGTGGAAATCACCCAGCTCCTCAGAAAAGCAGGGAAAGTCTTTCCTAAAACAAAGGGAGCTCCCCTGGCTGGGTCTTTCCTGTTCAGCACAGCACAAGACTCTGAACAAGCCGAGAGCAGAGAACTCTGTAAATGGATTCATTTTTGAAAAATATCCTGCCAAAAGAACAGGACAGCCAGAACATGGCATCCACTGCTTCCAGGTGTGGGACTGACCTCAGCAGCCCCAAGAACTCTCTGGGAAGGAGGACAGGGCTGTTTCTCCATAAGTACAACCCTGGCTCAGGGCTGCCCAGTGAAGCCACCCAAGCCTCCAGTTCAGTGACCTGGTGTGACATTCCTGCAGCCAAGCAAAACTGGAAGCATCTTACCTGGGAGCTGAACTTGATGAGCACCATGTACTGGTTTGGGGTGGAGTCTCTGATGATCTTCATGTGCTCAATCACTTCGTAGAAGGAGGCCACAAACTTCATGAGGTCGTGGCTGGTCATGGTGGCAGGGACAGTGAGGATGCAGAGCATGGCACTGCGCCGCACGTCCTCCTTCAGGGACGTCATCTTGCTGGGGACACAGCAGGGACACAGCTGGGCACACAGTCACAGCAACTCTGTCACACTTTAACCCTCTTTTGTCATCGGAGAGTGACCACAAACAGGCATCCTTCAGCCAAGGATGAACCTGGGAGCTCCAGGAACAGTGGGATTGCCAGGAATAGTCTGACACCTGTTTTTCTAGAAAAACAGCTGAAGTTGGCAAGGCCCAGATGTCCAGCACTATTCCTAGAACAACTGAGCAACGTTTGTTACTGTTCCCAATACCCATTTGGTGGCTCCTGGTCTCCTTTCTTTCAGGAAGACTTGAAATGGGAGTTCTCAGACAATTAGAGGGGAGTGGTGTGGACTTGGAACCCCTGGGATACAGGATGAGACCTCCTGCCTCACACAGCTCCCAGGCCTGTCAACAAGACCCCAGAGATCACTATTTAATTGTGGGATCCCTTGGAAAGCTGCTCTCAAATATCTTTTTTTTTTTTTTTGAATCTGTATTTGTCTTCCCTCAACACCCCCAAGTGTCACACACAGCTGTCACAGGTGCCACCAAGCTCCACCAGTAACACCAGTCACTCTCTGCATTCCCAGGAGCGAGTCACCCTTCCTGTTTGTCCCCAGCCAGGAGCCACAGCCCCAGGGCAGCCACCTCACCCTCCCATTCCCACCTTACTGAGGAATCCTTACTTTGTTTTGTACAGGTGCATAATTCCATGGACGATTTCCACCGAGGGGTTCCCGCTGAAGAAGGAGATCTGGTCTGGGAGCTGCTTGGAAGGCGAGTCTGGAGCAGCCTCACACTCCTTGCTTTGATCCTCCTGTTTGGTTTTGTCCTCAGCTGATGCAGCCTCCGAGGATTTTCTTCCCTCCACGGCAGCTTGTGCTTCATCTTTCACAAAGGCAAAGTTTCCCCTTTACTGAGGGGAAGGGACCACCAGGATCACCCAGAGCAGCCCCTGGCCCTGCACAGAGACCCCAACAATCCCAGCCTGGAACTGTGTCCAAACTCTCCTGGAGCTCTGGCAGCCTCGGGCTGTGCCCATTCCCTGGGCAGTGCCCAGCACCCTCCGGGGAGAGCCTTTCCCTGATCCCCACCCCAAGCCCCTGGCACAGCCCCAGCGGTTCCCGGGTCCCGTCCCTGTCCCAGAGCTCGGTGCTGCCCCTCGGGAGGAAGCTGGGGTTTGGGATGAGGTCAGCGGGCAGTGCCCACCGGCAATCACCGGCTCTGCCCCGCATCCCTGAACCTCTCTGCTTGTCCCCAAAGCGCAGTGCCCACTCCGGCCCCGCAGACCCCAAACCACCCGGGCCCGCCGGTGACAGCACCGGGACGCTGTCCCCACCGGCGAGCCCGAACCGCCCCCGGTGCCCGGTGCCGGTACCTGCCCGCGGCTGGATGGTCTCGATGATCACGTCGGTCATCTCCCTGCGGCCCAGGTGCTGGTGCAGGATGGCCGCCCGCTCCCCGGGGCCCTTCCCCTCCAGGCAGGCGGGCACGGCGGCGGGGGCCGCGCCGCTGCTCTCCGCTGCCATGTCCGGAGCTGCGGGGACAAAGCGGGCGTTGGGACGGGGCGCCGTGCGCGGAGCCGCGGCACCGGCAGCACCGGGACGGCCCCCGCCGGCAGCTGCGCGGTGCGGAGCGGGCCCGGCCGCGCTGCCCCGCGCCCCGCCCGTGCCCCCGGCGGGGGGAACCCACCGGCCGCGCTGTAGGCGAAGCCCGCGGGCAGCGGGGGACGTCCCGGCCAGCTCCAGCCGGATCACGACCAGGGACACGCTCATGGGCTCCGCGGGGCCGCCGCCGACCGGGACCGGGACCGGGGCCGCTTCCGCCTCCCGCACCTTTCCCCTCTGACCCCGGGACGTCACCGCGCGGTGACGTAACAGGCGGCGGCGGCGGCGGCGGCAGCGCGCGGGGGGCTGCGAGGGGCGGCCGCTGCTTCTCGCGAGAGTTCGAGGTGCGTTCTCGCGAGAGTGGGAGCCTTGCCCGCCGCGGGCGGGCCGGGAGCTGTGAGGGGTCCCTGAGGGGAGAGACCCCCGGGATCCCTGAGGAGAGAGATCCCCGGGATCATTGGGCCGGGAGCTGTGAGGGATCCCTGAGGGGAGAGACCCCCGGGATCCCTGAGGGGAGAGACCCCCGGGATCCCTGAGGGGAGAGACCCCCGGGATGATTGGGCCAGGAGCTGTGAGGGATCCCTGAGGGGAGAGACCCCCGGGATCATCGGGCCGGGAGCTGTGAGGGATCCCTGAGGGGAGAGACCCCCGGGATCATCGGGCCGGGAGCTGTGAGGGATCCCTGAGGGGAGAGACGCCCGGGATCATGGAGTCCAGTCCCTGACCAATCCCCACCTTGTTACCAGCACGGAGCACCCAGTGCCTTCCTTGGACATGTCCAGGAATGGGGACTCCTAACCCCCCTGGGCAGTTCCAATCCCTAACCACCCTTTCCATGAAGGAATTCCTCCTGATGTCCAACCTGACCCTGCCCTGGCACACCTCAAGGCCATTTCACTTTGTTGTGTCCCTTGTTCCCTGGGAGCAGAGCCTGACCCTCAAATGGCTGCAATCACTGATTATGAGCAGCAATTAGTGTGTGTTAGTGATGAGTTATCCCATTGTCCCTAGCGCTTGAAGGCATATGTGTATAAAATGCCATTTGGATTGGGTGGGACATTGGGTGGGACGCTTGAGTGGCTGCCCAGGGTGGAACCACCATCCCTGGAAGTGTTCAGAGCTCGAGCACAGGCGGCCCTTGGCCAGAGGGTTTGGTGGATTCAGGGAGGTTGGATTTGATGATCTTGGGGGTCTTCTCCAACATTAACAATTCCATGATTCTGTGTGCACAAATAAACGCTTTCCCTGTAGTTCTGCAGCTGTGCTCCAGCCTCTCCCTGGCTGAGGTGTGAGTCTCCCTGGCCCTGCCGTGGTTCCCAGCATGTACCTGAGCAGCGCTGCCCGTGCCCTGAGCCCTCTGCGTGCCGGGATCCGGCGGCTCCCGCTGATCCAGCAGCGGTCCAGAGGGTTCTCTTACAAAGCCGTGCTCTTTGAGGAGAGCGGGGTGCTGCTCCCAGCCCCTCACAGGACAGCCACAGGTGTGTATTCCCATTCCTGATCCCACTCAATCACAGAATGTCCTGAGCTGGGAGGCACCCACAGGGATCATCATCCATTCCTGGCCCTGCAGAGCCCAGCAATCCTTACCCTGTCCCTGCGAGCAGTGTCCAAATTCACCCAGAGCTCTGGCAGCCTTGGGGCTCTGCCCATTCCCTGGGGAGCTTGGAAATATCGGGGAAAGGTTCTTCAGCCTAAAAGATATTTCAGCCTAACTGAGCCCTGGCACAGCTCCAGTTGTTCTCTCGATCTGCTCCCTGGTCACCAGGGCTCCTGTTGTTCCTGTGCATGGAGGGAAGATAAATTTCAGGTGCCTCTTTCAGCTGGCTCTGGCTCAACACCCAAGAACTTGTGATGGTGGGACCTGCTGTGCCATCAAAAGCCACACAAGTTTGTAACAGTGACCACCCTGCACCCCCCGGTAACAAAACTGTCCTGTAGTGCCACCACCTGATGCCAGCCAAGGCTGGTGCAGCCCTCCAGCAGCTGTAGGAATTCTCCACCTTGAAAACGGGGGTGAGGTGCTGCAGTTCCTGGAATGCCCAAACCCTTCCCTCTGTGCCGTGCCAGTCACCCGGTGCAGCACATCGCTCTCTCAGTGCTGGCCCTGTGTCACCTCAGAGGGACTCCCAGCTGATTTCCCAGCCTGCTGATGCTCTTTCCTGGCTTCCCTGCTGTTCTCCGTGCAGACTGGGAGGCCCGGAGCTGCATTCCAGCCGGCACCGTCCAGCAAGCTGCGCTGTCTGGAGGGGAGAACAGCCTCTCTCTGCAGTATTCCAGAGGAGAGCTGACAGCTGTGGAGTTCCTGCAGGAATTGGGACAACAGTGCTTTGAGATTGTAAGCCAACTCCCCCCTGCTCTCCCTGTGCTTCCTGACTGCATGGAAACAGGTCCAGTGAGGAAAGAGGAGCTTTAAAAAGAAATTCTGTGGCTGAAGGGTCTGGATTTTCCATCTAGGAAGCACTGCTGTTGGAGCAGAGCAGATTTCCACCATTATCCTGGTGCCTGGGCAGGGCAGGCAGATGAATTTGCCTTAATTTCCTACTGGAATAAAGTCCTTTTTAAACATCTCAGTCTAAAATGCAGATTCCTTTCCTGCCTGCTGAGCTGTCAGTGTCTGTCTCTAACCTGCCTTGATTCCATGGCAGGCACAGTCCCAGTGATTTCTCTCTCCCAAAATCAGCCCTTTATCTCTGCTGCAGAATTAGGAATGAGAACATTTGTTTATTTGGGCAAAGCAATTTAGCTGAGAGATTCCCTGCCTGCCTTCTGCTGCCAGAGGAAGCAGGACAGCAAGATAAGATGGATCAGATAACCTACCCACCCAACCTTTCTTATTTTCACCCCTTTTCTGGCCCAGGATCACTCTTGGGGTTTCTCTGTTTCTCAGGCAAATGTCCGTGTTCCAGTGCACTCCTTTCTCTGGGATTTAATCCGAAAGGAGATGAGAAAACAGCTCCCCATAATGGCAGAAGCAGCTCAGTGTATCCGGGCAGAAGGGCTTAGGACAGCTCTGCTGAGCCACAGCTCGTGCCTGGGGGATGGAGCGAGGTTCCTGCCCCTGCACCAAGAGCACTTTGATGTGGTGAGTCTGGATGGATCCCAAATGGGGCTCTGCTGCTCCGCCTGTGAAAGCAGCAACTGAAATTCTTTAAGTGCAGGTAGCAGATGAGCAGCAGCACAGTTTAGACATCAGTGGAACAGGCTGGGAGAACATTTCCTGACACAATTCCTTGTAGGCACTGGGAGAGGGGCTGAGTGACATTTGCAAATCCACTGCAAAGTGCCCACACAACCACGAGGCTCTGTGTAACAGGCACAGGCAGCGATGGCGACTGAGGACTTGGAAGTTGGAACACCAGACTAGAAATAAATGTTATTATTCAGTGTCCTTCCTGCTTTAAAAAAACAAACAAAAATAAGCTTTAACAGAGTAAGGAGTCTTCAAAGAGTTCATGCACCCTCTGTGCTACAAAAAACCCACCACCCCAGCATGCTGACCTGTGTGAGATGAGGAGAAGATGCTCCTCTCCCAGCAGTCTCCTCACCTTTGCAGAGATGACACAGATTAGCAGAGTAGGTGACACATGAACCTCGAGGCTCCAATACCCACGGCCTCTCCAGTGTGTGCTGCTCCTGGAACAGGAGTAACAGCCCTGCACAGCAATTAGTGGGGCAAAAATAATTGAATGTTGCTTTCCATTAGTATTGGCTTTATATCCATGCGATGGATTCATTGCTGTTCCTGGAGTGTTCCAGAGCAGGGGAATGGCTGCTTGGGTTGTTCATGGTTGTGAGGGCAGTGTTCAGACACTGAGTCAGTGCTTTTTTGATCCAGATTTTAGGTGGTCAACACAGCTGCTGTGGAGATGGCTTTGGGGTGGCTGGTGGGTGCAGTGGTCAGGACGCTGCTTTTCCTGAGCCTTTGGAACGTGCTGCCATCCAAGGATTCCTTGGACAGCACCGATCAACTGGTCTGGGACCAGTTTGGTCTCCCACATCGGGACATCTCATTGGATATCTCCCATCCAAGGACTGGCTGATCCTGTTTGGCTGATTTGAGCTGAGGAGCCATGGCCAAAGCAGCTGGCACCCACACAGTCCCTGGAACCACGGCCTACCCAGCTCCACATCCTTTATTTCTCATGTTAATTAGGCCAGTCTCTTTCCCACCCTCCCATCTCCATTTCCAGCACTGCCCAGATGTTTGTGGTCACAGCAGGCTCATGCATATTCCATCTGTTGTTGCTGTAGATGGTTGAATCACATCAGGAAGGGATGCCCAGGCCAAATCCTGGGATCTACGAGCTGTGCTTGGAGCGCCTGGGTGTCCAGCCCCAGGAGTCCATCCTGCTGGACAGCAGCAGCCAGAACCTGGAGGCAGCAGCCCAGCTTGGCATGAAAACAGTGAAGGTACGAAGTGACACAGCCAGGGTGGGATTTGGGGATGGATTTTGGGTCCAGAAGCTGTTTGGTTTGAACAGCTCAGGATTTCCAAGTGGCAGTGGCCGACTCTTGCCAAGCCTTTTGTTCCAGCCTTGCTTGTCCCTGCAGGATGTGGTGGGATTAAAGCAGGGATCACTGGCAAAGTCTGCTCTGGGCTGTTTCATTCATGGCTCCAAACCCTGTGTAACCTCAGGGAAGTCTCTCCTCATTCCTGTTCCTCTGTTCCCTATTGGAGAAACAGCCCCATCCCTGTGGTTGAGACAACCACAGCAGAAAATGAGCCCGTTAATGAATTCCCAGAAATTCTGAGGCCTCATGGATGAGTCAGCTGGGGACTGACAGATTACCCCCAGGCTTTGGGGTCACTGGGCACAGGGGTTTTACTTTGGGGACCATTTGGAAAAGGACAAGACTGGGACTGGTGGGAAGAGTGACCTCCATTCCCCTGGACTGCACGCAGGGAATTCCAGCTCTTACCCCAGCCCAAGCTCCCCGTGCCTGGTCTCTCCAGGGCAGAGTGAAGGTGGGAAGCTCTGTGTTGGCAGGGAATGACCCATGAATTCCTGTGTGTCAGTGGATCAGTGCTGATGGACTCACAGATAAATGCATCCCAGCCATGCAGGGCTCTCTCTTTCCCAGGAAATTTTGTCTTCTAGCTGTCACCCAGTGCTACTTTCTCCCTCCTGGTTTCAGGTTGATGATCCAGAAGCAGCAGTCAGAGAGCTGGAAACCCATCTGGGATTTCCTTTGCGAGGGTTTGTTCCTTATACTCGTTCAGTGAGACCAGGCAAGGAAATCCCAAAGGATCGTCTGCAAAAGTACCTTGGAGATGTTCTTGGTGCCCACCCCACAGGTACTGCAGTGGGTTTGGCCCTTCCGTCAGAAAAGCTGGACATTCTGGAGCTATTGGCTTTTTCTGTACAACATAGAGACTGAAAAATAATATTAAGGAAAGGCTCGTAATCTCCTAGCAAAGAGCACAGCCATTCCAGTTCCAGTGATCCATCGCTTTCCTTGAATTAGGAAACAACATTTTAGGGCTTCCTCATTTTGGGAGGGGTTGAGCACAAGTGGTCAAAGAGATGCCAGGAATATTCCTGTCCTGTGAGGCAGCTGTGAGCTACTGCCATGTTCCCCAGGGGTTTGGGACACAGAGGGAGATCTCAGCCCCAGGTGCAGGAAGGGGATGGAAGGCCTGGAGAAGTGCTGACCCTCTGCTCCCACCTCCCAGCGCCACTGGAGTTACGGCAGTTTGACCACGCAGAGTCCACCCGGAGCTATTTGGTGAAATTTGGAGGTCGTTTGCTGGTGCTGAAGAAGGAGGAGGAGCCTCCCGATGGCCCCTCAGGCCTTTCTGTCCCAAGGGAATACAGGTGAGAGGGGTCCTGCTGCAGTTTGCTGTGCCAGAGGAGCAGGACACGTGGGGAGGATCATTTATGGCCTCTCCTTGTTTTCCAGAGTGTGGGATAGGTCTGGGGGCTCCGGGCCATGGGAAGGTGTGGGTGTGCTCCTTTCACCTCCCCCAGCCACATGATTTTAGTATATTTAAAGCTGAGCAGTGATATGGTGTGTTCACCTCCAACACAGCAGTTCCAGGACTGATTCCCTGCACCTCTGTCCCTCCCTGGCAGGGTCCTGAAGGCTCTGGCTGAGTCTGGTGTTCCTGTGCCCCCTGTGCTTGCTCTCTGCGAGGACAGAAGGTAATCCTGTCCCTCAGCTTTCACTCCGTGCTTGACAACTGCAGCCAGATTCCCCCAAAGGTGAAGAGAGAAGGAACCAGAGCTCACCAAGCGCTCTGATCTAATGAACATTTGTGCAGTGTGGGGCTGGAGGAGCCTCTAGAAGTTCAAAGAACAGAATCACTTTTACTTTAGGTTGCTTTAGGTATGTCCCATTTTAGCAATTAATCCCAAAGCTCTCTTTGAAAAGCACTGATGAAGCAATATTGTAGGGCTTCCTGCTGACTCAGAGTGCTCAGGTTTGCAATAAAGAAAGGATTTTTCCAACTGCCAGACCTCAGGCAGCAGTGACAGCAGCAAATCTGTGACAGGACAGCCCTCAGGCCTGCAGCCTGCTCAGATCTCTGCTGGCTGCAGGACTCGGTGTCTGCACCGCAGCTCGATGTGTGCCCACTGCTCCTGCTGTGTGTGAGCAGCCCGACAGCCCAGCCCACAGGCACTGCAGGGCAGCAGCTGCTGCTGGAGCCTGGCTCCAAGCTCAGCTACCTGGGGCTGGAGGGGACACAGCCATGGCACTGCCACAGGCAGCCTGAGCTGGGCTCCAGTGAGCGCCCAGGTGCTGCTGGGGCTGCTCTTCACCCGCCCACGCAGGTGAGGCCTGGGGGGCACAAGGTTCAAGGTGCAGGTGAGGCCTGGGGCACAAGGTTCAAGGTGCAGGTGAGATCTGGGGCACGAGGTTCAAGGTGCAGGTGAGATCTGGGGGTAGTGGCAGGATTGACCTCAGCCCCACACATCCCAGTGTGCCTCCCCAGCATCCTCGGCACTCCTTTCTTCCTGCTGGAGCACTGTGCTGGCCGCATCCACCGCGCCGTGTCCCTGCCCGCGGTGCCGCCGCGCCGGCGCGGGGCCTGGTACGGGGCCATGGCAAACGTCCTGGCCAGGATCCACAGCCTGGACCTCGGAGCAGCCAAGCTGCAGGACCTCGGGGAGCACGGTGAGAGCAACCTCTGGATCCTTTCTTCTCCTGGGTGTCAGCATTTCAAGGGATAGGCAGGATGGACCAAACTGGGGGCAGGTGGGAAAGTGAGGATGAGCAGTCCAGAGTCTGAATCCCCAGGTGTGGTGGGAGGGTGTGAAGAGCTCTTCCAATCCAGGTTTCCTGTGAGTTCCCAAAGTTCTCCTACCTCCCCGAGCCTCCTGCCGTGTTTGTTGCCATCTCTGCCCACTGTGGGTACAGGAGTAGCTTCTTTGCTGCCATCTCTGACCAAACCTCCCCAAGCATCCCCTCCAGTCCCTCTGCAGAGACAGCTCAGCTTCCTGGAGCTGGTGGAGAACATTTACATTTTTGTCCAGGATTGGATTCTTTCCACCTGAATATTAAATCCAGTGTCCAGTTAAGAAAGTATGAGACCCCTGGAAATTGCAATTAAAATCTTGGAGCTTAAATCAGGGTTCTGGACTGAGATCTGCTTGGCTGTTTGACTTTTTCTGTGTCCCTTTTGAAGCCTCTTGGTGCCTTTCCCTGGGAGTCTCTGTTCCTCTGTTCCAGGAAATTACATCCAGCAGCGGGTTGAGACCTGGACAAAGCAGTATCGAGCTGTGGAAACTCAGGTGATCCCAGCCATGGAGAGGCTCATCCAGTGGCTGCCTCTGCATTTTCCTGAATCCCAGAAGACAACAGTGGTGCACGGTGATTTCAGGTACTGCCCTGGAGCACATCCCAGGCAGGAAACAAGGACTGAGTGTAAAATGACCCCCAGACTCCAAAAGGTGCTGACTGGGCTGGGGCAGCAGCTTCAGAGCAGCCCAAAAGCTGGGTTTTGGGTCAGGGTCAGCATCCCCAGGGAATGAGATTGAGTTTCTTCATCCAGCAGCTGCAAATGCTGGTCTGACACTGGAGGATCATCAGCTCTTCCTGCAATACTCAGGAACCAGCCCTGATCTGAGGCTCTGACTAACTTGGTTTCATTCTCCAAAGCCCAGTTTAGTCCATTATTAACCAGGGTGTTCAATATTGAGTAACCTCCATCCTCTGCTTGCAGAAATTAATGTTCCACTTTGTGCTGCCTTCCAAAGGACTCGGCAATTTTTGAAGAGAGTGAAGAGCACTGAAAGCACCTACTGCTGCTGAGCACTGGGATTTTTCCCTCCTCTGGAGACTTTCCTGATCTCTTTTTCCCTCTGATACAGGATGGACCACCTGGTCTTTCATCCAGACAGGCCAGAAGTCCTTGCTGTGCTGGGCTGGAAGTTTGCCACTCTAGGAGATCCCATGTGTGATTTGGCGAATAACTGTATGAGCTTCTTCCTGCCAGCCCACTTTGGTGCTCGCAGAGGTACAGAGGGGCACAGTCACCTTTGGCACACGCAGAGGAACCAGAGCTCAGAACAGATCAGCTCCTGCCCAAGCAGCTCAGCTGGCAGGGGGGCTCAGTGCAGCTGGAAAGGGTTTTGGGTTTGCATTGTTTTCCCTCTCACTCCAGCAGGAGGCTGAGCAACTCTTTTGGGTGGGAAAGATGTGAAGCAGATCAGGACTGGTTTATGCACTAAGTTATACACTTGTTAAAAAGAAAAATGCAGGGTTAAACGGAGAGGTTCCATCATGTAGGAGAGATCTCTGTCAGTCACAGTTCCACCCTAACCAGGAGAACTGCCCCATGTGCCTTTTGGGGCAGGGGCTGGTGCCAAAGCCCAGAGTTCCCCATGGAGCCAGCACAGCAGCTGTGCAGGTCCTGGAGGGTGTCTCCATGGAGGGGCCTGGCTGTGCCACAAGGCTCACACCCTCCCATGGGAGCTCTGAGCTGCTCTGGCAGCTGACTCCTGGTACCTCTTCCCATCTTCCAGGCTCGAGGAAGTGTGACTCGGGGATTCCCACGGCAGAGGAGTATTCCCAGATGTACTGTGGCCACAGGGGAGTGGAGCGCCCGGAGAGCTGGAATTTCTACCTGGCCTTTGCCTTTTTCCGCCTGGCTGTGATGCTGCAGGGACGTCACCGTGGCTCCCTGGCAGGTGAGAAGCCAGCCAGGCCAGCTGTGTCCTGCACAGGGCACAGCCAGGGGCACAGAGCTGCCTCCTGCTGTTCGTGCTGTGGGGTCTTTCCTTTCCTGGGAGAACTGAGCAGAGGCCAAAGTTGGGAGCCCAGAGCTGTGTCCTACAGATGGAGCTCTCAGACCTTGCAGCTCAGCACCAGCCTTTGCCAAGGGACTCACAGGGAGGTGGTGAGAGCTCTCGGTGCTGTTTGTCTGCACTCATCAGGTGTGGAGCCTTTATCAGAATTAAATCTGATGTTACTTTCACACCCCTTAGAAAGGAGTTTCCCCGAGTCCTGCTGGGCTGGCCCAGAGGAGGGCAGGTGATGCTGTTTGGGATGTGACTACATAACAGAGGATTTTCCAAACAGGTGTCCTGTTCTCTTGTCCCCAGGGAGGCCAGCTCCAGGTGACAGCAGCCCCAAGGATGCAGAGTTTGTGGCCGAGCTGGCTTGGGATTTTGCTGTTAGAGAAGGATTCCGTGTGTTTGAGAACCTCTCCCCCACAAAGCTGCTCCTGCGACATTCCAGCACCTGGGCCGGGCAAGGGCCTCTCCTGGGCAGGGGTTACAGCACCTGGGCACGGCCTGGGGCAGCCCCTGTGCCCAGAGCCCCCCTGGTCACTCCCCCCAGCAGCCTGGGCACGGCCCAGGGGCTTTGCTGCAAGATGGAAAATACGGGCATCCAGTGGGGCTTCCCGAGTTCCCATTCCAGAGGGACTCCACGTCCTCTGCCAGAGCTGCAGGTGAGACATCTGTGCTGAAGCTGCTTTGCTGCACCTGCCCAGGGTGGGGGCTGTGGCCTCCAAGTGTCCTGGCTCTCCTGATCACATCAGACGTTTGGCACTCCTGGAGCCCAGTGGTTTGGAGCAAAAGGGCTGGGTTCATATGGCTGTGACCGAGTTCGTATCCTGGGAAACAGTGATTTTGGAAGCTGGCACTCCCTTCCAAGAGGAGCAGATTAACACCAGCCCAGCTGTGGTCACTTGCCCAAGTCCTGCCATCCGTGCTGATGGTGTGCCCAGAGCTTGGCTGGGCTTGAGCTTTTCAACACTTGCCAGTCCAGGAAGAAATGGTTGTTCCTTACCTTTCCCTGTCTAGGGAAGCCTCACTTCTGTCTCCCTCTGGGAAAGGCTGAGTTAATTCCCTTCACTGTGTCCCTCTGGGAGCTCCCTCAGATGGGGCAGGGAGCTGCTTGCACCTCCCCAGCTTCCATTCACAGTGTGAGTGGAAACAAACAGCCCCACCCTTGGAATTAGGAATATAATCTTGCTACCAATATTATATTCCTAGTAATTTTAGTGACACTATCAAATTCTAGTGGGTTACTTAACCTCCTTTCAGCTGCCAAAAATCATATCCAGGTGCCCTTCCAAAGTGTTTCCCTGCGCTCCGGCAGAAACCAGCAAACACCAGCGTGTCAGGGCACTTGGCAGCTGATCCTCTGAGAAGGTGGAAAGGGCAGGGAAGCAGCAGCTGTGGGGAATTTGGAGGTGCTGAGATGAGCAGATCTCCTTCCCTTCCTCGAAACACTCATCTTTGCCAAGTCTCCAAACATCAGGATTGCCACGCTCTCTCTACTCCACGCCTTGGGCTTGTGGAGACGCTGCTCCGGTGTGTGACACCACAGAGTCCCCTCGTCCCTGTCACCTCCACATCCATCCCGCTGCTCTGGTGTGTGACACCACAGAGCCCCCTCGTCCCTGTCACCTCCACATCCATCCCACTGCTCTTTCCCTTGGCATCATCCCCGCACTGTCAGCCTTTGCTGTGAAGTGTGTTGTGAAAGCCAGGGGAGGAGTTTTGCTGCCTGCAACAGCAAGATAATGCAGAGAACTGTTACACAGCCAAATATTCCCAGCCTGGAACTGCCACAGTGCTCCAGAGCTGGGCACGGCCAAGGGCAAGGGCAAGACTGCCCCTGCCAGCTGGCACTGCCAGGGAGAGGTTCATCCTGGGAGCTTGGCAGCCAGGTGCCCTTGGCTGAGGCGTTCCTGGCCGAGCAGGGCAGGATCTCAGCTGATCCCGCCTCATCCCACAGCGGGAGCCAGCAGACTCCACACGCTGATCCCAAAGGTTGCCTGTGCCCCAGCTCTCGGGGAGATCCTCTCCAGAGGAGCAGAGGGAAGCTCAGCTTCTCCTTCAGAGCCATGGCTGCCCGCCAGAGGGGCAGCACCAGAGCTCTCATGCTCATCCTTTTCCCCCAGGCACAGAATGCCAGGACCAAGGCAGGGGCACTGATGGCTGCACAGGGCACCAAGGTGAGCAGATTCCTCAGGCTCGAGCCTTCCCTGACCAAAAAGAGCAACACTGGCACTCCCGCTGCAGTCTGGGGCCTGTGAGCAGGAGGGGTGATTTGTCCTGTCTGCTGTGGGGTCCCCAGTGAGGGTGTTTCCCCAGCACTGGGTTCCCAGGGCATTTGGCAGGCTCTGGGACGCTGCTGCCATCCTGCCCTGGTCCTGCAGCCCTCTGTGTGCCCACATGGGCTCTGGTCTCACTCTCCCACAGGTCCCTGGAGCAAAACATCTCCACAGTGCAGATCCCAGCCCAGC
The DNA here is from genome assembly GCF_015832195.1 of Motacilla alba alba. NCBI lineage: Eukaryota > Metazoa > Chordata > Aves > Passeriformes > Motacillidae > Motacilla > Motacilla alba. The sequence continues at coordinate 10,319,855 of NC_052030.1, read as the reverse complement.
ACTTCCCTTGGACCTGAGCTCCACGTCCGGCTGAGGGTCCCCAGGGGTTCACAGGACAGGACTCTCCAAACCAGAGCTGGGCCAGGAGCTGCAGCGCTGGGAAACCTCGGATGGGGACCCAAACCAGCCACTCTGGCCGGGGAGAGGCCATGCTGAGGGCAGCCTGTGAGCTCAGTTCCAGTGGTGTTTGGTGTTATCTGTGCTCAGTGCTTTTATTGCCTGGCTCAATACGGGGCCAAGTCCACCCTTGGATCATGCAGGAGTCAGAAGGGAGCAGGGAGAGTTGGTTGGAGTGACCTGGCTGGGGGTGCATGACTTGGTTTTGGGAATAAAGAGACTGGACCAGCACATCTCCTTCAGCACATCTCTGCTTCTTCAGCACAACCTGCAAATGCTGGAATAACCCTTGGTGGCGGAAGGAACTGAATCCAGTCCTCCAGGTCTCTGGATTCAGGGGAGGCTGGAGCTGAGGCAGTGCCTGCCCTGTGGACCTGGGAGAAACTGGGAGGATCCATGGTCCCATGAGTGTGGTGGGGTCTCTTTGGGGACCACGGAGGGTGCAGACTGGAGCTTTCAGTGCTTTACAGAGCTAGGGGAGAACTGTGGGAACAACCATGGTAACTTCATGAGCATGAGCAATTTATATGTTGTATTAATTAATTATTAAAGTAATGGGTAAGGTTCTTTGGGTTCTCCTGCTCCTCCAGCGTGGCTGCAGCCTCACAGCCCAGGGTGGCCACCAGCTGCCAGCCCTCAGGGGCTCAAGGGGTGCTGCAGAGAGCCCTGGGGGGCCGTGCTGCCTCTCAGCGCAAGGATCGTGAGGCTGGAGGGAAGCCGGTAACCTGAGCCTTGGATTCTCCCAAGCTGCAGGGTGAAATTCCACCTCAACCTCGGGCATTTGGCTCTGCTGCGGAAGGGGGAGGGAGCTGAGGCTGTGTCTGCCAGCCCAGATATTTGGGATGGTTTCCCAGCAGGCACCTGACTCCTGCGCCTCCCACCTCCTTCGGGCGGGCTCGGGGGGCCGAGAGCCGCGTCTGCCTGGGGGGTTTAGCGCTGCTGGGTCTCCCTCCCAGCCCCAGGGCAGGGACGGGGCTGCTCGAGAGAGCCAGAGGCTTTATTTAACACGCACTGGTGCTCGGTGTCGCGGCTGTCCATGCGGGGATCGGGCACAGACAGGACACTCAGTCAGGGCTTAGCCCCGAGCTGGAGCTCAGCTCTGTGTCGTGCCCTGGGGACACCTCGAGCCGCCCCCTCTGGGACACGCGGGCACATCTCTGCAGGGAGAACAGGAGTGGCATGTCCCGCTGGCGGTGGAACGCCGCAGGGCTGTGACAGAGGCAGAACAAGAGGGACTCGCGAGTGCCGCTTTCTAAAGGGCTGCCCAGAATCCACCGCCCTGCAAGGGATATGGGAGGACGAGGACGAGGGAGGCTGAGACCCAGCACAAGAGGATTTCTTTCCAGCTGATCCGGGAAACGCACGGCTTAATCCGTGTCCTGCTGGATAACCTGGGGCGGGCGCTTTGCCTTCTCGGGGCTGTGCTGCTCCTCCCCGCACAACTGGGCCGATACTCCCCTGAATCGGAGAGAAATGCCTGGAAAGTGCAAATGCTGGAACCTCCAGCAAGATTTCAGCGACCTGGGTCATCCAGGACAGCGGGTGAAACTATTCCTGAACTCACATACTCTACAATTTTTCTGTCCTCTTTAATAAACCTGAGCCATCCCTGTCACCCTTCACAGACTCCTCACTGAGTCTCTTACACAGGGCAATACCACAGGTCTTTTTTTTTCAGAGGTTAAAAACCTCTCTGTGTTTTCGGTCTGTGGCTTCCTTAGTGATGATAACCCGAGCACACCTCTGTTCCCTGCATGTGAATCTGCACTTGGATACGCTGAAGTTGCACAAGGCATCTAAAACAAACCAGAAAAAAAGGCCTTTAGCCATCGTTGGGAGCGATTTCACAAAGCCTCTCATTTGCATTCACCGAGAAACTCCCTGTTGTGAAAGCACTTCCCTGGCCTTGTTCCACTGCCCCTGCACACGGGAGGGGTTTTTGGGTGCCTGGGTGGACGGTCATGGTGGCACATCCGTGGAACCGGGAGTCCGGGTCCCCAGATTCGCCCTCATCACCTTCCTGCACAAGTAACCAGCTCAGCGGGGATGTTTCTGGGTTTTTTTCCCCCCTCTTTTCTCCTCTCTGCTGCCTCAATCAGGCACAAAGTTCCCTGGCCACGGGCCGGGACCCGGCAGAGATGGGACAGGGACAGGGACAGGGACAGGGACAGCGCTGGACACGATGAGGCACCCCCTGCGCACCAAACCGAGCCTGATTTGAACCGAACGGAGCTGAACCGACCCGAACGGTGCTGAGCTGTGCCGAGCCCAGCCGAGCCACGCCAAGCTGATCCGAACGGGACCGAGCTGAGCCCAGCTAAGCCGAGCCGAGCCAAGCCGTGCTGCTCGAACCGAGCCGGATCGAGCCTTTCCATACGAACCAAGGACGCCAGGCGGGTTCTGCTCGAGCCGAGCCAAGCGAGCCGAGGTGGGCGGTGCCGAGCGGGGCCGGGGCGGGGCGGGGGGGACGGAGCGGGGCTGTCCCGGCTTGCGGGGCCCGGCCCGGCCCAGCTGAGCTCAGCATGCTGCGGGCACTGGTGCGCGGCTCCCGGCTCTGCCCGGCCCTGCTCCGGGCTCCCTTCTCGGCCGCCGCCGCCTCCCCCATCCCGGCGCCCAACCCGCGCCCCGACATCGCCTATAACAAGGTAGGGCCGCGCTGGGAGCTCCGGGGTTCGGGGATCCCGAAATTCCGTGTGCGCCGATCGAGCTCCGTGCGGGGCTGGGCCGGCCCGGGGTGGCGCCGAGCCCGGAGCAGCCGGGGATTCGGGCCCAAAGCCTCGGAAAAGAGCAGAGAAGAGCAGAGAAGAGCAGCCCTGGGGGCAGCCGCAGGGCACAGGGCGTGCGTCCCATCGCCGCCGGGCTCTGCCCCCTTCCCCTCGCTGAGCTCAGCAATTCAACAACATAAGGAAAAAACTCCGGGGAAGGGCACGGGGAGGGAGGGGAAGGTGCCAGGCTGGTTATCTGCAGAGACCGGACCCTTGTTCCAGGAAAATCCTGTGGGATCACCTGTGCGAGGTGCTGCTGCAAGGCAGCGTTCCAAGGCTCCCGGCCACTCCTTCCCCGGTGGCCGTGCCCGGGCTCTTGGTGGTTGTCTGGGCGTTCTGCAAGTTCTTGGCGAGCACCACGATCTTTGCACTGCCATTCTCTTGCCACAGACCTGAAAAAAAAAAATTACCCTTAGAAAGAAAGAGTTGGTAAAAAGCTGCTGTTAGCACCTGGTTCTGGTGCATGGGGAGCCTAAAACTGGTTAATCTGGGAAATAACAGAATAATTTAGATTGGAAAAGACCCTTAAGACTTGTAAGAGCATAAGAAATGCTGTAAAAGTTCTGGTGCTCTGGACAAAATCAACTCACTGTAGTGTCTGTGCCGAAAGCATTTTCCCACTCTTCGGTGTCCTGAGCTGTCCCTGCCCAGCTCCAGCCAGGCTTCCAGCTTTTGCAAGGACCTACCAAGATGGGAACCTCTTCCAACTCACGTGCTGTTTGCTGAGCTGTGAATTCTTTTATTCACTCGAGGCTGTGTTGTGTGCTTTTAGGCCAAAGCATCTCCTTCATATTGCTGCAGGTTTGGAGCCCACACAAGTCAAGTTAAGCCCTTTTAATTAACCAGGCTCCTCAGATGCCATCAAAGAAGCAAAGCTCCCCCTGATTTCCCTGCGATCTGGCTCGAAGGCTCACCCTGCTTGGCTTTTTCCTTGCAGATTTTCATAAATAACGAATGGCACGATGCAGTCAGCAAGAAAACCTTCCCCACCATCAACCCAGCCACGGGAGAAGTCATCTGCCAGGTGGCTGAGGGCGATAAGGTAAACGCTCTTGGGGTGAGATGGGTTTGTTCTCCATGGGAGCAGGTCCAGAGGGGCTGCAGAGGAAGGCACCACCCCGTGTCCCACCTGGGCAGCTCCGTGTTTGCAGCAGTGTCTGATCTGTGTAAATACCACATCGAGTGCTGCTCGTTCCTTCCTTGACTAGTGCTTTAAAAAAAAAAAAGAAATTATGGGGAGTAAAGTCATGTAATCCTCACCTGCCTTATGCAAGGCCCTCCTGGGAGTCTGTGGCAGAGCTGAGGTGATGTTTCCCAGCAATTTGGGGTTTTTCCTGCAGTCTGGAAACCTGTGTGTGTTCCCCAAGGGAGGAGTGAGTGAGGGAAACCCTTTGTTGTTTGCTTCTCTGTGGCGGCCTGGCTTGTCCTGGCGAGACCATTGCAGCAAGCCAGGACAGAGAACCAAGGAGGAACCAGCAAATGCCCTGACAGGACAAAGTCATGGAGCAGAGACAGCTGATCAAGGAAAAAACCCTTTAGACTGGATTCTGAAAAAGTGCCCAAAGTAGACTTGCAGAGCTTTTTCCATGCCTCGCTCTAGGGTGCAAATATTAACCCAGCAGGTTGCATTGCAGAAATAACCTGATGATATTTGCACTCTGTAGCTGAAATAACAGAGGGTGAGCACAGGCAGAGGTTGTGGCTGCACAGCTGCTGCACCCATCTGCTCCTCTGCCAGTGCTGCTGCTTCCTCCTCGGGGATGCAGCCCGGGTGGCAAAGCCGTGTCCTCACAGTGCTCGTGGGGAAAGTGGCCCAGGGCTGCACCCATGCACTCCCCTGCCCTGGGACTTGGCAGGGCGGCTGCCAAGGCTGCAGGTTCTTCCCCCAGAAGCCTGGGAGCAGCCTCTTGTGCTGCCTGGCTGCGGGCTGTTTTCTCCTGCAGAGCAGGGAGAGAGAGCTTTTGTTGTTTGCAGAGAGGGAGTGGAGGCTGGTTACTCCTTCCTCACCCTTCGCCTGGGCTCCCCCGCAGGCAGATGTGGACAAGGCAGTGAAGGCAGCCAAGGCAGCGTTCCAGCTGGGCTCTCCCTGGAGGAGGATGGATGCATCTCACCGCGGGAAGCTGCTGAACCGTCTGGCTGACCTGATCGAGAGGGACCGCGCCTACCTGGCCGTGAGTGCGGGGCCTGGGAGCTGGGCTGGGGCTGCACCCCCAGCTCGCCCCTGGGACGGGCTCCCGGAGCGTGGGGAGGCACTCTGGGGAAGCTGAGAGCAAAAGGCCAACGTGTAGGACAGACCCAGGCTGCAAACTGAGGGCTGACTCAGGGCAGTGCAGGTGAGGTCCCCCCAGCCCTTCAGGAAACTCTGCTGCTGTCTTTGCAGGCCCTGGAAACTCTGGATAATGGCAAACCCTACGCCATCTCCTACCTGGTGGATTTGGACATGGTGGTCAAATGTCTCAGGTGGGTTTAGAGACCACAGCCAGAGCTGGCCCATGGCACTGAGCTCTGCAGGTTCAGCTGCCTCCAAATTCAGGGGCTGTGGGATCTGGGTCTGACTGATGGTTTCGTATCAGACACTTTGCGTTTACTTTTTGCTTCTACTGTTTCTTTTGTTTCTATTTTTTGCTACTCTGACTTCCCCAAGTCACACAAATGTTGGTGATCTGTTACAGCACAGAAATTGCAACAGGAGACACAAATATTTCTATTTACTGTCCATTCTTTGAATCAGCTGTTTGGGAAATACCTGCGCTGCGTTGTGTCCGAAGCGACTGAAAAAGAGGAAGCCTCTTTTATTTCCTGTTGGCAGCAGACTTGTCATTTTAATTCCAGTGACCAAGTTGTTATTGTTTCCAGATACTTCGCAGGCTGGTCAGATAAATTCCATGGCAAAACCATCCCGTTAGACGGAGACTTCTTCTGCTACACAAGGCACGAGCCCGTGGGAGTCTGTGGGCAAATCATCCCGGTGAGTGAAGTGCAGCAGCAGCTCCTGCAGGGCTGCAAGGATTCAGTGTTGCACTGTCAGTTCCCCTCTGTTGCCAGCCCCTGCTTCCTCCCAGGGGTGAACAAAGCTGGGCTTGCACCAGCTGGGAGGGTTCTTACCTCACCCTGGCAGTGCAGAGCTGCCTGTTGATTTCATGGGCTCTGAGTGAGGTTTACTTTGTATCTGCTGATTAAAAAAAAATAAAAATAAAGGGTTTAAGCCCATTTATAGGAATTACCTGACTCAGAACCATAATTAAGTTTAAACTGCTGCCTGGAATTTACCCCAAAATTTTGTGTGATGAGGAAAAATCCAAGACTCTCCTAAGTGCTGATTTGAGTGGAGCTCACTGGTTCATTACTGACTAATCAGAGGCTTTCAAGCTCACACCAGCAAATCTCTCTTTGTTTTTCAGTGGAACTTCCCACTGTTGATGCAAGCATGGAAACTGGGGCCTGCCCTGGCCACTGGGAACGTGGTTGTGATGAAAGTGGCAGAGCAAACCCCCCTGAGTGCTCTCTACGTGGCCAGTCTGATCAAAGAGGTGAGGACAAGGCCAGGATTCCATCACTGCTGGAGGCAGGAGCAGGGAAGGGCTGGGTTGATTTATCAAAAATCTCCCTTGTTCATAGAAATTCACGTGCAGATGATGTAAGTCCTGATTAGGGAAGGACTCTTTGAGGTTTGATTAGATAATGAACTTCAGGGTGATCAGAAAGTGAACATACATCTGTATTTCTGTGTGTATTCACACCTTCAAATTGTGCTTGGGATGTGGGGTGGGAAGAGGAATTGTCCTGGTTATTGCAAACAGCATTAAAATGAAGCCCTGGGAAATCAAAGGGGAAATCAAAGGAGTAAAGGCTGCTGCTGCTGTGACACTCCTGAGTGTCACAAACAGAGGTGGGGAGTGAAAGCCTTGGTTTGTAAATGGAGTAATGGTGCTGTGTCCTGCTGGGCATTGCCAGGCTGGATTCCCCCCGGGCGTGGTGAACATCATCCCTGGCTACGGGCCCACGGCAGGAGCTGCCATCTCCTCCCACATGGACATTGACAAAGTGGCCTTCACCGGCTCCACAGAGGTAAGGGACACCCTGGGACCACGGAATAGCTCATGGCTGGTAAAATCCTGGAGGTGCTTTGCCTTCTCCACCTCATTCAAAGCCGATTCCAGGGTGGGAGATGTATATTGGCATTAGGTAAGACTCTTTTGTTCTGGTTTGATTCTTTAGAATATTTCCTGTTGTTTCCCCTGAGCTGCTCCTTATTGGAGGTGAAACCGGGCAGACTCAAAGCCCTGACAATGAGGATTAACATTCAGTGCTGAGTGAGGTGTAAGCCCAGAGCTCTCCTGCTGATGTGGGAGTTAATTCCAACACCTGCTCTGCTCTGCCTGCAGGTTGGACACCTGATCCAAAAGGCTGCAGCAGAGAGTAACCTCAAGAGGGTGACCCTGGAGCTGGGAGGGAAGAGCCCAAATATCATCATGTCTGATGCAGACAGTGAGTAGCTGCTGGGCAACGTCTGATCCGTGCCCTTTACCTTGGCTTCTTCCAGAGCTGGAGGGGAAAGGAAAAGGAAGGAAAGGTCTCCTGTGTGAGGCTCTAGCCCTGACACCACCACTCTGTGCCTCCTGCTGCAGCTGCTGCATTTGTGTCTCAGCACTCCTCCACTCCCTCTTCTTTTCCCAGTGCTGGGTGGTTCAGCTATCAACAACAGAAAAGAATTGCTTCAGTATCTTCCTCCAGCCCTCTCCCCAGTTTTGTTTTCATTTCTCTTGGAGCACACCACTCTTTTCTTCTCCTATGAAGTCCTGCTTCCCTCATCCCTTGCACATAAACTCATTTTTGGCCTCGATGAGCCAACGCTTGCTTTTATGTGGCAGTTAAGGAAGAAAATTCATGCTTAGTACCTGATAAATTCCAATGGGAAAAAGCCTCAGGTTAGATATTTTTCTCTGGTCTGGGGTGCTTTAATAAAGACTGAAGTCTGCAATTCCTGCCCTCCAACCCATGGCAAATGCTGTCAACTGAAAGGACTTTGTATCCCCAGCAGTCTCTGTGATAATTGTGCTACAAAAGTCACAGGTCTGGTTGGGTTTGTTTGCTTATTTGTTTCTCTCCCTCTTCCTAGTGGACTGGGCTGTGGATCAAGCCCACTTTGCCCTGTTCTTCAACCAAGGGCAGTGCTGCTGTGCTGGCTCCAGGACCTACGTGCAGGAGGACATCTACAACGAGTTTGTGGAGAGGAGCGTGGAGAAGGCCAAGGCCAGGGTGGTTGGAAACCCCTTTGACTTCAAAACCGAGCAGGGGCCTCAGGTGGGAGCAGGAAAAGCCCTGAGCTGTTCTCTCATGGAATTGTCCCAATCTTGAGTCATTGTGTAGATCAGAGTGGGAGTACCCTTGGCTCTGTTGATTAACCTAATTTGAACTGAGCCCGTGATCACTGGTGCAGGAGGGAGGGCTTAATTAACCATTGGGGCAATTCCAAACATCCATGCTGCCATTTAGAAATGACCATTCCCTTTGGAGATTGCTCGGCAGCCTGCTGCAGTGAGGAACTGCTGGGAGTGGGATCTGTCCCCAGGTGGAGCTGACCCGTGTCCCCTCCTGGCCCTTAGGTGGACGAGGAGCAGTTCAAGAAGATCCTGGGCTACATCAGCACGGGGCAGAGGGAGGGAGCCAAGCTGCTGTGTGGGGGCAGCCCCGCTGCAGACAGGGGCTACTTCATCCAGCCCACGGTCTTCGGGGACGTGCAGGACGGCATGACCATTGCCAGGGAGGAGGTGAGTGCTGCAGCGCCTCGGGGCTGCTTGAGCTGGCAGTGGGGGATGTAAATAAAGGTATGTGTCCTGGTAATCTCTGTTCAAACCAGGTGGAGCGGTGGTTTTTAAATGTTTTATAAGTTATTTCTTTTAGGGGATGTCTTTTGGTAGTGAGCTGTTGAGGTTTATTGCACGACTGATAAAATGACATCATTGTAACTGCGAGATGGGGAGGAGCAAAGCACTCTTACTTAGATGTAATTTGAGATTTAAAATGCTGTAAGCACCTTTTAAAATTCAATTTCTAGAGGAAGACTAAATTTATATTACTACTAAACTTCTAGAAGAAAACTGCATCATTTTATAAGATTACTACTTGAACAGAACTACATCTGTCACTTCAGAAGGACTGAAATTACCCTTTAATCACTCTGACTGGCAGGGTGTCAGGTTGTATTCTGACTGTCAGTGGATTTGCACTACTGCATTTTAATTTAATTTTCCTATTCAGTTATAGGGGGTTTTATTATTATTTATTTTAATTTTCCTATTAAGATATAGGGGTTTTAAATTACTATTTATTTAAATTTTCCTATAAATTTATATGGGTTTTGAATTATTTAATTTTCCTATTAAGTTATAGGGTTTTAAATGATTATTAAATTTTCCTATTAAGTTACAGGGTTTTTTTAATATTTATTTTAATTTTCCTATAAAGTTATAGTTATAGAATATAAATTTCTCCCCAAGTGATGCCCCTGCACTGCTCTCTATGATCTATTGCACACCTTTGTGGGTTCCAGTCTAGCTTGAAGCCTGGGAATCTTTCTCCATGAATGAAAGTCAGTGCTGCCCTGGGGGTCAGGGCACCCCAGAGCAGACAGAGCAATACTGCCCTGGGTTTGCACAGAGTGCAGTGGAGCGCTGGGCAGATTCAGTTTAGATGGGATATAATATAGAATAAAATAGTATAATAAAGTAATTAATTCATTAAAGGATGAGTCCTCCTGATCCTTTCCCCCTGCCACGGGGGTTCCTTGGTCCCTGTGTTTGCCCACCTCTGCTGGGTTTTGCAGATCTTCGGGCCGGTGATGCAGATCCTGAAGTTCAGGACCGTGGAGGAGGTGATTGAGAGAGCCAACGACTCCAAGTACGGGCTGGCGGCCGCCGTGTTCACCAGGGACCTGGACAAGGCCAACTTTGTGTCCCAGAGCCTGAGGGCCGGCACCGTCTGGTGAGCCTGGCACCCCTGGGCCCCTCTCTGCCCTCAGGTTTACCCGGGCTTTGCTCAGGGTCATGGCAGAGCCTCGGGTGTAATGGGAGCTCGGTGAAATCCGCGTGGGTTTTCATAGGTGTTTGGTTTTTAATAGGTGTTTGTATTTGTTTTTTATGGATATTTATAGATATTTGTGTATTTTTATAGATTTGTAGATTTTTAAGTAGATTTTTAAGTAGATTTTTAAGTAGATTTTTAAGTAGATTTTTAAGTAGATTTTTAAGTAGATTTTTAAGTAGATTTTTAAGTAGATTTTTAAGTAGATTTTTAATAGATTTTTATAGATTTTTAATGGATTTTTATAGATTTTAATAGATTTTTAATGGATTTTAATGGATTTTAATGGATTTTAATAGATTTTAATAGATTTTAATAGATTTTAATAGATTTTAATAGATTTTAAATTAGATTTTTATAGATTTTTAATTAGATTTTTATAGATTTTTAATTAGATATTTACTGATTTTTTAATAGATATTTAATAGATTTAAAAATAGATTTGTATGGATTTTAATAGATTTTAATACAGACATTGTATAGATTTTTAATACAGACATTGTATAGATTTTTAATATAGACATTGTAGAGATTTTTAATATAGACATTGTATAGATTTTAAAATAGATATTTATTTTTTATAGATATTTATTTCTTTAGGCTGGAACATCTCTCCTGTGAGAGTGCTTCTCTGGGGGTGTTACCTGGAGAAAGCTCCAAGGACACCTTAAACCCCTTCCAGTGCCTAAAGGAGCTCCAGGAGAGCTGGACAGGGACTTGGGACAAGGGCAGGACACAGGGAATGGCTCTCACTGCCAGAGGCAGGGCCGGGTGGGATTTTGGGAAGGAATTCCTGCTGGGAGGGTGGAGATCCCTGGGATCTGAGGGTGCAAACTGCACCCTTGGCCAGGATCGTGAGAGCTGCGGGTGGATTCCGGGTGAATCCCAGGGCTGGTCCATCCTGCTGGACAGGGAATGCACAAATTCCCTCAGGAATTGCCCCAGAGCTGAGCTCCAGGGGTTTCACCCTCTTCTTTCCCTTCCAGGATCAACTGCTACGACGTGTTCGGTGCCCAGGCTCCCTTTGGGGGCTACAAAGCCTCTGGCAATGGCAGGGAGCTGGGGGAGTACGGCCTGGAGGCCTACGTGGAGGTGAAAAACGTGAGTGTGTCCTGCAGCCACAGCTTCCCTCGCTCTGCTGCAGCCCCAGCTGTGCCCCAGCTGTGCCCCAGCTGTGCCCCTGCTGTGCCCCTGCTGTGCCCCAGCTGTGGGCTGGGCTGGGAGCTGCGCCCCGAACCGTGAGCTCCCCCTCTGCTCGAGCTTTCCCAGGCTCCAGACCTGTCCCTGGCTGGGATACGCTGGGTTTTCTCTCCTGCCTCTCACCATTCCAGTGAATATCCCTGAAAAGACAAAGAAAAAACCAAAACAACTTGACTTTTCCCAGGCTCCAGACCTGTCCCTGACTGGGATACGCTGGGTTTTCTCTTGCCTCTCACCATTCCAGTGAATATCCCTGAAAAGACAAAGAAAAAACCAAAACAACTTGACTTTTCCCAGGTTCCAAACCTGTTCCTGGCTGGGATACGCTGGGTTTTCTCTTGTCTCTCACCATTCCAGTGAATACCCCTGAAAAAAAAACAAACCTTGAATTTTCCAGGTTCCAAACCTGTCCCTGACTGGGATACACTGGGTTTTCTCTCCTGCCTCTCACCATTCCAGTGAATACCCCTGAAAAAAACTTGTAACTTGACCTTTCCCAGGCTCCAAACCTGTTCCTAACTGGAATATACTGGTTTTTTCTCCTGCCTCTCACCATTCCAGTGAATACCCCTGAAAAGATAAAAAAAAACTTGTAACTTGAGCTTTCCCAGGTTCCAAACCTGTTCCTGACTGGAATATACTGTTTTTTTTCTCCCGCCTCTCACCATTCCAGTGAATACCCCTGAAAAAAAAACCAAACCTTGAATTTTCCAGGCTCCAAACCTGTCCCTGACTGGGATACGCTGGGTTTTCTCTCCTGCCTCTCACCATTCCAGTGAATATCCCTGAAAAGACAAAAAAACCCTTCTAACTTTCCTTTTTTTTTTTATCCCTAGGTGACAATCAAAATTCCACAGAAAAACTCCTAAAGGATGGCAACCTTCTCCATAAATTCGAAAATAATTATGCAGCTTCATGAGGAAAGCTCAACACAGGAAATTTAGTATGCAAAAAATACGTAACTCTGCAATAAGAGGTGTTTTTTAGGTGTTTAAAGGAGCTTTTGTTAAAAAAAAAAAAGAAAAGAAACAAACCTACTTGGCTTGATCTTTTTAAAATACCAAATACAGCTGGCTGAGCACTAACAAGGTGGGATGGTTACTTTGGAAATGTGTTATGTGGGTAAAATCACCCAGAGGAGAGGGGTGTGATCTTTACATCTCTGGCTGATAAATAAGCTTCTTTTTCCCAAGAAATCATTTAAATGCTTGTTTAGTCTAGGAGGATTTATAGAATAGATAATAACAATTATGTGTTGGCTTACAGAATTAGGTCTATAACCTTTGTCCTATCAACTGTGTTTATTTTCTGTGAGCAAAGTGAACTGAGTTCGATGTGTACCCGGGCCGGGGCGCAGCGTGAAATCTGAGGAAAAAGTGCTTTTTTTGTTCCGTCCTGCTGGTTGTAGCCACTCCAAATAAACATTTCTTGTCTCAGTGCGGTCAACCCTACTTTTGTGGGAGGTTTGTGCCAGCGAGCCCAAGCGCACACAAATTCTGCACCCCTTATTTTTAAGGGTTTGCTCAGACTTTCTGCCCTGCCCGCTGAGCTTGGGTTGCCTTGATGTCACAGGGAAATTCCAGCTGCTGCGCGGCTGAAGGAGTGAGCCTGAGTGAGGGCGGTGGGGCTGCCCTGGGAGGCACGGCCGTGGTGTGATGTCGGGGGAGGACTGAAGGGCACAGAGCGGCTTCTGCGGCTCCTTCCCGGCGCCGCTTCCCCTCACGGCCCAAGGGCCGCCATTCCCCTCAGGCGCGCGGGCCCCACATCTCGCGAGACTTGGAGCCACCCGGCCCCTAAGCCCAGCGGGCGCGCCGAGTTCTCGCGAGACCTCCGGGAGCTGCCGGGCGGCAATGCCCCTCTTTAGGTCCCGCCCACCGAGATCTCGCGAGACTTCGCTTTGTCTCCCCCCCCCTCCGCTTGGGGGCGGGACCAAAGCGCCTCGCCCCGCCCCCTCGTCTCTGTGACGTTAACGTCATCACAAGGCGCCGCCCTTCTTCGAAAGCCCTGCGGGGGCTTTCCCGTTGCCGTCGCGCTTTTCGAGCTGCCGCCGTCCGCCTGCAAACCGCTCCAGCGCCGTGGCGGCGGCTCCCAAAATCGCGGGGCGGGCGCGGGGCGGGCGCGGCGATCCCGCTCCGTGCTCCCGTGCGGCCCGCGGCGGCGGCAGCTCCGCCTCGGGGGCCCGCGGCGGCCGGCGGGGCTGCCCGCGGCGGGGCGCCGGCGATGTCCGGGGCCCGGGCGGCTCCTCCCGGTTGAGCGGCGGCTCCGCGCGGGCCCCGCGCCCTCCCCGCGCCGCGGGCTCCGGCACCCGCGGCCCGCCCGGCCGGGCATGAGGCGCAGCGGCGGCGGCACCAAGGCTCCTGCGGGGCTGCGCGTTGCCTGAGGCGGCGCCGGGCCCGCCGCGCCCCGCGGGACGATGTCGCAGGATCACGACATGGACAAGACGATCAAGGTTGGCGGGGGGCGCCGCGGCCGCTTTGGGGGGCTCGGCCTCGGCGGAGGCTCGGGGGGTTCGCTCGGGAGGTGAAGTGTTTGCTGTGCGTGCGGTTTAGCGAGCGGGGGAATCGCTGCTGGCTGGGCACGGGTTTGTTGTTCGCCTGTTAATTAGCGGGCTGCTGGTTAATGAGTGTCTCGTTACCCGTGTTAATTAGTGCCGCGCTCGCTCCTGCTCTTCCTGGGCGCTGGGTTGGTGCCGATCTGTCCCTGCTGGATTCCCTTTTTCCCGGTGCAGCTATCTCGACTCAGATGTGAAGTTTTTTTTGGGGTTTTATTTTCTTCCTTGTCCGGGGGGCTCTGCCCGGTCTCCTCATGGCCCGGGAGTTCCACATTCCCTTTGTGCAAACCCTTCTTCCCCAGCTTTGTTCCCCTTTCCCAAATCCAACATCCCTAAACCACGAAATTATCTGAGTGAATCGGTCAGAAGTTTCTCTGAGCTCCTCCTGAAAACCCCAAATTCCTCTGAGGTTTCTGCCCCTTCCTTCTAAACCCTGCGTAAATTAAACCTGTGTAAATCAGCACTTTAATAATCTTCAATACTTTAATAAATACTCATCATTTTGTACTTTACGCAGATTTTTTTTTACTCCTCAGATCCTCGGTTCAGCCCGGGTTTGGTTGTTCTGGGGTTCAGGGTTTGGGGTTTAGGGCAGGATTTATTTCCAGGTTTGGGGGTTGAGGAGAGGCTGGAGGAGCAGCAGCTGGAATCCCCCAGGATGTGACTTTGCTCGCATCCACTTTGCCCAAGTTTCTCCTTCCAGTCACCCCGAGACTCCCAAAACTCCACATTTCCAACCTTTTTTTTCCCCATCGATATCTGTAGGAAATTTATTTGTAGAATATTTTTAAAACCTGACAGAAGGTTTACACAACCTGCATATGAACCCAGACCTTGAAATGAGGAATGCTGGCTTGGAAATGCCCTGGAACAGGACAAAACATTGTTGGGAAATAGAAATAAATTTCAAAGCACAGCCTTGCAAAAAAAAATAAAAATTTGGAGAAATAAAACTATGAAAGATGTTTGATATTAAGACCCACGAGGTCCTAATTATTTAAAAAATAATTAAAATTACTAAAATTTCTCCACAGGGGTAATTTTAGGTGATTGGTTTTAAGGCATTTACAGCACGGAGTGGCAAAAGCTGCTAGGGGAGGAAATGCTTACAGTGTATTTTAATTGAAAAAATTAAAAATTAAATTAAAAATCTGTGGGGTTCTGGTTGTGCTGGTGTGAATTGGAACCCCTGGATTGTCTCGCCCTCCACGAGAGACTGAAAAGGGAATGAGAGTTTAGAAACACCTCTCGGCTGCCCCTTCTCTGGGTCAGGAAAGGGCTCGATCCCACAAATCCGTGTTTTGTGTGAGGAGAAAAGGCTTTTTGGGGTGTTAAAAAAACCCCTTAACCCCACAAATATCCAGGGGGGTCATGGAGTCCGTGGGGCTGGGAAAGCTCCCTCGGAGAGCAGCTCGGAGGGGCTGAGCAGGGCTGGGAGAGCTCTGGGAATTCTGCTTTTCCCCATGGAATTCTGCTTTTCCTTTTGGGAATTTTGCTTCTCCTCTGGGAATTCTGCATTTCTTTTGGGAGTGCTGCTTTTCCCTCTGCGAATTCTGCTTTTCCCCTGGGAGTGCTGAATGTCCCCTGGGAATTCTGCTTCTCCCCTAGGAATTCTGCTTTTCCTTTAAGAGTGCTGCTTTTCCTTTTGGGAATTTTCCTTCTCCTCTGGGAGTGCTGCTTTTCCTTTGGGAATTCTGCTTTTCTCCTGGGAATTCTGCTTTTCCTTTGGGAGTGCTGATTCTCCCCTGGGAGTTCTGCTTTTCTTTTGGGAATTCTGCTTCTCCTCTGGGAGTGCTGATTCTCCTCTGGGAGTGTTGCTTTTCCTTTGATAATTCTGCTTCTCCTCTGAGAATTCTGTTTTTCTTTTGGAAGTGCTGCTTTCCCCCTGGGAGTCCTGCTTTTCCCTCTGGGAATTCTGCTTTTCCTTTGGGAATTCTGCTTTCCCCCTGGGAGTGCTGCTTTTTCCTCTGGGAATTCTGCTTTTCTTTTGGGAATTCTTCTCCCCTGGGAAGTCCTGCTTTTCCTTTTGGGAGTCCTGCTTTTCCCTCTGGGAGTTCTGCTTTTCCTTTGGAGATTTTGCTTCTCCCCTGGGGATTCTGCTTTTCCTGTTGGAATTCTGCTTTTCCCCTGGCAGTTCTGCTTTTCCTGTTGGAGTTCTGCTTTTCCCCTGGCAGTTCTGCTTTTCCTGTTGGAATTCTGCTTTTCCCGTGGGCATTCTGCTTTTCCCCTGGCAGTCCTGTCTTTCCAGGCTCACAGCATCCCAGCCTGCTGGGGTAGTTCCCAAACTCTTGGCTCAGCCTTGGTGGGATGGAATTTTGCTGCTGGGGAGATCCCAGCTCCACGTGGAGCTGTGAAACTTTGCTGGAATTCCGAATATTTCACACCATCATCCCCTTTTCCCCCTGAAAATTCCTGTCATTAATCAGAAGTTTCATATTCCTGGAAGTTTGGAGACTCCCAGGAATCCCACAGCCAGGAAATCCAGCTGAAACTCTTGGATATTTTTAACCACATCGCTGCTTCTGAAGCATTTGCAGCTGTTCAGCATCAAAACCATGGAATTCTTCAGGAACAGAGTGAATATTTCCCAGGCAATCCCTGGTGCTGAGGCTGGAGCTGCCATTCCTGAGCTGGGAGGTGGAAGTGGCTCCCAGATCCTGGATTTGCTGTCATTTGTGGCTCTTGACCACTTCATTATTCATTTTTCCTCCGAGTTGGAAAGCTGCTTTGGGATGCAGGTTGGGATCCAAATTTTAAAAGTGCAGGATGTAAAATTGCTGTTTCTTTTTTTCTTTAAAGCAATGGCAAACACACAGAATAGGAAACAGAAATTCAGAGCTCATTAATGCCCTCCTAAAATTGTGTTTTCACCCCTGCTGCTTTCAGTTCTCTCCGGCTGAATATCAGAAAAATTAAACCAGCTTTTCCCTAACAGGTGAAAATTTTCCTCACAGGTGGGATTTGTCTGAGTCCAGTGGATCAGGAGATTCTTTGGGCTCCTCCTGAACGCCACAAATTCCTGTGATCCGCTGAGATTTCTTTTTAAACCCCTCAGGGGTGCCTCTGCCATGAGTTTCCAGTGCATTTGGGAGTTCTTTTCCCTCGTGCTGCTGCTCCTTTTGCTGTGATTTATCCTGAATTTAAGAAAGGAACAAAGGCCCGGCCCAGGGCATCAATCACAGCTCTGAGCTGGGTCTAAAGCCTGCCTTGGGATGTGGTTAAGCCTGAGAGCACCCAAGTGTGGCCTAACAAAGCCCAGCTCTGTTTGTGTGGGTTTGGACAAAAGGAGCCTGGTTCATGAGCAGAAAAATCTCAAATTAATCCAGCAGGGTTTAATTTCCAGTGTGGTGGTTCCAGTGGCTTGAAACCTGCGATTTTCTATTTTCTGTGACCAAAAAAAAAAGCATTTGAATGCTGAAATGAGCTCCTTGTTTCATTGAGATCGATCACTGATAGGGAAGAAGCTGGAACTGAGTCAGGGAGAGATGCCCTTGGTACACTTTGGGTATTAAAAGCACAAAAATCACATTTACTGCTCTCAGTGGCCCTGCTTGGAAACTCCAGCTGCACAGAAACACTTTAAATCAGCTAAAACATGAATGAGCACTGATATACTTATACTTATTTTTATACTTATTTTTATACTTATTTTTATACTTATTTTTATACTTATTTTTATACTTATTTTTATACTTACTTATTTTTATACTTATTTTTATACTTATTTTTATACTTATTTTTATACTTATTTTTATACTTATTTTTATACTTATTTTTATACTTATTTTTATACTTATTTTTATTTACATTTTTATTTACATTTTTATACTTATTTTTATTTACATTTTTATACTTATTTTTATTTACATTTTTATACTTATTTTTATTTACATTTTATACTTATTTTTATTTACATTTTTATACTTATTTTTATTTACATTTTTATACTTATTTTTATTTACATTTTTATACTTATTTATATTTATATTTTTACACTTATTTTTATTTACATTTTTATTTACATTTTATTTATATTTATATATATTTATTTATATATTTATTTATATTTTATTCATATTTATTTTAATATTTTATATTTATTTTAATATTTTATATTTATTTTAATACTTTATATTTATATTTATTTTAATATTTCATATTTATATTTATTTTAATATTTTATATTTATATTTTATATTTCTATTTAATTTTCCTCAGGAAAGCAAACTCCCCAGCAGGCATTTTTACACTCAGATCCGCCGAGCTTTTGCAAAAAGCTGTAATCATTGTATTTATTACATATTTATTGACTGTGTTCTCCCTCCTGCTGCTCCTTCCTGACCAGGAAACCTCCATTTTAGAGGAATACAACATAAACTGGACTCAGAAGCTGGGAGCTGGGATCAGTGGGCCCGTGAGGTAAGGGGACTGTCCCTGCCCTGTGCAGGAGTCAGGGAGTATTTTACTGCAAGTAAACACCTGGAAAATGAAACCCAACAAATTCCTCTGCCCCACGTGGCTCCTGCAGGAGGGGTTTTGTCTTTTTGTCTTTTTTTTTTGGGGGGGGAATTTGGGGAGGAAGATTTCTCCTCCCTTCTCTGTGCTGGTGCGCTCCCAGAGCCAGGCAGGAGCAGGAGTTGGTTGTGGAATAAGGACAGGAGAAATTCCTCCTGAGCCCCCTGCGCTGCCCCTTCCCTGCTTTTCCCAGTTGTTTTTCCAGCTTTTCCACTGGCTTTGCATCCCAGCCCTGCTCCTCGTGGATTTTTAACCCCTGCACTGCCCCTTCCCTGCTTTCCCAGAGGTTTTTCCAGCTCTTCCACTGGCTTTGCATCCCAGCCCTGCTCCTCGTGGATTTTTAACCCCTGCACTGCCCCTTCCCTGCTTTCCCAGAGGTTTTTCCAGCTCTTCCACTGGCTTTGCATCCCAGCCCTGCTCCTCGTGGATTTTTAACCCCTGCACTGCCCCTTCCCTGCTTTCCCAGTTGTTTTTCCAGCTCTTCCACTGGCTTTGCATCCCAGCCCTGCTCCTCGTGGATTTTTAACCCCTGCACTGCCCCTTCCCTGCTTTCCCAGTTGTTTTTCCAGCTCTTCCACTGGCTTTGCATCCCAGCCCTGCTCCTCGTGGATTTTTAACCCCTGGATGCTTTCTGGGAAGGAAAATACTTTTCCAACAAAGCCTCTCCCTTTAGAAAATGGGAATTTGGGCTGGCAAACCCCTGTGCTGGGTGCTCCCTTTGTGTTTCCCATCATTTGTTTTCCTGTCTGGGTTCTCCTCCTCCTTTTTTGGGTTGTTTCATTAAAACATTCATTTTGTGCTTTGTTCTTTTTGCTGCCTCTTCAAACGGGGGCCTTTCCTCAATTGTTAAATGAGGGGGGGAAAGAGAAAAAAAATCAGCCAAAATAAAGTGGTTTGGGATGGAAATCCTCATCTGTCCCAAACATTTCATTTATTCCAACATCACTGCGGGTGCTCAGGTGTGCTTTGGGTTATTTCCATCCAAAATCTCTCCTGAGGCTGAATTTAGGGTGAGAGCTGGGATGTATCCCAGACTGGGGGCATTCCTGGGAATTCCCACGTGGAGAGCAAACTCAGAGCTACAAACCAATTCCTTCGGGTGTCTCTTTTTAACCTCCTTGCTGACTGATTGATTTTGTTGCTGTAATACCAGAGTCTGCATGAAAAAATCCTCCCAAGAACGCTTTGCACTGAAAATCCTCCTCGATCGTCCAAAAGCTCGAAATGAGGTACAGTTCCTGCTTTTCTCTCCAAAAAACTCCAATTCTTGGGATGTTTTAAACACAAAAACCCCACCACCAAACCCCCATTTGCTGGCTGTGCATCCAGAGGTTTATTTCTAATTAATTGAGCTGTGTTTTATGGAACAGAACCAGTGTGAGAGGGAATTTTGTTGTCACGCGTCTCACTCTTGGATGTCACTGCTCCAAGAATGCTTCAAGTTGTTCTGGAGATGGATTTTTCCATGTGCCAGGACCTAAAGCAGCTCCTGACACAGGTTGGGAATTGCTGAGGTGCCAAACTGTCAGCCTGTGGAATGAGAGCACTCCTCCATGCTATGGGGAACTTAAAGAAGGATTAATTGTCCTCGAGGTTTAAACAGCTTCCATTTCTTGTTACTGAGCAAATTCTCCTTTAAACTTCCCATAAAAATAATCTGTGTACAAAAAGCACCGAGACTTGGCTTGACTGAACAGCCCAGGGAGCTTTCAAGTGGGGGAAATCCCTGAGCATTGGGCCAGGAGGTCCCAATTCCTTCCCAGCTGGAGCTCCCTGCAACCCAAACCCACAGACTGGGTCAGCGAGGGACACATCTGATGGGGTTAAGGAGGAAGTTTTTCACAGAAAGAGTGGTCAAATCCTGGAATCATCTGCCCAGGGAGGTGGTGGAGTCACTGTCCCTGGATGTGTTTAAAAAAAGCCTGGATGTGGCACTGGGTGCCATGATCTAGTTGAGGTGTTAGAACATGGCTTGGACTCGATGATCTTAAAGGTCTCTTCCAACCTGGAAATTCTGTGATTCTGTTTGGGCTGGGAGAGGCAAAAAGGGACAGCTCTGAGCTTGGGTTACCCTCCAAACACACTTTGGGTTCTGGTTCCAAGCATGGAGGGGTTGAAGGTTCTGAGCAACTTTAATTCAGGTGTTCCAGCTGTGGTGAGTGTTTAGCCATGAAAGAAGGCAGACGATGGAATTTTGGGGTTTATTCATTTGTTTTCACTGCCAGTTGCACCCACATTGCTCCTTTAAAGCTGCTTCTGTCTTTAAACTTCTGTGAAGAGCTCCGAGATGGAGCTTTTCCCAGAGCTCTGTGTGGGGTTCCATAACCTGCCACAAATCTGGGGGCCAGCCTGGGGTGTTTTTATGCTCAGTGCCTGTCCCTGTGTGCAGTAACAGCTCTTCCCTTCTCTTCAAGGTACGTCTGCACATGATGTGTGCCACACATCCCAATATTGTTCAAATAATTGAAGTTTATGCTAACAGTGTGCAGTTCCCACATGAATCCAGCCCCAGGTAAGATTACATAGGGTGATTTCATTCCCACAGCTTCTTTTCCATGTTTAGCCCAAGGTATAGTGGAGTTTGCTTTGCTTTTTGCTTTGGTTTTAATCACAGAATTATTATTTCAAGGGGGTCCCAGGTGTAATAATTATCCTGCAGACCAAGCAGCTCTTGTTTTATTTTTTCCCCTGACTTTTGTGTATTTAAATTATTTTGCCTCCTTTACTCCCTGTGTTGAATGCATCTCCATTTTTTTAGGTTTTCCATTGATTCAGTCTGCCTTGTGTGAAAGAGTTGTTTCTAAAAATATGAAATTCAGCCCTGAAAACTCTCAGTGCATTGTCCTGCTTAAAATGAACACAGGAAAACATGGAGCAGAGTGATTTTTTTTTTTTTGGTGCATTATTACATTTGGATAAAAATAGTCTTCTGATAGGATCCTAGTGGAGAAAATCATCAGAGCTGGGAGAATGAAAGAGCTGAGACCTGTCTTAGGCTCTGGTGTAGCTGATTTTGCTGTGTGGTGGGAACTGGGAGTTAATTCCTTGAGGATCTGGCAGCCCTGATCTCCACCTCCCTATTTTTTATCCTTCATACTTATGGCAGTAAAGCTGTAAATTAAAATAATGGGGGATCCAGACTCAAAAGCATCCACGTGCTGTGTAATCCTCGAGGGCAGAGTGTCCACATGGCTTCCAGCTCCATCCAGGGTGGAGCTGGATGTATCCATGTCCAGTTTGTTCCTGCTGGATGTGGGAGCCCATCAGGAGGAGCAAACTGGAGATTCCTGGGCGCCAGAAAATCCTGAGGATTTTAAACTCGAAGGCAAAACCACAGCACCAAAACAGCCCCAAAAAGCAGCACGGAGAAAGCAGTGTTTGTGTGAAATATGCATTCTTAGCTTAGCAATTCTGTTCTTTTGGATGATTTTTTTAATGTAACAACATGAAATGCTTTTGAACAGGGCTCGGCTCCTAATTGTAATGGAGATGATGGAAGGGGGAGAGCTCTTCCACAGAATCAGCCAGCACCGGCACTTTACTGAGAAGCAAGCGAGCCAAGTAACAAAGCAGGCAAGTCACCCCCTGTCCCAGCAAATCCATCATGCTCTGGCTGAAGTAGGGACAATTCCTGGGGCTGGAAGGGTGGGAAAAAAGGATGAATTCAAAGATTCCTCAGTTCTGATCCGATGATCATTGCCTGCTTTGTTATAAGTGACCATGCCAAAGCTTTATTAGGAATAAAGGATTGAAGGTGTGGGCTTGTTCTCTGGGTCTGCTGTGCTTAACATTGCTTTTCCACACCTGCTCTAGAGAAGACTTCCAAGAGAATTTTGTCATTCTTCTTGTCCTAAAAGTGTTGCCTCCAGCAGGACTCCTGAGCTCTGGAACCTCCGTGACCCCCTTGGCATTTCTCTCCTCTGGGCCAGGGGTTTTCAGGCTGGGTTCTGGGCTTGGGCTGTGGAATTCCTGGAAGATATCAAGGAATGTGTCTGTTTGTTCTGATTTTGTGTCTGTTTGTTGTTTTTCCTTCACCCTTTCTCTCCCAGCTCACTCCTGAATGATTTTGTAACCTCCATGGTGGTTTCTGCAGGGGGTTTTGGTGTCCATCAGGTTTTTTGTTGCTGGTGGGACTCTCAGAAGGATCTCTCTGGAATTCAGTGCTGGGATCCCCAGTTCCCCTCAGCTGGAGAGAGAATGTTTGAACCTGGGGCAAAAAATGTGTGTTACTTTTGTGCTTTGACTTGTTTCTAATGCAATGCTAATTGTGCTGGTACTTTTTGGTCTCATCCAACAAAGAAATGAGGTGGAAGTACAGAATTATTCTTGACAGTTTGTTTTTTGACATCCTTTGGCCTGTTTGATTCTGACATGGTGGGGAAAACTTGTAAAACTGTACCAGAAGTCAAGACTTTGGTTTGAATTCTGTGTGTACACTTGGGTTATTCATGTCGCAAGTAACTCTTTGCTTGAATGTTCATAGAAATGAAGTTTGAAATGTGAAAGTCTCTCTAAAACTCTTTTCTCTGGTGGTTCTTCATCCTTGTCTTGTGCCCAGGAATGGTTAAAGCTTTTCTCAGCGCTGCCTCATTTTCTCTGGGAATGTGTTTGTGTTTATTGCTGAGCTAAATGAGCAGTGAAGTTCTCTTGTGACAGTAATTTGGAGGTTTTTAAGGACTCTAAACTTGGGTAGGATCCTACAGAATCCACCAGGGATGCTTCCAAATAAGGGTTGTGAGGCTGTGCCTCACTTCTGTCTCAGGAATGCTGTTTAAATATTTATACTTGGCTTTTCTTTAAATGAATTGCACTTGGAAATGTGCAGTCCCTGGAGCTTTTCCTGCCTGGATTGCAGGTTCCTAAAGCATCCTTGAAACAATCCAGGAATGCATTTCTGTGGGATATGCACAAAATGATTGAAGTGCAGGCAGCACCATCCAAAATTCAAGAATAAAACTGCCCGAGTGCTGGATCTGCAGGCAGGAACAAGGGCAGTGAATGATTCCCTGGAATCCTGAAGCAGGAACTCCCTGCTGGGCAGGGGCAGCACCCTGGAGCCCTGGCACAGCAGGAGAGGGGCACTGGCACCACCTGCTTCACTCTGGGGGGCCCTCAATGCCTTGAGTTCCCAAACTGAGGAGGTTGGGAAGCTCAGGCCAGCCTGGCTTTTGTTTCCTGTGGGATTCATGGCCCAGCTGTCACTTACTGCACCACTGCAGCAGGGTCAGGCTTGTCCTAAAGGAGAACTCCACCCAAGTGGAGTGAAAAGGTTTGGGGTTGGAAATGTCCTTGTGAAGCTGAAATAAATGTCCAGGCTGCAGGAGGAGGTCGGTGATTGTAGCTGATTTATTGTGCCCTTTTCCAGATAGCTTTGGCTTTGCAGCATTGCCACTCACTAAACATTGCACACAGAGACCTCAAGCCTGAGAATCTCCTCTTCAAGGACAACTCTCTGGTAAGATGAACATTTGCAATTCTTTTGCTGCTGAATTCTGTGAAGTGGCTCAAGGGTGACTCAGAGTAGTGGTAAAATGACATGAATGTTTTGGTGACAAAATTGAAATTGAAAATTCAATTGAAAAAAAATCTGAATTGAATTGAATTCAATTCAATTGAAAATTGAATCACCTGGATGGACTTGGTGCTTTTCCATCCCCTGATCTCCTTGCAGGGCAGCGAGTCCCTGCTGCTGCTGTTAAACAGGAGTCAGGCTCTCCACCTGACCACAATCCAGCTCTGCCCCCTCATCAGGATGTTCTGACCCTCTACCTAGAGGTGCTTTGATAGATCCAAACAATTCTTTGTCTCTCCTGCTCACCACCAGCCTGGATATGCAGTGACCACCCCTACAAGGGGCTCAGTGCTCTCCCAATCCCTGAGGGGGCTGTTCCTGGCCTGGAGCACCCAGAAAAGCAAAACCCCTGCTTTGGAAGGTCAGTTTGTGACCTGGTGGAGTGTGAGGGTATAAACACAATGAGGTGGATGCTTGGAGAAGGTGAGATGAGGACAGGGGGAGAATTCTGTGTTAGAAAAGCTGATTTAATGAGATTTGTCTCATAAAGCCTCTTCTCCTTGTTCTAGGATGCACCTGTTAAATTGTGTGACTTTGGGTTTGCCAAAGTAGACCAAGGTGACTTGATGACACCCCAGTTCACTCCCTATTATGTAGCACCTCAGGTAACAACCAGTTCCTGCTCTGGGGATCATTTCTTGCCTCAGCCTCCATATCCACATCATTTTAACCCCCTTTGCTGTCCTGGAAGGGCTCTGAGTGCTGAAATCTTGTAGGAATCCCTCCACTCTGGAGCTGGAGTGCCACAGGGATCTGTTGATAAGGCAAATTTCCCAGGCTCTGCTCAGCACTGTTGGCCTGTAGCTGTATTAAAGCAGCTGCTCTGGAGAAATCCCAGCTTTGCCACCCTTCTTCCAGCTCAAGCTCATTCAGACTTCCATGAAAAAGGACTTGGCTGGAAGAAAAAGGTTCTGGGAAGGTTGCTCAGCAAGGGCAGTGGCAGAGGGTTGGTACCTGGGCACCCTGGCCTGGCCCCTCTGTCATTAAGCAGAGTCTGTAATTACACACAGGCTGCTCTTTGTAGGGCTGCTTTCCCCCTCTCTCCTGTCCTTTGTGTTGGAGTCCTGGAGAAAATGAAAAGCAGCTGCAGATGGGGATTTAATTGCAGTGCTGGGCTGCCTTTAATCACTGGGAAGGGCAGTTCAGAGATCAGAGCATGTCCTGCAAATTCATAAAATTCCTTCTCAGCTGGAGCCTGCTGGGGCTCCCTGCAACCCAAACCCACAGACTGGGTCAGCAAGGGACACATCTGATGGGGTTTGGGCTGGGAGAGGCAAAAAGGGACAGCTCTTACCCTCCAAACACACTTCAGGTTCTGGTTCCAAGCATGGAGGGGTTGGAGGTTCTGAGCAACTGCTTTAATTCAGGCAGAACTGCAGATTTCAGTGCCCTGAAATATTCTATATTTTAGTATTTTCCTCACGTGGAAAGCTCCAGTCTTTCTTAGGGAGAAAAACTGGACTTTGGTAGTCTTCAGTAGCTGCAATAAGTTTCCTGAATGGAAAATCATCAGGAATCTTTGGCATAGGCTTTGCTGGTTGTGTTGCCTGTTCACGAGATGGATTTTTATTTGCTTTCATTTCCCCTCTCACCAGGTACTGGAGGCACAAAGAAGGCATCAGAAAGAAAAGTCTGGTATTATCCCCACCTCTCCAACCCCTTACACTTACAACAAGGTGAGCTGGGAAATATCTTTGAAAATCTTCCCCACCCCATTGGTGCTTCTGGTTGAGCAAATAATAAAATGCACACTTAGTGCAAGCCTAATTAATGATCCTCTAATGAAGGGGGGGTGAATACACAAATGCTCTTAAGGAGCACTAAATATGAACAAGATTTTGGAGAGAGTAGAATGACTCTGCTGGAGTGAGGCCATGAGGGAAGTTCTTCCACCTCTGTTCAAAGGGAATCTCTTTCCTGCTGCCAGAGTTTAGCATTCCTTGTTCAGGCAGCTGTGCCAGGAACTGCTCTGTACCTGGATCTTCTGGAAAACAACCAAGAATTTATTGTGTAGCTGCTGGAATCTTGGCAAAATCATGGCAGGAAATGTCCTGAAAGGTCATCATCTTTTTTTGGGCATTCCAAAACGTTTTCCTCTTTATTATCATCACTGTCTCCTGCTGGCTGAGCAGTGCTTGAACCACTGAGTGTTCTGGGTGTGTCAATTTTAGTTCAGGTTATCTGGTTCGTGATTCCACAGTAAGGATCTGCCCTGATTCCAGCTCTAGGGATGGTTGTTTATTCCACCACATGCCTGAGCAGGTATTTGATATGCAGTGTTAGCATTTAGTAGCCTCACAGAGAGAGTTAAAGCAAATATTAATTAGTCTGCATCACAAATCTGCCTTCCTCTGCCTGCCTCTCTCCATCCTGGCGAGCCAGGTTGGTGATTGTAGCAAACAATTCTGTTCCTGACCTTAGAATGTGCCAGTAGTGTTTTCATATGGAGTTTCTTCTTCCCTCTCTTGTCCCTTGATTTGGGATTTCCAAGGTGGGAGTGATTTTTCTTTCCATGTTCCATGTGAAGAATGGCTCTGTGCAGCCCTGGTGGCACTGGGTGAAAGGGCCTTGTCCCCAGGTGTGATTCTGCAAAAGCAGCACCTGGCACTGACCTGGCTGCCCAGAATGGGCTCTGAGAGCTTCAGGAGCTCTGTCCTTCCATGGCAGTCCAGTCCTGTCCCTGGCTGCCCCCACGGACAGCTCTGATTCCATTTCCCTGCTGTTCCTTTGTTGGATGGGTGTTGTGTTTTGTAAACAACTGGATTCTTTTATGGGATTGGGGGTAGCATTCAGATATCCTGAGAGATGGAGTGAACCTCTCACACCTCTGCAGCCCCGGCTGCTCCTGACAATTCCTGAGCACCTGGAAGTTGTTCAGCTTGGAGCACAGAGCTGCCTTGTCACAGCAGCCACATTTATCCACCAAGGTGGATCTGGAGGAGGAGCTGAGCTGCTTCTGTTCCCTCAGGGAATCACACAGAGCTTTTTTTCAGAAGTCCCTCACTATTTGCTGCAAACTGCTCCCCAGAGTGACCCTTTCCTTGCTTGCAGAGCTGTGACCTGTGGTCCCTGGGGGTGATTATCTACGTGATGCTGTGTGGGTACCCCCCCTTTT
Source organism: Motacilla alba alba (assembly GCF_015832195.1). Classification (NCBI taxonomy): domain Eukaryota; kingdom Metazoa; phylum Chordata; class Aves; order Passeriformes; family Motacillidae; genus Motacilla; species Motacilla alba. The sequence continues at coordinate 10,292,937 of NC_052030.1, read as the reverse complement.
ACTCCAAGCACCACAGCCGGACGATTCCCAAGGACATGAGGAAAAAGATCATGACAGGAAGCTTCGAGTTCCCAGAGGAGGAGTGGAGCCAGATCTCAGAAATGGCAAAAGACATTGTGAGAAAGTGAGTCCCTGGAGGAAACTCCGGTGTTGCTCTGTGCTTGTGGTAAGGAATTGGAATGTTTCCATGTTAAGGAAGTGGAAAAGCACCTGGAAGTGCCTTATCCCAGCAGTGAGGATTGTCTCCAGCTCGTCCAGCTGACAGAGTCTCTGTCACATTCAGCATAAACCAAGCCTAGGAATTGGGTTTTTTCCCCCTGCCCAAGTGTTTAATGTTGATGTCTCTTTTGTTGGGGTGAACTGTGTATTGAGTCTTTAAGGGGAGTGGGAGCACTGAAGGATTTCAGGATAACACAGCTGGCATGGATTTCCTGGGACAACATTTGAATTCCTGTGAAAATCAAGTGCCTTTAATGGGATGTGGTAAATCTGTCCCCTAAAGCCCTGTGCACATCATACACAGCCTAAAAAGAGGCAGGAGGATGGAGAGAGGCAGATTAAGATCTGTCATGAGGTGCCAGACTCAGATAAGGTTTTGCATGGATGTTTTATTCCAAATGCTAATGGAGTCTGCTTTCCATGCAGGGCACATCCCTCAGCTGGGAGTGTTTCAAAGACTTGGTCTGTTTGGGAGCAAGAACGTGGCACTGATTAGGGCTTGACCTCACTTATTTTTGAAAAAGTGACAGGGACTTACTGCCTTTGCATCACCAGAGGAGCTGAGAGAATAAAAGCAATATAAGTAGGAAAAAAAAAATCAGTTGGGGAAGTAATTTAAAAGTGTCACTGGCTCCTGAGATGTACTGTAAATTCTCCAAGGATTCACATTGTTTGGAGAGGGTGCTGGGACCTTTTCAGAGCTGTGCAGGAGAACCCCCAACCTTTCACCAAATTGACTTTCCTTTATACCAAGGTCAGCTCTTTATTCTCACACACAAACTCCACAGGCAAAAGGTTTCATTGTCTTTCATAATTCCCATGAAACTCAGCTCTCAGGATGTTGTCACGTGGATCCAGGCTGATTTCTGACCTCAGGCTTGATAATGGCTTAGGATTTGGGAAATGCATGGAAAAGGAATGCACGTGGCTGGTATCAAAAGTGAGTTTAACCTGGTTGGCAGCAAGTGGGATTTCTGCTCTCCCCCGTGGTGCTGCTGACATTTTGTACAAGTTATTTCCACTTTCTTGGTGCCTTAAACGATTGTGCTCTGCAGCCGAGAAGCTGATCTGGAGTTGTCTAAGGAAGTGTGACAGGCTCATGGAGTCATTCCCATTCTCATTCAGACTTTGGGATGACTGTCAGCACTCTGTGGGAAATCTTGCTTTTTTTTATTTAGTTGTGCTGATCACGAGGACACAAATTTATCTGCAGATCCTCTTTCTCCAGGGTTTCATGCTAGAAAAATATTGATTTCGTGGAGTTTTCAGCAATCTTGGAATAAAGTTGCTTTATATTTTGAGGGGCTGGAACCAAAAGTGTTCATTACTTGAGGACTTGTAAAGGGGGAGAAAAGCTGAGGAATGGCATGGTGGGAGCAGTGAATCCTGCAGAGTTTCCATGCCCAGAGTGCTTGGGATGAGTGTAACCTGTTCTGGGGATGAGCTCTGGGAGTGCATTTCCAGAGAGTGCCAGCCTGGATCACTTCCCGTTCTTCTGGAGGGTGATTTCCCACCTGGGAGCAGCAGCTGTGGAATTCAGCAGCACAGGGGTACCCCAGGAATGCCTTTAGCACCCTCCTTTGCCCTGGATGAGCTGTGACAGCATTAACCACAGCAAGGTCAGGGAGCTGGGACAGATTTTGGGCTCATTTTGGGGCAGTTTGAGCTCTTGGCAAAGCTGCTTTTCTTAGCCTTGAAAATGCTTAAATGCTCTGTAAATCAACAAAGCCCTTCTTAGGGATTTATTCTTTCCTCCCCAGGCTGCTGAAGGTCAAACCTGAGGAACGTCTGACCATCGAGGGGGTGTTGGACCATCCCTGGCTCAATTCCACAGAGGCCCTGGACAACATCCTGCCCTCTGCCCAGCTGATGATGGACAAGGTCTGAGCAGCAGTTCTTTGGTCAGGAATGTTGCAGAGGAGCAGGAGAGCTCTGGGATGAGTGAAGGGTTTTTTTGATGTGGGGTTATGCAGATAAGGAGCTTCTCTTCTGCTTTAGGAGAACCTGAGATCGTGGGGAGAAAATGGAAACAGAAATGAAAGGGGAAATAAAATGTGGAATTCGGGCTTGAAGGAGATGCTCCCAGATTGATGTAACCATCAGCAGCCACGTGCTGATGGTAGAAAGCAGAGCCTGAAGGATCTTCCATAGGTCTTTCCTCTTTTTGCCATGTTTTATCCCCACTACAGCAATGACCTCACTAATTAAACAAGTAGTCCTTGTTTCCTTTAATTTCTGCTCAAAGAGGATTTCAGTCAGTCTTGTGAACTTGAGAAGGAGATGGTTCTTATCCTGTTTCCCCCAGGGATATTTTGTCACTGGTTTTAGTTCTAACCATACCTTGCTTCATGCAAACCTGATTTTTCTCACACATCTCCAAAATAAATCGGATTTTGGTGCCTCTTTTTTTCACCCATGGCAAACACTGTCCATGTCTTGTTGCACCAAGTGCCCCTTTTGTCTTTCCAGGCCATGGTGGCAGGGATCCAACAGGCTCACGCAGAACAACTTGCAAACATGAGAATCCAAGACCTCAAAGTGAGCCTGAAACCCCTTCACTCCGTGAACAACCCGATCCTGCGCAAGCGGAAACTCCTGGGGTAACTCCAGAGCTGGGCTTGGAAGGACAACGTGGAGCCAGCTGGGATGGCTGGGAAATGGCTTTGGGAATGGCACAGGCTCAGCTGTGATGGTTTAACACACTTTTGGTGTTGCTCAGACAAGTAATAGTGGCACAATGTGGTTTTTCTGCCAAGATGTGCCAGTGAGGGCAGGGAAGGAGGTTGGACACTGTTCCTGCATTGAAGAGATTCCTTTTGGGATCATGGGTCACATGTAAGATAAGACAAACTGGGAGAAAAAATTCGAAGATATTTTCTCTCATCCTGACATTTCTTTAGTGAAGAAGTCAGGTAACTTCTCTCTCTCTTTGTTTGAGTTAATCTAAAAAACAGACTCAAACATTTGAGGATTACCCTTATTTGAAGTAATTTAAAGGAATTTTCCTTTTTCTCCATACTTAAAATGATTTCATAATATAGGACAAGAATTATAATTAATGCTGAACCTGTCTCCAGTTTCCCAGAGAGGGAAGGAGCAGTTACACAACAAGTAACGAGCTTGAGCTGCACCCAAATTCTAATTATTTCCTCCTTGTTTTCTTGTGCAGCACCAAGCCAAAGGATGGTGTTTACATCCATGACCCTGAGAATGGAAGCAATGATTCCAACGTGGCTCTGGAGAAGCTGAGAGATGTGATTGCTCAGTGCATTCTACCACAGGCTGGTAAAGGTTGCCACTTTTAAGAAGCTTTTATTCCTAAATGTGCAAGACCCCGACTTTGGGTCTGTCTGTGTCAGTGCTGAGGAAGGAAGAGAAGTCCTGGGCAGCCTCTGAGCTGGGCTTTGGGTTCATGTGGAGTTTTAGTGACATGCAGAGCTGTTAAAAGAACTTTTAAACAGGAATATTTGGTTTAAAGGCCATTTCCTGGTTCGTGTGGGGTCAGCAGGAATAACTGCCCAGTTTGCTGAGCCCTGAGTGAGGCACGAGTCCAAACCTCCTGTGTCCCTCTGCTGTCCCAAACAGGAGAGAATGAAGATGAGAAGCTGAACGAAGTGATGCAGGAGGCCTGGAAATACAACAGGGAGTGCAAATTGCTGCGAGACACCCTGCAGAGCTTCAGCTGGAATGGTGAGAATTCCTGCTCTCCCACAGGGAATGTGGAAAAGGGGGAAGCCCAGACCTCCTGCTGTGGAAATAACCCCAAATTTATTGGATTTTTGGGCTGATTTAGGTTTTGACACTGTTTCATCCATTCTGCCACAACTGGTGTTCCCAAAATGGGGGTGAAAGTGTTGCTCTGAAATTTCTATTCGAGGGTCAGGGTTGAGTTTTCTGAAGCACCAGGAATGTAACAGCACAAAAGGATCATGATAGAAAGGGGGAAGTTTAAATTGTCTGAGGGCAGGGATAGATGGGTAATGTGCAGAAAAACCTTCCCTGTGAGGGTGGGGAGGCCCTGGACAGGTTGCCCAGAGAAGCTGTGCTTGCCCCATCTCTGGAGGCGTTGGACAGGGCTTGGAGCAACCTGGGATAGTGGAAGGTGTCCCTGCCCAGATGACCTTTAAGGTCCTTTCCAACCATTCCAGGATTCTGTGATGCTTTTAGGAACCTCTTCAGCTGTGTTGAGCTGCTTTCCATCCAGCTGTTTATTCCCTCTTTCTGCTGGAGGCTGCTCCTCCCTGTCAGCTCTGCAGCTCAGCTTGGCTGGGAAGCAGAATGAAACCAGGACAGGCACCTTGGAGTGCTCAGGTGGCTCCTGGACAGAGGAGGCTGCAGAGGTGTCAGCCCTCAGGAGCAGATGCTGATGGATGGAAGGGACCAGGAGCATCAGCCAGCTTCACAAGGGCTTGATCCTTGATCTCTGTTCTGTTTGCTTGGCTTTCATTGAGATCTTGAATTGCTCCATTTTTCCAACAGAACCGTGGTCTGAAAGTCCTTTTGGATCCTGTGCTGCTGTTGCCCTGAGTCTGTGTGAAGCATTGTTGAATTCCAGCTGGGATTGCTTTCCTCCTTGTGCCCAGCTCCAGCTGATTCCCTGTTTTTTTTTTCCCTTCCAGGCAGAGGATTCACAGACAAAGTGGATCGACTAAAACTGGCAGAAATCGTCAAACAAGTGATTGAAGAGCAGACAAATTCCCACGACTCTCAATAGCTGGAGCTTCTTAATCTTATTTTTTTTTACCATTTAAGATTTATTCTTTAACTGTAAAAAGTATTTTTATGTAAATTAATAAATCATAATTATTTCATTAAATTTCCATACTGCTTGAAAATGCTGTATAGTTGTAGATACAAAAAAAAAATCATTGGTACTGTAATATTTTTTTAAAACTCAGTTCCTCGAGGTATATATGATCACTTATGTACTGTTAATCATGAGCCCCACAAATGGGGTGGATTTTATTGTTAAAAACCATTCTTTTTCTTAATAACCAGTTGCAGAAGCTGCCTTTCACCTGCCACATCCAGCCCCTGCAGTGACTGTATGCGAAGGAGAGCCACAGTTTCTCAAGCCCCTGCTCAGTGAGTACTTGAAGCAAGTGCTGTGAAATGCAAATTCACAGCTCCCCTTGGCACCTAAATTCCAGGTTTTTAGGTAGAGAAAAATCAATTAAATACCCTTCAGTTTGGCTTGGTGCCTGGCCCAGGCACCTGAGGCCACGTGCTTGCTGAAATTTTCAGTTCTGAGCAGTGACTCTCTTTTTTGTCATCTTCCCCATCTCCCTCAGACCTTCTTTAAGGCTTAACCTCCTGTCTTTCTTTCTCCTCATCTTCCTCAGAGCTTTTTTAAGGCTGAATCAGCCATTCAGCATAAAACTCTTCTTTTTCTCACCTTGTCCAACAGCAGAACAGAAGAATGTTCAAGTCCTTATGCACAAGTTCTTTTAATTTCCATGGTGGAAAATGGGACTGAGACCAGCCTGGGCTTTGTTTGTTTGGGATCCACCCCCAAATTCCCATTCTTTCCTTCCTAGAAGATCCAAGGCTTGGGTTCTGACTTGTCCTCTTGTTTGGCAGAGCTGCTCCCAGGCAGGCTCCCAGTGCTCTGGGGAACCCCTGGGTTTTGTCTCTGGAGCCCAAATCCCCGTCTCCGATGCCTTCAAGCTCCTTCTTGGGGGAGCCACAACTGCAGGGCTGCTCCCTGCTCCCCAGGGCAGGTTCTTACTCTAGTCTGGAACATTGGCTCCAAAAGCTGCTTTTTTAAATCCTGATAAAGCAAACCAATGGCAAGAATCTGTACATAGTTCTAGTTTTCTACCTTTTCTGCTTCTCTTTCTTTCGAGATCGGGCGGAGGCTTTTTATAGAGCTATTTTGGTACCAAATCCGTGCAGACACCGGCTGAGTTTGGTCTGCAGACTGAAGTGCCAACCCAGGGCCATCAGTGACCACTCCTGAACGTTGTTGTCTTTCACAGCTCATCCCTTTTTGGGTTTACATTGACAAACCTGAGCCATGAATCTCCCAGTTCTCTCCTACGAAAGTCCAGCCTTGTTCTTTTTTTGTCTCTTTTCTATACCAAAATCTCCTTGCAGCTTTAGCTGGATGGCAAAGCAGTGTCTGACTCTTTCTATACAATTTTCTAAGCGGTGACTTGTTTTTTCTACATGAAGGAGATGCTTTGTTTCCTGTTCTCTGTCAGCTTTCCTTAATCCTGTGGACAGTTTTCCAATGCCTGATTTATTGCAGGGTAAAAAACAGTCTTTGCTTATCCATCCTCTGATGGGAGCAGGGAGTGTTTGTGTGAGCTGGAATTGTACTCTGACACTACCTGGAATATTTGTGCACTGACCTGTTGATGAAAACTGAAGAGAATTAGCAAAAATTGAGAGTTTTGTCACTTTTTTGGCCTACCACCAAGCCCTGTTACGTGCATTTATGTCCTTGCTCTAATTCTAGGTCATGTCTTGAAATGGTTTCATTTTGAACTTGAAATCCATGTCTTTCTGGGGAATTGAAACTTTCAAGTGTGGCAGATAGAGATGGAAACAAGGAAATCACCTTTGTTTGAATGGCAGAGCAAAAAATCCCTTCCAAAAGCACTTTGTGACTCTGCCCTCCCAGGAGGAAAATCCTCTGGCAATTTTTTGGGAGCCAGAATTTGCTGGAAGTGCAGTCAGAGGGGAGGGTGGGATCTGATGTGTGTTAGAGGATTCCTCCTTTTCTTCATCCCTTAAGTGCTGCTGATCCTGAGGTGGGAACATTTGTACAAATTTCCAAGGGCTTTTGCCACAAGGAACTGCTTTTGATGGATTTAATCTACTTTTGCTTGTCTGTGATAAATAAGGGCCTGATTTGAAGCAGAGGGAGAGGGACAGATAAAGAAAACACAATTTGAAGACTCAAGGTCAAATGGTTTTGTTTCTATGAGAAAGTTAATTTTTTTTACTCTTGGAAAAGTTCTGTTTTACATTTCAAAGTTCAATAACTTTAATGGGTTCATTTACATGTTTGAAAGTAGCATTTGACTTTCTCCTTCCCGTGTTTAGTTTATTTTTCAGTTGAAGCAAGTGCAAGACACCTTGTCTTGATTCTCTGAGGCTTGATTTGGTAATAAATCTACTGATCCTTTATAGCAGACTGTGAATATTGTAAATATCTCGAGCTGGAAGTGTGGGATCAAAGAAGAATTTCTTTGTACAAACACTAAAATATGTGGGAAAGCTCTGGAGGTTGTTGGGTTTTGAGGTTTTTTTTTAGAATTTTATTCAAGTGAAGAAAAATGTCTGAAATCATTTGACCTTTTCAAAATTTTCTGTATAACTGGCTTCTCCTGTGATTTGATTATTTGAAGCTTTTCTATATCTATTAAAATTAGGAGAACCTGATTAGTGAAAGAGATTTTGATTGGAAATAGCAACATGTCAAAGTTTTGCTGTCATTTCTTCTGGATTTTCTTTTGGAAACCTGAATCTGTCCCCACGTTTAAGTCCTGTGTGTTAAAATGTTCTCATTTCTCTTCTCGGTGTTCCCTGTTAGTTCCTTTTGGATCAGTATTACATTGTAAATATTACCCATCCTGTATATAAATGATTTTACTAAACTCAAAAGTTCCTGGCTGCTTTTGTTGGGTTCCCAAATCCCTGGAGGAGAGAAGGAAGGAGCAGGAGGGAAGAGCAGCAGCAGGATTCTCCTGCCACCCTGCTTTTCCCTGGAAGTGGCCGAAGGTGTGGCTGCAGCCACAGGGGGTGTGGTTAGTGGTGAGCACAGCGGTGCTGGGTTCATTTCTGGATTTGATGGTCTTAGAGGGCTTTTCCAGCCTCAGAGATTCCCTGATTCCATTATTCTGCCACCCTCAGCCCCCCATCCCACCTCCCTTATCCATGGGAATAAACACTTGAAGGAGGATTTGAGGTGACAGGAGAGGCTGGATAAATCCCTAGGAACTCCTGGGCTCTGCTTGGCACCATAACCCAAAATTGCCTTTTTTAAGCCCAGCTTTCCATCAGAGGGCAGCAGCACCTGCCCAGTGCTCCCAGTTTAACCCCTGAGGGCCGGGGGGTTGGACTGGGCAGTCAGGGAAGGGAGGGATGAGTCCTTCTGTCTTCAGGGACACAGGGAATAGCACCCAGTTCCTCTGGGCTGATGCTCCTTGCAGGGGGTTGAGTGGGAGCCCTGCTGGGCCTGGGGGACACTGGCTGGTGAGAATTGGACCTGCCTTTGTTGCTGGTGGCCCTGTGCTTTTCCAGGGACAGGGAGTGCTTCCCTCTCCTCTCAGGACACAGCCTCAGGGTGGCACTTGGGCCCTTCCTGCCTCTGGAAGTGGTTTTGTTATCCTCAAGCAGGGCTGGACTTGGTGACAGGAACCAGACACACCTTGGGCCCGGGAGCATTTCAGGACACAAGACGGGGCAGTTGTGAGGGCTCGGGCTCCTTCTTTGTAAGAGGATTTTGTAAGAGTTCAGGGTGGGTTGGGTGGTGAGTGACCCTCAGAGCCTCCAGACTGGGCAAGGGACTGAGGGAACAATTTCCTGGGAGCACTCAGAGCAGCCAGCCCAGCTGGGAGTGCCCATGGAATGGCTCTTTCCAGCAAGAAAACTCCCCTCAGGCAAACACTGAGTGACTCCTGCTGTGCCAGCACCCACTGCCAGCTCCCATGCTCCATCAGCAATCCAATCATTGTTTCCTGGGTAATCTTCCATCACTTAGGAAGCCTTAATCCCCTTTTAAACAAATTGCACTGGCTCCACAAACGGGGTCAGTCCCAGGAGGGTGCAGGAGGCTCTCAGGGATGAGACTGGGTGTGTTTCATGCCCTGCCAGTGCCAGGGCACAAATCCCACCCTCCCTGTGGAATATTTGCTTTTGAAGTGGGGCTGGAGAAACACTGAGTGATCCATGTCTAAACTTTGGAGCTAGAGGAGAATTTGAAGGACCAGGTGGAAGAAGATGGCTGAAAACTTTGTTTTTATCCTGTAGAACAAAGCAAAATTGAATTGTTGCACTCAGTCTCACTCTGTAGGAGAAAATAAGTGATTGACCAAACCTCCAGGGCCGTTGTGTGACTTACCCAGAGTTTACACAGTTATGTTGTGTAAGTTAATTACACAAAGCTGGAGTATTTCCTCTTCTTGTCTAACCCTGCTATGAGAAAAATTTGGGCTGGACCCAAAAAGTGAAGCTGTTGGAAAATAAAGAGTGTAAAGGTAAAGAGTTGTTTTCAACACAGCTTAAGACCTGGTTTATTTCCTATAGAATGGTGGGGCCTCAGGAAATAATTCATGTGAACATCTGGAAATGCAAAGAGAGATTCAGACAAAGTCCTGCTCACCTGGTTCATGAGAGATGCTCCACAGGGTCGAAGCAGCTGATTTTTGGGAGAATTGTGGCTGGGCAGGAGCTGGCAGGAAGAAGGAAAGGGAAATGTGCAGAAATTCCAGGCAGCTTTTGTCCTTTGCAATTCTTCACTCCCTGCAACTGGTTCTTAGGGTGGTGCAAATTCTCATGGAATTTAGAGTGAATTAAAAGGCAGAGATTGAAAAATACTCATTTTGCTTTTTGCTAATTTGTAAAGGCAATGACTTGGAGAAATAAAACAAGACATCCTCCGCTCAACCTCCATGGAGCTGGACCAGGTCTCTGAGCCTTTACATGGGGTATGCTGCATTTCTAGGGATATTTCCAGGAGGAGAAAGTCTGGACTAAAGATTTACCACGCTGAAAGAATCCATCAAATAAATAACTATGTCCACTGAGCGCCTGGCTCTGCCCGCCGCGCTGGGGCTCGGCCCGAGGGACAGTTCCATCCCGGCTCTGGAGAACCGGGAGTTGGAAGGAGAAGTTGGAAGGAGGAGTTGGAAGGGCTCTGCGGCATCAGAGCAGGGTGGAGGAGGAGCCCTCGGTGTCGGGCGGGCCGGCGGGGGCCGTGCTGGAGTAGAATTTCTTCTGGGAGCGCAGGAGCGGCGTCTGCGTGTCCACGTCCCGGCGGGAGCCGCGCTTCAGGGACAGGAACACGTGCTGGGTCCAGCCGTACACCAGGCAGTTCAGGAGCCCCTGGGAAGCTGCGGTGAGAGTCTGGGAGAGAGCACAGGGGAATGAGGGATTCCAGCACTGCTCCGTGCTCCCTGGAAAACCTCCCCCTCCCAGCAGGGTTGTATCTTCCCTGTGATAGAGAAATTAATGAATGTATAATTAAATATAAATGCTATACAAATAGAGAATATATTTTATGTATGTTTATATATTAAATAAATATAATAACTATATAATTTAATAAAACGGCTAACTTCTGCATCAGGCACAAGAAGGAGCTGGACGAGTGTTATTAAGGAATCACAGCTGGAGACTCAGGGACATATGGAAAACAAAACCAGTTTCTGGGGATCCTTTCTAGCCCTGTTTGCCACAATTTCCATGACCACAGAATCAGTGAGGTTTGAGGTCACTGATGCAGTGGTTTTCAGGGCAGTCAGGACTTAGTGAAGGGGAGATCTTGACTCCATTTCAGAAAGCTGGTTTATTATATTATGATATATATTACATTAAAAAAGACCACACTATAACTATTCTACAAAGAACAGAGAGAAAGATTCATCAGAAGGCCAGACAGGAATAGAAAGGAATGAATAACAAAGTTTTGTGACTCCTAGAGAGTCTGAGAGCTGCTGCCTCCTGGATTGGCCACCAAGTAGAAACATCCCACAGTGACCAATCGAGGAAGCACCTGCTGCATCCCACAGCAGCAGATCACAAATTGGTTACACTTGAAGCTGAGGCCCTTCAGCTTCTCAGGAGAAGAAAATCCAAGCAAAGGGATTTTCATAAAATATCAAAACTACAGGTCACCAAGTCCCAACATCCACCCAGCAGCCTGCTCACCACTAAACTGTTGGGATTTTGGGTACTGAGACCTTTTCATGCCCGTGAAAAGCATGAACCACCAAACCAAGATCTTTGTCAAACAAAAGCACAAATCAGACAGGCTCACACAGCAGAGCTCCTTGCCCAGCTGCATCCAGCAGGGATGCAGGGCAGGGGACTCAAGGTGAGAAGGCAGGAGGCTGCAGGGGCAGACATTTACCTGCAGGATCAGCAGAGCCATGTAGATTTTGCTGGTTGTTGAAGCAGTCAATTTCAGCATTCCAAGGAGGACAGCTGTGGAAGGGGGTGGATGAGAGGGTGAAGTTAACCCCACCTCTCTGGGGTTCCACAGGGGGATGATAAGGGAGGAACTCTCTGCTCACCTGGGGCCCAGCAGCAGAAGAAGGCAACGGGGTAAAAAACCACCCGTTGTTCCACCATCTTAATCATGGCCCACTGCTGATCCCCCAGGAACCCTGTGGAGTTCACGAACCTCTTGTACAGCCCTCGGGCCTGACTCAGGATAACCTGGAAAAGAGCAGGCAAATGTTATTGTACAGGCTGTGATCTGCTGGGTTCATCAGGGATGGATCCCACTCTATCCGACCTTTTCCCACAGCACTGAAATCCTGTGGGAGGTGTTGCTGAAGACTCTGAATTCATTTTAGAATCATTAAATTGCTTAGGCTAGAAAAGATCTCTAAGACCATGGAGTCCAGGCATTAATCACCTCTTGCTGACCCATGCAGGAGGTGATCTCTTCTGCCAAGCTCCAAGCCTTTGAAATCCTGCTAAATATTTTTGGGATGGGTTGACAGAACACAGGACTCCAGATGGATTTATCTGGTGGCACAGTGATATTTTCCCTTCCCTACCACCCCTTCCAAAAGGGAGGCAGCACCACACAATTATTCCCCTGCCCTATTTACCAAGAGCATGGAGTGAGCAGACTGGGGGGAAAGGATTGAAAACAGAGCAGAGTTAGATGGGATATTGGGAGGAAATCCTTCCCAGGGAAGCTGTGGCTGTGCCATCCCTGGAAGTGTCCAAGGCCAGGTTGGACAGGGCTTGGAGCAGCCCGGGACAGTGTTGTATTTGCAGGGTGCTCTGAGGAAGGAAGGAATGATGAATTTGACTCTATGTTTTTAGACGGTTAATTTATTATTTTAAGATACTGTATTATATTAAAGAATACTAAACTATACTAAAGAATACAGAAAGGATACTTATAGAATGCTAAAAAGATAATAATGAAAACTTGTGACTCTTTCTAGTCTCGACACAGCTTGGCACTGATTGGCCAATGAGTGAAAATAACTCACTAGAATCCAATGAAACAATCACTTGTGTGCAAACAATCTCCAAACACATTCCACATGAGCCAAACGGAGGAGAATTAAATGAGAATAATAATTGTTTTCCTTTTTTTCCTGAGGTTTCTCAGCTTCTCAGGAGAAAAATCTTAGGCAAAAAGATTTGTTCAGAGAATGTGAATGCTGCAGGACAGTGGAAAGTGTCCCAGCCCATGGCAGAGAGCGGCACTGGATGAGCTCAAAGATGCCTTCCCACCCAAACCATTCCTTGATTCCATGATTGCCCAGCCCCTGGAGCCATCCAAGGCCTCCACAAGGACCAGCCTTACCAGGATGGCCACGAAGCTGATGAGGAAGGAGACGAGGAAGACGCCGACGCCGTAGAAATGCATCGCGCGGCACACGGAGCCGCTCAGGCCCTGCGGCTCGCTGGGGGGCTCGGCCATCTCCGTGTGCATCAGGAGACACCTGGGGACGCAGGGGACAGCCTGAGCTGCTGCCCACCCCCAGCACAGCAGCCCTGGGGCTGTGCCACAGCAAGGGAGGAAGCTCACCCGTGCTTCTGGCTGAAGTTCTGGTAGCAATTACTGCTGTTGCCCAGGCAAAACACGGGCACCATGAGGAGGAAAGGGATCAGGCTGCGAGGAGAAAGGACAGCACAGTCATGGGTTATTGCACCGCTCCACTTGGGCACTGCTTGGTTTTTCTCCCATCACTACAGAGGACTTTAAAGTTGTTTTTATTGGCACTGCTCTGGAAAAGTATTTTATCAGATTTACCAGCGTCATTTGTGAGGGCTAATCATTGGTAAAGGGAAACCTTCTGGAAAACCATATCCAGTTAATAAAGTTATCATTAACTTGGTTGAAAAAACTCTCTTACTCTGCATTCATGAGGTCACTCTGCTGTTAATGGTGAGCTTTACAGCTTTTTTTTGTAAAACTTGTTTTAAAACAAGTAGGAAGCAGGGATCAGCATGCTGCAGTTTGCCAAATCCACACTCTCTCACTAGGGAGAATTAACTCTCACCAAATCCACACCCTGTGCCATGGAGAATTAACTCTCACCAAATCCACACTCTGTGCCATGGAGAATTAACTGTTACCAAATCCACACTCTGTGCCATGGAGAATTAACTGTTACCAAATCCACACCCTGTGCCAGGGAGAATTAACTGTTACCAAATCCACAGCCTGTGCCAGGGAGATGAAATCTTACCTTGACAAGATCGTTGCTATTCGGCCAACACAACTTGCATAATCTACAACCTGCAAAATCCAAAAATCTTAATTAAATTATTTCTGCACAGCCCCTGGTTCACAGGAAGTTCCCCCCTTCCACGGGGCATTTCAGCAGCTGAGGGGGATCTGCTCAGCCTGCAGCTCCTGAACTTCCAGATGGAATGTCTGGGATACAAAGTTTGCTGTGTACAGCAAATGTCTGGGGAAGCTGTGTAGGGCTGATGGGTTTGTTGGGAAGAGCTGCATAAGGAATATCTGGGGTATTCCCCAGCCTGGTCATGGCAGTGGTGGTGCCTCCCTGTCCTCCCCGTTTGGATGTGAGGGAGGAACTAACTGCAAGGAGAGATTTTGGTCACGGGGTGTGTGAAGTATTTGCTCAGCCTGCAATGCAGGGAGGTTTTTCCCGAGTGTTGTGTCCTTGTCCCTGGGTTCCCACATCAGTCCCACTCACCTGGGGGGGCACCCTGAAGAGGTTCTGGTTGTATTTCACCTTGAGGTCCATGTACAGGTGCCAGGTGTAGTTGACAGTGTAGAGAAAAGAGGCCACGTAGAATATCTGAGAAATAAACCCAACATTTCAGTCCTGGAATAATAATCCCTGGAGCATGTTTAGCTCCTCCTAAATCCCATGGAACAGAGGCAGGATGATGAACACCTGCCAAAGGTGAGGGTCTGAGCACAGGGGCTGTGCTCACATCCAGCTGGGAAGAGCCAGGTTGGAGATTCCCACCTTAAACCACACAAAAGCAGCTTCACTTTGGCCTCAGGCAGGAGAAGTAATGACAGCAGGACTGTCTTAGAAATAAAAATCTTTGTGATCTGGCTCATTTTTTTGGCTCAGAGCCTGGCAATGAGGGTTTCAGAGGCACTTGGACCTCCTCAATGCTATGTCCATTAGGAAACACAGCACAGATGTGACATTTAGATTTGCTTCTTGCATCACAAGCTCACTACACAGAGAATTCACGGAAACAGAAAACAATTGGATATTTCAAGAGGAATGTGAGGGCAGATATTCTCTGCCCTCAGCCCGAGTTAACATCCCAAAACCCCTTTTCTTCCTCCATGGGAAGAAAAAGGAGAAAAGACAGAGCACACTGAGAGTTTCATAGCCTTTATTCCAGCTTGAGATGAATCTAATTACCTAAAACTTCCTATAAACCTCCCCAAATCTTGATCAAATTTGTTTCCAAATCCACACTTACTCCAGGTTGCCTAATCAGACCACGTACATGCATGTGCTGCGTTTGTCACAGGAAACACAAACTACAGTGGCAAAGAGGAAGGGCTGGACAAGGGATTTTTTTTTTCCCTGTGGCTTTGCTGTCCTTTGCCAAAAAGATAAGGAGCACAGGTTTGCCACCCTGGTGTCATCCACGGCTGGGAAAGTGGTCACTAAACAAACTTGGCCTCCTTCACTGAGGTTGTGAATGCTCTTGGCTGGCTCAAGAGGCTGAGTCCAAGGGCTGCCACAGGAACATTGCAGTGACTTTCCAGCTCATTAAATGAGTTTTAATGAGGGGCTGTTACCCTTTTCTAACTACTTCCAGAGAAGGCCAAAACAGTCCACAAGGATCGTTCTCTTGCTCTTCAGGACGCCTGGGAGAGGCTTATGAATGTCAGTGCTGCCTTCTGGAACAGAGACCCAAATGCCACTTGTGAAGGTGCCAGCAGGAAGGGAAGGGAATTCTGCCCTCCTGAGCCCCGGCTTTGGGGCTGTGGACAGTCCTGCAGCACTGTCCATGAGGAGATAAAGCAGAGACACAAGAATCCCTCATTATCCCACTTGTGTGGCTCCCATTGTGCTGCCCAGCATGAGCAGAGCCTGCCAGGACATTATTAGGCCACTGGAACTGAACTGGAAGAACGTGGGGGAGTTGTGCAATTAAAACCACAATATCTATTCTGGACTTTATTATTGCAATGCAGGAGGAGGAGAGAATAAGGGACAGCAAAGGGAGCAGTGTTTACATTCATATCAATCAAAGCTCTGGGGCTGAAAGAGGGAAAATCCAAGAAACAAAGCAATCCCCTCCTTCATGACACAGTTTGGACACTGGGCAGCTCCACCCACTGCAACATCAGCCTGTGATGACAAACAATGGCAAACAGCCTGAATAAAGCAGAATATTGCCCCGCTCCTAAGGCAGTGCCTTGAGACATCACAAGGACTCTGGTGTGAGCCTCTCCAAGGGCTGCAAACTCCACTGGCTGGGCTGTCCCTGCCCGTCCTCACCTCGGCTCATCTGACACCTTCTGGTGTGCAGAGAGGCGCAGGTGTTTGTGAGACACCCAGAAGCACAGTGAGACATTTATTTACTCATTCCATCAGCTACCAGATCCCTCCTGCTCTGCAGAATCTGCTGGTTCAACCTGTTACTGGCTCCTTACGCACAAGGTGTTCCCACCTCTCAAGGGCACTGCAGGGTGTTGGGTGAGGAGGTCCTGCACTGTCACGTGCCCTGGGGGAAAGGTTGCTATGGCAAGGGCTCAGTTTGTTTTAATTTCTTCCAGAGCAAACAGCAGCGACAGCTCTTGCCAGGCACGATCCGGATCTGCCACCCAGGCAGTCCCTGTGCTGCGGGGACTGGTGGTGGCACACAGGAGAGGAGCCAGGGGACACTGGCTGAGGTCAGGGTGTGACTCTGCACACCCCATCACAAGCCCTGTCCTGGCCCAAGGCCGGCTCTGCCCACCCAGCACGAACACAAAGCCCCCACCTTGTCCCATCCTGTGCTGGTGTTCCTGAGAAGCACAGCCACAGGCTGGAAAAATGGGCAGAGAAGAGCCAGAAGTGCAAGGGAGCTGAGGAATTATGGGCATATTTTCCTTAGCCAACTTATTTCTCCTCTAGCAGTGCAAATGGCCTCCAGGCCATAAAAACATCACACCAGCTGAAAGAACTGTCCCCCAGGCAAGGGAAACAGCTCAGGAACAGCCTCAGTCCTGCTTGCTCCTTCCACCTTCCAGCTCTGAAAGCCTCTCCCAAGCTCTCCTCATTTTCCCATTTACCATCACCTTAAAAACATCTTTGATGTTCTGCATCATTCCCACGTGGCCGAGTCACCCAAACCTCAGTTTCTCTCAACATGAACATACTGTGGAGCCAGTAGAGCTGGAGAGACCAGATATGAGCCTGGAGTGGAAACCCTCAGCAACACATCTGTACCCCCAAAAACAGCTGCTGAAACAACCCTGGGCTGCAGGAGCCCATCCCCAGACACACAGCAGCAGGAACAATTCCACCCTGCACCTGCAGCTACTTCACTGCCCTCTCTGAGGCACACGGAGATCCTTTCCAGCTTTGGAGGCTGCTGTTCCATGAGGACATTCAGTTCCCAGCTGTGGGTGCCACCACACTCTCAGGGAGCTGCCCGAGCCCACACATCAAAGCTTCCAAAAGCCCCTTGCTCTTCCCAGCCATATCCTTTAAAAGGAAAAATTTAATTCCAGAGATCATAATTTAGGAACCTCCATGCTCAGCTAGAGCCTGCAGAGATTTTTGAGAGCTGAGATTTCCAAGGCCTGGGCTTGAAACGGGAACTGGGTGAGGCAGCAGCAAACTGTCAGGAAAACAGTGCTCACCCCCCTACTCCACTGCTCCCCAGCACAGGAATCAGCTGAGTCAGTGGGACACAGGCTGAGCTTGTGCTGGTGGAGGATCCTTGGCAGGAGAAAGAACTGGGATGTCACAGAATGTGTCTGTTCCTGTCCAGGCTGGAGGAAGCACACAGAGAAATAGAAAGGCTGCCATGTGAGAGCAGAGATCCATGGGCATGGATCCAACGGGAGAGAGATCGAGTCCCATCTGCTCATTTCACACGAAATCCCACCTTCTCTTCCTCTCACACACCAGAGGATCCTAAACCCCAGTGCCAATATCTGCCTTTTCCACACAAAGCCAAGAGATCTGCTACAGCCTGTCTAGAAACAGCCCCCACGGCCACGCTCTGATCCCCAGTGAGGTTAATGATGACAAATTACAAGGTTCATTACAGAATGTGGTGCCAAGGCCACTCACCTGTCCCATGGCCTGCAGGTTGTAGCAGATGAGGTCCTGCTGGGAGGTGGGTGAGCTGTAGAGCAGGGCCCCAGCCAGCCAGCACATGCCCAGGAGCAGATCCGAGAGGCTCAGGTAGAAAAGCGGACGCACCTGGAAAAGGGAAAAGGCTCAGCAGGTGTGAGTGGAGTCACAGCCCTCCCACCCCCCAGCTGCAGTTGTACCCCCTTATCAGACATAAAGATATTTAATACAGCCTTCCAAAGGTTTTTTTTTGCAGGTGAGGAAAGTTTTTCAGTAGAAAAACCCCACGGCAAAGTGATTTTGAAAGCCTTAATTGAGGCGAAGTGGGGCATAAGTGGCACTTTGTGGAGGGATGATTTTACCCTCAGGGAAGCACTGTGGCAGCATTTCTGAGACCAGTCAATTCATCTGCAGCAAACCCTGAGAGCTTCAGTAAAAAAAAGTCTCCTCTACTTTAAAAGCCAAGCAAGTTCAAAGAAAAGTTACTAGATTAAAACTTTTCAGCCTTTAGTCCTGAATATCACCCTCGTTTTCACTCCTTTAAAACTCCTACACCAGTTATAGCAGAAAGATTAATTGTGCTCAGACACCAGTACCAGGTTATCTGGTGTTATCTGAACACTGGCACCCCCCAGCTCTTCTGGTGAGACAACTCTCCTTGCAGGGAAATTCCACATGGATCTGTGCTCTCAGGAGCTGTTCCAATGCACATTCCCTACTCCAACCACCCCTTCTGCCACAGGATCCAAGAGCAGCATCAAAACTTACAGAAAATATCCCAAATATCCACCTGTTACAATTTTGCAGAATGGGGCAGGTTGGCAGGGAGAAGAGACATCATCTTTTAAATAAACTCACATAGCAATCAAACTTTTAGTAAATACAAACCCTTCCTCAGGTCTGGAATGAGTTGAAACAAACATTTTTCTATATGTTCCATGTCATTTCAGCTGATTACTAAAGTTGGGTTTATTTTACAAGCTGGATTCATTTCTACTGAGAGCCATTATTGCTGCATCCTGCTGGAAAGGAGTCATGTCTCCTTTAACAGCAGTTTCCAGCCCATTTCCAGTTTGCACACACTGGCCAGGACTGTAAACACTGCAGGAAAACATTTGTGCAAAAATTCTGGCCAACATTTTCTTTGTTAGTGGGAGAGCGGAGACTCTGGAAAAGCAGCCTAATTACCTAAATTCTTAATTAAAGCCTTTGGTACCTCATTTTCAGCATGCAGGAGAGAAAATTGTGGTGTTTTTCTTTCCCTACAGAAAATTATAATGCTAAACACAGTATGGAAATACTTCAGCAGGCTTTGATTTTTTTTTTATTTGATTGATTTGATTGATTTGATTTCTTTTCATGGAGCTGAGTTTTTGGTGAGATTTGCCTCAAGATTGTCCTGGAAGTAAATGTATGGCACCCATCACGTTGTGTTATACTTGTTCCCACGTGCAGTGAGAGAGAGCTTAGGAAGAGTGATAAGAGTTAAGGTAGATCTGAGTGAGCCAGATTTGTCCTTAGGGCATGAAGGAGCACAAGGCACAAAGATCTGGAGTTAATTTTAATTTAATTTCATCTATAAATGACTTTTTTTTAACCAGGCTTTTCCTCACTGGTGCAGAAATGAAGCCTGGGGGCACTGTCCAGTTTGTGATCGAGGCAGGTTAAACCAAACAGATCTAAAATAAGCAAAGAAGGCACTTTTGCAATCAAACAGGTGACCTCTTTCTCCAGCACAAGTGCCCTTGGAGCAAGGCACTGCTGGTGGGTCCAGGAGCTGTTTTGGCAGAGACCTGGATAAAGAAGTAGGTGACACAGGGGCACGTGTGGCTCTGGCTTGAAAAAAGGGGAAAGAAAATAACCACTGGTATTTATAAAATAGAGGAAGGGACTGCAAAGATGTAATGATTTACATCCTGGCAGCTCCAGCTGCAGCACACACGGGGATTTGGCTCTGTGGCCATGGCCCAGGCACATGCTGAGCTGAAGGTTCTTCCTCAAACCTGCTGAGCTGAGGTTTCTTCCTCAAACCTGTTGAGCTGAGGGTTCTTCCTTGCTTGCCATCACCTCTTCTGAATGATTTACCTCAGGCTGAAGGGTTTTATTGACCCCACAGAGACAGAAAGCAAGCTTCAAGAATGCAGTATTTGATTTCTGAGGTCGGGGGCAGGAAGGGAAGTGTTTCTAAGATCCTTCTCCTCCCAGCCTCCAGAGCTGTCTATTTTTAAATGTTTTGCTGTGGGTCCTCATGACTGAGGGAATAAGCTGTTAGTGGCAAGCTTTGATATGGATCTCTTCCAGCCCCTTTGTTTACAAACTTCCACTTCAGACCCGAGACATGAGGACAAGACGATGGGGAAGTTAATGGAGGTTTTGTCACTTTTGAAACCCAGCAGCAGATCTCCCCTGGCAGCAGAAGAGCCTGGAAGGCTGATGCAAACCAGTCCCTCCAGCTGGCATCCAGCCCTCCTATGCGGATTTGCAGAAATAATCTGAGCAGAAACATCTGGAGCCTCTGGAGCAGGAAAGGCCCATCGTTGACCTGGAGCCATGTGTGGCTCATGAGCAGCTCCCAAGCCACAGCCCCATCACATGACTGAGAGCAGAAGGGCTCCTGAGCAGCCCGGCCATGGAAGCCAACAGGATGAGGCTGCTGAGTCACACCAGGACACTGCCAAGCCCTGCTCCACATCATTCCAGAGAGAGGACCCCAGAAGGAATCACATCTGGAGCTTTCCAGGTGCAGATGTGGTAGGAGGAGGCTTTGATGTGTACCTTGAGCAGCACAAGCTCAAGCAGGTTTTCCATCCCAGCTATAAGGTGAAGTCCCAGGCTTTGTTCTTCCCTGGGAATGCATGGAGATCTCCACAGTTTATTCTGGATGTGCTGGGCAGAGCGTTTCCAGGACGTTGGCTGGGAGCAAGGTCCTCCCTGCTGTAAGTGGGACAGCTTTGCCCTGCAAACACGGACTCACTCTCTCCTTCCCACCGTGTCATCCAACAGTGTCAGTTGCCTGCATTCCTTGCTTCTCCAGGGACAGCTCCATGAATTCCCTGAAAGTCCCATTCTCTGGGCTGCAGATGGAATCCACGATGTACAATGAACATGAAGATGAAGGAAGGACAAATACAGCTGCTGCCAGCTCCACTGACTTTCTGTGTTCCACAGGCCAGGCTGAGCCTGCAAACCCTGGACAGCAAATCTCAACTTCACAGGGATCAGCTTGGCTCACTGCCCCCAGGAAGTCCTGGACACACAGAGGGACCCAAGCCTGGCAGGATGGGATGGAGGCTGTGGGGTCAGTTCTACTAGCATACTAGACACTTATAAAAGCATTTCTGCAGGGGCAGCTCCAATTTGCACTTCAGCAACTTTGTGCACAACTGCTCAGCCCCTCCAGGAGTTTGGCCCCACTGAGGAGGGCACACTAAGAAATCCCTGCTCCCAGGAATGACTGGAGGACTTTCCTGGAGTAGCAGAAAGCACAGGACTAAGGAACCTGCTTCTTCCTGCAGAAGCACAGGTTCAAGGTCAGTCCTTTCACCTCCTACCAAGACAAAGAGCCCAATTCTTGGCAAGCCCTTTGCCTCCCAGCTATTAAACAAGGTTTAACCACATAACCCTGAGACCTGCGGCTGCTCCTAGGAGAGGGTCTGTGCTACAGGTGTGATCCACCTGCAGGGAGTGACACCACGGCTTAGGGAGGGAGAAGGAAGCTCAGACCTTACCTCGGGGGACCGCACTGCGTTTTGGAAGACGGCGTAGGCAATAATTGAGCTGGAACCTACAACGCTGAGAAAACAAAGCACAGGTTGGAACAGGAGCGCGTCTG
This sequence comes from Motacilla alba alba, assembly GCF_015832195.1. NCBI lineage: Eukaryota > Metazoa > Chordata > Aves > Passeriformes > Motacillidae > Motacilla > Motacilla alba. Next base: position 10,271,448 of record NC_052030.1, on the reverse strand, counting down.
CCTCGCTGGGAGACGCGAGTTCTCTTTTTTTGCTTTTCTGGGTAAAATCATCTTCGCGACAGTAACTCTATGGGCAGCGTGTCATACCTGAGCATGGCCATGGTGAACTGGATCCACTGGAGCGCGGAGTAGACCTGGGGAGAAGGACGGGAGGGAGCTCAGGTGACACGGCCCCAGGCGCGGCAGGAGCGCCCGGGGACCGCGGGGTCCCGGGAGGAGCGGGCAGCACGGACCAGGGACCGGGAGCCCGGGGAGGAAGGACAGGGACCGGGGATCGGGACAGGAGCGGGCAGCGCGGACCTGGGAAGGTGGACTGGCGGGTCCCGGAGAAGAGCGGGCAGCACGGACCGGGGACAGGGACCAGGAACCGCGGAGTCCCGGGGAAGGGCAGCACGGACCGGGACAGCGGGGTCCCGAAGAGGAATAAGCAGCACGGTCCGGGAGAGGATCGTGCAACGCTAGCGGTGCCGCCGGGCACGGAGCGGGGCGCAGGGCTGGGGAAGGACCGTCAGGGGATGGAGGAGAAGAGACGCGCACAGCGAGGTCCCGGGGAGGGGACAGCCGCTGTCCTTAAGGGTCCCGGTGCCGGCGGGGCTCGCTCACCTCCTGCCAGCCCCCATCCAGCCGGTCCGCCTCCGCCGGCAGGGCCATGGGTACCGCCGCCGCCGCCGCACCGCTCCGGGGCTGCGGGCACCGCCCGCGCTCCGCCCCGGGGCCGCACCGCGCCCGGCCCCCGCCGGCGGGGCCGGCTGCGGAGAGCGCCCGGCGGCAGAGAGGGGCTGAGGGGACAGGAGCCCTGGGCAAACAGCGGGATTGGCGTCCCGGGCAGCGGCGTCCCGCGCATCCCTCCGGGGGCAGAACCGGGCTCGCCCCGGTGGGCGGGCTCGCTCCGGCCACCGCCGCCCCGGGCTCCCCTCACGGAGCCGCCCCGAGGCGACCCCGCGGAGCCTCGGCCCCGCCCCTCCGTGACGTCACCAGCGCCCGGGGGCGGGAGAGCGCTTCGAGGGGCGCGCGGCGGCGGCGGCTGTGAGGAGGCGCGCGGGGGCTGCTCCCCTCAGAGAGCCCGGGCACGGCTCCTTCAAAATCCCCGAGGGCTGCTCCCCTCAGAGAGCCCGGGCACGGCTCCTTCAAAATGCCCCGGGCTGCTCCCCTCAGAGAGCCCGGGCATGGCTCCTTCAAAATCCCCGAGGGCTGCTCCCCTCAGAGAGCCCGGGCACGGCTCCTTCAAAATCCCCGAGGGCTGCTCCCCTCAGAGAGCCCGGGCACGGCTCCTTTAAAATCCCCGAGGGCTGCTCCCCTCAGCGAGCCCAGGCACGGCTCCTTTAAAATTCTTCGGGCTGCTCCCCTCAGAGAGCCCGGGCACGGCTCCTTCAAAATCTTTCGGGCTGCTCCCCTCAGAGAGCCCGGGCACGGTTCCTTCAGAATCCCGCAGGCTGCTCCCCTCGAAGAACCCGGGCACGGCCCCTTCAGAATCCCGGGTGCTGCTCCCCTCAGCGAGCCCGGGCACGGTTCCTTCAGAGTCCCGCAGGCTGCTCCCCTCGAAGAACCTGGGCACGGCCCCTTCAGAGTCCCGGGTGCTGCTCCCCTCAGAGAGCCCGGGCACGGTTCCCTCAGAGTCCCGGGCACTGCTCCCTTCACAGATCCAGGGTGCAGTCCCCTCAAGTGCTGATCCTATCAGGGCCCTCTCCCTTCAGAGTCCCGGGGAATAGTTCCCTCGGTGCTTCGAGAACGGCTCCCTCAGGAGACGATTCCCTCAGGGTCTCCGGGGCTGAACCAGGCGGACATATCTCCACACAGCCTCCCAAGGACTGCCCACCCTGCCGGGGTCCTTCCTCTGCCGCTCCTGAGGGGAGAGAGCGCTGGGCCACCCTCGGCTCCCCTCACCTCGCTGCAGCAGTCACAGCCTCCCCTCTGATCACGGAATCGGCTGTAGTTTCTCTATAGTGGGTAAGAAGCAGCTCTGAAGTGGAATTTTTTTTTATTATAGCATTATTAATACATTTTATCTCACAGCGACATCTGCTCCTTGTACCCACCCCAAGATTCAAAAGGCAGCAAAGCTCCCACAGGAATCAGTTTTGTTTAAAGCATACTTTTAAGGTAAAACTCACAGGTGTTTCTCTTTTCAACTCTGACACCCTGACCAGGGCTTCAGCATCTTCCAGAGGCATCCAAATTCCACAGAGTGTGAACTGCACAGTTCTGAGGACTGACATGATCCTTGGGCCAGGCATCTCCTTTTAAATAACACAGATGAGGCTTCTAAGGACACAAATACTTCTGCTTCCTCTTACAAGACCTCATTTTCAAATATTTAGAACTACCAAACACTGATGAGGCTTTAGTTTGAGAGTGTCAATTGTTTCTGGAGGCTAGAAAAACATTTTGTTCATGAAGCTTGGACAGGTAAAACACCTCTTCAGGTGTAATAAAAACTCATCCAAATTTACCTCTGAAAACCCTATTTTTTGCACAAACTGGTGAGACTGAGTGTAATAGCACCTCAAGGAGACTCTGCCCTTGCTCAGAACTCACTTCACTCGCTGTGTCAAGGTATCACACAGGATTTCAGGAGAATATTTGATGAAATGGCTGCTCTGGACAGAAAATGAGGGGCAAGCTTTGAACTGTCTTCACTGCCAGCATTTGGCTGATACCCAAAGCAAACAGGGACAGAAGCCATGGAAGGAGAAGGCAGAAAAAGGAAGCTCTGAGTCTCTTAGTCAACAACAGGTAAGAACAAGACTTAGAGCCAAAGTGGGACAAAACAAGGCGTGCGAGGGGTAGAGTAACAAGCATAAAACCCAAGGATATTACGGACAGGGAAAAGTGGGGAAGTAGAGGGCACCCCAATCTGTACCTTTTCGAGCACGTAAGATGGAATGAGAGACTGAATTTTGTTATTTGTTAGCCAGGGAACAGCTGTAAAAACCACCAGGAATGAGCTTCTGGCCGATCTAGAGCTTTTTTTTTTTGTTGTTGTCTGCTTTAACACTGTCATTGGATAGCATTACACAATACTTGCCGTGTCTTGCTCTTAGGTGATTTTCCCAACATTTACAATACTGTGTGTTTAAGGAATGTCTTCCTCTTGATCTTCTAAACTGAGAATCCCAGAAGGAGATCTGCTGCCCTCTTGAAGTCAGCGGGAAGTTTGCTTGCATTAAGGAGAACTGGTTAGGACTCTTGACAATGTTTCACAGCTTGTAGAGAGTTCTCCAACACATCAGAGCTCATCTTTCTCACTATTCTTCTTCCGGAAAGAAGCGAGGATGTTGAGGCTTTTCTGGAGCTCCTCCTTCTTTCCATCACTCATCTTGTTCTTCTCGATCAGCTTCGTGATTCGGACGACTTCGTTAGCAGCAAACTCCTCTCCCTGCTCCAGGATCTTGCTCATAATTTTCAAGTATTGCTCTGCTGACTTCTTCTCGGTTTCTTTTGCTTTCCCTAAATTCTCCTGCCCCTTTTTCAAGAGGGCCTGGCGATCAGATTTCTCTGTGGTGCTCATGAATTTGCTGGCCAGCACATCATACTCCTTCAGGCAGCCTGGCATCCCCAGGTAGATGCCATTACTCTTCAGCCAGCGCTGAATAGCCCCAGCCTTGATCTCACCACTATAAAGTAAAGGATTTTTAAAGTCACCATCCTGGAACAAGTAAAAAACAGGGAACTTCTCCTTGTCCAGCTTGTACTTCTCTCCCAGCTCAGTGTTCAGTTTATCACCGTAATCTGTCAAGTGACAACAAAACACAGAAAAGCACAGTTAATCAAACATTAAATTAGGATTCCCTCCCACACAAATATTTGTAGGCAGAGCTTCAACACGTCCTAATAACCTGCCTGCCAGGAAATCACAGAGTCATGGCAATATCCTGAGCTGGAAGGGACCCACAAGGATCACCGAGTCCAACTTCCAGCCCCGCTCAGGACACCCCAAAATCCCACCCTGTGCCTCAGAGCACTCCCTGAGCTCTGGCAGCCTTGGCACCCCGACCATTCTCTGGAGAGCCTGTTCCAAGGAAATGCCACACACTGAAATAAAAACACCTCATAAAATCATTTGTGCAAGGCAAACATTCAGTGGCTTTTCCAAAGAAAACGACTTTAATGGTGTTTTGCTGTGACTGTGAGAGTGTAAGACACTGGCAGGACCTTTTGTATAAACCCTGTCCTCCTTATGGGAAATCAATACCCTTTCTCCTCTTATTTTCCTCTATCCATTGATTTTATCTGATTTTACAGTGAAATAAGTGTTTTTCCTGTCTGTGTGCAGAGAATGATTTGGTTCTGACAGCATGCCAAGCTACAAGATGTTTACTCATCTGACAAAAATGATATTTATTCTTGAGGACAGAAAACAAAACCATTTCTAATATGCCACTTAGAGAATTCCACATATGTTTAGAAATACCAGAGTGGGTAAAACTTCACAGTTTGATAATTAAGCCTAAATTCTTAATTCAACCTACAAAGCCAGAGCACATCAGGCAACAGTGATCTAATCTTCACTCTTTTTCTCTTAAATCCAGTCACAGTCACATCGAGTTAGAGCAGCCACAGGGCAACAAGCCCTTGCTGTGCTGCCCCAGGGTTTGCTGCATGGAATTAATCACATTAAATATTCAATTCTGACCAGGATTGTGGCTAAAGCACGATTCTTGTGAGGTCTGTTCCCTGCATGTGGGACAAAAAGGTTTCTCTCAGGAAAGAAGGGGAAAAAAAAAAAGGCAAGAATTGCTGAGGATGAGGAGGCAGCAGCAGTTCAGCAGCGTGGGCTGACTCCTCATTACCCAGCCCAGATGGATAAGCAGCTCTCCCACGCACAGCCAGGCTCAGCCAGGGCAGGAGCTCCCCTCTCACATCCATCCCTCCCCCAGAATTGCCTCAGAACCTGCAGAAATCACACTGAAATGAATCCCCTCCTCACCTGCCCACGCTGTTTCATCTACTCAGAGTTCCTCACCTGATACTCCCACTTCAGCCACCAGCAGATCCTCACTGGAGCCTGAGCTCTCTGCCAGCTTTTTGAACTCATCTTGTTTCTCACCATAGGGGTATTGCGTGTCAAACTTCACAAGGACAAACTTATGCTTTGGAATAACCTAAAACAAGAAGAAAAAGGGGAAAAGACAAGACAGAACTTGATCATTTCAGGTCTGAGCAATCTACAAGTCACCAAAAGTTGTTTTTGCTTGTCCTTTTTTTTCCTGTGCAATGGGGAGATGCAGAGGAGAATGGAAATTTTATATAATTATGGCCCTTCAGAAATGACTCACTGTCGTGTGGAGGAAAGACTGAGCTTTGGGTGTCTGTGTTCCTGCACCAGATGATAAAGATAGTACGCGGTAGGTTTGGGGGATCTGATAATGCCTTTAATTACAAGATTTGCTCATTGTAAATCTGACAGGCATCTTGGAAGAAGATCAGCTAAAACGTTTTCCAGTGGGACGTGAAGAGCAGAGAGGTCAAAGGTACTGTCCCTCTGAAGTGTCCCAGCATGAGAGCTGCACTCTTGGCGAGGAGGCGGCACAGGGAGGCAGTGCAGATGCTGGAGGTGTTGTACCGGTACATGACACGGAGAATTCACATTTAATTCATTCCTCTTCACTTCAACCTTGCTCTGCTCAGATGATGCCTTTTCCAATTAGTTTGGCAATGGACTCTGTCACCCCTTGAGGGATTTTCCCCTCCCTGCAGTAGAAGACCTTGCAAAATCTTTTTGTTCTCGCGAACAGGTTGGGGTTGCACCACAGCTCCCCACCTACACAGCGCTCTGCCAGCCCTGCTCAGGCTCTGACAACATCTGTATGCACAGGTGGCTGCAGGCTCCGTCCTGGCCTGCCGAGCGGGCAGTGTCCCGGCGGGGAGAGCACAAAGCCCGGGGAAGATTCCTTCCTTCCAAAGTGATTTAGTGAAGGGAAACAAAAAAAGGTGAAAAAAAAAAAAAAAGCCTGTTGCTGTTTGATGAACGAGTGAAACCCAAGCAGCGCGCGCCCACGGCCCTGGCTCTATCCCCGCACGGTCCTGCCCCCCCTCTGCGGCACGGACGGCACGGCCCCGGCCGAGCAGCCGCGGCTGCGGCCGCACCTCCCCGGGCCGGTACCGCCGGTACCGCCGGGCCGGACCGCGCGGCTCGGCTCCACTTGGACCGCGCTGATTGGCTGCCGGCCGCGGCCGCCGCGCTCCCATTGGCTGAGTGCTGCGGCCGCCGCGCTCCCATTGGCTGCGGCGCGGCCGCTCCGCCAGCACCGAGCGCACCCCGCGCCGGCGGCGGCGGCAGCGACCCCGTGCCCGCGGCCCCGCCGCGCCCCCCGCGCTCCTCCCGGGCCCCGGGGCTGCCGCCGGTCGCGGGGCACACGGCCCGGTACGGCCCCGCGCCCGCCCCCCGAGCGCTCCGGCAGGCCCGCCAGCGCCGTACCTTGTAGAAGGTGATGGTGTCGAGCGGCACGGAGCCCTTGGTGTGCAGCGTGCTGCCGCCGGGCAGCACCAGGCCGAGCAGGCAGAGCAGCAGCGAGCCGGCGGCAGCCGCCGCAGCCATGGCGGAGCGCGGAGGGAGCGGAGCTGCGGAGCCACGTGACGGCGCGACGGCCGCCGCCGGGGGCTCGCCTCGCCCCGCCCCGCTGCCCGGGGCCACCGCGGGAGCGGCAGCGCTCGGGGGCGGGCGGGGGCTCTCACGCCGTGCGGGCACCGGGCAGCGCGCACGGGAGCTCCGCGCCCCCCGGACCAGCACCGCTGCTGGTGCCGCTGAAATAAGGACAAGAGAGCGGCTGAAGGCACGGAAAGGGCAGGAGGGAGGATCGGGCTGTGCGGGGCAGCAGGGAGAGAGCCCTGCGGTGTGCCTTTGGATCCAGGTGGGCGCTGCCACAGCCCTCTCCAGCAGAGGTTTTTGTGCTGCCAGGGGAGATTTCATGTACTGCCAGCCCGCACTTGCACACAACGTGTCCTTATCATAGAAAGACCGTATGAAAAGCAAGCAAGCACTGCAGAAATACAGACTGACAGCTCATCACGTAAAAGCACCGAGCCATCCCCATTCCCTCCCCCAGCAGACATCATTCTGCACCTAATCCCCAGCTGGAAAACAATGAGCATTTCCCCTCTTTTTCCATCCTTCCTCTTTGCAGGATCTGCTTGTCCCGCACCAGCATAATCTGGCTTCACAACGGAGCTTACAAAGACAGTGCAGACAAGCACTTTGATCACATCCAGACCATCCAGGCAGAAAAATGAGGCAGCAATACTGATTTGTAACGAAACTGACTTTTATATAAATTATAAACCCATCCAGTTTAAAGCAGTTCAGTTGCAGCTGTGTCACTTAAGTCCGTAGAAGGCTGAGGCGTACATATCTCCTACAGTCATAAATTAACAACAATCAAGGAAGAGAAAGTTCAGATAAGGCTGCAAATACAACAACAACAAAAAAAACCCCTAAGTTTACTAGCTGTTAAAATAAAGTCATGATTATCAAGGATTGCAAAATATAAATGCAATTTCTGAACAGTTAAAAAGTACAAAAATGATGGACAACACAAACAAGCATTGTACAGTTTGTCCTGTGTGTAGACAAAGCAGGGTAGGAGATTTCCAACCTTTATCTACATCAGACACTGATTTTAAGCCAAGAGGAGTTGAGGAAATCTGTGAAAGGATCGTGGCTCATGATCCCAGTAGTATAAAAGCAGTAATTTTTCAGTCTGTAAACAGTAGTCTTGGTAGCTTCTTCTAGGTATGTTTTTCAATTCATCACCCAAAGAAAATCCGAAACAAACAAAAACAAATCCTAAGAGTGGAAGAAAGGGGAACAGCAGCAATGGGTTATAGCTTGAATTTCTTACCAGGTCCGTGTGGGATATATTCTGGAGGGGAAATGCTCTTTCATAAGAAATATATAATATATTTAACTGTACACAATTTATAGGGGGAGAGAAACTCTCCCTCAGCCAAGCCCCCAGTCAGTGAGTAAGGAGTCATTTTTGTACACTGTTTCCTCCTAGAGAAACTACAGCTTAGGAAGAGACAGCTTCTCTCTTCCCTCTGCTTTTAGAAACCACTGAGGAACCCCAAAGTTCTGTGTTTGACAAGGCTGTCATGCCCAGTGGCTGGAAGCGGCAAGAGAACAGCAGCTGGCACTGAGAACAGTCAGAATTCCCTGTGCTGGAAGTGAGAGAGCCACGGCTCCATCCTGTCCCAGCCCCTGCCTCAGATGACACCAGTCCCCCCCAGAGTTTCAGTTCTGCTTTCAAGGCATGCAGGAAACGTTTTTTTAACCCAGCTTCTGCTTTCAGGCACACAGGAGGATTTTAAATGCTCGGTTCTCTTATCTTAAACCTCACTTACATTGTCACCATTGCTTATTGACACGACTGAGTTCAACCTGGTGTAGCAGCAGTGGAAGGGAACTCCAGCCTGGATCAGCCCTGGGACTGTCCCCTGTGCCACCTTTGCTGCGCTTGTGCAAAGCCCTCTGGAATTAGGGGCAGAGGCCAGGGACAGCAGCAGTGCCACTGTCAGTGCCTGTTTCTGGCTCAGGGCTGCTCTGAACTGCCCCAGCCCAGCTCTGGGGTGGTTTTCACTCACCCTACACACCTGACAGCATCACCTTCAGTCACCAGCCTTGCTTTAATTTAAGGAGCACACCCTCCTTTCAAAAATGGTATTTCTATACAACATGACAGTTCTGTTTGTTTTGGTTTTTTTTCTTTCTTTTTTTTTTTTTCAGTAAAAGTATTACTATAAAACAGACTTAACTCATTTTGGTTTTCCTCCAGCCCAGAGCACTTACCAGACATTGTGATTCAACCATCAGGACATCCTTTACAATTTGACAACCTGCAGACATTCTTCTTCTTTCCCTTTCAGGATGGGGCAAAGCCAAACTAAATCCAGCAAGAGCAGCTATGGGACTTGTTTTTTTTTTTTTAATACAGGGGATTTATTAAAAAAATACTCTCATCAACATTCTAGCATTACTAACAAAACAGAGGAGATGACAAAGGCAGTCAAGCTCTCTTCAAACTTGAAATCTAGACTTGGATACCTGTGGCTCTAAACCAGGAGATGAGGAATCTGTTGGGTCTGACCTGTCCCTTGTATTGCAGGTACATGAACTTTTTTTTTGCCTCAATTTTAGGCTGCATTGCTCTTTGAACATGAAAAAAACCCCAGCAGAAATTCAGACTCTGTGGGAGCAGATGATATGGTCACACTTTCTAACAGAAAGCTTCATGGGCCAGTGCTTGGATAATCAAAGTTCAACTGCAAAAAGCAAGCAGACAGGTACAAAAAGGATCTCAGCCTCAGACCACAGCGGAAGCAAAAGTTACCTCTGCCAACTTAAAACCAAAGCCAATAGGATTCCATTTCTATTAAAATATTGAAGTCTTAAAGTTTCAGTAATCTAAATACACTTTTTAAAAGTCGTGACGTTGCTGTTTGACGTTAAACTGACATGATACCAGTGCAGTGTCACACTCCACTGCAGCCATTATTTACAAGGTCTCTCTTTTTGTCTTTTTTTTTGCTGAAACACCCATTCCCATTCCCATCTCTCTCTCTCTGAAGTTTGCTCCTCATCAGATCTCAGTTTTCCCAAGTTGTGCACAGACACCTCCTCCCTGGAGGATCCTGCCCCAGCTCTGGATGATTCCCAGCCCACCACGGAGGCCTCACCTCTCCCTGATGGACCAACACATGGAATTCTGTCAGCAGGACCAGGTGGTTTGCAGACAAAACAGGCAGCTCCAAGCCAGGCTCAGTTCATCAGAGGTGGCTGGACGTGGACATCTACAATTCCTGCATTTCTAAGGCAAGGACCATACAAAAGTTATGAACACTGTATGGTGATGAAAATATCCTTGGAGATGGATGCTTTACACTGGATTGCTATTGCTGCTTCTAAAGACCATCTCCAGTTGGTTCTAGAGATCAAAAGGGAAGAAAGTGACATTTCTCCTGTTGCAATATGCTTATGAACATGTATAAAAAGTGGTCAAACCCCAGGAAGGGTCCCTGCTTCTTTTATGTACAATAATTTAAATCAGCTCAATACATCTGTAATACCTAAAAAAATTGTTTCATGATTTTAAGTCCTTCATGCATTATGAGGAAGTTCTGGATTTAAGTGATGGTAGAGTGGATGTTGCTTCTGTCTGGGACTCTGGTGTCACTCCCCTGTGGAGTCTGTCAGGGATGCATTGCTCAAATCTTTAGTTTTTTAATGGTATCAAGTCTCTTTTTCAGCAGCTCTCCAATTTCCTGAACTGAGTGATGGTAACTGCTCTGGACCTTCCCTTGCACAGTCTTTGTAAACTTTTTTTCTTCCTGCAAAGTGCAAAAGAGAAATCAAGTCACTCCACAGCAACTGTTTAAACTTTCCCCCTTTTAAACTTTCTCCAACATCTCAAACAGCAGAAGGAAATTCCTGAGGACCTCGGTGTTTGCACAGGGAATCTCTTACCTGTAAAAGCAGAGTGTCCTTGAGGGACAGCTCTTCAAGTTTTAGTGCAGTCAGAATGATTTCAAGCCCTTTGATATGATCTATTACATTGGAAGTTAATGTCTGGAGTTCAGTTACATAATCCAGGAAATGGGTAAATACAGGTGGCTACAAAAACAAACACAAGTCTTGAATTTATAAACACATATTAATATTCATTCTATATAACTCACTTTGTAATATATAATTCTCTTCTTCCCGCCAGTGCTAAGCTATAATTTAGCTACTCAGATAAACACTCCCAGCTGACAAGTTTACTGTGGTACATTCCAGGCAGGAAGGTCAATGACACTCAAAACTGTATTTCTCATTAAAAAACTGTCACATGATGTCACAGATATGACATGGCACTGATTTTAAACAGCAAGAATTAGCCCCAAGCAACCATTACCCACAACAACCTCCACAAGTTTATGAAAACCAGTTCATGTTATCTACCCTGATTTTTCTTTCAGAATAAATAAGCTGTGATTGGGGTGGGGGAAGAGAGAAAGAAACATTGTTTGTACCATTGCTACACTGCTTTCTTTTTTTTTCTTCTTCTTTTTTTGCAGGTTGGATTTAAAAGGTCGGAGGACACTGTCACAGTAACTCGATACCCACAGGGCAATGGAGATCGTCTGGAAGAAAGGTAAAAATATGTTCTAAGTTGCACTTACAGGAGGCTTCTCAACTCATTTTAGTGTTCCTGGTAAAATTCAGCATGATTAAAATATGCAACAAAATCCCTCATGAGTTCTCTTGATTGTCTGAGATCAAACTTGCACTGTGTTTCAGTCCCAACATTTCTACCCCGCAGCACTCCCAAATTTCTAGTTTCCAAAGGAAAAAAAAATACCTCAACAAAGAAGACTAAGTTTTCTAACAGGTTTGGATGAGTTTTCAAGGTGCCATCTCTGACTTCAATCAAATCACCTTTACATTTATTGAACAAATCTGAAAAGAAAAAAGAAAAGCCTTAGTGGAGGATGAAGATCATCTCAAATGTGCATTTTCTGTACACCAGGGATCTGAGTGCAGTGTGCACAACTGTCAGAGCACTGACCACTGAGTCCTCTCCATCTCCTCGGAGTTCTGCCTCATTACAAACATTTCCACACCCCTGATGAGCCCCCCTGACCCAAGCACCAGGAGAAGAAGCTGCCCAGGCTGGGAGATAAATGCACTAAGGGCACAGCACGTTCTGAGCATGCAGCAGCTTCAGCACACAAGCCAAGGGCAATCCCAGCCTTGTTCTCAAGCTTTCACAGGGTCTGCAGACGCATCACCGCAGCCCATCCCTGCAGACACTCCGCAGCCATCCTCAGACAGCCAGGAAGCTCTGCCTCATGTCTGTTCTTGAGTTACCATTTACCTGTCAGTCGTTCTACTAAAGACTTGAAACTATTCCCTATTCTTTCCTGGATTTCTGCTGAATCTTCTGAAAAAAAAAAAAAGAAATTAAAAATAATAAGCTACAACCTTCTCTTATTTTCTGCTTCCAGAAGTTCAAGAGGCATTTAAATGCAATTTAGTGTCAGTACTCAAAAATAAATGCAACTGCTTTCAAAGAGGAGCCAGTATTACAGCACCATATACTGCAGAAAACAAGACTTATATAAAACATTAAATAAAGGCACTGGCTCTCAGATCATTTAGTTGCAGACAGAAAATTAACACACAAGTAACAGTTTTGAGTCCACATCCTCCAACGCCCAGCAGTTTTCAGACTAAACAGAGACATGTGGCTCCCTCCCACCACAGCAATGTGGTCAAACCCCTGCCCCAAACACTTACCTAAGCCATTGGTATCTAGTTCATAAATATCACTAACAAGATAAAACAAGCTAGTCTGGCACTGACAGCTGCCATTGCTGAAGAAGCCAGCCATTCGGGTAGGAGGAGGGCCAAGGACAGGATACTAGGCAAGAAGCAAAGAAAAAGATAAAGGTGTTGCAGCTTTTCCTCATCCCACCCCGTGCCTGGCACATCTCCCAGTCAGTCACACACCACAAACCCAGGGGCAGTTAAATGCACTCCGCAGCCTGCACGATGCATTCAGGCCAACCTTTGGGGAGAGCTTTTGCCTTACTGGTACCTGGATTTTTTGTTCTAGAAACTTCTTCCCTGAATCCACCGCCGCCTCCAGCTGCTGCAGCAGGGCTCGGATCGTGTCAATCTTGGACGAGACACCGTTCTCTGCGGTCTTTTCAGAGTTCTTTGGTTGGATGGTGTGACCAAGAGTTGGGAGTCCGCTCACCAGCCTCAACGTTAAAGAGCGGATTCGCAACCACAGCGTTTCCTCCTCCAGGGAGAGCTTCCGATGTTCCTCAGAAATGTCCCTAGAGAAAGGCACCAAAGCTTGCAGACAAACGCTGCACAAAAGCCTACCCGAAGCTCCCCAATTCTGTATGATGAGGAATGAGCAGTCAGAAATTCAGAAAAATTAATATCTAACAGAGCAGCACTGTCAGATGTGGTGGATGGTGCTTAAGTCAGCCAGCCCAAGGAACACTGAAATACGGGAATTGCCCTGGAAGGAATTTCCTTGCTCTGTGTGAGTTGAGGATATTTCTACTCACCTGTCTTTTGGATCCCAGCTAAACAAGACTGTCAGGTCTCTGTTGTCACGCAGATCTTTCCATGGAATGTCATCCTCCTCTGGGCTCAGACTCATGGACTTTATACTTTCTTCCAAACTGGTTGATCTGTAGGTAAGAACAAGCAGCACTAAATCAAACATCTGATCACTGCAAAGGGAAAGCAGCTCACTAACAGACCATGTTCTGTGCACTGCTCAGCTCTTCCTCTGTCAGGAATGAGACACACAAGGCACTGGCAAGGACGTGAAGGGACAGCAAATCAGAATCACAGAACCCCCAAAGTTGCAAAAGTCCTTCAAGATCACTAAGCCCAACCACCAATGGAGCACATGGTCACCACTAAACCTCAGTGCCCTCCCACATGTTTTCTGAACACTTCCAGGCAGGGTGACTCCACTGCTTCCCTGGGCAAGGCCATTCCAATATCTGACAACCCTTCCCATGAAGGATTTTTTTTAAAACTCCTCAGCGCAATCCGAGCCCATTAAAATCAGAATGAAGCTTTAGGAGGAGCAGAGCTGCAGCTCTGAGATTTCTGCAGGTGCAACTCCCCCAAGGCCCTCTTGGTCCACTCCCAGTTTTCCCAGGCAGGAGCTGTACTCACATATTTGCTTCAAGTAAGAGGTCCAACAACATCCGCTCGGTGCGAACCTGCGCGAAGTGAAGGGAAGAGTTCAGCCTGTTCCGGAAGGCGATGAACTCCGGGATCTTCTCGAACGCCCCGTACTTGTAGGCCTGGATGATGTATTCTGAGGTCTGCAACACAACACACCCAGCTCTCCTCAGTGACTTCCCAAATTAGGAACAACCAACAAGGTCACTGCCAAGGAACTGCATTTCTGTGGTTTTTATCAGCCCAGAGGTGCAGGACCTGGAAGATCCTCAATCCCTGGAAGGAGTTTGTGCCTCTGCTTCTCCAAGTCACCCAGGCAGTTTTGCTGCCTTAAATTGGGAATGCCCAGATGCTCCATGGGCAGTGAGGTTTAACAACCAAACCAACGCTACACATCACGTTGTTGTCACCACAAACGAGAAATACTTCACAGGGAAGAGATGCTTTTGGAAGGCTTTCTTTCCTTCCTTTTCCTTTAAATGTGTGATTCAAATCATTAAATCATAATTTCATTCTGAGAAATAATTCCAGGCAAAAGAAATATAGCCCAGATTGTCTGGAACTGACTTGGACGTGCATCACATATCACCACAACGTAGATTAAAAAATAAAAAGATTACTCACACATTTTTTGTTTCTCTTTTTTATTAGAGTTTTAAATACAGTATCACACAGTGTGTACATGGCACAACACAAACACCAAAGGAAACTCTCAGGGTCCATGGGATATTTTGCTTTCCCTCTGATGAAATGCAGCAATACAAGGCAGGCAGCCAATATTTCACTTCAGTCCAAGCAATCTCCAAAAAAAGAGATTTTTATGATGAAGGAACTCCAGACAAGCAGTGTTTTAATGAAACTGTCTAACTGTAGACACAAGAGTGAACTATTTCTGCTCCCAGCCATGAGTGATAGCTGAGTTTTTACATCAGAATTACTCCACAACTGAGAAACTCTGGCAAATCAACTATTTTCTTCTGAATAAGCTTATGAACTGCACTGAAGATGAAAGGCACCAAAAAAGGCTTCTGCTTAACTGAATTCTACATGGTCCTAACAGCCTCAACCTGTCTGGAAGGCTCTGAGAGACGAGAAGGCAACACTCACAGATCCAAAATTCCCTTTTTTTCCCCCTCCAAACCAAGAAATGTCCTCTAGGGAGTTGTCTTTATTTTTTTTCCCCCTAATTAATTTGGTTATTTGCACTGAATGAAAAAATATGCCAAATATTCAACAACATACCCTCTGATCAACAGCCTTGCAGAGGTGACTGTCAGGGACTGGGCTATGGGCTCTAATTCAACTGCATCCACGTGGTTTTTAAATCCCCCCAGGACACGTTGGAGTGCTTTGCCTGCAGTATCTGGAGAGATTAAAGATGGATGGACACAAGAAAATTAGAGAGATTACTGGTGATTCTGCATAGCTGAAGGAGGACTATCTTGAGGAGGATAAAGTTGCCTTTTTAGTTTTGGCCAAATATAGCAATGCTGCCTTCTCTCTCCTCCCTGTCCTTGGCATCCTCTCCCAGAGCAGGAATAGTGGCAGGATTGCACAGCAGCCTACATGGCTGTTACTCATGGGATCACTCTGACACAGGATTCACGTCAGGCTGGGAAGTTCAGCAAGTCGGGAGAACGGATTTATCCAAAGAAGTCTGATTCAGGAGCTCTATTTTTATGCCAGACTTCATTTACATCCCACACTTCCTGCTCCAGGCAGAGTCCCACACACAGCTCTGTGCTGTGACGTTCCAGCTAATCTCAGCATAACCCAGGGAAGAGCAGGCAGCACCAGAAATCTGTAAAAAAGGAACTTTTAAAGGACAGACACCTTTTAACACTGCAGATGTGGCTGTGGGGCTTGAGTGGGAGCTGCTCCAAACACCCTGAGCATAAAGGGGCAGCCCCAGCAGAACCACAGCAGCACAGAAACTGCGAGCAGATCCTGACCTTGGGACGTGTTTTATGGCAAGGAATCCTTCTTCATCCCCACTCCTGTCACACCATCATCCTCAGGGAACAGCAGCCTGAACTGAGCCTTCACCTCCTGCAATTCCTGGTTGTAAGAACAACTTTTGAGGCATTTCCCATCAAAAAGGATCTTTAGGAGACAACCAGTGCAAGTGTCCAGAGCAGGAGAGATTTGGAGACCTGAGAGCAACATCAGCTCATGGTCCTTTGGCTGCAACACCATCTCCAAGGTATGATGTGAGTGGTTCCTGAGTCCCATCCTCATCTTGTCACACGAGGAATTCTGTCCTCCTGCTGCACCACTGCTGGCCTCTTGAAATCCCAGCACTTGGAGGTGTAGCAGCAAGGCAACACCTTTTTGGGATTTCTGGAACACAAGTTGTGTTTTCCTGCCAACAGCCACTGGAGACATCCAACTCTTCTCTGCCACAAGCACCTCCATCATTCATGCCAGAGAATAACCTGCTCCCAAGGGAACCACACCTCAATTGCTTCAGATTGTTTTCCATGGAAAGATGATTTCTTGATGCTTTACAACACAGCATTCCCAAGCAAAGGAATCACATCCAGAAGTTTTTTCAGCTCACTTTTCCACCTGGTGCCCAGCAGTCGTGTGTTTCATCAGACAGTTGGTCCCAGGGATGTTTTTCACTAACATCCACCAAATGACTTTTAAACAAGACTGAAAAGTTACACCTCAGTTGAAAAAAAGGTGTCTGGATGCAGGGCTTCACTCTCAGGAATCCAAGGCTTCTTAGCAAGTAGGAAAAAACTGAGCAAGTGAGGGATGCAGAGCAGAGTGAGCTCCCATCCCATTGAACAATCCATGTGCATCCCTCAGGAAAACCTCTGTGTCAGACACAGCTCACAGAACTGGGCACCAGCACTCCAGGCACAGGGAAATGGTTCCTGTACACAGGAACCACCTGGGCTGTCACTGGGTGATTCCTGTGTGGGAATCTTTACTGCTCAGTACAGACAATTCCTGTGTTTTTATCTATTGCTGGGATAGTGGGAAAGCAAACTGTGTGCCTGCAGAGCCTCTGGTGCCAACTTAGCCAGTGGCTGACTGGCAGATTTGAAACTGGATTACACCTTTCTTAGGAAGTAAAAATAATCTTCTTCACCTGCCTCTCAACAGTGCCCACCCAGGGTGTAAAATACAAACACACAGGATATATTCCCATTCCTCCAAATGGGAAGGTCCCTTTAAAGTAAAGTTTTCACCACCCACTGAAAACACACAGCTCCAGTGACTGTAACATAAAGGATTCATCATGTGCCCTCCCCATCCTGACCCATCATCACTGGCTGCTTTCCAAAATGCCAAATTTATGACACCAGCTTATTTCCACAGGACATTCCACTTCAATTATTGCATAAAATCACATGCATTAACTGAAAAGCAATCATACCTGTTTTATGAGGAGCATTAAAACTGGCTTTAACAGAAAGGATGCTGAAGCAAAACCTCATGTAACAGCAACTCACAAATCCTGGTAGTAGGAAATGCAGGTTGAGACAACCTTTACTACAAAGTTGCACCTACCACTGCTCTTTGTTAGGTTTTAAACCACTGCATTTGCACAAGCCTTGCACAGGGCTTCTCTCAAGGCCTAAAGCTTCTCAAAGACACTTTGCTGTGTGACAAGGTCATGGAGGGGGTTTCTTTCAACTTACATCTTTCTGGTTGGAGTGGAAAAACCTGAGTGCAAAGTTGCAGGATTGGGAAGCAGCAGCGTAGTGGCCCAGGGAGCCGGCGTAGCGTGTCAGGAGATAACTGCAACAAACAGCACGAGGCAAACGTCAGCCACTGCCCTGGCAAGCAG
The DNA here is from genome assembly GCF_015832195.1 of Motacilla alba alba. NCBI lineage: Eukaryota > Metazoa > Chordata > Aves > Passeriformes > Motacillidae > Motacilla > Motacilla alba. Next base: position 10,253,953 of record NC_052030.1, on the reverse strand, counting down.
CTGCACAGGAGACATCTGGACATTTAACAGCATTAACAGCATTCATGGGCAAGTTCAGGCTTTTAGTGGAATGAATTCTCCATTTTTTAAAAGCAGTATGTGAGGGCTTGGAGCTCTTTCTTCACGTTAAGGGTCTAAGAGCTGCTCAGTGAGAGACCCCCAATCACATCAGGGTGTGCTGGCTTTCACTGGTATTCCCAAGCTGGAACACCCAGCTCTGACTGGCAGCCAGCCAGACACTTCATCAATTTCCTTCAGATTAATTAAAAATCCAACACAGCTCAAAATCACATGGGGGAAGATACCCTAGAGAAAGGGCGAGCATGCAGTGGACGTGCCTCCCAAAAACCCCAGAACACTTCTGCACAACAGCACACGAAAATGTGACCATGTGCTGGATTCTGGGTGGCAGAGGGTGCTGCAGCTGCCGGGATGGGGCCAGCAGGAGTGATTATTCTCAGTATGTACCACCCACCCGATGGTGTCGTGCTGGATGTGCTTGGCGTCCAGGCTGGAGTAGAGCTCCGAGACGGGCTCGAAGGCGCCGAGCCTGCAGTAGATCCGGATCAGCAGCAGCTTAAACTGAGCATTGGAGGGACTGTGAGACAGCCCCTCCTCCAAGAGAGTCAGGCACTGCCACACAGCTGCCTCTTCACCTGGTGACAGACACAGCACGGGCAGGTGTGAGCGGGGACAGGCGCTGGCACAATTCCCTCTGCCCACGTTACACGAGGCTGAGAGCCCTGCCAGGGATTTCAGTGTGCCCAAATAACACCTGCTCCAGCACTCCAGCTGCTCCCTGAGGGAACGCTGGGGGAATAATCCATCCCAGGGCATATCTAGCTCACACCTGCACAGAGCACACTGCAGGCAAAGTGACCTTTCCTGATGAACCCTGGGCTGTTTGGGAATTCCAGCTTGCACGCTGCAAAAGAGCCAGGAATTCAAGAGCCCAGATCCACGTTCCTGTCAGAAACTTGAGCATGGATTTAGTCAGGTTAAAGACTAAATCTTCTCTGGGAAAGACAAGGGTGTAACAGATAACTACAAGGAAGGGCAGGAATACACACGTGGACACCCAGCACTGGCCACTGTGGGATTAAGAGACTAACACAAGGAGCAGGGGTGGAGTACAGGCAAATTTAATTCAGGGAACAGGTTCCAGCAAGTCTAGAAACAAGAGATCCAAAAGGCAAAGTATGTCAGGAAGAGAAAGAAACGCTCTCAAAACACTTCTGGTATCAGAAATGAGCTGTCAGCAGAACTTGTGCAAAGGGAGGGGAAAAAGGAATTAATCAGAAAAATTAAATCTGTTTATAGAGATCAGTGAGATTCAGGGCAAACACCAGCTGATCAGAGGAACTCCTGAAATACCTCATATTGCCAAAAAAAAAACAACCCGGAAAGCTCCAGGCCTAACAAGCCAAGCCAGGCACTCACTGGCCACAGGGACACAGTCTCCCTTTCCCAGCCTCCCACAGAGATACCAGAGCAAGGCACAATTTTGGGAACATACCTTCCAGCCACAGATCAAGCAGCAGGTGAACTGCAAGCAGGCAGTAATAATCTGAAAACTGCAATTCAGTTTTCAAACAAGATTTCCCTAAAAAGAGAAAAAAAACCCAGTTACCCTTGAATTATTAAAACTGATTACTAATTGCTGCCAGCTGATCTCACAGTCAGGGTTACTGAGTGGCACCACGATCAGAGAGCACATTTTAATTTATAAAATCAGAATTGTCTTAAAATCCAAACAACCTCACACATCACCGAGTGGCCTTTGAGGCACTTCAAACATTGACATCTGCTGGAAGAAGAACTGACTCCCACAGCTGCAAGATTTACAAATTAATAACTCCTGACCGCAGATGCGTCCTATGCACGTCAGTGAGAAAACCTGGCTTTGCTTAAAAGCACAGGCAATCCTGCAAAGTACAAACAGACCATCTGAACTACCCTGCAAAGCCTCATTTATCTTTAAGACACGTGGCTGAAAAGAAAAAAATACAAGGAACCACAATTCAGAGAAGGTGAAGGGTAGAATCAGAAAGGAGAAAGCCAAGTTTTATCAGCGTTACAGATTTTCCTCACCAAACTCCAAGCCGTGGCGGTATCTCAGCATCAGCTCCCGCACCACTGCCAGCTTCTGCTTCTTCTCCATGGCGTGGTAGATCCCCAGCAGCCTGGAGAGCTGCACCACACACAGGTGCTGCTGCAGGGCCTTGATGTCACCTGGCAGAGCCACCTCGTTCTCGGCCGCCGCCGCCAGCGGGATCACGTCCAGCAGCTGCCGGATGAACTGCAAGAGAAACCCCAAAGGCTGCAGGGCTGCACCACATGGTGGGGAAGCAGCATTTCCTCCCTCCAATCAAACCAAAAAAAGGCAAGGTGGGAACATCCGTGTTGATGTCACACTGAATCCGTGGTTCAAGAGCAGCCTTCGAGATTTTTTTTTGAGTTGCTCAATATTTTTTTTTTGAGTTGCTTGAGGTTTTATTAAGTTTCATCAAACAGATGGAGGAAAGAAAAATCAGAGGCAGCTTTCCAATTCATTGATACACCAGGGAGTTCAAGCACCTGTTAACACTCATTGTAATAAGAGATGCAATTAAAATAATTAGTTACTGACAGGCTTCTCAGCACACTTCCAGGCAATGATGGTTTTGCACTGTTACATTTTCCCTCAGCTCTGAAGCAATGTGCAATACTCAGTGAGGTCATCAACTCTGATTAATGACTTCTTTTTGCAATTAAGCTGTAAGAAAAGCAGCTTCTCATTGTTTAGTTTGAATGGGAGACAAAAGACTCCTCACAGCACACAGGGCTGGGCAGCAGCTTCTTGCTCTAAAACCCAACATTGTCCTCAAACTGAAACCTGAATTAAAGCCAATGAATTTGGTTTTACTACACTTGGTATTGACACAGAAGAACTGCATCAAATGCAAGCCTGAGGCAAAAAGCTCAGGAGCAGCACCAAGCACAACACACACCAATTCCAGTTTTCCCAAAGAATTTGATGAACGCTGTGTTGACAGATCTTTTCAGTTTGAAACTCTGCCAAGCTGAGCAAGGTCAACCACATCATTGGCTCTACTGTCCAATTTACACCTCGAGGAAGTCAAGGTTGGTGTTGTGACCATTATTTCTGGGCTATCTCACATGTCAGGGCCCCAGCAAGATCATGATCTCAGCTACTGAAGTGGAACTCTCCTGTCAAACCTCCTCAGCTCCCCGTGTCCTTGACCAAGCTAAACTGCTGCAGATGCTGCTTCAGGGACAACCAGAACACCACCCAACACCTCACTTTGACACAATATATATTCCAGAATGTATTCAGGAAATCAGCAGCAGTTTTAAGGCCAGACAGAGAATTTTAAAGTCAGAGTCATGGTTTTACAAGCACCGTGAAAAAACTGAAGTCTGAACTGTTATTAAATAGAATTTTTCCCCTTCTGGTTTTGAATTTGCTCCCTGGAAATTTAGGATTAAACCTGTTCAGTACTTCAGGGTTCCCTTACAATGGAACCACCATTTCCAGGACTAGGAGTTCAATATCCTGCTGGCCACATCTCTTGCCAGGGGGCTAAAACCACACCTTTAAACATAAAACATCAGCCACAGCCACCCCTTCCAGAGCCACTGCTCCCGTCAGCAGTGGGGCTGTGGGAAGAGTCTGCATTAGGAGTCAAAAAATACTTCAATAAACCAAGAGAACTTTGCTACCTACACTTTGTTTACCAACATTTTATCCCCAGGCTCTGGCTGATCCCGGATCCTCTGCCCTCCCCAGCGCTGATCCCTGGACACAATGGCTCAGACAAACACTGGGGTGAGTGACAGAATTCCCAGCTGCTGAAGTCACTCCAGGCTGCTCATGACTCTGCACAAATGGGCTTTTCAGAGAAACTCTTTTCCAGAGACTTGTTTCAGAAAGAGATTGTGGAAAAAACTGCCATTGGTGCCTCCACGACCTCTGGATTTGGGTCAATGTGTCCCTTTGGCACTGCCAGAGCCAAGCAAAGCATCTCTGACATCCCTGCATGGGATCAGGGGCAGCTTCGTCCCATTAAACAGAAATTCTGAGCTCAAAGCACCCTGACAACTTGAAAAATGGGAATAAAAAAGCCAAAGGAATACCAGATCTGAGACTCTGCAGGATCAAGCTTAGCTTTAAACCTCCAGTAAAAATCCTCTGAATGAAACGTCTCAAGTGCTCAGATGTTCATGATATTTTCTACAGCACAAAGAGCTCTCTGAATTTCAAGCAGAAAGTAAAAATTTCATGTTTCCAGTCTTTTAATATGATCCACAGGCATTTTAAGATAAAGGGGCCAGAGTGCAAAAAAACACTGCAGTTCCTGCCACCACTTGATATTTCCTTACCTTTGTGTACTGGCTGGGTGGAAGGAGATCCACAAACACTTTGAGATCAGTGAAACAGCAGGGCTTGTCCCCAAATTTTTTGAAGTACTGGAACATTAGTTCTTCTGGATCACCTAGAAAAAAGGCCAGGTCACCTTTTTAACACCCTCCAGAAGGAGGGAAATCTGTAAAATCACTAGGAGGAATTTTTGTTCATTCTTTCTTTTTTTTTTTTTTCCCCCTTCAAGATTACAGAGCGATTCAGAAAGCAGAGAGCTGCACTGGTGCAGATTTTAACAGAGCCTCAATGTCTCTGGTAACCAAGGACACATCAAAAAAAGCCCAAGAGCTTCATTCAAGCTCCTTTAGCAGATAAGAGCTCAGCAACCCAGGCAGGCACACGCAGCCTCCACTTATCTCACCACGGCTTCTTTTGGGATGGAAAAAACAAAAGGAATTAGGAAATAGCACAGATGTTGCTCTAATCACATCCCCTTTCATTGATTCCCTAAATGCCATTTTGTGATGCAGGCTTTAAAAAGCAAAACCTGGCTTTGTTGCCATAAAAACTTAAATCAAAACCCACCCAGAGATTCCAGCACTAACAGCAAGGCTTTCCACTAGGAATACAGTGTCAGTGACTGGATGCTCCTAAATCCCTGAGGTCCTTTTAAAAACTCCCTGCTGGCTTTTCCAAGCCCTGGAGCAATCTGGAAATACCTTCCTTTCTTCAAAGTTCATCCTCCAACGCTTTTAAAATTCTTTACATCCAGAACAACAGCTTACCTTTTCCTAACGAAACCCGCATTTAACTCAGGGATTTAGCAGCAAGTTTGTGCTCTGTCTCCCTCTGTGCAGAGATGAATCCTCCCCCGGGAGGGCTCTTACCCAGTTTGTACTCATCATTGCAGCCCCGGCGTCGCAGGCGCCTGATCAGCTCCAGTTTGGCCAGGTAGGGTCCCCGGAGCGGCCGGGAGCTCTTGGACTCCTCTGTTATCCTCTCCTCGATGAAATTCACAGCCTGCTCGATGGAGCAGTGCACCTCGCCCTCCAGAGAGCTGCAACCACACAGACAAAAGGTTCTTGGAGAGGTCCCACTGATAACACACGCCCAGCAGGCTCCCAGACGGGGAAATGATGGATTCTGCAACTCAGTTACCACACAAAACACGAGCTGGAAGAGTTCTATCATGTACAAACTACTTCCATAAACCATTCCCAGCCTTCAGGTAAACTCAAAACAAAGCAGGAAAAACACACCATTTGGGCTCTGAAATCAAGAACTCACTCCAATATTGAATATATGAACCCAAACAGTTTGCTGTAGCACAAAGGGAAAACAAATCCACAGCAAAACTCTCAACTTACTGCTCTTCCTCTGCTGGAGGCGTCCAGGATTCATCGATGAGTTGAAACACTGAATCAAAGTAAGTTATATAAAACTGCCAATCATCTGAGCTGAAACAAAAATCAGGCACAGGACAAAATTTAGGGAATTGCCAAAACAATTAACAGCTGAAACTATGTTTCTTGCCAAAGCTGAACTAAGGAATAACACATAATCATATTACAAAAAAAAAAACAACCAAGTGTAATAATAAAATTGTTTCCTCTTGAAAAGGTCTCACATCTTAGGAACACCACAATCCTGAATTTCTAGAAACATATAAAGCAAAACCATTTCAATTCAAAAGTGAGGCAAGCTATGAACTCTCCTCCTAAAATTCACATTCCAGTCAGAGCTCAGCAACATCCCCACAAAACGTGAAGGCAGGAGTTTCTCTTCTGCATTTAACTTATACCTAAGATGAGAGCACAGCTAAATTCAAAAGCAACCACCACATCTCTCCTGACAGTTCTGAGACAGATTTGATCACACTGGAATGTTCTGTCTCCTGATGCATCTGCTCCAAGCATTAAATACATTTCCCACTATGAAGTCTGGCTAAATGGGAGAAATTTAGATGCAGAAAATTTAATGCAAATCATGGACAGGATGAGAACAGCAAAGTCAGAACCAGCCAATCAGCAGAGAATTTAGAAATAAGGAGCTAAACAACCTTTTATTGCATTAATGTGTTGCCAAATCCTGCCTGAAAAAAGCAGCAACTCCAGTCCTGACCCTGACTCCCCTGTGACCTTCACCACGCCTGGCTTTGGAGCGCAATCTTTGGAAAAGCTTCCCAATATTCTCCTATTTTAACCACAAAAGCCACCAAACAAGGCCATTCCCAAACAAGTAGGGGGTTTTGTTCCATCTCTTTTGCAGGACTGCAGGAATCCTCTCTCACTTTTTGAGCAGCAGCCTCCTGGCCAGCGCGTTGCACTCGGGCCACCGGTGCAGCTTCTTGTACATGGCCATGCACTTGTTCTCCCGGCTCTGCAGCTCACTCGTCAGCTTCTCTGCAGCAAAAAACATGGAAAGCTCAGCTCAGCCCTGCTTAAACCTCCTTCTTCCAGCCCAGCACCAAACCTCCAGGTCTAACACAGCAGCAGCCCTCAGAAAGATTTCCCATGGAAACCTCCACATCCCAACTCCAAGTGCATTTTCATCTTCACTTAAACTCCTCTAAAATGCAGATATTGAAGACTTCTCACTTTTGAAGATGGCAGCTACAACCAAGAACACGATCCAAATTTACCACTGCAAAGCTCAGCCCTGAGCAGTGTTTAAATACTCTAATTAAAGTAGGTAAAACACTGTAGGTTTAACACTGAGGTTTAAACAGTAGGTCTAACACTGAGGTTTAAACAGTAGGTTTAACACTGAGGTTAAAACTGGTGCTAAGTCAGGCTTCCTAAAATTATTTTTTTTTGAAGCAGTGGACAAATCTGAAGTGAAGGGGAACTGCCGTGTTTTCCACACAACTCTGATTTCTTTAAGAATAAATTACCTCCAAGTTTTCCCCTCACAACATCTAAGGCTTCCTTGTACTTCTCCAAACGTTCCAGGATCATGTAGTACAGTTCCACCTTAAAAGAAAGATCAGACTGCAGTGAAATTTGCCAGGAAGAACACACCCAGGTGTGCCAAAAGAGAAAACAGGGGATCCCAGGCCTGCAAAGCTATCTTTCGTATCCCAAAGGGTGCAATACTCAAATTTAGGTATTTTTTTCCATTCTTAGCCCTCAGGTTTTTCCTGGGGCCTCCCAGAGAGCAAAGCACTTCATCAGTCAAATCAAACACCAAAAATTGCCTCAGCCACAGGATTCTGAAGCCTCCTAACCCCCTGCTTTTGGTTTTCCTTCTGTCCCCTACATTCACATTTAATTCCAAAACATTGTTGATTATTTTACGTTTTTTAAGGTAATCAAGTTCTCTCACAGTGCATTGCTTGTCTCACCAAAGCTCAAACCAAGCCTTACTTCAGCCTCAGCTTCAATCTTGTCCTCTTTCACCATTTTTTCCACCATTCTTTCAGCAAGTGGCAAAAACATTGTCTTGGAGAGGTTTTCATCCTGGGCTGAGATAGACTGAGGAAGAGAGGGATTATGGTAACAGCTCAGCAACTTTCTGTCATGTCCCACCCACTGCTCTTTTCACTTTAAAAAAGGGAAAAAAAACCAACCCAGGTGTTCCAATCCCCCCCAGCCACCTGTTTGGAGCTGCCATCTGTGACCTGAGAGTGCAACTGCTCTGGGAAAAGGCAGCAATAAAACTGCTGCTGCACAGAAGAGCTCATTTTTGATCAGATCAACCAGAGCCCTGCATGTCTGAGCACACAAACCTCGTGATAAAAACACAGAGCCAGAATATTTTTGTGTTTTACACAGCACAGGATTTTAGAGGATGTGATTAAAACCCTCCAAGCTTATTTTTGTTTGATTTTATGGCTGATTTTTTAGTGTCCAAATGTGCTGCATCAACCAGCAGCAGCACAGCTGATCTGTGCCTATTCCTGCAGACTTGCTGCTAATTCCAGAGCTCTCATTTATTCCCTCCAAGAGCTTTTATAACCTCGTTAAAGAGGAACAATTCCGACTGAGAAACTGCAGATAGCTGAGGATTTATTCATTATCTCTGCCAAAAGGACAGGTGGGTATTAGTGCAGATGAGAGAATAATTCAAGTTGGATAAAGGTGGTAAGGTAACAGTTAAATAAGATTATAAAAACACCTCAGAGTTTATTTTGGACCACAATAATAATGCTACTTAAGGAGGGCTCAGTCTTTCTCCCAGCATCACACAGAAACAGCTCAAACACAGATTTTACCCAAAATCATCATGTTTTCCCTCAGAACATTTCTGCACCAGCACTGGCACTGCAGTCAAAAAAAAAACCCAAACCAGACAAACCCAATATTGCACACACCTGCATGATCAGGCTCATCACAGACCAAAAATAATATGGATTTTTGGGAACAATCTTATAAAGTGCCATTCCAGCCTGAAAAACAGAAGACACAAGTTTCATCATCCCTGAAATAGATTTACTGCTCAGACCTCGTGATGGGCAGCAAGGATGGGAGGGGATTTGCACATGGGAGGATTTTTCACACTGGTGAGCTCTTCCCTCCTAACACACATCCCTGAGGAAAACAGAGGGTGGAAATGTTTCCAAGGACTTTGTGTAGGTCTGACAAGAACACAGCAAGCCCTGACTGCCTACACAGCTGACAGCTTGGACTGGGAACTCCAGGAGGAAGCAGATTTGCTCTTTGGGAATGAGGGGATTTCTCTCCAAACCCACACCTGCCCCCAGGAACTGCCTGCCCTTCAACTCTCACTTCACACACCCCACTGACACCCCCAAATTTGGGGTCACCTCCACGTGCAAAGCAAGGGGAGCAAAGGTTGAGCAGAGAACTTGGTTGAATCAAAGCAGAGCCAAAGAATTGATGATTTTCCCTAACACAATAACAGCTATTCCCACATTTCCCTCACAGTGCCTGCATGTAACAAAGGACAAGACTTTTACCCCCACAAAATCTGTAATTAATTTTAAGAAACTACACACAATATTCTACCTCCACAGCTGGACTTTTGTCCCAGTTCCCTGACTGCAGTTGGCATTTTCCAGGATTTTCAGCTGGAATACCCCAGAGCACAGGACACTTGGGTTTCATTCCCTAATCAGTCACCATCCACACACTCTTCACACCCCTACATCCAAAAGCACAGGCCAACATCCCACCCTGACCATGTGATATTGATAATGATGATTTGATTCAATCCATATTGAAAGTAGTTTAATGAGCTCCACATTTTTATGTCACTTCAGACATACAGAAGGTCACATAAATGTTAATTATTGTTATCTGTGGCATTGACTCCACTCATGATTGTCATCTATCACATCTAAAGATGGGTTGTATCACGAGGTTTCTCATTTCAGGTACACCATAACTCCTTTTCAGCCATTTAAGCCAAACCTGTCACAGCAGGAACAAGAGGGAGTTTAGCACTTATTTCTTGGCTCTCTGTGCTTTTTTACACAGCAGAGTGAGCACGCAGGCCTTGAAAATCATCTTCCATTTACAGGCATTCTCCAGGCACCTCATTTGGAAGGGATGAAAACAAAACCAACCAGTGTGGCACTGTGCTGCCAACTGACAGGGGACATTTCAAGTGCTTTTTAGTTTTTCTTCACTGAATGACACCAATACAAGCTGTATTTTAGACACTCAGAAAGAGCATGGGGAGGATTTATCTTCCTAAAGTTAACAGAACTGAGGCTAGACTCAAATGTGAAAACAAGGATCAGAAGCTCTTCTTAGATGTGCCTATTCCAGAATTCCTTTATTTTGTACTGTAACTATAAAACCACAGATCAGTAAAAGACACAGCCTTAAGTTAACAAAACTTTTGTCTCAGACAACCCACCTTCAAAAACTGAGGTTCAAAACTCTCTGTAAAAAACAACCAAGAGTTTAACTTCTGCATTAACCCAGCTCAGCTTTTTTGGAAGATTATTAAAACACATAAATGAGAGTAAAAGACAGAGGAAAAATACACTTTAAACCAGCCAGAACACAGACTGTTGGTCATACCTGTTGCATTTTCTTGTATTCTCCAACCCTGGCATAGGCCATGAAGAGGTGGGAGTGATACTCTTCACTGTTGGGGACCTTCTTCACAGCTGCCTCATAAAGTTTAGTCACCAGCTCAGCTAAACCAAAACCAGACGCTGGAGTTAAGACCAACTTGGGAATATTTTAAAGCACAGCTCCCTAAAGAGCACCAGGGATGCTCTGAACAGCAACTAACTGCACTCATCACAGCCCCCAAAATGCTGCTCTGTCCCCCAGGCATCAGGCAAAGGAGGAAAGTGCTTAAAAAACTCGAAATAAACATCAAGATAGACTTAAATCAAAATAGAGTTCAACAGCAGCAACTGAACTGCTCAGGAGAATTTTAGGTCTACTTTTAAAGTAGGTTTTTCTCTATTTTTAAGCATTAAACTGAATGGAGGTTTCTCCTGCTGCCAGAATGAATGTGAATCATGTATCAAAACAAACACTTTGAGAGCCTAATAGCAAATTAATTATTCTTATCACAGGTTTACTTATATTAATCATGTCCTGCCATTTCCTAACTGGCTATATCAGAACTCTAAACAATTGTTTCACACTATACTTTTTAATAACAGGACTGTCATGACAAAATCCTTCTGATAGTACAACATGCAAAAGTTCCCCACATTTTCATCCTTCCAAATTCTTTTTTCTTACACAAACAATTGTAGCTCAGAGGAGAAACAGAAAAACAAACGTAATTTGTCTTTCACACAGTTTATAGATCCCTGACACAAATATAAAAACATCTAATGACAATTTTCTTGCAGGACCAAAAAGTGGAAGTGCCTCACACCCACCAGTTCCTGAGTTACAGAGCTAAAAGTTACAAAGCTCAGCTTGATGGAAGCTGTTAACAATCACAGAGAGGCTCTTGTCATTCACAGGGGTTTATGCTGGAGTCAAAAATACACAAAAAATGTTGGTACTACTCAAGAAACGATGCTTTAACTCCACAAACACACAAAGAAATCAACTGGGAGAACATAAGCAATTCTCTTGCAGACTGATGCAAACACCCTTTTCTGAAGGAGTTTTACCCCTTGATTGTTTCTCCAGCAGTTCAACAATAAATTTGGTGCTACCACCCACCCAACTCCACAGCAAACATTGGTACCACCACACCACACTCCCCAAGAAGCTGCCAGAAACAACAACTGTTCAAGCTGCAGAAAAGCAGGACAGGAGGGCTGCCATCTTCCAGAAAAGCACAGGAAACTTTCCTCCACCCCTCCAACGCTGATGATTCAGTATTTTGAAAATACAAATCACTACGAGGAACCTGACAAAGATGATGTGGCCAAACTGGGAGGTCAGGATTTCCCTCCTGTTTTTCACCACTTTCCTGAGGCCTTTCATTACACCCTGGGGGATTTGTCACCTCTGTCACTCTACTGACAACAAATTCCAGTAGTTTCACTAACAAAAGTGAACTCCCAGGCTGCTGGATCATTATCAACATGCTTCATTTAGGACCTGCCACTCAATTGTCTTCATAACAAGCCTAAATGAGGATTTTTTTGATTTATGAAGATCACTCCAGCCTTACAGGCATGACAACAGGCATCACTTCAATTCTGAGCCTCTTAACAGTCTCTCACATACACAAATCCTGGATTTTACACGTTTCCCACCAAACCGTGGGGCACAAACCTTCTGGAAGAACACAAAGAAAGATTTCTGGGAGAGGAACAAACTCACGTCTGTGCATTTCCCGGTAGAGAATGGTCAGTGCTTGCAAGGAATTATCATCTGTGGGTTCAAGTGCTGCTACTTCTTGTGCCAGGGCATAGGCTTCATCCTGCTTGCCAGTCCTCTGCAAGCCAATGGCCTTCAGCACCTGTGGACACGACACAGGCAGCTCTCAGAGACACAGTCTGCATCTGGAAAGCCTCTCACTCCTGCTGGGAACAGCCCAACCACCTCATTCCCTCTGCAGAACTCCAGGATTTATTAAGCTTTTTAATCCACGTGGCTGGAGAGGAAAACCCCCAAATGCAACAACATCAAAGAGGGGAGCTGACTTCTTAATAAATGCTGAGGTTGCCCTGAGGCATCACCACATGGTTTTCTCTACCTGGAGGCTGCAAACTGACCCGTCCTGACAATTTTCCTTAAGTTTTCTTTCACTAACTGGCCAGAGAGAAGTGACATAAATGAGATTCAGGTCAATGACACTCTCTGCAGCTTGGGAAGCTTTCAAAATGTAGAAGTGGAGTGAACTGCAGAGGGAAATCCCCAGGGAAATGAGAAAAGCAGAAAGAAAGTCACACATTTAGGAAAGGGAGGAACAGAAGCCTTTCCCTTAGTAGGGAAGGTTGTGAACAAGCAAAAGAGCAAATGCCTCCAAAATCATGGAATCCTGGAATGCTTTGGGCTGGAAGGGACCTTAAAATCATCCAGCTCCACACCCTGCCATGGCCAGGGACATTTCTATGGACCAAGGTGCTCCAAACTGGCCTTGAACAATCCCAGGGGCATCCACAGCTTCTCTGGGATGCCTGTTCACCTTTCAATGTTTTCCTCAGACATTTCCTCCCACGGAGATGTTCTGATCCAAACTCCTGCAGATGGGTATCCCAACCCCAGGGCTCCAAGAGGCATTTTTAAAGCCCAGCCCACGTGCCAAGGTCACCTGGAGTGGTGCTGACACTCAGCCCAGGTGGAACCAACACTCCGGACCCCGTTAGTGCATTTTCAGACAAACAAAATACAGGTGGGCTGGAACAGAGACATTCCAGAGGGCTCAGAAATCACTGTGGAAGCTCCCAGAGAAAGGGAACACCCTGAGCCACAGGCAGACTGAGCTCAGTGCCCCCCAGTCCCACTCACCTTGGCACAGTGAAGGTCCTTGTGCTTTTTGAGCAGTTTATCTGCTTGCTGGATTGCCATTTTATTATTGCCATTATCGAGATAATCTGCAGAGGAAAAGCACACACAAAATCACACCAGAACACCAAGGCCATTCTGGAAAGCCACCTCCAATGTTACCACAGAGCATCTGCTGTCACACCAGCAGCACAAAACCACATTTTCCCTGCGCAGCTCCTCCTAAGCCAAACATTCAGGAAACTGTCATTTCAGGGATGAAGGATTCATCTCGTTGTACTGGTTTTAGTCACTCAAACAAACAAGCTTTTGTAATTACTCCACACAGATCATTACAGCAACAAAAGAGACCCATAATAGAGAGGATTCTGCAGAAACAGCTCTTTGCTGGCACTGCAGCTCCAGTGCTTTAGCAGGAAAAGTAGAAATTAATCTGGTGTGTCTTTGGGAGACTTTCAATGACTTTTAACAGGCAGGAGGCTAGAAACCAATTACACACACTCCAGCAAAGTGGGAAACACTTGTCCACAGCATCCATACCTCAGGCAGAGCAAACCTGTCCCCCTGGAATACCGCTACACTTCCCCCAGACTGCTTTTGAAGGCACAACCGTGAAGCATCAATATTTCCTAGGGGGGTGTCCCACTATCTCCAGACCATTTTCTCCTTTTTTTAGCTCAGAACTGCAATTTTCAGGTCGATCTTCATGTTATTACACCATTACAAACAAGCAGTTTAGACCAGGATGTGACCCCTGCGTGCTCCCCTTCCCTCAGAAACCCCTCCTTCCTCAGCAAACCCAACTTGGCTGCCCCTCGTGTGCCAAGGGAAGGAAGGGGCTGCTCACACTGCTCCGGCCTCTCTCCTGCCAGGTAAATGAAATTACACCACACACCTCTTCCTCATCAAACCTCTCGCTCCCATTATGAGCCACAGCTCTTTTACCGAGAGGTGACCCTTGGCAATCCTCAGCACAAATCGTGCATCTATTCTGATTTACACATTTGTATTCAACAGCTCCCACGTTTGCTCCTGTGGCCAGGTGGATGCTGTGTATTTACAGCAGAGTTAATTTGGCTCCTGAGCCCATCCACAGCAAACCTCTCACGAGGCAGCCCCTCCACACTCACCAAAATAAACACTGTGGCATGACATCAAGTTTGAAGCCACAAATTTCAACTTAGCAAAACCCCTGGGTCACCCCTAACATGAAAACTTTGAGGATTTCTCAGCGAAGAGGTTTCAAGGGCGTGGAACAGCACATCAGAGGCTTCTTGCTTTAAGGCTCTGTCACCCAGTTTAGTGACACACAAATTATCCCCCAGGCTGAGCTGCCTGACTGGGATTAACAGCTGTGCCAAGAAAATCTCAGCTTTGGGTGTTCCAAAGTAAATCAAATAACACTCAAACCTCCATAAAACGCAGCAGAATGAAGAGATTGAATTTTCCTAACGAGTCAGGTTGTTGGAAGTCAAAGCAGCTTCCAAAGGAAATGAAGTTAAATGAAAATAAACTTCAGCCTATGCTAGCTCATAGGTGGGGATGTTCAAAGGCTGGAAATGAAACACCTGAACCTTCAGGTGAAGGGAGAACGAGTCAAGATCAAAGATAACCAGAGCTGTCGAGGAATCCTGGGGAAGCACGGCACAAACCCAGGCACACCTTGAAACCCACAGGCAGACCCTGGACCTCACACTGCACCTCCCCAGCTGCTGAGGGGGGGAAGCAGTGTGTGTTCATCACACGCTTTACTTCTGCAGCACCACAGCCTGAGATCGAACCTTGCACTGCAGAGAATCCTTTCCAGAAGGAGCAGAAAGGAATTCTAAAGCTCTCCCCAAAATGAACAACGCGAGGTGCTCAACATCATCTGCTCCCGTACCAGCTGAATTTACCCAGATTTTTCTATTAGTACCATTTCTCACACGGGTTATGGCAAAAATAACTGCACATCGATGAAACTGCCAATCACAGCATGGACAGAAAACTAAGGGAAAAAACCTTAAAATCGTTACATAAAGACAAACTGCAACGAACTCGAACACTTCTAATCGAACAAAACCATGTTCCTCCCTTTCCCTGGAACCCATCACGGACTCAGCCTGTACTGCACCATCCCTCTGCCCCAGCAAAGGGCATCCCAAAGCACGTCCAGCCCAAACCAGGGCAGCTCTCCGCGTCTCTAGCGAGAGGTTTTTATCCCTGCTGAAAAAGTTAAGAACGTTTTCCCCAATCTCTAGCAAATCTTCAGTTTTATGGACGGAACGATACCGTAGCCCGGGGAAGTGTTTTCCTTTTATTTCTCCATATTTGCATAGAGCCAAGCTTTGCCTACAACCTCTGAAGCAACCCCAAGAGCGCAGAACAGCCTCGCAAATACCCGGGCACACAACAACACCGGACAACTCCCAACGACACCGTCCCCTTGTCCCCTTCCACTTCTCTCCTGCCTCCCCATTAATTCCCCCAACAGCGTCACCGCTCCGTGCCACAACACCCAACACAACTCCGGGGCATCCGCGGCTGCTCCTTCGGGGGTTAATCCGTTCCCGGCTCCTCCGCGGCAGCGCAGAAAGCGCCGGCCGGGGTCACCTCGGCTGCGAGCGGCGCCGGCCGCGCTCCCCCCAGGCCGAGGGGGCAGCCCCGGGGCGCCGCGGGACCCCGGCCCGGCCGGGCGGGCGCCTCAGCCCCGCAGCCCCCGCGGGGCCGGGAGCGCGGGAGGGCCGCGGGGGGGCTCGGCGGGGCGGCGGCGGCGGCGGGGCCGCGGGGGGGGCGCGGCGGCTCCGTACCGTAGATGGGCCGCAGGCGGCGGTCGTTGGGGTCCTGCACATGGCCCCGCGCCGCCATGATGAGAGCGCAGAACGCAGCGCGCAGCCGCGGCCGGGGGCGGGCAACGGCGGACGGGCCGGCGGGGCGGGGCCGCCGCGGGCAGCGGGACACGGCGGGCACCGGCACCCGCCGGGCTGACACCGGCACCGCTCACCGGCACCGCACACCGACACCTCTAGGGCGGGGGCGTCAGAGATCGGCACCGACCTGACCTGACCCGAGTCGGGCCGGGCCACCGACACAGATCGGGGCCGGGGCACCGGAGATCGGCAGCCGACACCGGCGCTCAGCAGGCCGGCGGACCCGGGACCCGCACCCCCCGAGCGATCCCCGCAGGGCCGCGCTTTCGCTCTCGCCGGTCCCGCCCCGGTCGTTCGCAGCGCTCTCCCCGCCGGGCGCAGGCGGCAGCGGCCGGGCCCGGTGCCCGGGGCTGTGAGGGGAGCGGGCACCGCACGGAGCCATGGCCATCGCCGCCGTGCCCGCCGCCGAGTCCCGGCTCTGCGGCAACTGGTAAGGCCGGGCCGGGGGCCGTGAGGGCCGGGGGCCGTGAGGGCCAGCCCCGGTGAGGGGAGCCCGGGGCCGGGGGCCGTGAGGGCAGCCCGGGGCCGGGGTCCGTGAGGGTCGCACTCGGTGAGGGCTGTGCCGAGCCGACCCCGCCGGTACTCCGGGGTACAGCTCCTTGGAACGCGGTGAGATAGCGGAGACGACCGCAGGGCCTTTCCGTAAGCGTTTGGGGCGTCGCATTTCCCTTCTGGCTCAGTAAGGAAATAGAAACCGAAACGTTCGGGTGGAAATCCAGGCTCGCTTTTCAGCGAGACCCGCACAAAATACACGGTTCCAAGTTTTTCTTCAGCAGTTGCGTGGCTCAGGAGCAGAAATACGAAGACAGATCATTAGGCAGTGTTGTTGTGGAAGTTATTCTTTGAATGCACCTCTCTACAGAGCCCAGGGGCTGATAGGAGGTCACCTCACAAACTGTGTCTCAAATTCAAGCAGCTAAAGAAATTAACTTTTTCTGTAGTTGGTTTTTTTTTTTTTTTTTTTTGTAGAGACATCAGAATCCAGACAATTTCTTGCAACATCAGCCTGGTTTGTTTGGTCTGTGCGGTTCAGTCCCTGCTGTTGGACTTTGTTGCTTTGCCAGGCTTTTGGCTGCCTGGGATCTGGCAGGGGAGAGAGCAGCTGTGGGTTTAGCGAACAAAAGGTTATAAAATTAATGCAGGTGTTTTCAAGGTGGATTTCTTGGAAGGGGGATGATCCGTGTGGAAATGATGCTGCCTGTTTGAGGCAGGAGTAAGGACTGAGCTCCAGGTGCCTCAGTTCCTTTTGGTCCTTTGGTTTAGAGACAGAAAAGAAGCATCTTAGAAGTGAGGTGAGCTGGGGAATTTTGGGGTGCAGAGCAGCGTTTTTACTGCTGGGGCTCTGAGCAGCCTGGTCTGTGGAGGGTGTCCCTGTGAGCTTTAAGGTCCCTTCCAGCCCAAACCATTCCATGGTTCCATTTTCCTGGAACAGGATCTGTCAGGTATAAAAAAGGCACTGTTTGACTTCTCAGAGCCAAGTTATTTTCAGGAAGAAACTTTTATCTTCTCAGACTAATTTATTAACTTGATCCCTGGAGACAACTTGTTTGTGCTGCGAGATTTGCCTTTCACATAAGGAAATAAATCCACATGGATTTTATCTGAATGCAGTGTGATTTTTGCATGCTAAATACATTAATACCCACCTGTGCTGGAACCTTGAGGCCTGGCTGGGCCTTTCTTTACTCACTTTAAACCACGAATTCATTGAAATCTTTCTTAGCATCATCTTGTGAACAACTGCTTGGGTTTGTTGTCAGTGTTTTTCTGCTCAGTAACCTCAGCGACTTCCTCACAGCAAAAAGGATATTCCTGCAGTCAATTTCATCATCCATGAAATCCACTGTAGAAGAAATATTGAAATATGTCCCTACTGCAGCGACTCCATCCCAAAGTCTGAGATGAAGAACCACATTGAGTCTGAGCACGTGCAGGTGAGAGACATCTCTGCTCTGGAGCTGCTCGTTTCTGTGGAAATTCATCTAATGAGGTCTCTTTGCTCTAGGTCACCTGCAAGTGTAGGATGAAGATGGAAAGCAGCCTCCTGAAGGAACACGAGGTTGGTTGGATTTTATATTATTGAACTCTTGGGGGATGCTCTGGTGTTTCACTGATTCCAGAGCCTTTGTGTCAGCCTGCACCTGGATTCCAGCCTGGGGCTTGTGCATCCTTTACTGAGTGATGCTTCCTAAACTTACACCCTCTGGGAGAAAGGATTGGAAACTGCCCTGAAGTCCTGGAGCCACTGAGGGCTTCGTGTCAAAGGGCTCTCTGTGATAATTGGTGATTTCTTTGTCCTTGTCAGTTGAAAAATAGCTATTTAAAGTATGATTGACTTGACTTTTTTCATTCCTTTTCTGTTTCATGTTTCTGGAGCCACGATGTGACTTTTAATAACTCAATCTGTCCAAACAGACTTTAAAAATAGCCTGTAAAATAAACTAAAATAGGCCAGAGTGGGATTTTCTGAGTTCTGAATCCAGTTGGCTGCTGTCACAGACAATCTTGTTATGAATGTCATCCCTTCCCTTCCTGTGGGCTCCTTCAGAGACAGCTCCGGAGCTGCCACCTCAGCCTGCTGATTGCTGAGGGAAAAAGGATTTTCCTTGGAAATCTGTCCAGGTCTAAACCCTGGGAGTAGCTAATCCTGCCTGTGTGTGTGTGTGTGTGTGTGTGTGTGGTGCTTTTGGATTATAAAGCAAATGATGATGTTTTGTTAGTGCAGCATCTGCATATATCACATATTTTACCTATTTTTAACCCCTTTTGAAGGGGGTTCAGTGTGGGTAGAGAATGTGTCCAAGCAGTTCTTGTTGAGCAGTAAATGAGGTGTAAGTCTGTTCCCTAGAAACCAGTGTGGATTTTAGCTGTGCCCATGGAATGCAACTGGATTGTGGGTTGTATCTAAAACACCCAGGAGCCTGGACAATCTGCCCACCTTGGCGGAACAGACCTGTCCAACACCTTCTCCTGTGACTCTCCAGGGTCCTTGAGCACATCAAACCACAGCAGAATAGGTACAGACACTGTTGTGGTGGGGTTTATCCTTAAATCTGAGGGGAGGGGAAAAGGAAAATCCAGAAAGCTCCACGTGACCCTGGCAGATTTAAAATCGTGTCCTGAGCATCTCTGAAGAGCTTCAGCTGCCGAGTTCGTGCCTCCAGCACATCGTTGTTGCATTCCCACGTTGTAGCTTACTCCAGCTTCTTCCTTTGGATGTGGCTGAGGACGCAGCAGAGCTCCAAAGCTCCAAACCTCCCTGTCCCCCATGGAAGAGTAACCCCCTGCGTTTCCCCAGGCCTCCTCGTGCCCCCTGCGCCCCGTGCTCTGCCAGTTCTGTGACATCCAGCTGGCCTTCAACAAGCTGCAGGAGCACGAGCTGTACTGCGGGGCCAGGACCGAGCCCTGCGGGCGCTGCGGCCGCCACGTCCTGCTCAGGGAGCTGCAGGAGCACCCGCGGCTCTGCGGGACGCAGCACAGAGCGGCCCAGGACAGCGGGAGTGAGGGCGGAGCCGGGAGGAGCCGGCGGGGAGCAGGTACCAGGGGCGGGCTGGGGAAGAGCCAGAGAGGGGGAAAGAGATTTAGAGGATGTGTGGGACACAGCTGCAGGGACAGAACCCCTACAGACAGAATCCTAAGTGGCAAAACCCCTAAAGACAGAAATCCTAAAGACAGAATCTTAAGACACAGAGGCTTCAGGGACAGAATCTTAAGGGGCAGAACCCCTAAAGACAAAACCACTGAGGACAGAATCTTAAGACACAGAACCTTGGGGACAGAACCCCTAAAGACAGAATCTTAAAGAGCAGAACCCCTAAGGACAGAACCTTAAGGGACCAGAACCCCTAAGGACAGAAACTTAGGGATAGAACCCCTAAGGACAGGATCTTAAGGGACCAGAACCCCTAAGGACAAAATCTTAAGGGACCAGAACCCCTAAGGACAGAATCTTAAGGGACAGAACCCCTAAGGACAGGATCTTAAGGGACCAGAACCCCTAAGGACAGAATCTTAAGGGGCAGAACCCCTAAGGACAGAATCTTAAGGGACAGAACCCCTAAGGACAGGATCTTAAGGGCATTCCCAGGAACAGCACAAAGAAATCCAAAGTGAGGAAAAAGTGGACAAAGGAAGAAGAACTGGCTGCTCATCTGGTAGCTGGTCCAGGTGTGAGGTTTTGTGATTCCTCTCTGTGGAAATACAGGACAGTGAACACTCCAGAGGCACCGGGTGGGAATGTTTACCCATGGAATGAGGTGTAAGCCAGGAGTGCTGAGGTGCCTGGGAGAAAAGCCCAGTTGCTTCATATTTTTTTTGTCTCAAAGGACCTGGTTTGAAAATGAAACTGGAGTTGTGTGCTCCCTGTAATTTGTGCTGTGTTTTTTCTCCATCCTCCTGGGTTTGTTAGAGGTGCCCTTGGCTTTGAGATGCTGAACTCCAGAGCAACCCTGGGGCTGAGTCTGATGTCCCGAGGGAGCTGCTGGTGGCAGGTTTGATGTTCTCCCAAATTGACAATATTTGTCTTTTGAAGGGGATGAGCTAGAGAGACCTGAAATCCTTCATTCCCAACTTGCTGAAGACTGGAGTGATGACTTGGACTATGTGTTGGCTCTCAGCCTGGATAGTGAGAATGATCCTCACCATAATACTGCAGCTGACATTCCCAGGGATTTCTGGGAATACGACTACACCAAAGAGCCTGGACAATCTGCCCACCTTGGTGGAACAGACCTGTCCAACATCTCCTGTGACTCTCCAGAGTCCTTGAGCACATCAAACCACAGCAAAATAGGTACAAACACTGTTGTGGTGGGGTTTATCCTTAAATTGGAGGGGAGGGGAGAAGGAAAACTTGGTTTGGGAATATTAAAGATTACCTAGGTATTTTAAAAGGTGAAAAGCAGTCATTTTGAGACTCCTAAAGCAGAGCAGCAAGTGAAGCAATAAAAGCTTATTAAATTAGTGGGTCTCTGACCTCCGTGTATGGTGGGAGCCCAGGTGGGGAACAAGGTTCTTGTGGAAGTAAAAATGATGGGAAGGAGGATCTGGGGGAAACCTGGAGTGCAGCTTGTTCTGAGAGGAGAAATGGCACCACAGAGTGTAATGATGCAGCAGGAGGTGTTTTTACCGGACTCCAGGGAGGATGTTATCCTTCCTTCTCTTGCAGACAAGGAGATGATCATGTTGCCCTGTGAGTTCTGTGAGGAGCTGTGTCCTGCTGAAGATCTGATCCTTCACCAGGTCTGAGAAATTCTTGAGTCTTGGGGTTTGCATTGAAGACTTGTCTGTGGCTGTCACTGAGAAGGGTGTGGGTGACACTGGGAGAGCTCTAGCATTTGGGTCTTTGCCAAGGAAAGTGGTTTTCAGTGCCCACCTGGCTCAGCAGGAAAGGTGATTTTTCCGTGCTGTTTGTGTAACAGACAGGGTGCAACCCAGCAAGTGCCTTTGCCTCGTTCAGTAAGAGAAGTTCTTCTCCAAATCCATGGGAATACAGCGGTCTGCAGGCTGAGGGGTCCAACAGCCACAGGAGTGTCCCTTCGTCCCAGCGCCACGCTGTCCAGGCAGAAGGAGACATCATGATTCCATGTGAATTCTGTGGCATCCAGCTGGAAGAGGAGATTCTCTTTCATCACCAGGTACTGAACAGCTCAGGCTCTGCTGGGTCACATCCCATTGTTTGAGGATGGGCCCAGTCCCAGGGGCTCTTGAGGCACATTCCAGGAATTCGGGGAGCTGCCCCTGGCTCACATCTTCCCACACAAAGCTCTGGGATTCATGTGAAGGGTTCAGCTCCTCCTGAAAAGTAGTGGATTAATTTGAAAGCTCTTGTAATGAAACTGAACAAAAGGGCCTGAAGTTGCACAATCAGAATCACACAGAAAATGAAGCTGAGCCCTGGGTGAGTCAGCTGAGGAGAGAGAGGAGCACGAGGGTAGATCTGGGTGGGAGGAAGTAGAGAACAGACTCCAGCCCTGGGAGCGGCGTGCCCAGGGAAGAGTGCTGTGGAATCTGCTGCTGCTGCAGACAAGATGGGAAAGTGCTGAGCTCAGCCATTCTCCGAGTCATGGTTCATTCACAGGCCGGGTCCCGGCAAACTGCTGAAGCTGGGGTTGGGTTGGTTCTGGGCCTCTCCTCTCCTGGGGGACAGCAAAACCTGTTCTGGGAACGAGATCTGATCAAACCTGAGAGCTTATCACAGAATCCCAGAATGGTTTGGGTTGGAAGGGATTCCATCCCACCCCCTGCCATGGGCAGGGACACCTTCCAGTAACCCAGGGTGCTCCAAGCCCAGTCCAGCCTGACGGGGGATGGAACTGGATGAGCTTTAAGATCTCTAAACCGTTCTGGGCTTCCACAATTCCCTGCTCACCTTAACGTCCCCAAGTGCTGCTGCTCCGCAGTGTTTTCCCAGGAATTTTCACCTGAGTGAGCTTCACCTGACCTGCGCTGTGTGTTCTGCTGCAGCACCACTGTGACCTGCGCCCTGCCAGCCCCACAGGTGACACTGCAGCTCGGGAGCTGCCAGCTCAGCCCCACGGCGACAGAGGGGAATCGCCAGAGCCGGCTCGGCGACGGATCCGGCACCAAGGTGAGGGCAGAGCACAGCCTGAGCTCCCCTGAGCTCGCATTGAGGGGATCCTGTTGCCCCGTTCTGTCTCAAAAATCTTCATCCTCTGCTCTCGGGCTTAGGGAGGGAGGATTAAATCACTGGAACTCTGTCCTTGGGGATCCTGGGGTGGACACTGGGATTGTTCTCACTGCTGAAGTTACTGTTCCCGCTCAGCTCCGCGTCCTGTCCCTGCAGGAGATGTTTCTCCTTGGCACGCAGAAGGCTCTGGGAAGCTGGGGCTGTGCCCTGCTGCAGGGACCAGGCTGAGGACAGAGGTGGCCAAGGCTGGGAATGCAGCGTTGTCCCCTCCAGGGAGAGCCGGTGACGCTCCGGCCGCTCGGGGCAAGCCAGGGAAGGGGAGTGGCAGCGAGGGGACACGGAAGGACAGAGGTGACGCTGCAGCTGGGACGGCACCCCGGGCAAGGCCTGCTCAGCACCTGCAGGCAGAAGCCTTCACTTCCAGCTCCTCCAGAGCTTCTCCAGCCCAGCCAAGGTAACGCCTTTGCCTTCTGGTCCATCCCCCTTCCTGTGGTGCAAATCTGGATCCCCTTGGCTTTGCCTGTGCCTGGAAGGGTTTCAAAGGCTGAACCCCTGAAAGGCTTTCAGATTCCCCCAGTTGAATTTGGCTGGTGCTTGTCTGAGTTTCAAACAACACATTCAGGTTTTTGCCTCAGAATAGAACAGACCCCCTGGTCACTGGGATAAAATGCAGGTTAAGGCCTCGTCACCTGGCCGTGGGAGCGCTCTGCTCTCACCTGGGCTCTGAACAGGAGCTGGCTCTGCTGCTGAAACATCTGCGCCAGGGTCAGAGGAGACTCGAGGGCTTCTCCCTTTCCCTGTGTCCCTGCTGTGCTGTGTGTGTCCAGCACGGGTGGCTTTGCCTCCTCTGAAGGTGTCCCTGTCCCTGTCCCTGTCCCGCAGCTGCGGCGCCGCAGGAGGAAGGAGCCTGGCGCTGTCGGACGGGCGCAGCGGCCTCCGGCGCCGGAGCTCCAAGGTGAGGCTGCAGGGGCAGCTGCTGCTGGTTTTGCCAGGACGAGGAGCTGCTTTTTACAGCCCTCCCTTATTAAATCATAGTTGAAAACAGCATTTTTCTTCTCCCCCTCCACAAGGCCAAAGGCCAGAGCCCAGCAGCCGGACACCCGGAGGAGTGAGCCAGTGCCTGTGGAGAACATGGACACCCGGCCCTGCCCCCGGCTCCGCCGGACTCATGCAAGCAAATTCTGACACAGCTTCAATTTTTAGGCAGTTACCGTTTTCTAAATCTCTATTTTTAATCTGTGAGAGCAAACTTCAGGTTTTTATGTCTCTGATCGCCTCAAGCACCACCCCCAAGGCATCAAATTGAGTCTGACCTTGGGCCCCACCTGAGTTCTGTGTCCGTGTGGGCTCCTTGTGCCACCCTGGGATGGGATTTGTGCCACCCTGGGTGTGTCCTGCCCTGGAATGCTCGGGGACAGCTGGTGACACCAGCAGGGAGCAGTCAGTGCTCCAGACCTGTCCCACGCAGAGCAGGTGTGAGGGTTGGGGCTCCAAGGCTTCTCAGTGCTGCATTTTCAAGCTTTTAAAGTTTCTTGGAATAAAATTTCTCTGATGCTGTCCCAAACCGTTGTGCAGTGCCATCTGTCCCGTGGGGTGACACGGGACCACAGCCCCTGGCTGAGGATCCATTCCTGCTGTTCTTCCCTGCCCTGGGTTGTGTTACCTTGGAATCCCTGGGATTTGGGAAGTGGAGCAGCCCCTGGATAACACCCCTGAGCCTCAGCTAATTGAGGAGGAGAGCAGATGGCACTGGCAGGGCTAATTAGCCACCCCTGGGGCAGGCTCCTTACCCAGGCCTTGGCTCCATCCCCCTGGAACAGCCCGAGCCCAACGAAGGCTGCAGGGAGCTTCCTCCTAAAATAAAGACATTTTACAGATGCTCCCACCACGTGTTCATTTAGACAAGAAAAGAATAAAAGTATTTAAAAACGGGGGGACACCAAACCTCTGCTCTTCCCATTCCTGGGGAGAAGGGAGAAAATCAGGGAATGGTCCCTGAGGTTTGGGATGGATAATGAGATGCTGTGGGTCAGGAATCATTAAACACAACAAATAATTAATGACTGAGGTGGTAGAGCCCGTGCTGTGCCTGATGCACAAGGAATACCCCAGAGGAACAACCTCAGCAGTGGCCGTGCTTCCCTTTGGTACCAAATCCTGATGTTTTCTGTTCCAAGTACACACAGAGAAGTGGGATTCCAGCAGAGAAGCTGCAGCTCCCTTCCTCCTCCTCCTCTGCAGCAGATCCCGTTCCCTGCAGCCCCAGAGAAGCACACGAACACCTCCAGGGATGTTAAGAATCTCCTTTATGCAGGTGTACACTCGATGGCCAAGAGCACTTACAGGTTAATGCCGTGTATGGAACCGAGATGGACACACACCAAGCTAGAACTAATACCCAGCTCCAGAGTTTTTCCATTGTTTAGTATAATTTTACATTCTGAATGAATATATATTAAAAAAAATAATAATAATCATCACAAACCAATCTTTGCTTCGACAAACAAGCCTAGTACAGACAATGTCAAGTTCATTTAAAGCACGAGGAATTAAGGATGATTAGAAAAGCTTTAATTAAAAGGCCATTTGAGCCACAGCTGAGGTGCTGCAGCACTTCCTTCCCAGGAGCATGGAATTAAAAAAAAAAAAAGCCAAAAAACTCCCACAATTCCTCTTGTGGGGCTCATCCTGTTCTCCAGAACAAACCGAAGTCGATGGAAGTTGGTTATTGGTGCGACATTTGTCCTGTAGAAGAAGCTTCATTTACACCCCCAGGTGCAAACGGCAGCGCCGAGAAGTTCGTTATTTGTAATCATAAATAATTAACTGTAATAAATACGGATCAAGTAACGTTCCAGCACACGCCCGGGGCCGGGTGCGCTCCACTCGGATGTGCTTCCCAAAGGAGCACGCGCACAGCAGCAGCAGCTTCTTACTCACAGCTGGAACTGGAGCCTTGGGAACCGCTGGCACACGGAGCCCTCCGGGACGGCCCCTCGGCATTTCAGGAGCCCAGGAGAAGCCCAGAGAGCCCAGCCCGGGGCCACAGCTCTGCCACGGAACCAGCCGGCGCTCCCCACCTTTCCTGTCCGGGAACAAACCGGCTCCGAGCCGCCCCTTCGGCTTCCTTTCCCCTGGGTCTTTGTAAACTCCAGGTGTTCCCGCTTGCTCCGAGTGGTTTCTGAGCTACATCAACGCTTCTACCAGGAAATGGACGAGATTCAAGAGTAAATATTCTTCCTACGTGGATCTGTTCCCTGGACAGGGCAATATGCATTGGGAGGGTAACAGCTTCCTAACCACGGGGTCGGGAGACTCCGGATGCCGACGGCTACCTACGAGCGCTGCACACGCGTTCCCGTTCCCACTCGCTCAGGGAAGAACAAGGACACCCATCCCGAACTCGCGCCGCCTCTCCCGCATCCCACGCGCTCAGCGTTCCCACTATTCACAATAATGTACAATAAATACATTTGGGATTCCCGGGAGCTGTTCTGGAGCCGCGGGACACCGAGCTGAAGGCTCGGTCGCCTCAGCCAGAGCCTCCCGGGCGGCTCCGCGCCGGCGCTCGGAGCCGACGGATCCCGGCACGGTCTCTTCCTCAGAACTCAGGATCCGAGGGATCAGCAGAGCTGGAGTGTCCCAGAAATCCTGCTGAGGGATGAGACGCCTGTGGAGGGGCCGCTCTGAACCATCCAGAACATTCCACAGAACACCAGTGAAAGGTGGAGTTGTTCCCGCTCCGCAGCCGCCTCCCAGCTCTCCACACAGAACAGGAGCTTTATCTTCCAGCGGGTGACTCTGTCCTCCTGCCGGGTGTCAGAGGTTTTTAGGATAATTTGCTCTTGGATCAAAGATTTTTGAGTACAAAAATGAGTTCCAGGTATTTGAGCACCCCCTGGTTGTTCTGAGAGCTCACTGGGAAATGGGATAAAGTCCCGGATTTTTGGGATGGACTGTGGTATCTTACACCCTTTGGAGAGAAGCTGTTTTGTTCCGCTCGTATTTTAATGACAATAAATTATTTTGTTGCTAAGCAAAGCAGACATTCAAGAACATCTAGGGCAGGAACCCAACGGAATCACAACCCTTTCACTGTTCTATTGGAAATTTTCCCAAAAGTGTTGAGCTGAACCCCCCAGTTCCCTGTGGCAGCCCCCATGTGCTTGGTCAGAGTTTAGAAAAATTTCAAGGAAAGTGGTGGAAAGGTGGAAAAGCAGTTTGGCAGCAAAGTTCTGCTTCAAACCTCAAGCAAGTGCCACAAATCCTGCCTGTGCTCTGCTCCTGCCCACGCAGTGATTCCCTCCCCACACCCAAACCTGGCATTTTTGTACTCAAAAACCTCTCGGGGGAGAGAGTGATCCATGAGCCTTCCCCTCCGAGGGCTCCCGGCCTCGGAACGCCCTCCCTGTACAGGGCAGACCGCTGTGGATTACAAAATTAGAAATGTACAGGTGGAAAGGTTTTTTTTCCCCAAATTAAATTATACACAAACCGGTCTTTACTAAACTATCCTACAAATATTCCACAAACAAGGCAGCAAAAGAACCAGTCCACCACAAAGTCTACGAATACAAAATGGAAGTCTTCCGGGAATTACTGTAATGGGAACGAAGGTTCGGGAAATAAATTAACCCCCAGCTCGTCCCACGGGAGGCGCTGGACGGGAACTGAAGGGGTTCCACCGGGCAGAGTCACGGAGTCACCTCCAGGCTTTCCCTGCTCCTGCTCAGCCGCTGAGCGGATCCTCCCGGTAGTGGATGGCGTAACGGAGCTTCTCCAGCATGATGTCCAGCGAGGAGTACTGCGGCAGCTTGATCATGAACATGCACGTCTCCACTCGGATGTACCGGGAATCCGGGGAACCTGCGCGACAGCCGCCGGCACGGTCAAAACCCAGCCCAAAGCTTCCTTCCTTGGGGTGGCCAAAGTCCTAGCCCTGCCTCTCGCGGGTGTTTTGAATCGTAAATGTTCCTGTGCTGCCCCCATGACAATATTTTCCCGATAGTTTAAGGATTTAAAAGCTTCTCAGACAAATAGCAAAGTCTCTCTGCATCTCTACAGGGCAGAGTTTTAATGGTGGAATCCCAGAAGAGTTTGGGTCAAAAGGAATCTTAAAGCTCATCCAGTCCCACCCTCCCACCATGGGCAGGGAACTTCCCACTGGATGCAGTTCAAGTTTTATGTGGAATTTTAGCTTTACATCATTTAAACCCCAATTCTCTCTGATTTACCCTCATAATCACCTGCCCCTCTTTGTCACTGTTCACTGAACACCCGTTAAGGGGGGCTGAGGGCTGGGACAGGGCTGGGAGCAGCAGCAGCAGCAGCAGCAGCTCCCTTCCCTGGGAGCGGCCGTTCCGTACCTGCGGCGCCGTCGGGGGGGGCGATCTTCATGGGGTAGGGGGGCACGTGGGCGGTGTCGGGGCCGCCGTCCTTGCAGGGGCAGGTGAAGGGGATCCTCTCCTGGTTACAGGCAAACTTGATGAACTTGCAGAGCTCCTCCTGCGTGAACATCTCCAGGGCGCTCCAGAAGAACTCGATGTGCTGGTCGGTCTCCATCAGTCCCACCTGGTACATGGTGTGTGCCTGAGGGGACAGGGACACGCGTCCACTGCTGCTCACCCCTCTCCCTCCGGGAATCCTCCCCGCTACAGACATTCAAACTCTTACTCCTCTCTGCACAAGCCCCACCCTAGTATTTCCTGAATCCAGTGAAATCTTAATAAACTTCCTTGGGGGGGCAAAGGGGTGTCCAAGCAGCTCCCCAAGGATGTCCTGGCTGCACCAGAAGCAGAAGATTCTCCCCTCCCACCTTCCCATGGGAGGATCCCCCTCTGTGTCCCACAGGAGTGTGGCCAAAGCACCTTGAGGAATTCCAGGTTGATGTAGGGAAGGCCACAGGTCCTCAGCTCCATCTCCAGGGGGGTGAGTGTGGTCAGGAGCTGCAGGGGGATGATGGAGCCCAGCCCTGCCCTCACTGCTGTCATGCACTCCGGGGTCTGCAGCTCCCGCATCCGCAGGCTCCGGATGGCGGCTGCGTACACGTCCTTGTTCTCCCACCTGCAGGGACAGACCTGGGTGAGGGAGGAGCACCCGGAGAGCCCTCAAGCCCCACCCGTGTTACACATGGAAGGATTTTAAGGAGAGATCCTGATCTGGAACAATCCAGAGTTAGCAATACACACTTGGCATTCCGATGCTTCCCAGTTAATTCCGCTGTCCTCCGCTTCCTCCTCTCCTCCCACCTGCCCGTCCCTCACAGCTGGGACCAGCCCTGCCCCTCTGTCCCTTACAGAGCCAAATGGCACCACTGATCCCAAGTTCTGCCAACTCCTCCCAAAGCAAAGCTTTCCCAGACCATTCCAACTTGTTACAAAAGCACCTCCGGAGGGCCTGCGCTTGGAGAACAATTCCAGAGCTGTCCTGTGCCACGTCCTGCCTGGAAGGCTGCTCCTTACCCCACAGGGATGTGCCTGCCCCTGGGACACAGCTCCACCTCCTCCCCAGTGAGGCTCAGGTAGGTGAATTTGCAGCAGGGTTTGTTGGGGCAGTCGGGGCTCTCCATGGCCAGGTGCTGGGAGGCGATTTCGGCACACAGCGCTTCCAGCTCCGTCTCGTCACTGATCTGTCACAGAACAAGGACAAGGACCTGGTCACCAGCACGGCACTGCCTCGTCACGGGTGTCCCCACAACGGGGACTCGCTCCAACAGCAAAACCCTGCTTTGGGGGTTCTGGTCTGGTTTAGCAATTCCAGTAAATATTTCAGAAGCCGGAATTCCACCGTGCCTGGCAGCAGGGGAGCGTGGGGAACTTCTCCAAGGCAACAGCATGTAAAATCCTGAATCCAAGAGGAATCAACCCATCTCCCAACCCTGCTTCCACAAAAACCACCTGGCAGCCGCCAGCGAGGGCAGGCACATTTGTGCCATGGGGGAATCCTGAGGAAAAGCAGGGAAGAGGGAAAAGGGACCTACATTTTCAAATTTTTTGACGTAGTTGTAGGTGAGGATGTCAGCTTCCTGCAGATCCACGTCGGGATCCAGGGGCTCTCCCACCAGGGTCTTCCAGAAGGAGGGCAGGAGGTCCAGGGGCAGAGGAACGTCGGCGCGGATGGCGATGCCCAGCAGCTGCCCGAAGAAATGGAACAGCTGCTCCTCGGCGTAGGTGATGGGGCTGGGGGTCAGGATGTACTTGCCCTGTGGAGAGAACGGCACACGGGCAGCACTGACCAGCTGCCCACAGCCTCAGGGGCTGGGTGTTAGCAGGCCTCTGCAAGCGCATCCTTCCTGTTCCAGAAATGTTCACTTGGATACCAAAGGATCTGCTCCAGCACAGCAGGAGTCCCTGGATTTCACACACTGCAATCAATCACCTTATCTTATCACCTCCTGATCCAATCAACCCCATTTTGGTTGGTTCCCATTTTGCCGAGCTGTCGATCAACACTCACAGGATTTTCTGGACTTGTTACATCAGTTTGATATCCAAGTCTTTCAGCCGTGGGATGTTTCTGAGCCTGGATTTGCAGAGCCAGGTTTGCTACACAGTTGGTCTTAAGCTGAGGGAACCAAGCTCTTTCCCAGCCTAAGAATATTCCCAGGAAGGAATTACTGAGAATTCTTTGCACCATCAGCGTTATCTTGTTTCCAGAGAACATCTACTGCACCAAATACGACACTAAATAGCAAGGATGGAGCATCTTATTCTCCTGGCAAGGTGACAGAACCTTCTAGGGACATTCTTGGAGTAAGGCCACAGAATAAAAATTCATGGAAGTTCACCAGTTTGGGACAGATAACTGAACCTCCCTCACTCTGAATGCTGCCCAGCAGTTTTAACTCTGCTCCATTTTTCTGCCTTGGCCCCTTCTCCAGGTACCTGCTGCACACAAGAGCTGCACCATGGGGTCACCAACTCCCAGCTCTCCCAGGATGTGGGATCTGCTTGGCTTCATGGATCTGAGGCCTCACTCTGCACTTCTGACCAAATGTGTCCCACTCCTGTTCTAACCCAGCATTCAAAATGAAAAAAAACCCTTTATTTTTGGCACTGGGATCTCACACCTTGTTCTTATTGACAGCAGAGCTGGGGCACAGCAGGAGCAGGGAGAGGGAGGAGCTCTGGAGCTCTTTACACACTTGCCAAAGGAAGTGACGGAAAGATCCACCTGGAAAAGAGAGAGGGAAAACAGTGAAAATATTCCTTTGTTCCTGCTGAATTCCTAAATGCTGCTTTGCCTTCCAGCACTCCAAGAACAGCAGGAATATTTGTTCTACCAGCTGGCCTGCAAATGGGAGTTGGTGCTGGATTAGGAGATGGATGAGGCTGTCCTACAACAATGGAGGTGATGCTCCAGGCTTCAGCACAGCTGCTCAGCCACAGCCACAACATTTATCTCCTCATAAACACTGTCAGTGCCACCACAGCCCTTCAGAAGACAAGAATTCCCTATGGGAGAAGGCCCCACGGAGCCTTGGCTCAGCTGATGGCTGTACACTCACGTCCTTTACACCTCAGGCAGGTGACAGGAGCTGGTGATGTGACAAGCGTGTTCTGGGCTCTCTGGCTCCATATTCCCCCTTGGATCTCCCCCAAGGACCAGCCCAGCCCACGTGGATTTGGAGAGCAGGGATCCCTTTGCTCTTTGGGATCTGCCTCAAAACCCCACGGAACAGCTCAGCAAAGCCAAATCCCCTCAGCCCAAGGTTGAAGCCGGTCTCCTCCTGGTGCAACACTGAGGAACCACCACCCCAGAGAGAGCCAGCATCCAGGGGGATCCCATTCTTTTCCACCCACAAGGGAATGCTGCTCCTTAAAGTCCACACGAGGCAGGTCGTGGTGAAGAGCTGGGCTGTCCCTGGGGGATGCCACGTGTGCTGTGACTGTCGCCACTCACTGGTGCCATGGACCTGCTGTCCCAACTCCTTGGTGTCACAGACTCCCTGTCCCAACTCACTGGTGCCATGACCCCCCTATCCCATCTCCCTGGTGCCACGGAGCCCTGCCCCACTCCTTGGTGTCATGGACCCCTGTCCCCACTCCCTGGTGCCAGGGCACCCCTATTCCCTCTCCCTCGTGCCATGGAGCTCTATCCCAACTCACTGGTACCCTGTCCCCCATCCCCACTCCCTGCTGCCACGGAGCCCTGTCCCTACTCCTTGGTGCCATGGAGCCCCTGTCCCCGCTGTCCTGTCCCCTGTCCCCACTCATTGGTGCCATGGCACCCCTGTCCCCACGTCCCCACTCACCTGCTGTCCCTACTCCCAGGTACCACGGAGCCCTGTCCCTACTTCTTGGTGCCATGGAGCCCCTGTCCCCCCCTGTCCCCACTACCTGGTGCCATAGAGCCCTGTTGCCCCTGTCCTGTCCCCACTCATTGGTGCCATGGCACCCCTGTCCCCACTCCCTGGTGCCATGGAGCCCTGTCCTCCTGACCCCTGCACTCACTGGTGCCATGGCACCCCTGTGCCCACTCCTTGGTGCCCTGGCACCCCTGTCTGTCCCTGTCCCCTGCACTCCCTGGTGCCACGGCCCCCCTGTCCCCCTGTCCCTGCACTCACTGGTGCCCTGTCCCCCCTCCCTGTCCCCGCACTCACTGGTGCCCTGTCCCCCTGTCCCCATCCCTGCAGTCCCTGTCCCCTGTCCCTGTCCCTGCACTCACTGGTGCCGTGCACCTCCTCGCCGGTGAAGCGGATGTTGAAGGCGTAGGTGGGGTCTCCCCCGCTGGCCAGCTTGACGCAGAGCTGGGACGAGGGGACGCAGCCCAGCTGCCGGGCGGCCTGGCAGAAGTAGGAATTCTCGGAGGAACGGATCTCCCCTGTCCAGCACAAAGGGGACAATGAACCTCCAGCCTCGCAAAGGGGCGGCTGAGCTGGGGGAAAGCAGCTCCGGGTTGTGGCCAATGGGGCTGGAAAGGATCGGTGCTTGCCGTACCTCCAACGATTTCCAGGGGATCCAGGGTGATTTCTGGGGCCGCGTGGTCAGCGGTCCTTTGGACGGTGGCATTGAGCACTCTGTTCATGACCGTGACTTTTGTGTCATAAAAGATTAAACCTGAAGAAACAAACACGTTTCAGCAGAGTTAATCTACCCCTGAAATTCTCCAGCGGACAGCGGTAGAATAAAAAAATTCCCCTTCTAAACTGTAGGTAAGACATGGCTAATCTAAATTAAAAAAAAAAATATTTCACAGGATCATGGAATGGTTTCCATGATTCCACTCATCCAGGAACACCTTCCATAATCCAGGTTTCTCCAAGTCCCATCTATTTGTTCCTCATGTGTTTTGGAATAAGTGCACTGGGATGAAATACTGATGAACACAATTCCAATGTTCTATAATTACATCCCAGCAACTCCACCACAATCTCTGTAAATAGGAACACTTTGCCAAAGAGTTTTCAGCAATCTGAGATGTTTTGACAGTAAAGCTACAGGCAAGAAATGATAAAAAATAGGCCTGTGACACTGCCCCAAAAATACACTTAATACCTCATATCTCTGTGAAGAGAAATCTCTGAACATTCCTCACTCCCCCACACTGGTTTAGGAGTGTTTTTATCCAGCTGGACCAATACAAAAACCTTTCACACACTGACACCCCTGGCAAATTCTCTATCTTCTTTAGAAAACAAATCTGGGCAGTGTAATGCCCCAAATCTTGGGTTTTTTTGGTGTCTAATGAAAGCTGTAAAAATACTCTGATACCCTTGGAGCATTTTCTTGACCTTACTAATGCTACAACAGCAAAGTCCTGAGACTTTCACCTGACCTGCTTGCTTACTAACAAAGTTTTGATTTCTGGATACTCCCAAGAGGATAAAGACCCTCAGACACAGAAGATGGAAACTCCCCCTGCGGTTGTGGTGTCACGAGGATAACCTCCCTCTTCTTTAAAAGCAAACCAAGAGAGAAGTGCCCTGCAGCAGTGCCCCGTGGTCAGTGTCCCCCAGCAGTGTCCCCCTGACCTTTGGCCTCCTGCAGCAGGGCAGCGATGCTGTTGCCGTACATGTCGGTCTGGCGCAGCTCCACCAGGGGCAGGAAGAAGGTCTCCAGGGTGGTGTTGAGGGACTGCAGCAGGGCAAAGCGCAGGCGCAGGCTCTCCACGGGGACGTCTGCACAGGGAAACTCCCAGTCAGGGACAGCAACAGATCCCTGTTCCACCTCCTGCAAACCCCAGCAGGTCCAGGACCACACAAAGCAGCCCCTCTGATTCCTGTGCTGAGGATTCAGGAACAGCATCCCTGATGTTCCTTTCTGAACCTCCAGTCTTGGGGTGTGAGTCCAGAATCTCCCATTACCACTGAATTTTCCTCCTAAAGTGCTTAGAACAGGATTTAGGTGACTAAAATCTGTGGAAATCCAGCCTTCCTTCCCCTGCAAGCTGAACCCACCAGGTATCTCCTGCCTGCTGCAGCCTGAGCTGGAAACTCTGCTTGGAGAGCAGGGAGCAGCTGCAGGGCATCCCTGACTTTGCTCAAGCACACCCCCAAGGAGAGAGAAGAGCCAGATCCAGCACTCCCCTCATCCCACCGAGCCTCCAACCTCCGAAGGAGCACCAGGAGCACTCCCAGCTCCTCCCCTGAAGAAAGCCCCTATGCCAACCCCCCACACATACTCAGGAGACAGGAAATCCTGGGATCTGCAGCATCAGCTGGGTCCAGGTACACCTCGTGGGGGTGCAGGCGGGCAGGGGTGATGGCCAGGTGGCGGCACAGGCGGTTGATGTACTGCACCAGCGCCACGTCCATCTCCAGGCTCCACTTGCGTGACGCCTTCTGCGCGTGTCGGGCGTCGATGCAGGCACACCTGGCAGGGGACAGGGCAGAGCTGCTCGCTCACAGGGTGCTGGACAGCTGCACCTGGAGTACAACTACACCTGGGGTAGGAGCTGATGCTCTGCTCTTCACCCCCCTTCCCTTAAGCAGAGCTGTTCCACAACAAGATTCCCAGTGTGAGGCCAAGAGCTGATTCAGCACTCACTTCTCACTGGAATTAAATCATTAGGCACAAAGGCACTGCCTGTTAAGCTCTCTTAGTGCATTATCTCCTCTGGAGATGATATGGGGCAATTAGCCTATGGCCTGACACAGGCAGATAAGGAGAATTCATTTAAGGGACTTTCTTCCTCTACAACATTAGGAAGAAATTTCTAAAGCATTTCTGACCCAGTAACAACCCTGCCAGTTAAACAATGACCCAGTGCACTGGCTGGGGAAGGAAACCAGAGACAGACGTGGAGCTACAGCTCCCTTCAGGTAATTTGTTACACAGTTTGGAAGCTCTAAAGGACACTGTGGCATCTGATTTTGTCAGCCATGCTGTGTGCAACAAATCAGGACCTGCATTTGGGCAGCATGTGACTTCTAAAATGTATTTTGAGGAAATAACTGATTTCCCTACAGGCCTGGCAGCCATGGATGGAAGTGTTAAAGATTCCTGGATTAGGAACACTTGGGATCAAGTGAGCACAGTAAGTATCACCTCCTCCCAAGAGGTTTGCAAGCTGTACCTCTCAAAGTGCAGGTCATAGCCACAGGACAGGATGGCTCTCCACACGCTCCGGATGTCCTGCTTGGAGCGGTCCACCACGAACCGGTGAAATCCATCCAGGGTCAGGTACTTCTCCTCAGGAACTGCCACCAAACGTGGACCAGCAAAGAGTTCATGACTTGCCATGAAGTTCTCACCCCACACAGGAGCAGGAGGGAGCTGCTGCCAGCTTCCTCCTGCTGTCCCATCCCACCACGGACCCTTTCCCAAGGACTTCCATCTGTCACACATTGGTCAGGTCCACCTCAGTCAATGGCACCTTCTCACTCCCCTAAAGGGCTCTAATTCCTCACTGCTCCTCTGGAACACCTCCCTCTAACCCTACTTGGCTGGATGCTGAAATTCCCCTTTCCTGAGCTAACCTGGCAGCTCCTGCCAGGAAGAGGGGAGTCCAAACTCGTGTCTGTTCACTCTTCTACCAGACTGAGGTTCTGAGCACAACCCCTGTCCCCCACGGCTGTGCTGTCTCCTCCAGAAGTTCTGAGGTCTCTCAATCATCTTTTTTGTCCAATTTCCCACTTGTAACTGAAGACTTTCCCAACATAAATTGAGAAGCACAATTAAAACCCACCTGGTTCAAATCCATAATACCCCAAACCCTCACTACACCAAAGCCTTGGAACTGCATCCCATAGGAAGTTTTCTGTCTGGTTTATTGACACTGCTGCAAGAACTGTTTGCTCTCACACTGATGTGCCCAGATCCAGAGATACAAATAAAATCAGCATTTTAAATCACGATTTTAAAAAAATGTGGTTAGACTCGTTAGAAATAAAGACAAACCAGATCTATCATGAAGTCACATAAACATGTCAATAAAAATGTTTTTCTAGGATAAAAGTATAAAAAATTCTCTGCAGCTCTCACCTTCCTGTTTCTTAGTGGGAGACTTCTCAGGGTCCTTCTCCTCAGGTTTGCTCTTCTCAGGGGATTTGGGCTTTACAGTGGGTTTCTTCTCACTTAAGGCTGTTCGGCTGAGGGACAAAGTGAGTGTTAGGATCAAAAGATTTCTTTCATCTGTTCACCAAAGCCCAAAATTGTTTGGAAGGATCCTAAAGCCCATCCAGTCCCACTCCTGCCATGGGTTGCTCCAAACCCTGTCTGACCTGATGTGTGTTTTGGGGTAAGTGCATTGGGATAGAACACTGATGAACCCAATTCCAGTGTTCTAGAAATGGAACCAAACAACTCCACCCCAACCTCTGGAAAAAGAAACACTTTGCCAAACAACTTCCAGAAATCTGAGATGCTCTGACATTAACACCACGTGTTTCCCTGTTCCAATACACGGAAGCACAGAGGGATGGGGGATAAAAACCTGGATTTCTACAGCAAAATCCAATATTCCACAAGTGCCACAGGGCTGAGGACACCCACCTGACACTGTTGAGCATGGACTTCTCCTTGGTGGGGGGTTTGGTGACCGGGCGCTTGGTGCTCACCACCTTCACCGGGTGCTGCTCCTTGCCTGCCTTGTTGTACTTGCTCTTGTCAAATTTGGGCTTGGGAACTCCGTATTTCCTTAAAATCTTCCAAGACAAAAAGTGAATCATCACCCAGTGCTTTCAAGGGACACCAAAAGAGGCTGAGAACAGTTGGCAAAGCCCTACCTGGGTCAGCTGGTCCTCCAGCACCTTCTTGGGAGGGCGGACGTTGGTGAAGAAGACGTGGAGGAGGTTCCCGGGGGTTTGGGAATTGATCTGCTCCTTGCTGAGGTAAATGTCAGCCACCTTGATGGGCTTGGCTGGGGTCAGGCTCAGCATTTGTTCTGAATGGACACAGCTTTTAAAGATCTCTGTGAGAACTTCCCGAGCACCCGGGACCAGTTTTTCACCTAAATAGAAGAAAACCAACAATTTGGTACAACATACCATGAGAACTGGTTAGAATCTGAAATGTGAAAATAGATTTTGCATTCAGATAAAACATTCTGCTTTGACATGGAAAATCACTTTTGCAAGAGAAAAAAAAAAATCACTTCTTCAGTGGAAAGCCTGCTCTGTTTGCACCCCATTAAAGACAGAGGATTGGCCACATCCTGTAATTATTACTTGAGGGAGTAGTGGGGATGAAAAAAGCAGCTTATTTATCAGGCCAGGATAAAAATTATCTTGTGCAGACAGACACCAACACCTATCGACTGAACTAGCAGTCGAAAGTTATTTCAGTGGCTATTTTCTCAAAAGAAGTCCCTAAAGAATTAAATCAGTAGTTTTTGTGCTCATGAGGAGTGTTTATTTATTTATGATTTATTTGATTAGCTGGGTGGACAACTGAGCAATGCTCAGTTTGCAAATAGCCCCTGGAGGGATAAATCTTACTGTGGAATT
This sequence comes from Motacilla alba alba, assembly GCF_015832195.1. NCBI lineage: Eukaryota > Metazoa > Chordata > Aves > Passeriformes > Motacillidae > Motacilla > Motacilla alba. The sequence goes on along the minus strand of NC_052030.1, from coordinate 10,216,302 downwards.
TCTCCCTGGCTCGTTGTCACCCCTGATTTATTTTGAACCAAGGAGGGTCTGAGCCCTGTTCATCCCCCAAAATGCTGAACACAGGAGGGATTTGCCAATATCAAACCACCTACCTTTTATTGACTTATCATTGAAATAATCTTCTAGCGCTGGGCTCCCCTGGGTGTCAAACAAGCTCTGATTTACAGTGGAAACAGTTAAAATCTCTTCAGTTGACATCTCCATGAGCTCATCCTCCCCATCCAGGCTGGACAAGCCAATGAGGTCACTGCTGTTGAAGAGGCTGGCTCGGATTTTCTCTATTTTAGCTCTTGACCTTATCTGTACAAATAATGGAATTAGTTCATAGCGATTCTGAGAGAACAAATTCACTTCCATTCACAGGAATTTGGGGTTTAAGATTTCCCCCCTCTCCCCATCCAGATAATCATTATTGCTTCTCTTCTCTGCTGCAGCAATAATTTGATGCCAAAATTCAGGTTCAGCCTAGAACAGATCCTGACAGCACTGAAATCTTCATGCTGGGAGTTAACCAGGCACAGCTCTGACCCAGCTATCCCATTTCTCAGGCTGGAGACAGCCCCTGGGAACAGCAGGGAAGGAGCTGAAGGTGTCAGCCAGGTAAGCTGGCACCATCTGTAACTCTGCTGTCCCTGCCTCAATTCTCCACTCTGAAAAATCTCAATTAGCACAGGCCTTGAAGCCTCAGCTACACAGACTGGGAAGGGAACAGCAACTTCCTTTGATTCCTAGAATAACCACTACCAGAGCAGCTCCAGACTTGGAATAGTTTCCATGTGAACACTCTGGCAGCTTTCTCTCCACACTTAATGCTTTATTTCAATGCTGTCTTCGTGTCAATTAACAGCTCAAGAATAGGAACTGGCAGAGTTTTCATCTGAATAAGCTGATTTTCTTCTAAAAGATGAACTGATACAATCCCAGACTATACAAAAACGTCTCTCTCCATTCCCAGGCTATCAGGACTGGCTGTGCTTTTGGAAGCACCTGATAAATCTCCAGCAGGCAATCTGTGGAAGCAGCAGAGAGGAAGGTTCTTGTGCAGAGCTGAACACCTGGAGTGACCCAGCACTGATGGCAACCACCCACAATGCTTTCAAAAATTAATCTGGAACCAGACAGCAACAAAACTTATCATCTCTCCTAAAGTAGCTTCATAGAGAAATCCATAGGTGGTTCAAAATAGGTGAAAATGTACTGATTAAACATTAAATAATTGCCTTGTGGGTCAAACCAAAAGGGCCCCAATCTCTAAATTCATCTCGGCTGTGGCCAGAACAAATCTTAGATAAAGGCACATGAAAGAGGAAATTGATCTTTCCCCTGACATGTTCTCCCAGCCTCAGCAAAGCAGTTTAAATATTTCCTCAGTTGGAAAGCTGTGCTCCACAGCTACCAATCCTCCAGGAATTGAATCCCTTAAGAATTCATTGATAGCCTTGGCTTCAGCAGCACTGTGTGAAGACGAGCTCTACAAGCTGGAACACACAGGAGTTCTTCCCTACTTCCTTCTGCTCTCCACTTGCTGCTGAATCACTCCACCACTGGGTCCCCTCTGTCCTTTGGGAGACAGGGATTGCTCCCAAGACTGTGGAAGTGGAGAAGGGAATTCTGTGCTCCTCATCCGTCCTGTCCAAGCTGAGACCTCCCAGTCTCCCATGCTCTTAGACATACATCTAGCATAGAAAAAGCAGTTCCTAGAGTGAGATCCCATTCTCCCAAACCCCTGGCTCCAGAGACCCCTCTCCGTTACCTCCACCACAGCGAAGCCCTTGATGGGCCGCGCCAGCAGCGGCTGATTGTCCAGAGATGTCACCGTGTACATGGAGCCCACGTCCGACACCGACGCCGTCTCCACGTTGTCCAGGGGCTCCCCGAGGCTGCCCAGGCTGCCCAGGCTCCCGGTGCTGCAGTGGGAAAGATCCAAACTCTCCTGGCTGGACACCACGTGCGGCTGCTCCAGCAACCCGGGCGGGATGGGCAGCTCCAGCCCGGCCTGGAACTGGTCCACGGAGATGTCGCTGACGGTGCGGGAGATCCCCTGGGAGCTGCAGAGGGAAGCCTGGCTGGTGGAGGCCGAGGCGCTGACGCTCATGGCGGGGGTGACGCTGCTGGAGCTGCTGATGTCCAAGCTGTCGGCGCTGCTGGAAACCGTCGGCTTTTCCAGCTCCGTCCTGCACTCTCCTCCTTCCGCTTTGTCCTTGGTTTTCTTGGGATCCTCTTCCTGCAAAGGGATGTAGATCTCATCCTTGAAGACCCCTCCGTGGGCATTGCAGGCCTTCCTGATGGCGTTCCTGACGGTGCCCTCCTCCAGGTGCGTGGGGATGCCGGAGATGACGAGCAGGCGGCTGTGGGCTGTGGGTCCCACCAGGGCCTGGCAGGCGTCTGCCACGGCATCGTTGGTCACTCCCAGCCCCTGGGGGTCCTTCTTTGTCAGGTGCCTGAGGATTATCAGCAGGGTCAGAGCTCTGTGGAACCACAGCATGTCCTCAGGCTTGCTGCCCCCGATGCTGAGGAGCGCCGCGTCCGTCTCGGCCGCCCTGGATGAAGCCCTTTTCCCGGAAGATGAAGTTTTTTCTCGCTTCATTTTGACTTTTTTCCTCTTGGACAGCAAGCTCGGGCTCTGCGGTGTCTGCCCTGGGGAAGATGAGGACGAGGAGGAGGAGTCACTAAGATTTGGGGCACTGGTGGATGAGATCACATTGGCTGTCACGCTCATGTTGATAGGCAAGGTGACTTCTGCCACAGCCAGGCACACTTCCATCAGGGCATGGAAGTACGTGGAGAACCTTCCCTGGTCGGCCACTCCAACCCCAGAGCCACCACAGGCATTCCCAGACACCCAGTTCTGGGTTTCCTCATCGTAGAGCTTGTGCAGCTCTGACTGCAGGGCCATGAGCATGGCCAGGCAGGGGTTGAGCTGCAGGGCGATGGATGAGGACAATCCTGCTGGATTCTTCTTCTGCTCCAGATTGTGGATTTTGCGAAGCAGCTCGGCCAGGAGGTGAAAGATCAATTCCTTCACGCATGCTGCCATGTCAGTTGTCCAAAGGAAGTTGCCTGTGTGAGGAAGGCAAGGCATGGCAGTCAGCAGCGTTTCACTCTTAGAAAGTAACACTTAAAAAAGCACCACAAAAGCAAATTTCAACATCGTGGCAGCAATAAGAAAGACAGCAAGGTTATTCCAAGAACTGTAAACCAACAGGAAGTTTCTGGAGGTTGAACAAAATTTCATTATAGTGGAAGAGCTCAGAAAATTTCAACTGTAGTTTTTGTTTTGCAAACTCTCCACCTGAGCCAGCACATTATCAGTGCTCATTACTAAGGAAATACTCCATTCTCACCTAAAAATTCCACTACTTGCAAGAGAACTGAGGCAGGAATAGTATCCAGTTCATCTTCAGATTTTCCATCCCCATCTTCTAATTTCCAGGTTAAGAGCTGTTCAGTGAATGCCATTGCCAAGGGGAATTCCAGGGGAAGGGAATGCAAGACCAGTACAGCTCCAGGAGGAGGAGACACTCCTAAGCAAAAAAGTCCAAGAAAACCTTTATCATGATTCTGAGCATTGATAAAGTAAAAGTAGTAACATTTAGGATTTTTTCAAGGCTAAACTTCTGTTAAGTGAGAATTTTCTCTGCAGCACCTCGTAATAAACAAATAGGAATGTTTCCCTATATTGATAAGTTAAAATAATCTGTAATTAAAAATGTACAGAGAACATTTTATTCACATAAAGAAACAGAATAATTTTCAGCCTGAACATTTGTAAATATACAAACAGAGCTTCCTTCAAAATAATTTATTTCTGTCTGATGGGTACTGAAAACAACAGCAGCAGAAGAACTTTAGGATCTCCAAGGGGAAGTTTTAAGCACTGCACCCAGTCACCTTCACTGCTCTAAAGCCCACTGTCTCTCCCTCTGGGCAAGAGTAAAAATAAGATTAATGATTCTCCTTGCTGGAGTGACCTAAGGATTGCTACACTGTATTACCCGTGGATAAGAGGGTCCTACAATCACCTAAAACAGCAAAAAAAAAATTATTCTCCATCTGAAACGGCTCCTCAAACACCAAAACTGCAGAAATCAGTATTCTGAATAAAATATTTCAAACACACTGCTGGGTGAACTTCTGGAATATAGAAATCAGAATCACATGGTTGCCAATGGTTATAAAACCAGGCTTTTTTGGTTAAGAATGAATTCCTTGTACAAAAACCCTGCCCTATCTGCTGCTAGGACAGGCGACCACACAGGAGGGTGCTGCAGAAGCCGTGATGAAACTGCTCTCAGCTCTGAGAGCACACTGAAGGCTTTTCCCTCGTGCTGCGGCCGTGCTCACCCAGTTTGATGTGCACCCTGTCCGTGGGGGTGATGACAGCCGGGTACTGGTTGGTGGTGGGGGGCGGCGTGAGGCCGGTGTTGGTGGGGGAGGCGTCGCGGGGGTAGCACACGGCCTCGATCAGGTTCAGCTGCCCGTTCCTCTTCACCTTGTGCCCCAGCCCATAGACCAGCACCCGAGCCCAGGGCGCCTTGTACAGGGACGAGCTGGGGAAACAGCAGCACAGCTTGGTTAGGCTCAAACCAGCTGGGAAATATCCCAGCCAGCACTCAGAGTAAGTCCCGGAGAAGAGAAAACTGGAACAAAATAAATAACTCCATCCCCAGGGGGGCCAGGCTCAGACCCAGCCTCGCCCCTCTCCACGACTCACTCTTTTCGGAACCCAGACTGACTTTCCTTGCAGGACACAATCACAAAGGCAGCCCCAGGAAAATTCACATCCATGTTGACCTTGGATTCAGAAATTGGGAATTCTTCAGCAGGAAATTGTTCCGGTGCTGCCTGTAACGGGACAATTCATCATGAGAGATCCCAAACAGCAGCAAACCTCCTCCCTCTTCTTTATTTAGAGTGCTCTACAGCCAATGCATTTAATTAATTGCAAATTATGACACAGTGGGAGGCCACTTCATTTTAATTCAATCCAGAGCATTGCTACTGCTTCTGTTTTCAGTGTGCCCCCTACAAGCAGGATAACAGAGCCCATCCAGAGAAACAATTCCCAGTGAGGGACAGCATCATGGAAATTACAACCACAGAGAACAAGGGCTCCTGAGAAGGGAACCCAAGAGGGAGTATTTTACCTGCAGAAAGGAGCAGATCTGTTTGGTGAGGTCCAACAGACTCTCCTCTCCCTGATGCAGCGTCCGAGTGATGGCCACAGTGAGCCACTCCCTGATGGCCTGGGAATTGCCCTGGTAGAAAAGGTCTGTGGCAGCACAGGTCTGGGAATGGATGCAGTGCTGCAGGGACTGGGCCAGGAGAATGGAGCTTGAGCTGATGGTTCCATCTGCAATGACAAGGAAAACAGCTCACATTCGAAGATCACTCCAAATGTTTATTTAGCCTGGGAAACAGAAGCTGTGAAACACCTGGAATATTCTAAACCTCAGTTTTCAAGTGGAAAACTCCTTGCCTGAAAGTCAGCAGGGGAAAGGACCCACCCAGGCCCAGATTTGTGGCTGGGATGGCCTCTCCATGCCAGCTGTGCCCCTCACCAGCCTCAGCCCAGCCCCTGGTGAGGGCAAACACGGAGCTGTGGGATCACCCCAGCTCATTCTTAAATACCATCATTATTAACCAGCTAATAAAGAAATACCAAATCCAATAATTTTTTGTCCCCGGAAAAATACTGTACCAAAGAAGAGCTGGGACAAAACCAAGTGTTTACCAGGAAGAGGTGGTGCAAGAAGCTGGTTGGAGAGCAGCTGCAGGTGCTCCAGGGTGATATCCCGGATGGCAGGAATGTGGAACAGCCGGGTGAACATGTGGGGAGATTTGGGAGCAAAAATATTGAGCAGAGCCATGCGACAGTAGAGCTTGGCCAGGGCAGCTTCACTCCTCAACAGCTCCCTAGGGAACACAAACATTAATTCTAGTAATTCCTTAATATTAAATCATGAAAATAAGATTTCAGAAGTTTGTACTGCTTAGAACAAAGCTGTAGCAGGTAACTGAACTACAGGAAATGCCCTTCAGCTGATTCAAGTTCAGGTAATAAAGTGCCTTGTAACTACAGCTCTTTTTTCACCTGTGAATTTGGATGTTGGTATTATCCAGGGTGACCAATCCATTGGTTGCAGTCCTCCTGTACCCTGCAGGTGGCCTTTCCAACATGTCAATGGGATACCAGTACCTCACCAGGACCCCCTCACTCCGCAGATAGGTCTCCACTTGGACCAGCTCGTTCACCTGCAACACCAAACCCAGCACTGTCGCTAACACAACAATTAAACCACATTAATCCTTCCAAGAGAGCCCCAATCCAGCATGCTGAGCAGTTTTTGCTCCCCACTGTGTGATGCTGATCATTAAAAGTCCTCCCAGACTGCCTTCACTCACCGAGTCCACATCCAGGACAACCCCATGAAGACCAAATGTCTTCAGCATGCCCCGAATGGCAAATTTGGGCAGAGCTGTTCCTACAGCACTGCTGGTGACGTTGTTGCTGTCAGGAGAGCGAGTCACCACGGTGAGACCTGGCAGAAAGGGACACCACTTTGAAGGTGCTTTCCTCAGGTGATGATTAGATCCCAAAAACCCCTGAGCTTTTCTTTACCCTTCAGGATCCATTGTGCTGCTCTTACCTTTCCGTACTTTATCAATTGTGAATTTGTTTGCTTCATCTTTGATATCCTCGATGGTGGGAAGGTAGAGATCCCTCGGGATGCCTCCATTTTCCTCGTACAGGAATTCCACAGTTTGCCTTGCTATATCAACCATTCCTGAAAGACAGGAGGGAGTGCAAGTTATTTCCCTCAGCCACTTGAGTAAGTTCTTATTCTCATTAATATCCCAAGCAGGTGAGTTTTCTAAGTACTTAAATACTCTCTCAGTCAGGCTGAAGGAGGGAAATTGGGAGTTTTCCTGAGGAAGCTTTTCCTGAGCTTCTCATGGGGGCTCAGAATATCTGCCTTGCTCTGATTGTGACTTTCCTACAAACACATTGTCTTGCCAGAGCTGAATTCTACAAAACCCCCAAACCTCCCCTTATTATTACTTAAACCTAAAAAGTTTTGCCTTGATAGTCACAGAAAACGCACAGATATAGTTTCTTCCCACACTATTATTCCAGAATGTTTCTGTATCCCCATCACAAAGAATTCTGTCACTATTTCTGAAACCATTTTCTCTATTCAAATAGCCAAACACAATAAAAGTGTTAAAGAAAAAGCATGAGCACAAACCAAATTCTAAGCACTGGAGGGAAATAGCAAGTGATTTTTTTTTAAGTTTTCCAGCTCTAAATACAGTAAAATATGAAAGAAACACAGCTGCTCTCTCAGACTTCCTGCACATGACAGAAAACAACATGCATGGAAATAAATACATACCTAACTGTAAAGCTCCTTTAATCTGATCCAGCCCAGACTTCCTCTCAGCCTCATTACGGAATCTTCTTCTAATTGTAGGGAAAACCTTGGTTTCCCAGGCTTTGACCAAGAGGGCATAGTGATCCTCCTACAAAGACAGAAGTGTTTTAGAACACCAAGAAGTGATAAGTTATCAGCAGTTATATTTTTGTAAGGGAAGCAGGAAGAACTCTGGCATGGCTAAATTTCAAAATCTACATGACAAGATCTGATTTTAGGCTGTAAGCTAGAGGAGGAGAGTTTGCCACATTCCTCACCCTGGGAATATCATCGTCATCATCATCATCACTTTCATCATCTGCAATAGGAGGGGGATGAGGATCAGGGCCTGAGGTGATGAAGTTCTCATAGCTCAGCTCCATTTTATAGTGGCAGGATGTGTCACTGTCATACTCTGCAAGACACAGACAGAAATAATGAGATGCTAATGCATGCAAAGACATCCCATGAAATTGGAGATATACAGCATCCCATGCTCTCCAGTCAGGGGGTGGGAATGCAATTCCTTTTGACACAGCATAACCAATTGGCTGATCCAATCCACCATGACATCCTATTGTATCCCAAGCCCTAACGAGATCATTTCTCATTGAGGCTGCGTTAATTACGAATAATTTGTGTATTCACACAGAGGAAGACCAAAGAAGATGGCTTTAATTGCCTTGTCTAAAATCAGATAAACACAACTTTGACTTGTGGCACTGCCCCACCTAAACAAGCACTACCTAAGGCCTAAAGACTGCAGCCAGGCCGGGCTTAAATCCTATTTCCTTGCTTGGCATTTCTGCTGGGAGGGCTTTGAAAGGAGTGAATGTCACTTTACGTTGCTGAGCCGTGGCGACGGCGGCGATCCTGCAGGGGGGCCCGTGGGTGCCGGGGTCGGAGGCGATGCTGGTGCCAGCGTCATTGTCACTGTCAGAGGCCATGGCAAAGGGCAGGGCCTCGAAGTTGGCACTGATCTCCTCGGCCAGGTCCAGGCACAGGTCGGCGGCGTTGCGGTGAGCCTGGCCCTCGGCGTAGGCGAACGGCCGCGAGCCGAAGTTCGCCCGCACCTTGGTGTTCTGCAAAAGGATGCAGGGAAGCTCTCAGATCCTGCTCTGAGCCCTCACTCTGCCCCAGGCAGGAGCTGATCACACCTCCCTGCCACCAGGATCCTCAGCTGGCACTCTGGGAAAGCTTCAAGCTGCCAAAGACACACTTTGAACTTGCCCTGCTTTCCAGCTTCAAGCCGGGTGCTTTGAAGCAAGGCCACTGCTGGCCAGGAATGCCAAGAGAGGAGCTCCTGGCATGGCACAAGGCATCCTGCCAGCCCAGCTGCACACTGCTGTGCCAAGGGGCAGGGAAAACCAAAATAATGGCACAACACATGCACCCGGGAGGCCTAATGAATACCTCAACCTACCCAGGAAAGTAAAAACTATCAATTTGCTTTTCTACAGAGCAGGTTCAATATTTCATATCACGTTTTTAGTATTTCTGAGAGTGTATTAAGTGACACATTTCTGTTACACACTTGCCTTTTTCTGAATGTGCACAACTGGCCACATTCCACCAGACACATCCTCTAGGTAGGGCACAAGTCTCTGCCCACAATAGGTAAAATAAACTCTGCCCTTTGCTGGCTGCCCTGGAGGAGGGGGAGTTCCTTCTGTTCTTTCCCATCCAATTCCTGCTACATCACCTGGAGAAAAACACAATCACAAAAAGGATTTAATCAGTTTTTTCATCCAGCATTTCCCTGACATTTAGAGAATTTTCTGATGGAGCAGATAAGGATTTTAGCCATGCTTTCACATACCAGGGGAAAGAGTCACATCCAGTCTGACACTCTTCCACTGCAGCAGGCTGGAGCCATTGTAATGCACTGCTCGCCCATTGCTGAGGGGAATAAAGACACAGTGAGCCAGAGCACTGAGCCAGAGCAGGACCACCACCCCCCAAAGCTGTGATACTCAAAAGGCAACTCAACCCTCCTGATTTTGCAAAGATATTCCAGTCTAGTTCAGCATTCAATTTAAAAGTATGTATTGCCCACTCCAGCCTCCTCCCCACTCTGCTGACCAACGTACTGAACGTGCTTTTTCACGTGCACCTCCAACCTACTTGTGAAAGAGGCAGGTGCCCACTGGGTTTGTCCAAGCCCCATCCCTTTTTTCAGCCTCTGTGGCAAATCCAAAGGAAACTATTGGCCCAGTGTCATCATCTGTGTCTCCATAGGAAACCACTTCAATTTCCCAGTAGAATGACGGTGCCTAGAAATAAAAATAATAACATTTTTAAAAGTTATTTACAAAACAGCTTAAAGAAGCAATTTTCTTGCTTTTCCTTTTCATGCCCTGCTGGATATTCAATGACAAAGTGCTGAAGAGCTGTGAGGTCTCACCTGCACTGGCACTGGGGAGGTGGCATAGATAAAGGTGCCCCGAGGAAGTCCCCCACCTGCACTGGGGTCAGCCAGGAAGGTCACAGCAGTGAGGTGTGAGGAGAACATGCAGGCTCTCACTGGGGGGAACACCCTGGACGGGCTCCACGTGATTTCTTTGGGCTGCAGACACAACAGAGCAGTTTATTGTACCAATCACAATTCAAGCCACCCACTAAAATACAACCAGTTTATGAGGGGCACATTTAATACAACACCAACAAATCCCATCCCAATAGAGAATTTCACATGAAATATTTCAAGAGTGCCCCCAGTTTGGGCAGCAGCAGGGGGTTCTCCCAGGGCAGAGGGCTCAGCACTGTGCCTGTGCTCACCTGTCTCCTGTCTGCTTGCAGGGGAGGAGGAGGGGGCCGAGCACAGTCCCGGTACAGCATCCGTAACCTCTCACACTGCATCTCCACAACCACCAGCCTCTCCCCTGCAACAACAACCCACACCAGGCATCAGCCTCCAGCTGCTTCCTTGAGTCCAACAGTGCAATCTTAATGCAGAAATAAATATGGTTTTTGCATATGGAGGAGGTTTGATCAGCCTCGCTCAGCTAAACAACGGAATTAGGGGAAAATTTAACATACGTAAATATTTTCTCATGTTTAATTTATAGCTGGTTTGTAAAGACATTTATGTTAATTAAGATGTAAAGCTCATTTTAGTGAACAAATTTATGGCCCAGCAAAGGCAGGAAAGGAAAAAAAATTATGTCTACTGTCACAAAAATCAGTTCTTGCCCTTTGACACCTAAATCTCTTGGCTCCCACCCTTCACTTCAGCCACTTTTTCTCTGGCATGTTCCTAAAAACTCACCCCTGAACTAAGATTTCTGCTGGGCCCAGTGCTTATCCTTAAACCAGGAAAGCCCAAGGATCAGGAATATAACAAAGCATTGCAAAAACCAGCAAAAAAGTCATAAAAAGAAAACATACAAATGATAATGTCAAGGAATACAGAGTAGGATATGATGGAAGCAAGGAAAATGGAGAGTGCAGAAGAAAACCAGGACTTGCTTCTCTGATACACAGAATAATCCTGTTCTGGCCTAAATTAATGCCTAATGTTTAGTGATTTCGATGATTATTAGCTGCTCTTCCATCAGCAGCTCTGCAGCTGTGACAAGACACTCTGTCCTGTGCCAGCTCCAAAACTCTGAGTAGCTGGAGGAAAGAACACTGAAAGGATTTTAAAAGCTGCTCTGTTTCTGACCTGAATATGCCAAGGTGTTGGCTACATACCAGGGCTGCACTCCTGGGCCACCAAATTCAGAACTTCTACAGCAGCTGGGCACTGTTGAATGAATTCTTCACAGAATGAGCTGTCTTCCAACAGCTGAGCCATCACCAGGCATGCTCTGAACAGAAAAACAAGACATTTTAAGTGTTACAAAGTGTGCATGGAATTCAAAGCTGGCTTTGCAGTAGTGAATTAAGGGTTGTTAAAGGGTGGTCCTGAACCCTGGTTTTAGCTGGACCCTCCCCAAAGGCAGCTTTTTCCTGACTCCAATAAATGCAATAAATGGATTTATTGAAGCATTTGCTCAGTGTGTTGCAGGGACACTCATGAACAACACCCAGACATTTAAAAGGGAGCAAAGAGGAATTTGTGCAGTCCCTTGCTGCACACCCCCAGAGGAAGGGCACAAGAACTCAAAGTCATGCAATTCCCTGGGATGTTTGTGCACAAAGGCAGGACTCACCTGGTTCTTATTTCAGCAAGGAGCCGGACCACTGCCATTACTGGGGTTGAGCCATCTCCTGTTGCAGGAAGTGAGGTGTGAATAGAGAGACTTCCCTCCTGAGGGAGCAACATGGACTGGACTGCCTGTACTACCTTCTCAGTAATGGACAGTTTATGAAGAGGCAATGCCTGATGGTGGGGGGGGCACGGTAAAAAGTTAAATTCAAGTAGTTAGTTTCTAAGAAATGAGGGTGTTTTATTACCTGGAGTTAATTCTTATATTTTACTATCACAAAATCAGCACCAAACATCAATGAAAGAAAAAAGAAACAAACTCCAAACCAAGCCAGAAATTAACAAAAAAACCCCTCCCACCCAGTATGCAACAGATTATCTTTAAGCACAAAAGATGAATATTTATGTTACTTGAATGAGAACTTAAACATATTGTTAATATACGCTTTAAAAAAATAAGGCAAACATCACAAATCATTTAGAAGCAAAGATGAAACACTTTTTTTAAACGTGCTGTAGATTAATAGTCAGTATGCTGTGACAGAAATAAAGCAAGAATCGAGATTATACTGAATATTGGATGTTCAAAACTCCCATACCTCAGATCTTGGAACACAGAGCCTAGATAATGGAATAGTTAAAGTGTCTGATGCCTGGGAGGTCTTTCTAGTGTCTATAGTGGTGGGTGGGAATTTGACCGTGGCTATACCTTCTTGCTCATTAATAGATGCCACAACTCCAATGCTTCCTGCTATTCCTTTGCCTAAAACCTACAACCAAAGAAGAGCTGCATGAGATTGAAGGTGTTCCAACCAGGAATCAGGGTCTGACATCACACACCAACTGCACACACAAGCACAGGGGGGTGTTTTGGGAAACAAGCTCCACAAGCTGCTGTTCCACAAGCACATCCTGCTGCCAAGGATCCCAGCGCAGGGAAAACCTCAGGGGAGCAGCAATTCTCATCTAGGATATCAAATATGAACAGTGCTGAATTACCTGAACTTCAGAACCTATTTTAATTGTCTCTTTAAAGCCACCCAGAGCACACAGGGCAGCCACTGCCTGCCGAGCAATCCTTTGAAGTTTAGCCAGTTTCCTTCCACTGCTACTCCCATTCTCCAAAATGCTCTCTGCATATTTCCCAAGCTGTGGAATGTACATCAGAGCCCGAGACAGAACCTGAAGACAGAAGCAAAAATACCAGGGAACGACTTCAAAGCACAATTCCAACAAAAACCAATGCCCCAAGCCTCCAGCCCACACAGTCTCAGAAGAATTATTTTTGTTCTTGAAGAGAATTATGTAACTCAGAATATTCCGAGTTCTCTGAAGTTTGAGCACCATCAAAGCCATGACCATTCCCTGGTAACTTTTAGGATAAAATACAATCTTGGCAGAAGTTTTTGCTGAGAATTTCACCTAAGGAATAGATTTGGTGCTGCAGGATTCAGAGGAACATAAAATCAACATGTTTTGTTCCAGCCAAAACTTTGTACCCTCAGAGACCACAGCCAAGAGAACAGCCAAGGCAGAATAACCTGCCACAGGCAAGGGAACTCCCCAACAAACAGCATTGTTAATGCCTGAAAAGAATGACAGCACATTAACTGATGATGGGTAAATTTTGAGTGTTTGTCCCACCCTGAGACAGCTGAGAAAGGGCTGGGTCTGTCCAGCTCCACACTCTGTGTTTAAATCAGAAAGGAGCAGCTCAGGCCTTGTTAATCATATAACTACTCAACCCCCAGGGAGGAATGTGCCCCTCATGGTTGTGTTTGCTCACTTTTTCAGCAGTTGTTGTCCAGATCTGGGCTGCGTTGGACTCTGGGGCCATGAGCAGGCTGTGCAGCAGGGCAATCACCTCTGCTGCCATGCTGTTTGCAACGTGCCCGCTGATGAACGGCCTCACGGGATCCGTCCTGGCCAGGAGACAAAGGCAATTTGACCATTCAGTTCAAGACCACAGAATGAAAAGAAGCTTCAGTTGTCAACAAAATATACACAAAAAAAAAAAAAAAAAGGAAATAGGAAGTTTATGAACAGCCAGATTATCTTTGAGAGCACTACAAATAGAGAGAGAAAAGCAGAATGCAGGCTAAGGGATTTACCTGGCGAGCTCTGAATTCCTCTCCCTGCAAATGGACGTTTGTGCAGTCTTCTTTTTGTCCCCCGTGGACAAGCCACTGGTGCTCTCTGGATTGACAGTCTCTATGGGCGGCCCCACACTCACTATCAGCCCAGATTGTGCCCACTTGGTTGCCTTTCTAAGAGCTGCAGCAGCTTCTTCTGTAATGACTTCACAGCAGCCACTCTGCAAAGGAAATTGCCATGGAAAGCAAATGTCAGATCTGTTTGGTCACTCTGCTCGTGTACAAGTGCTGGGAACACAGCAAAACCCCCTCCTGGGTGAGTGTTAGTCACAGACAAGTTCTGTCTCTTGCTTTTTATCATCTACAGAGAGATCAGGGGTAAATTCACTGCCTTTAACATTCCATTCTTGAATTAACAGTTCTGTTTCTCTGATCAAAAAGCCACCAGTGAGTATTTCTGGTGCAAACACTCAAGAAAATACCTGGAAATAGACATGAAATTTTAATTCAACTGTGCAGCTTAAAATTTGCATTATCAATGTGCATTTAGCACTTGAGAAAAGAGAATATCAAAGGGGCTTAAACCTGACCTACAATGGCTACAGGAAGCATCGGCTGAAATTCTTCATCATTTACCCCTGTATTTGATCTGTTTTTACAGAGGTAAATGATGAATAAGAATATGATTAATAAAAAAAAAAAAAAAGGGAGTCTTAACATCAGTAAAACCCAAGAATTCTGCCTGGCCACCAGTTTTTAGGATGCTGAGCAATTCTTTAGTTATTTCTCCTCTTACTTTTGTCATGTCCCGATCCATCTTCACCACCTTCTCCATGTTGGCTCCAGTTCCCAGTCGGAACGGGCGACCTTCTGAGCTACTGTTGGAGGGGAAACAAAACACAGGAGCTTTGTTCTGACTGCTGGAAAACACAGCTGAGCTACACAGTCCAATTCCATATATTATGGGTGGTTTGAAATGATTTGAAGCCACCTTTGCAGCCGAATGCTCAACAGCAAGAGAAATATGAGGCAGTTAAGGACATACCCCATTTACAGAGGGAATTTAGTCCTACTGAATGCAGTTATTCAAAGCATTAACCCTTCCTCCCTCAGGAAGAAGCCTCATGAAATGGTTTTTATTGATCACAAATGCCCAGGGATCTGAGTTCACCTTTCACTTGTACCTTTTAGTGTCATTTTTAGAGTATGGGTTTAAAACCAGCCCAAGGAGTGGGGGAAGATGGAACAAATAACACAAAATGCAGGAGGTGACAGCACTGGCATTCAGTGATCCCAACATCCAGGTGGGTGCTGAGAATACTAAAGAATCTTTAATAGCAAATTATTGTCCAGCTTATGCATTATTAAAGCAGTGCTTTTAAAGCCATTTTGCCTTGACAGTTCTATTTGTTAGTCCTACCCAGCCTGTCACACCATGAACGAGATAAATGATATTCCACCAGAAGCACTGAGTCTAAGTAGCTGATTTTTCATGAGATTGTTTTCAGACAGATGAAGATGTCCCCATGTTCCTTTGCATGATCTTACTGCTTTGCCAGTAAACACAACACATTGGGCAGACACTTTGCTTTCCCATTTACTCTCATATCTAGGATGTATTTTTCTGCAGCTGCAGCACCAGAAAAAAAGGAGAAGATAAAGAGAACTGGCAAAATTGTTTCTAATTCCAATCCAGTGAGCTGAGATTACCTTAGTAAAGGCTGAAGGACTTCATGGGAGGACTGATCTTCTCTTTTATGGATAAAAATAGAGAGTTTACCATCCACTGCCTCGCTTTCTTCTCCAGGATCTTTATCACCTTTTATGGAATTTTTAGGGCTGGCTTTTGCCAAGGTAGTATCTGGCTCAGAGGCAGTTGGAGAAAGGACTGTCTGGCAGCCTTGAAGCAGAAAGGAAAAAAGAAAAAGAAACACAACCATGAATTTTCTTACCCTTGGAAGTAATGCTGACACATCTGGGATGTGTCTGAAACATCACTGAGACACCCACTTTGGTCAGAGGCCAGGGAAATTAGGGAGGCAGATGGAAAGGCACAGGAATATCCTGCTCCCAGAAATACCTCCCAATTCTTGAGCTCTCTGTCAACACAAAAGCTCCTGGCACAGGGCGCCCAGAGAAGCTGTGGCTGCCCCTGGATCCCTGGAAGTGCCCAAGACCAGGCCAGACAGGGTTTGGAGCAACCTGGGATAATGGAAGGAGTGGAAGGGGGTGGGACTGGATGGGCTTTAAGGTCCCTTTCATTCCAAGATTCCATGGAACAGGAGTCCCTGGGGCACAACACCAAACAGCTGCCGGTACCTGGAACGACATAATCTGCCAGCTTTGCCAGCAGCAGGGAGGCAATCTTGGAGGCTGGGTCACTGGGATCATCCTGCTCACTGTTCAGAGAGGGCACTGAGTAACTCCAGGGAGGCAACTCCACGTTTCCACAGTCCTCGACACTCATGAGAGGCAGTGCAGCACGACACAACTGCAGGATTATAAGGACCAGCTTCGGAGAAGGACGCTGATCCAGGAGAAGGGACAGAAGCTTGGACACACAGGCTGGCTGGCTCAGGATGGCTTTACCTATGTGACTCCTGAAAGGGAAAAGAATCTTGAAATGAAAACCAAGTTCATTTATTATTTACAAGATGTATTAAAAGCAATTTCAGTGTCTGACAAAACATCTTTAGCAATTCTTCCATAACTTGACAGCACTGATTAAACACTAAGATTAAGGATCAGTTTTAGAATGGCTTAAAAAAGTCCACAAAAGATCCCACATGGGCTTTGATACATGGAAGAAAATACTCCAGAGGAAAGGCCTGGTACCTTGAGAGGTCATTCAGAAGGCTGAGGACATCCTGCAGTGCATCATTCCCTGCAGCCTGGTTGCCACAGCACTCAGTGGCTCTGGCCAGGTGGTTGGTGAGGAGGCTGGAGACCTGCCTGGCCAGCCCGGAGTGAACAGCATCTGTGGAACCCCCTTTGGAAGCAATGGAATACACAGCTGTAATCAACAAAAATCAATGTACACACCACAGAAATAACCCCTGCTACATCCCCCATTAGCCAACAGCCATGTGTCTGTAGCTTTAAGTGTGTTATGGGTGAATTCTACCACAGGAGAAATGCCAAATGATCACTCAGAATCTCCAGGGTCTCTGATTATGTTTAGACAGAATCAAGTGGCAAAACTTGAAATTATTTCCATGGGGAGGAAAAAAGGCAGAATTAAAAAACAAGAAGAAGAAAATCCACTGAGTCCCAAGTCATGGTGAATAACTGCCCTATTGTAAATACATTTATACCATTCCTCAGGCACTTGTAACACACGAAGATATTTCACAGCAGAAGACATTTCCAGTGCTCCTACCTTCTTCCTTTTCCCACTCCACACAGCGGTTGGCCAGCACCTGGAAGGCAGCCCAAGCCATGGTGGCCACCTTCTGTTTCTTGGTCTGTTTTTCATTTGAGCTGGACTCTGTCTGGCTGCTCAGGCTGCAGAGCCGGTCCATGAGCTGGACCAGCCCGCTACGCACCAGACACTTCTCCTCGCTCCTGCAGGAGAAATTCAGGGTGGAATGAATTCTCCATCACAATGGCAATCCAGAACTTGCTGTTAGCCCAGTAATTAATCAGTTCACTCGGCAGAAAGATGGTTCTGCCTCTCCCTTGTCCTCCCCAGGTGGAATTGTGAGGGAGTTTATCTGGATGTTCTCAGATGCTCCTCAGATGAGGAAAGGGGATGTATTTATACTACTTAACACTGCTCCTTAAAGCAGAGCCTACCAAGGCCAGGTGTGGATGTCCCTCATCCCTTCCCCAAGCCCTCCCTCACCTTGTGTAGGGAATGGTGCACAAGAGGCCAATGCTGTTGGCACAGGCGATGGGGTACCGGGCACACAGGGACACCACTGACGTCATCGTCTCTCCAAAAGCCTCCTGGACCTGCTCCACCATCCCACCACACGTCAGCTCTTCAATCCTGTTGGGGGTTAGAGATTGGGAATGGAAGGCTTCAATTCACAGACTTCCAAATGCAGCTTTAAGAAAATAATAATCAGTGCATGTTAAGAATTGCTCGAGAGAGACTTGGAAGGCAAACTGCAAGTCACTCATTTTTCATATGAAACGAGTGAACAAGAGAGTGTGGTAGTTACAGCTCAGACGTGATTAAATCTCACTGCAAACAAAACACAAAACATTCACTACATTTAGATGACAGTAGCAGCTGAATCTACCACTAATACCTAATTAACATTGATTTAGAATTATATCAAGAGAGAATGACACCCTTTAATGTCAGCCCAGTATGAAAGGAAAGTTCATCTACTGCTAAATAAAAGCATTTCTTAGAAGTTTCTGCCTTTTCACCCCACAAGAGTCAAAGTGTTTGTTGCAAACTTAGCTCTGCCAACTTGTGCCCTCAAGCTACTCACTTCTGGCTTTCTCTTATGCAAAGCAATTTATTCCCTTCCACAGAGACCAAACCACAGAATTCTGGAGAAAAGCACCCACCTTGGCCCTCCCTGGAGCACCATCGTCACCGGGCCCACCAGGTGGGTGACGCCCCCGACGCGCACGGCGGCCGTCAGCAGCTCCCTCATGTGCACCAGGGCCTGCTTCCTGGTGTTGCCACGTCTCCAGCGGGTCTGGGCAGCCAGCAGGAAGCTGCTGCTGGACACCTGTGAGGTTTGGGAAGGGATTTTTGTTAGACACAAACCAGGCACCTCCTGTTTCTGAGCAAACTGGAATTTGAAATGAAATAACAACGTACAGCTTGGTCGGGGTTTGTCCCGATGAAGGCAAAGAGCTGTCCCAGCAGGACACTGTAGGTGGGTTTGTCCCTGCTGTCCTCAATGGCCAGGGACTGCAGCAGGGTGAAGGAGCTGCTCCTGTGGCTGGTGACGTGCCGGCGCCTGCGAGGGAACCGCAATGTTACACCTGGCAGCAGGAGGCTGATCCGACCAGCACAAATGCTGCTGTGATGGCAGTGGTAAATTTGATCAAGCTGGTCACTGGGACAGCACAGAGGTGTGAAGGGAAGGAATAAACCCTGCTGTACCTCTGGCTGGCCCGGGCAAACTCGATGTCCTCGTTGCCGATCATCTCCAGGTCGGACGGGGCGGACATGCTGCGCAGGAACACGGGCTGGCGCACGGCGTGGGAGATCACCTTGGTCTCAGAGGCTGATTTACAGGCTGAAAGTATTATAAATTAGTACTAAAAAGGTCATTCCTGGTGCAGGAAAGTATTTACAAACTGGCTTTAAAATCACTGGTGGATATCCCAGTGGAAGCTGAAAGACAGGGTGGGGAAAATCCAGTCTAAGCAGGAACGGGCAGCTCGGATCTGAGAATTTGCCTGTTTTCAACCCTGGTGAGAGTTAAAGATTTGGAATTGAAGACTTCAACTCACAAACTCCCAAATGTAGCTTTAAAAAATAATAATCAGCACATGTTAAGAATTACTCAAGGGAAATTTAGAAAGAGAACTCCGTGTCACTCATGTATGAAATATGTAAACAAGAGAGTATGGAAGTTAAAGCTCAGACATGATTAAATCTCTACAAACAAAATACAAATCCAGCTCTGAGGATTTTCCTGTTTTCAGGTATTGTTTCAAATCAGATTTCTTTTGATTTGGTTAAGCATTTTTCCTCAATAAATCAGGAGACTTAAGTTTAAATCCCACCTAGCGTTTTATTTACCATCATCATGGCAATCAGAAAACAAAGACTTGACTGTATTTACTGTAACAGAATTCTTTTAATTTAGGGAAAAAAGAGTTTAATTTAAAGCAAAAGAGGTAAAAATAAGAAATCAAAGGTATCTTTAGAAAATGCTAGCAATGAGAGACGTACCTGGAGTCTCTGCAGGGGTCCCAGATATGCTCCTTGTGATCCCAGACTGTGCTGCAATGGTCACATGCAACAACAGCTCTGCTCTGTTCATCAAGCTCTTCACCAAGGTTTTTGTCTTTGCTAAGGGATGAGAGGTCTTCTGGATCAGTGAATTCACCTCTTGGAAAAACTTCTCCCTAGCATTATGAAAGGGAAGTAAAAGAAGCCAAGTCAATGTTTGAATGCTTTCAGAAAGGAAGTGTTACTGAGGGAGAGGGCAGCTAAAGAGGACTTATGGCCTCAGTTTGTTCTGGGCCAGCAAAGGAGAAAGCAGAAAAAAATGGAAGAAATAAACAAGTGATTCCTTAGCAAACACAAGGAGGTGCAGGTATTAATATATTTAGCACAGAAGTTTCTAATCATTTCATCAGATTCTTTTGCAACTCCCTGGAATTCCCCTGGAGCTGCCCCTCCTTTGAGGCCTCAATGTTCACTAATACTGACCTTAATGCCAGGACCACGTTCTCAAGATCACTCCCATCAAAGGAAACTTCCTTCATTGAGCACAAAAGCTCCAGCTCCTTCATCTTGCTCTAAACAAAGGCAAGGAGAAGGATGAGCAGGTTTTGAGGAAGCAGACTGAGGCACAAGCACCCAGAGCAACCCCAGGGCTCACCTCGTTGAAGTGATAATCATAAAAAAAGGGGACATTGTTCTCCAGCTTCCCGTGCATGGCATCATCCACCTCGTTCTGCCACTTCTGCTCCAGCTCAGCCACACTCTGATAAAGAGACAAAAATCACACTTGTTGCACTTAAGGTGTAGAAGGGATTGTAGAAGAAGAAATCTGAGTTCATTTTGTATTTCTGTGGTGCTAAAATACATCTTTATTCTCAAAACAAGCCTTCTGTTGTTTTCAGTAATTTTCTTTTTACCTGCAGTTGTCTCTCCATGGCATTCAGCTTCTTAAAGGTTTCTCCCATAATTTTACAAAGTAAATCATATTCTTCAGCATGTTCCTCCTGATATTGGAAATTTATCAGGGACTGGAGAGCATCAACCAAATTGAGATGTTTAATCACACATGAAACCACCATCTCCTCCATGACTTCTGGCTGGATCACTTCCCTAGGGTTCCAGGGAAAGCCAAACTCATTAATCAGGAGTAAAAGACCAACTTGGACAATTCATATTCATAAATCATCAGATGCTGCATTCACAAGCAAGGTTAAAAACCCAGAGGGAAACAAGGACTCCTTACTTTATACTGGGTCTAAATTGAGGCCGAGCACGTCCAGAAATTTCCCTGAGCTTGATCATGATTCCTGGGGGCAGCCTAATCCTGGGCAGGTCAAAGTAGTGTCCAACAGGAGGCACGAGCACATCAGAGGGATATGTGAATTCCCTGTCCTCCTCTATGGTGAGAGGCAATGGAGAAGGGCTTGGGGTAAGGGCTGGAGATATCACCCCGTTGGCTTCCACCTGCCACTGGCACCTGCAAAAAGGAGTAAAAAGCAATGAAAAGGAATGAAAAGGATTTTTATTTCCCTCTCTGTTTCATCCCTCATTGAGAAAGGCACTTCAGTTGACACATTACAAAGATTAAGTATTAATATTTGAAGTGTGGCTTGTACCAAGCATAACCCAACCCTCTTTTTACTCTAAAACCCACTATGTTTTAGAGAATATTCCCTTAGTTTTAGGCAACACAAACTGCTGAACAAACTACAGGAAAAATAATCCAAACATCACTTTAAAGTATAAGACTTGAACACAAGAAGTCACTTCCTCACAGAAAAAACCACTCAGATTAAAATTAATTTTTTTACCTTTGTAAAAGTTTAGATCTTAAGAGCTCTTGACAGGTTTCTTCATCTTTGGTAATTTCTGGCCCATTGTACAAGATCCTCAGCATGGAACAGGCCAGCACAGAGAGGCCCAGGGCCAGGTCAACCAGGAATGGCAAACCTCCCGACACATCCTCTGAGGATTCCTGCAGCAGGAACAGGGAGAAGTTCAAGCAATCCACCAGGAAGTCCTTTCCAACAGATTCAAGATAGGAGATTATATATAAAATCTTCTAAGTGTAAGATATAGCTCAATATCAATCTTAACTCTTAAACAAAAAATGCTTAACAATTAACAGCAACTCAAGACAAGAAGTAAGGGATTTAAACATTATTTTCCTGAACCAAGAAGGAACAGGTTAAATTATTTTTGGTTCAGTCACCCCAACTTGTAGTGGGATTCAAGATGCCCTTTGTTTGATCACAGAATCCCTCCCCTCTCTTCTTCACGGGCTGGTATCATTATCTCCTCAGGACTTCTCTGATTTTCAGGTTGTTACTAAGAAATCCCAGAGTGGCTTCAGGAGATAGGTGAGACACATTTGATAACAACTATCTCCATGAATGCCTAAGTGCCAGCCCATCCACGGGGATCTCTGCATGCCAAACTCAGGTTCCTTTCACTGCCAACACCCGATTCGTCTCGCTGCCCAAACCAGTCACCGCTGGTTTCCATCTCAAGCTGCCAAGCTGGAAGCACATTCCCATGGATCTGGAATGTGCTGTGGCAGGCAGGAGGCAGTGGAAGCTGAAGCTCTCCCTGGGATTCTCCCCCTGGAATACCTGTGCTCGGACCGTGCAGGCAAAGCCCCACATGGCTTTGTCCGGAGTGTTGTGCTCGCGCCCACTCCGCATCTCAAAGGAGAACGTGACCGTGTCTCCTTCCACCTTCACACATCCACAGCAGGAAAGGGGGAAAAAAGAAAATAGATTTAATGATTGAGGCGAACAAACAGGTTTTTCACACAAGTGGTGATGACTTTTAATGACAGTTATCTGGGAGCTGTTTTAATCTTAAATGAAATATTCTGATTTAAGATTTTTTTCCTTTTTGTAAAGGTGTCTTTTAGTGGAAAACTTAATTTTGCTGCTGGCTGACTACAGTAAAACAAAAAGAACCACCATAGCTGTAAAATCAAAAGCAGAAATTATCAGTGTGTTATTTAGCCTTGATTTTCACTGTTTGTCTGCAAGAAACCAGGCAATAATTAACAATTCTCTTCCTGAAGGAAGACAGACAAGCTCTTCAATTAGAGAGATGACAACAAATTAATCAAGGAGCTTGCTAAAAGAACAGCATCCAAAACCTATGTGTGAAAAACAAACCAAATTCCCTTAATTGTGAATAGTGGAGTTCTTGTCTGAAATTGCTTTGCAGTTTATTACCTCTTGATTTCTTTTTAAAATGTGTTTTTGGTATGTAAATAAGCCCAGTTTTAGCGTGGGACAATGTAGCAGCACAAATATATATTAACCAAAAATAAAATCACACTGCAGAGTGTGTGAGGGGACACAATGCCGAAACATTGAAATGCTGAGGTTTCAACAAGTTTGAGAGATTCTTCTTAGTTTTATTACCAAAAGCACCAATGAAATTTTAAAATCCAACAGAAACGGTTGGATTTTATTTGTTACATTTGCCACTTGATATATTTGCGGGTTATCATCCAAAAAAATGACTTTAAGAGAACTTCTCCTAGGAGGGAGTACTTAGGAGAAGAGCAGTGCCATTAGAGACTGCAGGACTCAAAACATCTCCATCAGGAATTCCAGGAAGACACAAAACAAACTCCAAGGGAAGCATCACACGGAAAACAGAGCCGGGTTTAAAGTTCTCCCCCAAGGACACAACAGTTCACTGAGCAGGGATCTCATCATGGATAACTGTACACTTAAAAGCTTGGAATGCATAGCTATGAGGGTAAAATGGGCTGGGCATGGTTTCCAAAGGGAATTTTCTATGGGAAAGAGAGGTGGATGGGAATACTGTACCTTCACTAAGTCCTTGGGCCACCCCGTTCCTAAGACACTACGGCTGCCATATCCCAGTGTATTGCCTCCATACTCAGCAACCTTCCTACTGTTTGTGCTAGGACCAGCATAGATCACCAACTTCAAAACATAAAATACACTGTTAGACTGTAAGAGAAAAACAAGAAAACCTAATAATAATAATAATACTTAGCACTTCCACCGCGCTTTCGACTCTCGAAGCGCTCCATGCACGTGAACCGATCCTCACAGGCTCGGTGAGGGCAGCAGGGTTAAGTATTATTATCCCCATTTTACAGATGGGGAAACTGAGGCACACAGGGGCTGGAAGGGCTTGGTCCCTGCTCACACAGCAAGGCTGGGAGCAGAGCAGGAGCAATCCTGCCTGCCAGCCCTGAGGCAGAGAACAAACTCCTTCCCTAGCAGTGAGGGGCTGATCCTGCTCCCAGCAAAGCCAAAGTTTTGTCAGTGACTTTGGTGGGATCAGGGTTTTTTTTGGGGGGAGTTCAATATTAATGTCACTCATTACTGATTAAAAATACTCCCATCAGTTATTTATGAGCATCAGGACTTGCTCTATGCCAAAGAATAAACAGCAGCACTCAGCAAGCAGCACAAGCAGCTCTCTGATAACACAAAGTGGATAAGTGCTATTGGTTGTTTTTTTAAAATTAAAATATTTGTTCCTATTAACCCAGGTAAACAAGCTCTTTATCATCAGGGAGAAAGGAACCTCTCCAGCTCTGCCCAGTTTAAACCAACTGTGCTGGTCAAAGGAGGCAGCTGGATTAAAATTTGGGAAATAAAGGAAAACCGAACATGAATAAAAGTGAGAAAAGTCAAACTTGGACAGTCTGAGCCAGCCTGAAATTATTTTTTAAAAAAACAGAACTGATAGAATTTCTGAGGGGAAAAACCAACCCCAACCACCCCTCAACCCCCCAATCCCTGGAGCCTCCCACACTTGTCCCATGGCAGAACTCCCACTTTTTTTGGAGGGAATTCCCTCGTTGCAGAGGTGCTGAGCTGGGCCTTGCTTACCTTGTCATAATCATACTGGGAGGAGCATCTGTTGTCAAATCTAAGATACAAACAGCGGGCTCCTGGAATGTGGACAGTCTCCTTAAATTTGTAGTTATCCCTGACAGGATGCACTGTCTCCACAGTCTTGCCAGCAGCCCAGGGAGCAGGGATCTTCAAACCAGTCAGGAATCCTGGCTCTTCCTTCTCTTCCAGCATCCTGAAAATACAGTGGGAAATTTGGTCTAAAATACAGCACAGAGATTTCTGTCATTCAATAAAGTACTAAAAAATCACCTCAGTACTGACACACAGACACAAGGAACTGACTCCCAGTTTTAGGCATGACTGTATTGAGGGAATTCAAGTATTATATATATTATCATCATTATTCATACATTACATCTACTCTTATTCACAAAAAATTCCATTATCATGAATTCTTTAGTATCCCAAATTCTCCAATGCTGCAAATAAGCATTTTAATTTGATTTTAGCTGTTTGTTTCTGTTCCTAAGCAGGAGCTGGAAAACTTTGAGCTGAGACACAGCATTTAAATGCAGGAGTTAAAAATGTTATTTCTCTGTAAATTAAACCATTTAATAGCTTTGCAATGGTTTTAATTCTGTATCTCATGCTGCCAGAGCAATTTACATTTTCTCCTGATGGTCCTCCCTAGCCTAATTTATTGTGAGAGAAACATTTAGATTTAATTTCTAATGCTTGAGATGAGGAAAAAAACCAAAATGAACCATACTCTGTGTAAACAACCTGAAGTTATTAATAGTTTAATTCCATATCCAGAACAAAATTTGGAACTAACCGCCTTTTGCAAAAGCTTATATAAAACTGAGACAGCCTTAGAAATCATTCCAGCACACCTTTAAAAATGAATTCAAATTAAAAACTGCTGCTTTATCCCACAGCAATGGTCAAATAGACATTACAGTTCAGTTTATCCCATGCAAAGACCCAAATGTAAAGAAAATCACCTCTCATCAGGTAACTGCTTCCCTTTCTGCTCTGGAGCACAACTGGGGGAACTGTTCAGTTCTGAGAAAACTGGAGACTGGGTTTTAAGCAGCAGTGCAGTCTGTGGCCCAAAATACACAGTGTTAGGGACATGCAAACTGTAAAGCACTTTAAGAGCTCATCACTGAAATAATTAACAATTAATGTTGTTATTGACAATAAATCATGACTGAGTAGCTCCTGGAGCAGTCAAATTTAACATTCAGCATCAGCAGCTTTGGCAGCTGTTGAGAAACTCTGAACTCTGGCGTGTGGGGGAGTGTCTGGAGGAAGCTGAGCAGCATTTTGGAGGCTGCAGGCCCCAGGTTTGGCCCTGGGCAGCCCAGGGTGGCACAGAGCCCGTACCTGGCTGGTGTAAAGGACCAGCTGCACCAGCTGAGGCATCAGGGCATCAGCCATGGTCAGGGTCTGCAGGTTTGGGTGCATCAGGGATGTCAGCAGCACAGGCAGCAGGTGGCCAAGCATGGTGGCCTTTGTGATCTGCTCCAGGCCTTTTAACCTGGAAGGAAAGCCAAAGTTACAGAGGAACAATTCTTTCCATAGAGCAGCACTTCTGCTTTCAGTCGCTTCTGTTTCATCTTGTAACAGCAACTCAAAATTCAGCAGAGAAATGTTTGTATTATATTAACAAAATCCCCCAAACAATCTTGAAACCACTACAATTTCTCCCAAGTGCCAGTGACCTTGAATTGCTGACAATTTTTACTGAACAATCTGAGAGCAGAGACAGTAAATCAACAGTTTAATAATTACTCAGAGAAGGATAAGCTCCCCTGGGCACAGGATGAAAGTCCCCATCAAACACAAAAGCACCAATGTGGATATCAGCTCCCAGCACATGGAGCTCAAAGGACTTGAAAAGGATCTGCAGCTACAAAAATATATTTGAACACGAACTCATATGAAAATATCACCCAGGAATTGTGTGTTGTCAACAAACACAACTAATCTTGCAGGCACAGAGAAGCAGAAAGTGAAACCTGGAACACAGCTGGGACAGGGAGCTGTTTGTTTGAGGAGAGAAAAGTTCACAGCTTTTGTTTCTACCCCATTCCCAAAGTGTATTTTTAAGAGGAGGGGAGACAGGGAAGGGCAGGTGATGGAATATTTGGGATATAAAACAACACCCAGGGACTGTCATGCATAAATATCTAATCCAGCTACTAAGGATGTAATAATCAGAAATATTAAAATAAATAAACAGATTGTTCTAGCTTACAGGAGTATTCCCAGCTAATTACAGTTTATTTCCAGGCATCCTCTTCATAGATACCATTATAACTGACTAAAACCTTCTCAATTTGAGGTTCCTACAGAAGTATCAACCTACGGATGATCAGGACTGACACAGAGAGTGATTCTAAATTCTCCACCAGCTGAGTGCTAAACAGTTGCTACAGGAAGAAACAGTTCCTGTGCATTCAAAGCTCAAATACGAAGTGATAAAGAACAATTCATGCTAACTGTGCTTGTACAATAAGCCACAAAGAGCAGCAGTTCCCTGCTTCCAAATTAGGATCCTCCCACTTGTCTTACCTTTGCTCCCTGTCAGAAATGTCACTGTTAATTAGTGCTGTAGTGACTTGTTGCAGCATTTCTAAGACTTCATCACATCCTGTCAGAATTTGTGTGGCAAGAGACAAAATGCTGGTCTTTAGTTCCTAAGTAAAAAAAAAAAAAAAAAAAGAGTTACAGGATACTTAAAT
This sequence comes from Motacilla alba alba, assembly GCF_015832195.1. Lineage (NCBI taxonomy): Eukaryota > Metazoa > Chordata > Aves > Passeriformes > Motacillidae > Motacilla > Motacilla alba. Next base: position 10,189,178 of record NC_052030.1, on the reverse strand, counting down.
TCTTCGAGAATCCCCCCAAAAAAGGACAACAGAACAAAAAGATGGATTTCCAAATGAAAAGAATGATAATGTGACCTGGCAGGTCTGCAGCAGGAGATTCATCCAAGACTTAAATTTGATTAATGTTAAGCCCCAAAGTGCTGGGAGAAACTAGGTGCATGTTTTACAGGATGCACATCCAGTTTCTAGAGGGAAGGAAGCCCCAAGTCCAGCACAGGAGAGAGCTGAGAGCCAGCCAAGGTACAGGACTGGTGACACAATGTCCTAGCAGGGAGGAGGAGCACTGCAGAGAGAGAAACTGAACAATGAACACGGCGTGAACAGTGAGACAAGAGAAATACTCCAATATTTAGCATTTACTCAATGAGCCTGAACAAATCACTTCCAACTGCAGCAGCTCACAAACACACACAGCCTCAAAGAGCAGCAGAGAAAACTGGCTTAGCAAAACACCAGAAATTTAGAAATCAATTCCATTAGGGAAGTATTATTATTATTATTATTATTATTATTATTATTATTATTATTATTATTATTAATAATAATAATTATTATTATTATTATTTATTTATTTATTTATTTATTTATTATTAGCAGACAACCTGCACTCCAGGGCAAACCTGGGAGTTGGATGAAGCAGTGTGAAATGCAGCATTTTAATAAACTTCTACCAACCAAAGCCTGCCCTCAAACCTTGTCCTCTAACAGCTTCCTTGCCACAAACTTTACTCTCTATTTCAGACAACTGATGGAGGTGGTTCTGCACAAGCTTTGTTTGTTTAAACTGCAAAAATGCAATAGCCAGGTAAGGCAAGTAAGAAACACCTTTTCTATTTATTTTAAAAGTTTTTTTCAAGGACCACCTGAGTGATTTGGAGAGGAAAAAGTGTCTGGGGTAACACGGCCAGGAAAGGAAATTCCCGTGCCAGGAATCCTACTAGCACATAGTAATTAAAATCTACTTAAAATCTCATTATATAGATATTTAGGAAGGGAAGTGTCTGCTCTCACTGGTAATAGGGAATGCAAGCTGGAATCCTGAACACAGAATAACTGCAGATTTTACTCTGGACTGTTTTTCCTTGATCTGATCTCCAGCTATTTAACTCTACCCAAAGAAAAGGAACCAGCAGCAAACAGCAAATGCACTGCAGGAACAAGGTGGCACAAGCACACTGACTGGAGAGAGCCATACTAGAATAAAACTCGGTGTTTACCTGTACCTTCAATGTCTCTCCCTGCAAGGAGCTGTCACTGTCATCATTGTCATCGGGTTTAATCAAAATAGTGTTACTGAGGAGGTGGTTCTGCACGGCCATCAGGTACCGCAAGCACGAGGACGCAGCCTTGAACACAAATAAGTAAAACTTTGCATTATCCAAACCCTTCATCAACCCTGAGTCAGGCAAGCCTCAGACTTGGAAGTTGGAGAGAGGAAAAAAAAAAAAGGTTGAGGAAGAAGAAAAGAAAGAACAAAGAAATAATTTTATATATTTAAGGAAAGAAACCGGTCGCAAAATGCTGAATTTTGTGAAATAACTCACAAAAATATAAAGAGGCAGCATAACTTTGTTCAGGGTTGGAACATTACAGCAATATTCAGGAACTCTAAGAATGAATTAATTCTGAAAAGATTGTGCCACCAGAAAGATAAATGTAATTCACACCCCTGGAAGTGATGTTTCCATGCCACTCCTCCTTCCCACAGGCCAGGACATCCTGTCCCCTCCTAGTGTTTTTATGGAAGCTCAACCTGCCTTTCTCAGGGAGCTGATCCTGCTGAAAACACCTGCCTATAGTTTTACCATCAAATGTCAGCTTTAACTCATTCTGTCTAACTCTTTCAGGCTGTAGAAGCCACAATACACAGCTGCATGTTTGATTCTTTAAGCTGTGCTGAATATTGAGATCCACAAACTTTGCTTAAACTGAACAGCAACTGGAAAATAAATCCATGTATAAACCCATTCCAGCCTTACTGAATAATTTCCTTTGCTGTGAGAAATTATTCTTCTCTTCCCAGCACAGCCCAAACAAAACACAGTTCTTCTCCTGGATTTGTTAAGACACAACTATAAAAGTTTCACCTCCTCGTACTCAGAGAAGAGGAAGGATTCAAGGAGGAAAAGAAGCCAAAGGCAGAGATACTTTTATCAAAACACATTTTACTTACAGGCACAGTTGAAAGAAGCCTTTGAAAGTCATCTTTAGATACAGTTTGGCACTTGGTGATTAAGACACAAGATTCTCGGACAACAATCTTGAGGATGTAGTGCAAGAGCTCATCATTGAGTCTTCAGGAGAGGCAAGAAAGGTGGAAAATGTAAATCATTAATTACTGTGCATTTTCTACAGCTCAGTTCACTCTGCAAGCTGGATCCCAGGTTATGGGAAACCTAAACAAGGATCAAACTTTAAATTCAGACACAAAAACCCCAAGGCTGAAATGTTCAGCAATGAGTACAACACATTTCCAGGGAGCTGATGCACTGAGCTGATGTAAATCTGTGATTTTTTTATGGCTCCTATAAAAGACTCCTCCCAACTTGAACAGGTACTTGAGACTGGCAGTTTTACTGCTGGAAAATCACCTATGATACACAGAGAAATGCTATAAAATCATATTTATGAAATTATCATTCAAATTCACCAAGAACATGGCAAAGAACAGGGAATTCCAAACCCAGTCTGGGTACAGAAGCATCCAAAATTTGCCTTAAAACATCAAATCTCTCCCTCACCCTAATGAGATCTTCCCCCACAGACACAAACGACATTCAGGTCACGCTGCAGGAACACACCAAGCAATTCCAGCAGAAGTTCCTGCAAGTTCACCTCAAGCAAGTAACAGAAAAATACCCCATCAACAGAGGCTTTTTACCTATAGTGATCATCATCTTCACTTCCAAACCTGTTGTTCTGCAGCTGCTCAGCTAAATTGGTCAGGATAACATCCCGGAGCTGGGAGAGGCCACTGTTCCTCTCTCCTGAAAGGGAAATAAACTTTTGCAAAGCAGCATTTTACAAAAGAGATTTTATTTCCCCAAGACCTCATTTAACACAGACTAGAGCTCAGGAATGGCTGCATTCCCAGGGCGACCAGAGCTTCTGTCCCAGACTGGGAGCACTTTCCCTGCCCATGGCACTGTTGGAAATTCCCAGCACTACATTCCTGTGAAGTAACAAATTACTGAGCATCAGCTGCTTCCAAGGCCAGATTCCCATTTCCTGGTGAACTCAAGGACATTATTCCCCCTCCTCTCAGGTCTAACATCACCTCTGATTACTGGGTACTTGCAAATATTCCTTTTCCCCACCTGACCTACCCTGGGCCACGCAGCCTTTTGGAACTTGAAGCATTTCATAATTTCCTACACGAGCATGGATTTAAAGCAGAGCAGTGCTCAATATCCCACACTGTTCTCCCTCTAAGCTTGAGATGTACTTTGATTTTTTTGTTCTCAGAAAAACCCCACTCTCACCTGGCAATAAGACATTCTCACCTTCAGTTAAGACCAATTTCAATAAATTATTGATTTCAGCTTCTCCAGGATACAGGATATTTAAACCAGAGCTAAGGAAAAAAATAAAGCCATGCATTACTTGATGGATTTTGAAGTGAGCAAAACCATTTCAGAGGACAAGTGACAAATGGCACCACACTCTCAGCATCTGATGGAACATTTACAATGTCTGTGTAAAGGCTTAGAAGAGCATCCTCCAGATTTTAACATCAATATTAGGACATAAGCAGCTGTTTTCTCCAAGAACCTCTTGTAATCAATTATTGTTTAGGTCCCAAAGTTTCTCCAAGAGCTATTTGCTTCCCTCTGGAAAACTCCCCATTCATCACTTGCACACAGGGCAACACAATCAGTTTGTTAAGAAACAGATGTCAGGAAAAATGATGATGGCTCAGAGAAATTCCCAAAAACTCTGGCGATGGGGTAAGAGCTGAGGCTTCTCTGTGCTAAGAACAGTGGAAAACACAAACACAATAATCAAGGAATCACTACTGCTACAGTTTTGTACTTCTTGGAGACTGGCTCTATAGAAGTCTTAGTTTAAGCTCCACAGAAGATTCTGGAAGGAGCATTTCAGGAACAGCCCAGCCTTACAGAAACATTCCAGGTGGAGACTTTTTCCCTCTAACTTGTGGTGAACTCTGTCCTTTCTATGTGAATTCCCCCATGGAGATCACAATCACCTCAAAGGAGCACTTCATGCCTGTCTGAAGTGCTGAAATCATTATGCAACTTTGCCATTTCCTTTCCCTTTTCTTTTTCAGTAACAGAAAAGAAAACTGGGATGTTTTTCAGCTTCACACTGTGAGCAGAGATTACTGCAGCTTCCTTCCCCCTGGCTCACGCTGATCCACTCTGATAGAAACCTCAGGAGAAGTTATCACACATTGCCAGCTCCCTTTGAGGGTTCCACCGGCACCAGAATCCCCCAAGGAGGAAACAGGAGGAAGGAAACATCACCCAGTGCCCACCTTGGAGCTGTTTACCAAGGCACTGGAACACACAGGTATTCCAAGGTATCCATGCAGGTGACAGGAGACACGAGACACGTCCCTGTCAGAAAGCACAGCCCTGAAAATGCCAGGTAATCCTCCTGAGCCTAACTATTCTTCACTCAAGAGCTGCACACAGCCACAGAAATTTGGAATGTTGTGATTCACACCAAGAAAATGCAGGTTGATCTTCAGAAGATTTTGTTCTCAACCCCTGGAGCACTTCCCACTGAAAGTGGAGGTTCTGTTTGTCCTTGGCACACTGGAGCCAGCATTCCTTGGCCCTGAGGTTTCCATTATCTCCTTTTCAGGAGATACAACCACACTTTTTTTTTCCCCTGGGCCTTCGGTCTCAGAGCACTGCTCAATTATCATTAACCCCTCCAGTATTATTAATTTTGCTTCTCCTGATGTTCTTTTTGTTCAGGAGAATTTCAGTGTTAGCGCTGAGGTAAAAGCTGCCAACACCAGCAGTGCCTTTCCCTGAACACCACAGCAACCAAATAAGGAACTCAGTCAAAGAAACTCTGCTTGAATTTAACAACCATTTTATAATAAATATTTAAAAAAACATCTTTAAGAAAGCAAGTAAAAAAGAAACAAATTAAAAGAAAGTAATTACTATTTGTTATTTCATCAAGACCAACACATTGTATCTCTTCTTCCACAGACACAAACTGTAATAATTTTATTATATTATGTCTTAAAATCCATCACACTACCTTTCCTCATATTAATGTAAAATTAAAATAAATACCATGTGAATGTTCATCTGTCACTATATTTCAAAGAATTCTAAGTTAAGTTGATATTCACCTAATAGCCAGACAAACTTCCTTCTGGATTTCAGAGCAGATCTGATCCCTTGGGGCCATCAGTAACTGCCACAGTAACAGCCCAGACCTTCTGACAATGTCTCTGTTCCTTTCAGTTTGGGGGCTGAAGAAAAATTTAAAAACCACCTAAGAAAAATTAAAGACAAAAATATTAATATTGAAAATATAAACATTACTTACATTAATTGTTTTCTGCAGGCAGTTTCTCAAACTATTTGTGTGGGTCTAGAAATCTGAGTCAGAATGTGACTTTGAATCAAAAAATGGGGAGGGGAATACAAAGAAAGAAGGAAATAACCTCTCTATGTTTTATTTTAATCTGGAAAGATAGAGATTAGATTTCAATTAGGGGTCTTAAATGAATATATAAAATACTGCAAAGCCACTGCTAAATCAACCTCCATTACATCGATTCAAATGGAGGGAAAAAAAAAATAAAATAAAAATGAAACCAGTGGTTGCCTGTACTCCAAACCAAGTTTTTCAATTTTCCATGTGAGTTTTGAAGCCCATTTTAGGTTCTGTACCTGGAAGACAACGAGGATGCAGCGGATGATGCAGGTGTCTCCATTGACCATGGCCTTTTCCATAATGTCACAGATGCTGCTCAGGTGATGGGCTTCGATGGGATGCTGCTTGCCCAAAAAATTGCTGATGGGGAGGTTGTTGCTGGCTGCCAGGAGGTTGAGTTGGTGGATGCACATGGCACCAACATGGTGCAGTAACTGGTTAATGACCTCATTTGTGGTTATTGCATCCCCTGCAAGGAGAGGAGAGCTCAAATGCTGTCTATAGACACAGACTGGATTATCAGCCTTTGCTTCTAAAACGCAATAAATCAACTTCAGGGCATAAAAGGATTACTCAAAGCACCTTTTTGTTGTGCTGAAGGCAGCAAGAATCTGGAATCTTCCCTACATCTCACTTTGTACTTTTCCCTCTCTTAAATGAAAGCTAAACCATGACCAATATTTAAAACTCTTTTCAGGAATTAACTCAGCTTTTAACAGCAACACAGTTTCTCTCTGTTTTTTCTCTGCCACTCCTCTGTTTCACTTCCCCTTTGTACAAAGTGCTGACTCGTGGGCTCCCCTCACCTTTGGGCTCTGTGATGACGTGACTCACTCCCAGCCTCTGGCACACACAGTGGAATGCCTGGTTCCCAGGATTGCACCACTGATCAATATAATCATTGGAGCACGTCCAGATCATGTTATTCATTGTATCATAACAGGCACCTGAGAGAAGGAAAATATTTCACACATCAATTTAGCAGAAAACCAGACTGAAGCATCTTTATAGGCATCATAAATCCAAACTATTTGCTTTAAAAGTTTATCTAAACCACGGGCATGCAACCCCACCCCACTGCAGAGTTGCTGACTTCAAATTCAATCCCAGATGGATCGTTTAGGATGTGAGGCACTGCTATATTCCTTACCAAGCCCTGGCACCAGAGCGCCCCGTCCGAGCGAGCTGCCTGCAGCATCGATGAGATCTGCCCTGCTGGTGAACTGCCCGTCCGAGATGTTGAACACCAGGCTGGAGGCAAGAACTACACAGAAACACAGCTCCAATCAATTCCTGAGAAGTTTATTGCATTCCAGACAGCCAAGGACTCCCAGTCTGCCACCGATGGCCCTGACTTACTTTTTAAGGAGGACAAAGCGCTGGTGCCCCCGAAGAGCGAGCGCGTGGCCGAGCTGCCCGAGCCCCCCGGGGGTGGCACCAGCATCACCAGGTACGTCCCACACGTGTAGATTGGGGTCTTCCTCAGCATCTTCAGGGGCAGCCCACAGCTCGTGTTGGCAGCTGCAACGTGCACCAGAGAAAGGTCACAAACTGCACCTCTGCAGAACGAGGCAGAGCTCTGCTCGGGGCTTCAAAGGGATTCCATATTTAGGAGCTCTGTTGAGAAGTTTCTACAGAATTCCAGAATGGTTTGGACCAAGATCATCCCATTCCAATCTCATGGACATTCCTTCCACGAGACCAGGTTGCTCAGAGCTCCATGAACCTGGCCTCAAGCATTTCCAGGGATGGGGCACCCATGACTTCTCTGTGGCCTCCCAACCTCACACATTCACCATCAATCCCCACAAGGCTACAGAGAGTTTCACGGGTTATTCAACTGAAAAAAAAACCAACTTCAAAATAAAATAAATTAAAAATTAGGTATGACCAAAACTATTAAAAATGGTGTGGTGATAATTACATTGAAAGCACTTGGAGCCAAATGGTCTCCTCACATACAGAGATCACTTGAGATTCACAATGCATTTACTATTTTAAGTTCTCCTGCTCCTCATGAAACATAGACAGCCCAAATGATCTCCTTCCTGCAACAGCTGATCAACACTTTTTGAGTGCTGACTCAAGAATTAGCCAAGAATAGCCACTTACTCTCCTTTTTCTGTAGCACTTGATTTCTTAAATGGCAAAACACAACCTTTAAAATAGCTCTCCGAGCTAACTCCTTGCCAAATTCCCTGGAAGCAGAGCCATTTCATGTATAATTTATTTTTATGGAAATACTTTCAATTGTTTCAAATTGAAGAAAGAAAACTCATGTACTTGTGAAGGAAGAAGAGAAATAATTCAAGATAAACTGAATAAAATCTTCAGACAAATCTAACAAAGCTCAAAATCATCCTGAAAGCCATCAGTGCAGCTCATTCAAGACTCCCTCACTAACTTGGGTTGTTTCCATAAAAGAATACCCGAACATTGTGCAGACGACCTCGAAAAAGTGCAAAATCACCTAAGATTTGTGATATTCCAGTGACTGGTGAAGCAATAATTCCATTTTCTAACCTGCAGGCCATTTTTACACACCAATTAGAAGCCCAGCTGAGCTGCAAGTAGAGAAATGCAACTAGCAGATTCCCCAAACTAATGCAATAATGGAATTGGAAAACTCTTCCACAATTTTCCATCCCTAAACTTCCTATTTTTCATCCCTAAAGTTTCCTCACAATCCTAATTCAGCAAAGGGGCTCGTAATTCCAGCATTAAGCAAATACTGTGCGGATCTTCCAACTACATATTTGGGGGGGAAAAGACAAAAATCACACAGTTTTGTTTTTTTTTTTAAACCTGTGCTAAGAGGATGGATGCTGTGTGTGCTAAGAAATGCAAAGTGAAGTGTTTCTGACCTGCCTGGTCCTCCTTGAGGGTGTTGGAGATGGTGGAGCCTGTGAGAGCAGCGAGGGTGGCCGAGGGGGAGGCGCGGTACCGGGACAGGCGGCTCAGCAGCATCTCATTGATGCTCTTGGCAGATTCCCCCTCTTTCCTCATCAGGATAATTCTTTCCTGCAGAGGATTTGCTATACAAATGCCATTTTCTACCTGGTAAAAATGAGGGGGGAAAAAAAATACTTTAGATGTTGAAACCCATAGGTGAGAGATCATCTGAATTGTGTCAGGCAGGAATAGGAAGTGAAACTTTGCTGACAGAAGTTCTTGCAAAAACAAAGTTCTGAAAGCAAGACAGGAGTATTTTTTTGTTTGTGACTTCATGGTTCAACAGAATAATTTAACAGAAGATATCTAACATCTTTGAGATATTTAATAGGATATCTTCTATTTATGCCTGTTCTCAAAAACATAACTGCTTGTCATAAACTTGAATTTATTTAAGAAACTCTGCTTAAAAATATATAATCCTCTTGTATTTTCTTAGTGGTGTTTCACTTGCAAATCATTTGGCTCAATCATTTTTCCAGGCAAAAAGTGTGAGCAGTGATTTCTCCAGACCAGGATGTTCAGGGGATGTTTTACTGCAGAATGCATCTCTTAATGAAGATGTGATTTAGAGCATTAGGGATTTTCCATGAGTTGTACTACTACAGCCTCCCAATTCCAGCTCCACCATCCCACTCCATCCTCCTCTGCTGAGCAGAAATACAGACATAAAAAACACATTTTATGCTACAAGAGAACTCATATTGCTAAATATAATCATCCTCTGGAGATGGAATTGGACAGTTCACCTTCTGTTCTGTTCAGTTATTTCACATAAATCCATTCAGATCACGCCCAAAAACATCCAAACCTAATATGTCAATTAAAAACTGCTGATATTTAATTAAACTGGGTTATGCTACCAACATCAGGCATAGAAAACACACGATTTGCTTACTATAATTTCAAAAATATCCATAAAGACTGAGTGGCCTTTGGGGGTTTTTTCGTTGAGGCTTGCAGGAGACCAAATCCAGTAGAAAAAGGTGCCATCTGAAGAAAGATGCACGGTGGTCATAGTGCTGCCAACTGGGAAGTGATTTACTGGCATTGGGATTATCTGACATACCTATGAGACAGAAAGCATCTTAACAGGTCAGATTTTGCAGTTTGGCCTTACAAGTATGAACAGTATGAAAAATAAATAGAGATCAAATGCAGTTAGTGCAGAAGAGGCTTAATACTGGACTTAGTAGTAGCATTACATTGATTTATTACCAACAGCTATTCTGTGATATTTGCCAAATATCCAAACCAGCTCATAGCTCTCAAATTTAACCCATCTAAAAATAAAAGGATCATCTCTCTAATGATGGAGAGCAAACCCACAGTACCACAAGGAAAATACACATCCTACTGAGTCACCTACTTTCTGCAACTTCTCTCAAACGTTGCTTGAAACTTGAGAAGAAAAGGGGAATTAAACATTCTCAGTGTCAGGAAACACACTGGACATAAATGTGTGTGTCCATCCTTAAAACCCCAGCAGGAAAATCCCCAAAGTAAACAAACTACCCCAGTTTTACAAAGGGCAGCAGTTGTTTATCTACAAATCACAACCAGATCTGAAACAACACCTGAATTTTGGGACAGGGGAAGAACTAAGAGCTGCTCAGGAAGAACACATTGTTGATTTAAATCAAAGTCCATTTTGCTGTTGTTTGATTGCTTTAAGATGTGACCACACTGGAATCATGGAATATCCTGAGTGGGAAGGGACCCACAGGGATCACTATCAAACTCTGGCCCTGCACAGACACCCCAATAATCCCACCCTGTGCATCCCTGGGAGCACTGTCCAAATGCTCCTGGAGTGCTGGCAGCCTTGACCATTCCCTGGGGAGCCTGGGCAGTGCCCAGCACCTTCTGGAGGAAGAACCTTCCCCTGATACCCGACCTAAGCCTGTCCTGACACAGCTCCAGCCGTTCCCTGGGTCCTGTCCCTGCTCACAGAGAGCAGGGATCCTGAGGAAGCTGTGGGTTGGTCTCCCCTCAGCCTCCTCCAGGCTGAACAAGCTCTAGCAGTACCCCATAATACAGAACAGTGTAATTATAGATAAATACATATATTTATATATAAGACACACTGAAACAGTAACATCTCTACCATAACTTCCACACCCACCACACAGTCGCTTCAAGGCGGGGTTAGAAAAACGCAGTTCCACAAAACAAGAAACTTCAAGGATAAAACCAATTCCAGCTAAAATGTGTGTGATTCATTCAGCCTGCTTTGTTCCTGTCCCATAACCCTGTCTCCTTTACCTGCAGGGTATGTTGATCCACGAGCTGGAACAGGTAGTGAGGTTTGCTATCAAAGGACACGGGCCGATGGAGGAGTTTGCCGTTGCCAAAAGCCACCCAGCCCGTCTCCAGCTCCTCGTTCCGGCAGTACACAAACCCCCTGGAAAAAAACCCACCAGGATGTTCAAACTCCTTCAACCCTGCCCTGCTTCTTTGGGTTTTATTTCAAATAACAACCACAATGCAACCACAGCGTTGAACTTTGACTGAACTCATGTCAGCAATTTTTGTTGTGAAAGGCTTTAAGCGTAAAAAGCCTCGTGGTTTCCAAGCAATGAAGAAGCAAGGAGGTACAGTGAGTCACAGCTGCACTAATTACTTAATGAATGACATAATTAGCAAACAAACACTCACAAACTCAGCTATAAATAAGAAGTCACAGAACTGGTCTGTAGTATATCCCTCTCAGTAGAGAATCAACCAACATAGTAGATATTAAAAAATAAAATTGAATTTAAAACTCTGCTGCTGTGGAGGCTGAACTAACGGCCTCTACGTGTCCCTTCCAACCTCAATTTACTCTTTAATTTCAGACAAAACACACTCAAGAAGAATTTCAGATGAGAAACCAAACACATTAAAACAGCATTTAATGAAAATTCGCAATATCATGGAATCACAGACTGGTTTGGGCTGGGAGGGACCTTAGAGATCACCTCCTTCCTAGCTCCATATCCTCCAGTCTCGCTACTCCCAACATCTGGGAGAAGCTTCCCAAATCAGGAACCTTTGGGTTTCAGCAGCTCTGCAGCAGAGCCAACACCGAAGCGTCCCTTACCTCAGAGTGCCGTGCAGGCCTGAGCCCAGTTTGCTGATTCCCCTGCCCACGGAGTTGGTGGTGTACAGGTAGAGCCCATCGGCTGCAAGGCACCGGCCCAGGTCTGCATCTGCAGCGGGAGCAAGGACAGCAGAGAGCAGCTCTGTAACATTCCAGCTGGAACATTCCAGCTGGGAATTCTCCCCGGGGGTTACACCCCACGGGAACCAGCACGTGCTCACGGCAGGTCACTACCAACCCTTTTTTAATACTAAATTTATAATTTGGTGCTCTAAGAGCTGCTGTAACACAGGCACAGCCCAGCAGATCCAGGGGTTTTTTCACATCTCCTTCAAGCCTCAGAGGTGCCCAGATGGTCTCACTCAGTGTGAGAGGGAAGAAGAACCTAATACTGAGCCTTGATCTCTTTTCTGCCAAACTCCGTGATTTGACAAATCCTAAAGCTGCTCAGATCCTTTCACTTCTGAACACTTCAATCAAGATCAAATGTATTTGAAACACAGAGCAGTAATTATTAATAATCAGGATGGGATGTAACTCCAGTCAATCTATTGAAGTTCACAGGATCTGGACACTCAGCTCAGGAAGGAAAAGTCCACTCACTCTCTTGCCTAAACACCTAAAAAGAGATGTCTCCAATAAATCTGCAGGTAGCCTAAAATAACAACTCAGATTTTAAAACTCCTATGGATTGCATTAAATGTCATCAAAGCTTGAGTTAGTATTTCTAAAACCATGTGAACTCTTATTTATTACAAAAATAGGAAGCAAACAAAGCAGTAAAAACTGAGAATGAATTCAGGAAAAAGAAATACAAAAGAAAGCATTAAAAAAAGAACTTCAAACTCAACTGGGTAGAAACAAAAGCAGAGTAGGGAAGAGGGGAAAAGCAAAACAATGAACTTGTACTTCTAAAAATAAACTTGCTGTGCCACTGATAGCTGGCTATTGAACACAGGGATACTGCACAGGGCAGTGATTATGCTCTAACGAGGGGATAATATCCAAACTCTGTCTGACCCCTCTGAAAAATTCCCACTGGAGTCAGGAAGGGTCACTGGATCAACTGCTTTGGACCGCTTCCCACAGCCTGACAGTTTAAACCAGCAGCTGCTCTCCAGCAACACTTTTTGAGCCCCAGCTCTAAAGTTTTACATTCTTCTTTAAACAATTATCAGCACTTAAACAACCTGTCCTCCTCTGCTGATGGTGACAAGGATGAAATAATTCACCTTTGTTCTCACTGCTGGCACCAGTGTTGGCATCAGGGGCAGGTAACATGTCCTCAAAGCCCCAGGACACGATGTGCTTCCCTCCAAGCAGGCAGGAGGGGGATCCAGGGCCTCCCTCCAAAAGCAACAACCTTTATGCAGAAAATAAAATAAAATTCTATAAGGAATAGCGGCAGGAAAAATTAGTGAAATTAAAAGTTAAGACCACGATGTATTTAAAGTAATTATTCTGTCAGCATTCATAAGTCATTTAAAGGAATCATCAATATTTAATGAAAAAATAAAAACAAAACACCCAAAACCCAATCAATGCTTTTAGATTTTTCTAATGTCTTTTGCACATGACTAAATCTTCCCTAAAGCTTTCAATAACTCTAAAGCCTTTTAATCACTTTTAAAGATATTCCTCCCCATGTGCACTTGACACATTTTCAGAGCTGCTGGAAAAGTTTACGAGGAGAAAAGTCCTACAAACCTGTAGAGAACATCAGCCACAGGCAGGGACCCCAGCTCAGTCTGTTTCTGTAATAGATGCACTGTATGAACAAAGGTTTTCAGCGACCCTCTAAAAGGACAAGAAAAACATGAATTAAAGATGTCTATTGAAGCCAGACTGAAGACACACAACAGCAGCCATGGAGAACACCCAGAACCACGGCCATGACACGGGACCAGTTTCATTTCTAACTGGCATCTCTTTCCTGGAGGATGTTCATTCTTTGGGGAGGAAGGGGAAGGAGGAAGAGAGGGGGACAGGCAGAATGCTGGGGAACCTCTGGCCTAAATTCCACCTTTTTGTGGAAGAGGCTGAAGCCCCAGCAGGGAGGGAGAGCAGCAGCCACAGGCTGGGTCATCAACAACAGGTTCATAAAGGCAATCCAGGCACCTGATAAAACACCTCAACCTTGCTCCTGAGACAGCTCTTTCAGGACTTCTTGTAGCTGATTAATCACATTCAGATCTCCAGTGCATGGATCTTCCTGAGCCCAAGTGTGAGCAAGGGCTGTTGCACTCCCACCTGGAGATGCCTTTCCTAACTCAAACAGGAAAGACCAGACTGATCCATTTCTTATCAAGATTCTGACTTCTTTTCACAGGATCATGGAATATCCCGAGCTGGAAGGGACCACAGGGATCATCATCCAGCCCCTGGCCCTGCACAGACACCCCAACAATCCCAGGCTGTCCCTGAGAGCAGTGTGCAAGTGCTCCTGGAGCTCTGGCAGCCTCAGGGCTGTGCCCATTCCCTGGGGAGCCTGGGCAGTGCCCAGCACCTTTCCCTGATCTCCAACCTAAACCCCCCCACACAGCTCCAGCTGTTCCCTGGGTCCTGTCCCTGTCCCAGAGATCAGGGCTGCCCCTGCACTGCCCCTCCTGAGGAAGTTGTGCATTGGGATGAGGTCTCCCCTCACAACCCCAGATTTGGAAGATCCAGACCTCTATAAAAATCTCTATTTTACAATCTCTGTTTTAAAGGTCAGGGCCATTTTCTGGCAGATGTGGAAGCTTTATTTCCAGGCATCACAGCCCACCTAAGCAGGAGAATTTGGCTGTGTCTCAGGTCAGTTATGAGCTGCTTTCTCCACAAACAGGAGTGAGCAGCTGCAGGGGTCCTTGCCCTGCGCTCTGCTGAATCCAACCTTTCGCTGTCACATGTGGTCACTCAGCTCCCAAACTTCCCTCCTGCACACCCCAATCCCTGCTTTCCCCGTGACATCTTCAGCTCTTTGCTTTCACTCATAAACCTCAGCCTGGAGAAAATTGACACCAAACACATTAAAGCACCTCAATTAATTATTTAAAGCAATATTTACCCTGTTGTTTTATTTTTAGCAAATAGAAGCACCCAAGATTGCAGCTAGGAATGTCAATAATGGTCTCATTTTCAAGGTTTTTTCTTCAACACGTGACTTAGATATTTAAAGGAAAAGCGTGAGGCTTTCAGAGGTGAACAAAGCACAATGGGATATTTCAACTCTCTAAGCAATGCAAGGCAGACTTGCAAAGAAAATAAAAGATCAACCTGAAGTTCAAAAGCTCTACTTGAAATTTAGCTCAGCTGCAACAGAACATCCCATATTTCCTGCAAATTGACATCTGGGAAAAAAAAAAAAAAGAAATGAGATTGTGTTTATCAAATCCAATTTCTCTGAGCTATGTTCAAGTACATTGCCTTTCAGATAAGGCAGTTGTCAGGACAGAATAATTTGCCACATACCATAAATTTCTCATTGACTTCATTAAAATAAGTGCACTAGAAATTAAGTAGGTTTCATTTGAATAAACCTTTTCCTAAAGCAAATCATGCCATATCCTGGGAACTCCATCTTAAATGAGAGTTAAACTTCACAGACAAGGCTGTGACCTGGAGAAACATTCAAGCCAACGTTTCCAAAAGGCTCCTTGTGACTTTAAAGCCACATCCATGGGGCTTTGCAGAGGTTTTGTATTTCCTCCCCCTCTCCCCAAGCCCCATTCTCTCAAAATAGTAGGTTTTGATTAAAAGCAAATATGTCCAATTTGTTCTCGATCGCTTGATGCCAAACCCATGCAGAACAAGGGGCATTTTAATCTACAATGGTAGAACTCTTCACCAGCAACAAAATTAAAAAATACCTCCAGATATTTGAGAGACAACACTGAAATCAAATCTGAAAGGGATTGCCCTGAAACCTGGCAGTTCCACCTTCTCCAGCCAAAGAAAGGTGCAGGACAAAGGGAAAAGGAGACAACTTTTGTCCCTGAGAAACACATTTGGAACTATTCCTAGAGCAGCTCACTGCAGTAGAAGCAGCAATGTGCACCCGAGGCATTGCTAACCCAGATCCTTCTGCTTTTGCATATGCTAAACACATGCAAAAAAGAAACGCTTAGCAGTTTCACCCTTTCCAACCCAATATTTAAATATCAGAAAGAGAAAGGCTGGTGCAAGCTAAAAATGACTATCACCAGTGCAGTCACATCATTTTTGATTTGTTTCAATGGAAAGAGAGAATGAACACCAACCACAGCATTGCCCAGGGGTGCTGGAGTCACCACCCTGCAAGGGTTCAAAAACCATGAATGTGGAATTTGGGGATATGGTTAATGGTGAATTATGGCTGGACTCTGCCAGTTCCTTAATTCCCTCTATTTGTCAGTAAACTTTTGTGTGCTTGTGACCCCTCAGAGAACACGTAGTTGGGATTTTGCCTTACACCAAACCTCAAGACCCTCAGTGCAACCCTTGAATTTAAGAATTCCAGGGTGTTACATCCAACCTTACCAACCCCACGATTCTTTGTTACTTCAGCTCCCTTACCTCGCGCAAGCCAAGGCAACCAGAGCGGCAGCAGCGTTTTCCTTCTGCTTGTAGGGGATGTGCTGGCCGGAGGGCGCCGTGTCCTCGAGCCAGGAGCAGAGCAGGGACTCGATCCCGTTGAGGCAGTCGGCCGGTTCCTTGGTCAGGCTCAGGGGCTGGCAGTCCCGAAGGCAATTCAGCAGCACCTCAGCAGTGATGTTACACAGGGAAGGGTCCGTCCTGCTCTGCGACTGGATCAGCGGGAACACCAGCAGCAGCCCCATGCGGGAGGTGAAGGGCGCCTGCTCCGGCTGCTGTAACAAACCCTGGCGCTTGAGCAGGGCCAGGGCCTCCTCGTCCCCGGAGCTCTCGCGGTCGTGCTGCTCCTCCAGGGCCAGCTGGCGCTGGGCGTTCCAGAGCCCGCGCAGGGCGTTCAGCCGGTACTCCAGCAGCCGCGCGTACGCGTTGCTCTGATTGCCGCACACCGAGCGCAAGCGCTCCGCCAGCTCCGTCGGGTTCTTGGTCTCGAAGGTCAGGATCTGGAAAGGGGGGAGTGGGTGTTTATAGAGGGTTTTAAAGGGGAGGAAAAAATCCTCATATGGCTGCGGTGTGATTTTTAGATCAGCTGTTCTCTGCAGCAGATGGAGGGATATTATTTTTAATTTTTGGGGCCAAAGAACAGGCGAGTGGTGCTGGGTCCATCTCGGGATGAGGAGTGATGGCCGTAAACTAAAACGCACGGAATCCACCGGAACGCACGGAATCCCATGAACCTCTATCCATGGAGGATGGCAAAGGGCTGGGACAGCTGCCCAGGGAGGGTGTGGAGTCTCTCTCTCTCAGGACATGTCCCTGTGTCACCTGCTCCAGGTGACCCTGCCTTGGCAGGGGTTTGGACTGGGGGATCTCCAGAGATCCCTTCCCACCCCACTGCTGTGGGATTCTGTGGGCCTGTTATTGCTGAGTCAGCACCCTCACCAAACCCAGGTTTGGGGGTTGCTGACGGGGATTTTTAAGCTTTCAATAAACAACAACAACAACACAGATTGTGAAGAAAAATACACACACAACAGAGTAGCTTGGAAAACAAACACTGCCATCTCCTCTGGAGCTTTTTTCTGTGATCGAGGCAATTTTGCTAAAAAACTTCAAAAGAACTGCAAGGCTGGAGGGTCCCAGGGGTTTAGAGCCCTTCTATGAACTCTAATAGGTCACTAATATTGTGCAACAAGAACATGCTTGTTCTAGTTTTGGAGCTCTTCAAATAAACAAACTAACCAACCAGTTTATGCCAATTCACCAAGAGTTCTGTTACGCTCCCTCCCTTCCCCTGCTTTTTTCTCTCTTCAATTTTATCATCTTGCACTTAGCTACACCTTTCTCAAAATACTTCAAGTTGCTGCTGTAGTTAAAAACCCTAAAAGTCTCCTCCTCATCATTTCAGACAGAAGAAAGAGGCTTTTTTGGCACTTTCTAAATAAAACTGGAAAGCAAGCTGGAACAACAGAAAACAAATAAAGCATGACACAAAAATATATTTATGGTTTAATACCCAGCCTGGGACTGGAAAACTCAGAGTTTTAAGTCATTTACAGACAACTTTTCTCCTTCCAGCAAACAGTGGAGATCAGCAAAGTCACTGAAGCTGTGGCAAGCTCAAGGAAAGGCATGAGCCAAGCATTTTCTGATACTCTGGATCCAGTGTCCAAAGGGATTTGGTATCCAAAGGGCTTCTGGCCGTGTTCCAAAGTGCCTCATCTCATCCACCCTCAAACACAATTTCTGGCCCATCTTCATGCTGTAAAGCTGTCCTTCTCTGATTTAATAAATAAATATAAATGTGGGAAGGGGAATGTGAGAGACAAAGCCGCCATGGGGGATGGCATCCAGGGCTGTTTGTTTTGTGGGGTTTTTTAATTGCAGGCAGCAGTCATAGAGATCATGAAATAAATGTTTCTGGCTAATTGCAGCCTCCTGAACAGCTTGTTAAAATGCTGCAGGACAAATCACATCTGCCACACAGCCTCTGACTAAAGGCAAGGAAACAGCTTTGCAGTAGGACTTTGACCACTAGAGCCAGGAGAAGTTCACCTGAAAGGAATTCACATCGTAATTACACTTGAATGGATGTTGTATTGAGCTCCTTATACCTAATAAGCCTCCTTTAATTAACTTCTCCAAGAGATTATGAATATTAATTCCTAAACCACATATTACACATTTAAAATAACCACCTCCTGTTGTGTGTTCTGCTGTCTCAAAAATAAGTTTGCTTCCCGTTCTAGATGGAATCACTTTCTACAACAGTTGGCTTTTGATTTTCTTGAACTAAACTGGGTGGATTTTCCACTAAGTGACAACAAGCTGCAGAAATGGCGGGAAAAGAGAATTAATGTTTGCATTTTCAGAGTTAAATGATGAAGAAAACAGGTCTGTGGTCTTTGTTAATAGCTAAGATACCACCACAAAAGACAAGCTGTGATCTGCTTGGTGTTGCATGCCTTGCTCCTCAAATCCCACAGTTTAACAGGAAAATTAATTTTTTTTTTTTTTGCCTTTGATATGGCTCTACAGCTCTGAGTCTGTCTTGTAGCAATCAGGACGAGTCAGTGTCATCAGTTTTGCTGATGAAAAGCCTTTTTCTGCTGAAGTTTTAGTTTCTCCCTGATCCCACAGTTCCCAATTTGCTTTAAAAGCATGCATGGTCTGTCTGGGATTTTGACTCAGTCTTTCATAAGGGAAATGAGCACTAATTTGGATAAATGATACAGGAAGTACATCAGCTTCAACAGATTTACAAGATCATTCCAAAATGGGACTTCGAGACTTTTGATAATGCAGTTTACATCATCTGATTTTCATTTTCACAAGGCTTATGGAACCAGTGGGGAAAAAACCTTAATTATTCAACATCATCTGAAGGTCTAAGCAGGCATCTGCACTTCCAGAAAACAAGAGGATGTTAGAAGAAAGATGTGAGGTCATCTGCTGCACAGGACACTTCAGCAAATTAAATTAAAGGCTGTTTTCCTCAAAAGCCTTTTTACTAGAGGTCAGTACTCAGAGCTACCTCCAGAAAGGAGCTTGAAGACCAAATGTTCCCAGTGAGGCTGGGACAAACACCCTGGAGCTTCCAGAGTTCAGACACATCCCAGGAAACTGCTCTGGCTCTCCCTGGAAGCCAAATCCAGCCCTTCCCACCCCAACAGTGCCAGAGCTTCACTTGGCCCCTGCCAGATCCATCAGCGCTTCCCTCTGGATCCATTAAAGACTCCACACAGGAATCCCAGCCCTTGCCAGGATATCTCCAGGCAAAGCTTGTCATCTTCCAAATATCTGAAGTCAAAACAAGTTAAAATAAAATGCAAGAAAACCCCCATCGTGTTCTTCCACAAATTCTGATACAAACAACACAACTAGCAGGGTTTTTAAAAGGTAAAATTCCCTTTCCTGCTGCCTCTGGGCTGCCTCGGGATTTACACCTGAGCCTCAGCTCTGATTTGGGACAGATTCCCAGCCCCCTTTTGGGGTGCCTCGATATTTCCCTGTGCAACTCCTGGGGAGGTGTCAGGGGCAGGCACCAAACCCAGCCCCACGTAAACCTCAGTGAACCAGTCCCTGATCCATCACCTCCCAACCCCAAACATTCCCAATTAACAAGGCTTGAACAGAATCAAAGAGGATGAAGAGGATGTAACAAACATCACTTTGCCATAGAACAAGTCATCCATGTAGCTACTTACATATCACTAAAAACTGTTATTAAATTGTTTAATTGTCACTATTTTAATTTTACAGTATCTTATCCTTACACGTTATTTCCTTGTTTGATCTTTTAAATCAATTTTAGTCAATATTTTCATTAGAAAATGGTAGAGCCAAAGTTCAATCACTCTAATTGGTCCTTGACATCATCTTCAACATCGAGAAGCACAAAAGGTATCTGATTTTAGGAGAACTATGGAGAGGTGTCATCTTTCCCACCGTATCCAACATTTGTCCCTTTGCACCCAGGTAATTCTTCCCATCAAACAGAATTTTTGCCAAATCTGCCTCAGGAAGGAGTGGCTGACATTCCCTATTTTCAGGGCAACACGTTTCTCTGCTGACAGTAAATACCAGACCAAGCACAATTAACACACGCTAATACACATGAAGAGTTTTAGCCTGAGCTTTTATGACCCTCTTAAGTAAATTTAAATGTGAGCTGTCACTAAAAGGCAGCTTTCTCCTCTGGCTACAGTTGCTGCCCCTTGTCCTCTCCCTGGTGCCTGTGGGGGGTGTGTGTTTTAATTCTGCTACACAGGGAACTGAGAAGCAGTGAAGTTGTGCACAAACAGGGGTTTTTATCCTGAACTTACAGATTGGAAAGGGAAGCCTCTAAATCTCCCCAACAACATTGAATTCCTTCTCTCCAGAGTTCAACTGGCTGAAGCTCATAGGTGAAGATGAAGATGGTGGAACATTTATCAGGATCAATTACACCCCTATACCCCCCTGAGTATGAAACATGGATTATTCCCATCTCACAGGAGGTACAAACCAGACAGAAAAACAGAAGAAGCCTCAAAATTGTAAAATATCTTTAAAAGCAGCATAAAAAAAAATTCTATTACTTTGACCACCCCATTACAGGTATGAGGTCATTCCTCTTGTACAGAATGAACAGAGAGGCAGCACCACTTGTTTACTGGGCTCTTTTGTCTCTAGGAACACCAATAAAACAATGTAAAAAGGCTGAATTACAAAAAGTATGGATTATTCTGTAACAGAAAGCGCACAAGTGACAGTTTTAAAGGTACCCTGAAGATTGAAATACACATCCCAAGTGAACCTGCTCCATAAACAACCCTGTGTCCTTGTCTCCCGCTGTGCTGGGAACAGCCTTCCTGCTCCTGGCGTCTTCTGGGACACGCAGCACGAAGCTGCCCTGGTGCAAAACCCACCTTAATTTCCTCTAAAACATTTCCTAGCCCCTCTCTAAGGCCTTTTCCTTGCTACACCACGAGCCAAATGTATAAATGTGTGTGAACATTTTCTCCCTGATGTTTCAGCAGCTGCTGCACTTTACACCACGTTTTAGTGTTGCAGATAAAAAAAAACTACAAGCCTCAAGGTTGTTCCAATCTTTTCTGCTCCAAGAAATTTTAACCTTATCCTCTTGTTCAAAGCCTCTGCTGAGTCCTGTGTGGAGCAGGGCAGGTTTTTAACTACTCAGCTAAAAGCAGAACTATTTTCTTTTGTGAAAGTGCTGGAAATCTCACTGCTCACAAATAAGCACTGAGATACCACTATCTGTTACAATTTTATCCCAAATAATTTCTGTAACCATACAAATTTATGAAATTAATCTTTGTATCTGAGATGAATTACAGAGAACAAGCAAGGTTTAAATAAATAAAATGCTACAAAGTCCTGTTTCTTTCTTCATTAAAATATTTCTTTGGCTCTTACTCAAGTAGTAGGTGAAAACAGCTGAAAAAGGTAAAGAAAAATCTTTGTAATTTAAACATCTGAGAGTGCAGATCACTGAATTAATAAGCTGCAATTGGTAACAAGATCTATATTTGGGAAACAGATTTGCAAAATCATCCTTGAGAAGTTTCCTAATGTTTCTCTACAAGGTTACCTCAAATACGACTTGAAAACTCCAAAGTCAGAGGCACAGTGGACCATATTAGAGGAGTTTAATAAATTCCACATCCTGGCAGAGGACCCCTGGGGCGCTGGAAGGGGAGGCACAGGCAGGACGAGGGTGTTCCAAGCCTGCCACACGCCTGGATCAGCAGTTTCCAAGTCAGAGGTCACAACCCCAGGAAGGGTCACCCACTTAGGAAGGAGTCAATTGTTGATGGTGGCATTAGGGACTTTCAGCATGACAGAGGTGACGCTTGTAGATGGCAGAAAGGTCACGAGCAGAAAGGTTTGGGAAGCACTGACCCAGATAATTGCAGGGAACTGCTCTCTCCTTCAGCAATCAGGCAAAAGTGACAAAATGTTTTCTCTGGGCCGGGAGGAAAATGGGTGAAAACTTCCAAGTTTAGCAGAAAGCTTCCAGTCTAAATCATTTCATGGCAAACACAAGTCAGTCACAGGACAGGCACATGCTGAGAAAAGAGCACTGGACTCCAGCTCTTCAATCTCTCTGTGGAGAACCAGCCCAGGCCATGTTGGGGGGAAGAGGAAAGGCCACCACTTTTTCCTTACTTGTTTCATTCTTCTGATTTTTTTTTTACCTTCCACTCAATTAAAGGTAACTGTTTTCAGTGCAGAGCCACACCTGCCCGGTGGCACCTCACTCTGTCCTACAGAACAGAGCCCAACAAGAGTCCAACCACCAGGTGAGGACAGACAGGATCCCAACAGCTATCGAGGGAAGAGCTGCACTCCCAGCTCCGTGGGAAAACCAGAGAAGGCTCCCTGCCCGAGGCAGGAGGGGATGCTGGATGATCTTTAAGGTCCCTTCCCCCCAAACCATTCTGGGATTCTGTGGTGACTCTGCAGAGCTGGCAGATCAAATCTCCCCAGTTCGAGGGAGCTCCCCTCCCTCAGACAAACCCTGACCACGCTCCCAGAGTTACTGCAGGGAAGGTGCTTGCCTGGGAACATTCTGGAAGTGCTGCAGTTCCCTTTGGGCCACACTAAGGAACAGCCCTTCCTGGAACGTCCCTCCTGGATGGGCAAGGACCACCCAAAAAGTCATGGGAACACCTCCAGCTCTGTCACTGAGGCTCATCAAGAAGGAGAAGACTTTGCTCCTTCAAAGATTTCTCTGTGTGAAAGGTTTGAAAATAAAGGTCCAAAGGCTTCTGTAATCACTGACTAATGCAGCTCTCTCCCGACTAGAGGACTTCAGTGGGAAACCTGCACCAGGAGCAGCCGGTTCATGCACAACTTACAAAATTCTAACAAATTTTTTAAAAAGCCCTAATTTTCTGTAAATATGCTGAAGCAATCTAAGAAGTTGGCACACATCATCACAGAAAAAATAAAAACAGAGCAATCCCCTCCACACCCTTTAAAACTCAACATGCTCCTAGAACAAGTTGAAAGAGAACATTAAGGCTCTTGTTCCATACCATTAAAGCATATATGTGTAAATCCAAGTGTATACAAACACACAAAAAGATAAAATCAAAGCTGCATGGGAGTCAAAATAACAAAATAATAAGTTTCCATAAGCCTTACTTGGCATAACACCAGCACTGTAACATTTTTTCCTCTGCTTTTCTTTTTATAAATAGACAGAACCTTTGAACAGAAGGACAAAGGAAACACATCCAAACACACTGACATTAGTCACCAATACGCTCTTTAAACGGATATTTAGGCAAAACAGACCAGAATGATACTTCTCCACCCAAAAAAAAAATCCATTAGAGTATTAAACATGATACATTTTTAATTAAGCACTCCAGTCCCAAATTCAGCCAGGCTTCTGACCACCACTGATGAAGCACAAGAAGTGAATTAAAGAAGTTTCCTAATCAAAGCAGCAGCTGCAGCATCTCCTACCCTTGGCCAATAGCACATCCCAAGAGATTTCTGTTTGGACCATTTTCAAAGATATTTATTACACTGCAAGTAGGAGTAGAAAGAGTGTAAATGAGCTCTTGTGTAGCAGTCGATTGCATGGCCACGCTTCCATCAGATGTGTGCACCTATTTCCACAAAATGGCTCCTCAAAGCCATTCCACATCACCAAAGTGCCCCTTATTTACACGAAAACAGCATTTAAAAAAAGGCAGAGAAAAGTTAAGAGCTAAATATTTTACATTTGCACCATGTGAAATTTCATTTTTTAAAACGCCTTCCCCCTCAATACCAAATTCTACACGAATTTGCAGATATCTGAAAATGAAATCGATCGCTTGTGATCACCAATTCCATCAGTGGATGGAAATAAAAGGCTTTAATAAGCTGTGACTAAAGAATAAAGATCAATATAAGTCAAAATCAGTACTTATCAAAAATAAGCACCACAGCAAAAAGTCATATTAAATTATTTATTTCAAAGTTTTGCACTGCGAACACAAACAGGAAAAGAATCTCTGGAGCAGAAAAAAAGAGATGAATCAGTGGCACTGGATTGCTGCAACACTTGTTATAATAAATGTCAAAGCACAAGACACAGCAGCACCAATTCCATTCCTATCTCTCCCAACAACTGGAGTTTTAGAACATTCCTAACACTAACAAAAAAAATTCTCCAGAGCTGAAGTGTTTGTCGAGTGAAGCTGTGTGTCAAGTTTCAGGCTGGAACTTCTGGCCTGGCTGGCAAGATCTTAAAATAAGGCCTTGTTTGTTTTTTAAAGGATATCCTCCTTTCTTGTGATATAACATGAAAAATGCTGCTGGAGCACGTTATTTTTCTAGCACGGTTTTTAAACTCAATGCTGCTTCTAGAACTATGCCATGGAATCAAAATATTTTCTTGCATCCAAGCTGCGCTGAATGCCAGAGCAACTCTGATCACAAGGGAGAATCATTCCATGTTTCTACACACAGAGATAAGTCAGCCACCTTAAAAACCTCCCTTTTCCTGTTCATGTGATATTTGCCAACGTCCATTTCAGGGGAACAGCTGATTTCCCCATGCCATTCCCCAGTGTCCCAACACACAGGACAGAAAGCGCACGTTCTGCAGAAAATATCTTTCCTTAGATAAGGCTGGGGGAAGTTTCCCCAAAGCCCGTAAAGGCTCCACGTCACCCGATGAACAATAACATTGTCAGGACTGCTCGTGGGGTCATCTCAGCAACAGCCCAGACAGCAGCTAAAGCCTCACTAAAAGGGGTTTTTCGGCCTAAAATGCCTGGAACCAAACAGAGCCTGGAGATAAAGCTCCGGCTGGAGCGTCCCCTGTGCGCTCCCACCGCTCGGCTCCGGTGACAAAGCCCCTGTGTCATTGCGAGCCACACTGCCGGGGAGGAGGGTGGGGTGAAACAGGAGAAGGGAGGCACACGGGGGGGAAAAAAAAAAATGCAGTCTACCAAATAGATGCAACCTATAATCCGTGACATTCAGTCCTTCAGCAGCTCCTCCTAAGATAAAACAGCTGCACCGCCTGCCCGCAGCCAACACCAGGGGCACTTCTGGGAAGGTAAAAAGCTGGGATGAAAATCTGGGCTGCCCTCCTGGATCCTTAATAACGATCACTGTCAACAGCTGAATAAAACACCCGGGCACCCCTGAGCATGTCACTGTAATGCTGATGAATTACCAACCGTCTAAAAGTAACAGCAAGAAAACACAAAACCTTCAATAAAAATGAACGGGCCAAAGGCCACGCTGAAATCCGTGAGTGCGGCTCTGATTTCCAAACCTCACGGATTCAAAACAAGGAGGACGAACCAACACTTCACCCTCCATTTACATCAGCACCTCACCATCCTCCTGCCCAGCTCCACTTTCATTATTATCTGAAATAAATCAGATTGACTCAAGACGAGCAGAACGCCTCGACACCGGCAGGCTCCGGACTCCAGAACCCTCACCCGGCATCCGCACGCAGCATCCTCCATTCCGGCCCCCCATCCTCCCCTAGTCATCCTCCCTGCACCCCCATCTCCCATCCCCCCGTCCTCCTCGCCTCAGGCCTCCGCTGCCACCGTGCCCCTCTGCCGAGGGCATCCTCCCCCTCACCCCCCGGCCCTGCCCCGTCCCTCCCCTCAGCTCGGGGGCCGCCTCACCTCCAGCTCGGTGTCGCCGGGCTCGGCCACCCCAATGATCTCGCTGGGCAGCTCGGCCAGGTCGGTGACCCGGATCAGCCCGTCGTGCAGGAAGATGGTCTCCTCCTTCACCGACAGCCACTGCGCCGAGTCGGTGGCCGCGGCCGCCGAAGCGGCCGCCGGGGACCCCATGGCGCGGAGGGCGGGGGGGCTCCGCAGGGCTGAGGCGAGGCGGGTCCCGCTACCCGCCCATGGCGGGGGCAGGGCGGGGGCAGGCGCGTCCCCAGCGGCCTGAGCGCCGGACAGCCGGGGCGCGGCGGGCAGCAGCGAGGAGCGGCGCGTTGCCACCGCGGCGGCGGCGCTCCGGGGAGCTCCGGGAGCCGCCGTGCCCGCCCGCAGCCCCGCGTCCCGCGCCCGCCTCACACACACCGCTGACAGCGCGACGCCATGTTGGGGGCTGAGGCGCGCCCGGCATGCACCGCGCGGCGAACAATACACCCGGCCCCCTCCCAGCCCGCGGCGCCCCGCCCCGAGCGCCGGGACACGCCCCCAGCGCCGGAGCTCCGCCCCCCGCCGCTCCCGCCGCTCCGCCCGCACCGGCGGCGCTGCCGGCAGCGCTTCACCCGCGCCGCGTGTGCTCCGCTCGGTGCTGCACCCGCACCGGGCACGGCGGATCGTCCGCTCTGGGCACAGCGCCTCGCCCGCACCGCGGGGAGGGTGGCAACCGCACCGGGAAGAGCGGGTCAGCTGCACCGGGCGCGGCGCCGCACCCGCACCGGTAGCGCTCCCCTCAGAGCTTCACCCCGCTCATATCGCAGCCAGGGAGAGCGGATCGCCTGCACAGCGGGGAGCGCATAAACCGCACCGGGGGCGCTCCCCTCAGCGGATCACCCGCGCCAGGTGTTCTCCCCTCAGAGCCTCATCCGCACCGCGAGGCGCTCCCCTCAGCGCCTCGCCTCGTCCCTCAGGGATTGCTTCCCTCAGCCCCTCATCCGCACCGGGTGGGCTCTCTCAGAGCCTCTCCTCGTCACTCAGGGATTGCTCCCCTCAGGCCCTCACCTCATTCCCCTGGCACTGTCCCGGGCTCTCACCCTCATGCAATGGCCGCTCCCTCAGCCCTTCTCCCTCCACCCTCCTCTGCCGAGAGCTGCTCCCTCGGTGCTGTTCTCCTCAGTTTCCCTCTCAGCCTTCTTGGATTCACTCATTGGGCCCCTCTGAAACTCCCCATTTCCCTCCAGGGCTGGTCCCTCTTGGTTCTCCCTCATGGCTGTTTCTCCTCTCCCGTACCCCTGCTCACCCCTATTTTGGCTGTCCCCTCACAGAATGATTTCCCTTTCTCCCTTCCCCTTGCCCTCCTCTGTCACCATCTCACAGGAATCTGTCACCTCTCAAGGAGCTTTTCCCAAAGAACTCATGAGCAAGCAGGTATGTCTCTCCAAATCTGTGCCTCTGGATTTATGGATTCCAGAGGGTGTAAAAGCAAAAGGGTTGCAGCACCTCAGTATGTGTGGAAAAAAAGGGGATCCAGAGGAAAATTGATCCTTCTTTCTCAGCCTAATTTCACCCTCAGTTCCCTCAGACCTTGCCCTGAGCCTGTTCAGATGCACAGTGTCGGAGGCAGCTGTACCTGGATGTTCAGCAAAGGACGTGCTGCTGAGACAAATCATGTTAATGAGAGATGTGGTGATAAATGTTAAATAGTTTTAGTGGATAATTGCTGTGGGGATTCCCATTGCAAGTGTCTGCTTTTCATGGAGCAGTGACTGTGCACAACTGAGCAGAGATAGAGCTCCATGCATTTATTTACCTGTTTGATCAGATTAAATTATTTAACATATTAGTGCATTATAACAAATGTGCTGTGCTATTGCAGGAAAAGCTTATTCAGAGCTGGATTAAAATGAGACCTACCACCAGTGCTTTATATCCTATTAAATCTGGTTGGGAAGAAGCATATTTTTCCATGTAATGGATGACCACTAAACATAGGAGCCATGCAAAGCCCTTTTGTAGCACTGATTCAGCAGTGTGAGCGCTCACACCATTGTGTAGCTTGTTTTTGAGGCCAGTTCAGTTGACACAGGGTTCAGGTAAGTTCAAACAAGCAGTAATTTAGAGATCCGTGTGATAGCTCTGTGCGCTCTTGGTAGGACATCCCTGCTATTCATGTGCTGGAGAGTAGAAGAGTCTCCAGGCTTGGTTTATTCCAGAAATAGATATTATTTGCCTCTGTGCAGCAGTAATGTTTGATCAGGGAGAGTGTGCAGAGCTGCTATCAAAAGTTTTTATGAGGGAGAAGCTTCATGGGCGTCTGATATTTTTGGTCAAATGTGATGGAGAGAACAAGGCTGCAGATCCCTGATCCTTCCGTGGGAGCCCTGGGAGGAGTCAGGAGAGAGGGAATGCTGAGATTGGAAGATTTTGTGGCAGGTGGCAGGTGGCAGCTGAGTTCTGGCAGGGGAGATAAGCCAGGCTCCCGAAGGTTCCTTGGAGCAAGGGAAAAACTCCTGGGGTTGGATTAGTCACAACATTTCATGGGGAGGCAGCCACGGGTGTTATTGTTATTGTTTTGTTCCCAGGGTGGGAGTTTGACATTGTTTTCGTTCATCCCCACGTGAGAGGAGCAGAGGGAGAGAAACACAAAGTGTGTGTGCATTTTAGTGGGAGTAACATTCCACCAAAAAAAAAAATCATTCCATCTTTAGATCTTGTGGTACTATCACGGTGCTAGTTGAGTATCTTCCACCAAATCAACACAAGCAGCAGAGCTGGGAGTCAAGCGGGATGTTCCCTTCACAAGCAAGGAGAAGGACATCAGCAGGAGGGGTTTGCAGTGTTTCCCAGAGGTTTGGATGTACCTGTTCTCCAAAGGGATGTTTCACAGGCTGGCTAACCCAGGCTGGCAGTGCAGCTCTTTCCAAGGCCTCCTGGGCTGCTTTATCCCAGAGGAATGTGGCTGCCACAGCAGCTCCCAGATGGAGAATCCGTGTTTGATGTGGCTGTGGATTCAATCCTCTGCCTTGGGATGCAAGCCAAGGCCTTTTGCAGGAATGAGGAGCTGACTCAGAGCCAGGAGAGGCTCTGGAAGCTTCTGCAGCAGGTGAGGCACTGAACGAGGTGTGTGGCCACGTTATTCCCTGGCAGGGGCTGTGCTTTGTCCTTTGTCTGGGGGCTGGTGACAGTTTCTCCCGGGAAGGATCCTGATCCATGTGGGTTTCTGTGGGAGGTAACCTGAGCTGCCTCCAGTGAGAACAGCCCCCTTGGCTCTGACCTGCACAGTGTGCAGACTTCCCAAGCTGAACAGAAGGGATATTCACCATTTTATAGTTATTGATTTGCTTCTTTGGAGTTCTTCTGAATTCTATTGACTTGACAATTCCAAGCTAAAAAGCAGTTATTGAATGAAAACAATGGAATAAAACTGAGAAATGTACCCTGTCCTGTCTCACTGCAGGTAAATAAAATAATTACTGCTAAATGTAGTTTCCTAAATTATTTGAAGTGCCTGCCATTCAGGAATTGAGAGTGTGTTGTACAATCTATAACCTTACATGGAATGCTGGTGGGGCTTTCTCCATGGGATTTTCAGCACTAGGGCTGTACTGGATGCAGCAAACCCCGTGCAGTTTGCCTGCTCCCTGCTGCAGAAGATGTTGTGTAATGGAATTTAAAAAAAAATATAATATTTGTGTTCTGCCTGTCACCAGCAAATGTCAGCCACTGCAGCTTCAGTGTGCAGTCAGAGGGGTACAGCAGCGACTACAAAGAGATCTTGGACTACTTTATGGGAAGACTTAAAAAATAGACCAGAATAACTTTGTGACACAGATCATCAAGCTGAAGGGATAAAACCCTCAACTTGTAAATAGGCTCCTCCAGAAAACCACTCTTTTGCTCTGCATTTTTCCATTATTTTGGAGCAGATGTCGAGTGTTCTTTGAGCTGCTGTGGTTGCCTCTGCCTCTGGTGGCAGGATTTGAGGGATCAGCTCCTTCCTGCGCAGGTCTCCTGTGTCCTTGTGCTTCTCTGGTCATCACAGATACTGAGATTTAGCAGAAGATGCTGATGGGCTCTGGGCAAAAATTCACTCCTGTGAGCTGCAAATGGAAATTCCCTATTCCTGCTTGGATTTGCCTATTATGTAATGGGATTTAAAGCAGCATTGTCTCACCCTTCGGTTTAATTTTACATTAACAGCTATTATGTGTGGGGAGAACTCTTTTCATCCCAAGGCTTTGCTGTGTATCTTTCTGTTCATTTAAAAGTGACACTTTCAGTGACCATTGTGGCACTGAGAAATGTGTGAAAAGGAAAAACAAGTTGCTATTTTTATGTGGTCTGCACTAACCAGATTTGCAGACCCTGAATCCTGGCTCCTCTGCCTGGTACTTGTTATTTAGAGAGCCCAAATGCCATCGTTAATAAGGCCACTACCCAAGGAATACTGGCACTTCTTGGCACATTATCTGGGATTAAAAAATACAGTTTCTCCAAGTAAAACATAGAAAGGACTGAAGTGGGGAAAAAAATCAGTGTTTTACAGAGGAGAAGGAAGAGACAGTGAAATAAAATCATTCCAAACCTCAGAAATGTACTTCAATTGCAAATGGAAATATTCACACTTTTCTCATTTAGAAGAGCAATAATTGCTGAAGATTGCAAGGTGGGCTTGAGGGAGGAAGAACAAATAGATATTTTTGTTAAAATGAATAAGGGCTATAGGAAACAAGAGTATGAATCACTATCTTGCAAACATGGCCTTACTTAAATTGGACAAGAAACAAATGTAAATTGTGGAATCACAGGGTCTGGGAATCCTGGAATGATTTGGGTTAAAGGGACCTCAAAGCCCATCCCATTCCACCCCTGCCAGGGGCAGGGACACCTTCCACCATCCCAGGTGGCTCCAAGCCCTGTCCAACCTGGCCCTGGACACTTCAGGGATGGGGCAGCCACAGCTTCTCTGTTCAGTCTCTTGCACTGTTGAATTGTCTTTACCTTCAGGGAATCTCCTAATCCATTACTATTGCAATTTAACCCTTTCCATTTCCTTTTCCAGCTGTTGCAGACACAGAGAACAGTTTGTTTCCTCCCTCTCCTGTTGTCTTCACCCATGAGAGCTGTGAGCAGAGTTCCTCCTCACCACCTGTGCACTAAATAATCCCTCTCCTTTCAAACTTGATAAGTTGGAAGCCTGATCTTTTCTTTGAGATTTCCAGCTCCCTTGAGGTGCTGGAATTAAAAGTGCTCTCCCTAATTTCAGGTCTCATTTTCTTACTCAAGAAGCCTTTTCTGGAAGTACCTAAATGCTGCCCATCAGTGAGAAAGAGTGGCTGGGAGCTGAGCAGATCCCTGAGTGGTTGTCCTGAATTTTTGAATCTCAAATGTCTCAGAAGACTCATTATTACTGTCCAAAAATAGGTAGGTTTAAATACAGCTATTCTGTGCTGTTTTAAAATTCAGCCTTTCTGAAAACTGGTGCAGTAACACGAGGGATAAATAAATGGAAAAAGAAGAGTCTGGTACAATATTCTGCTCAATATTGTAAACATAGAAACGTGACAAGGTGGCATCTCTGGCTTCACGTTTACCCCATATTTTACTTAAAGTTTTATTTAAAACCCTTGGAAAGAGAAAGTGTCATAAGCTGTTTTTCTCTTAGCCTATCAAGAAATAATTTGAATGTCTACATTTGTATTTCAAGAATTTTCTCAAATTTCCCAAGTGAGTTGGTTGAAATACCGATCCTGCAATCCCTGTGTTTGAGGGATTCCCTCAAACGGGATTGGTTCAAACACAGGGGAAATTCCTGTTACTCCACCCTGAACAAGAGCTGTAATGGCCAAATCCCAGAACTGATAGCCCTGGAAAAGGTCTCTCCTCCCACCCAGACAGCTCCATGCACACATTGGTCAAAGCTGAGATCTGGGCAGAGCTTCACACAATATTTATTAACAATGCTCGATCCTAATCAGAAGCTGAAATGTTGACATTTGCAATGTAACATTCCAGGGGAAAAGTACATTTTGGGACAGTTTCCTTGTCCAGGGCCAGGTTGGAGAGGGCTTGGAACAACCTGGGATAGTGGAGAATCTGAACCAACAGGACACCGAAGCAAAGAGGGAAAACAGGATTTTAAATGAGGATTTTAAAAGAGGTGGTGCTTGAACTTTCATCATCTTTGTCTTTTACTTGCAATTCCTAAATCAGATCCAAGAGTGTGAATTCCTGATCACTAGGTTTGCACTGGCATTGCAGCACTACCAACCCTTTTCCTGGCAAAGGAAGGCAGGGCAGTGAATCCCTGGCCTGAGCAAACGTTAGTCTGTGCTGATTTTCTCTTCAGTGGTGACAGGCATTCAAAACAAAGGTAAAACTGAAAGCCACTAATTGAGAGCTGAAGGCAAGCTGTGCAAAGTGGAATAAGTGGAATGGTTTTCCTCTGGGGAGGACAATTTTGCTCTCTGTGTGGTGCTGTCTTGCAGCTCTAAGTGCCCCCATCTCCAAAGGTGCTCTTCCCATGGAGCCTTCCTCCCTTCCCTTTCTTTCTTGCAGCATTTCTCTTGTTTTTCCAGTGTCTCTTTCCTCTATTTCCAGCCTAGAATCTGCTTTTAAAAGAAGAGTAATAACTATTATACAATAAAGTCCCAGCCAGTGAACACATTTACAGGATATAAATATGAGGGAAACAAACAGGAGAGGCTGGAGATGTGTGCTGTGGTTTGGGATGCTGCTGATTTATGTGAGAGGTGCAGTCCTCTTGTGCTCTCTATCACTCACCTCTTTTTCCCTATTTTCCTTCCAGCCAGATGGCACAAACCAGGAAAGGCCAAATAATTCATCATTCCACGTTTAGGCTGGACTGGCCCGTGGGTGAAGCCAGAGTGGTTGAAAATCTTTTCATGCTGCTACAGGCAGGAGAGTTTCTTCCTTTGTGGTGTGGTAGAGGTGAGTTTATGGTGCTGCAGTGGAATGTCCTGTGCTTATAAAATCCTGGTCCTGACAGGGAATGGGAATTGTTTTATAAACCTTCATTTTCTGCTTAACAACAGCACAGTGTTTCTTTAAAAAGAACATCACAAGGAGGCTACAGAGAACAAGGAAGAACTAAACTTCAACTAAAATAACCCCACAAAAAATCAATTAATCAACAGGAGAACCAGAACAGTGCTGTCAGTCACCCAACGCCACCAGCATCACCCCCATCATGAGATTATCATGTCCCAGACAGGTGACATCAGTCCAGCCCTCCTCCTGCAGCACAGGGACCACATTCTGTGTGCTGGGCTCCATTCTGTTATCATGTGGCTCTTGATTGGGCCTGACAAACACATCAAAAAGCCATTTTTTAGGCTTGATTACCCAGTCTGCCCGGGCTTGGGGTGGTGGCAATTAAATGACATGATAAGTTGAAGCTCAGGGTGACAGGATGGGAAGAGCAATAGAAATTCTAATGAGAATTCTAAATCCCCAGGAGCAGCTGCAGTGCCTGGCTCACACTGGGACACCCTTCTCAGGCACTTGTGAAATCAGCAGCTATTTCAAGGGAGCCCAAACCACACAATTTGTGCTGTTATTTGGATTCTTTTAATTCTATTTTTTATTCAAGCTGACAGGCAGTTTGGGGATTAATGGGTTGTCTATGTTAGAAGGCAGTTACAGAATGATGTGAGACATTGCCTTGATGAAGTTCTGTTTAATTACAAAGCAGGCAAGTCTTTCCTGGAGTGCTGGATTAAATAAACCACACATTTTTATGCTCAGTGCTTTGACCAAAGCCAGGATCTGAACAGAAAAAAACCCCAACCCTCTCAAAGTTTCTCTTGCATCAGCAGCCTCAAAAGGCAGTTTTCCTTTTTCTCCCCCTGTGTCCCTGCTCTGGGCACGTTTGGCTTTTTTCTCTTCCACAAACACAAAGCTCCAGGTTTCCAGTGGCCTTTTTACACTTTGTCAGGCCCCAGGGAAGCCATGTGGGTGATGTGCAGTGCACAGGAGCTCTGCCATTGCCTCTCCTTTGAGCACAAGTTGCTGTACTTTCAGTTCCCTGATTCCACAGGGACATTTGTTCGTTGTTTTTGTTTTGTTTTGTTTTGTTTTTTAAGTTTTGTTTTTTTTTTAAAGGAAGAATTCTGGTTCCCCACCAATTTCTATGAAATTCCACAAATTAGATTTTCCTTTCAGCTCAGCTGGACACTCTCACCAGAAATTTGAATGGTGCCAGCATTTTGAGGGTGCATCATTCTTTTTAGGGCCTTATTCTGAAAAAATGCACTTCCTCCCTTGTGAACCAAGGGCTGCTTTTGTACATTTTATCTTGGGTTTTATTTCCTCTTGTCCAAATGGCCATTTTGAACAATGGGATCCCGTGTACAGCACATTGTGATACTTGAAAGCCTTAATTTTAAAACCAATTACATCCTAAGGCGTCTGTCAGGCCAGTGGAAAACCTCCACATCCACTGGGACTGACAAAATGGATGAAGATGAAACTGCTTCTGGTTTAAACTTTGTTTTCTCCAAGAGCTTTAGAGCCTTTCCTTGTGTTCCTTGGGGTGGTTCTCTGCATCCCCCTGGCTTGTTCCAATGGATTGGAGCAATCATTTGACCTTTGTGTGGTTTCTTGGTGTTCTCATGGCAGTTTTTGACCTGTGTGGGATGTCACAAGGCCAAAGTACTCAGCCGGTGTAAAATATGAGAAGCTGGTTATGATCATCATTAAAACCAACCTGCAGGCAAAGCACCAGGAACTGCTAATTGGGCAACTGAAGAAACACACAAGGGCTCCAGAATTTCTGAATCTCTGAGCTCTGCTGCTCTGTACAAATAAAACAGCCTAAATTCTGCAAAAAGTGACATTAAAACTAATAAATAGGACTATGAGAACATTTATTCTTTGTGCCACCTGTGCCAGTCTTCAACACAGCACAACTTTTGTATTTTTTAGTCTGAAATGTTGATATGATCTCACAGAACAAGATCAGATTAATGGATCAGGTTCCCTCTCAGTGTCAGCCAAGCGGAGACTGCTTATTCTTTTATGTACTTCAGAAAATGGACATAAATTTTCCATTTTCTGAAGTTGAAAACACTTCTTGAGACCAGACATGAGAAAGTATTTCTGCTTTCTGCAGTACGTGAGCACAGACCTCTCTGAAAATAAGCGACTTGCTCAGGATCACACAGAAAATCAATATTGCTGAGGAAAAACCATTGAATTTCTTTCATCTCAAGCCCTATTTTGACTACTGTGCTTCCTCTCTCCTCATCACTATTACAACTAATAAGTGTTTATGTCTGATGGAGTGTGAACCATGCTTAGGTCAGAGAAGCTGCTGGCTCTGTGTGCAATCCATCATGCAAAGTCATTTCCCCTGAGATAAACACTGAAATAATGGGGGGAAAATAAAGTGAGCAAAAAACCCAGCCAGCTGACAAAAATGGGGGTTCTGACCGATAGCTGGGAGAGGGTTAAGACTGCTCTGATCTAAATACCCCAAACAACAAACAAATAATTAAAAAGTAACTAAATAAAGAGAAATGTCCTGGCTGCTGCATGGCACCTATGTCAAATTCCACATGCAGCCATCCCAGACGCACCCTCTGCAGTGACTCAGGCACTGCCTGGCTTTGCTCAACCCGTGGCTTCCAGAACAAAACATAACAAGGACTGGTATGAATAAGATCCTTACAAAAATAAGGATTTAATTGCTTTAATTGCTTAAGCAATGAGTTGTCAAGTGCTCAGTGCAGACTGCAATGTAGGAGAACTGGAGAAATCAAATTAACAGGTGAAGAGTGGCTGGGAACCTCAGTTCCTCTTCCCAAACCAGGACAGGAGCAGGAGCTCTTTATGGTGTATCCATAGGACTGGCATTTATTTGATTATTTATTGAGCTTGTGGAAACATCCATAGTGAATTTCTTTGCAACAGTCCTGAACTCTTGAGGAGAGGGAGGGCAGGGATCAGGTGGAAATAGGCTGGGAGAAAAAGGTTCAGCCTCTCCTTCATGACAAGGCACATCCTACAGCACAGGTGAACTGAGCAGCCAGTCCCTGGCCATCTGGGAATTTGGCAAATTTTCTTCACCACCTGGCCCAAAAGGTGTGGGAGTCCCATAAAAGCACCTTCACACTCCAGGCAGAGCATCCTCTCTTAATTAAGGTTAAACCCAAGTGTGGCACAGCTGAAATGCCACAGGTTCTCTACAAGCCTGGCACTGGAAAGGACTTTGACTTTGTCTTGCAGATCAGCCTCAGTTTCTCCTGAGGATCCTGGTCCCTGCAGGATTCTCATTCCAGAGGCACTGGCTGCTCCCTGAGCCCACTGCCTGCTGTGACAGCTGGACAGAGCCTCACTGGGTTGGAGCTGCAGCCACCAGGTCACTGCACAGCTGACAGGTAAAAATAGGTGCCTGGAGATAACAAGGCATCACATCTTATTATCAATTCCCTGGGAAAGCCAACATCCCTCTCTCTTTCCTCTCCAAAGGATGCTTTATTATAATTACATATCACTTTATTAGGCAGCTGAAGCAAAGAGCACATTTGATGCTAATGAAGTGCTGCTGTGGTTGAGGCTGTCACTATTTTTGGAGCTGCACATCTCCAGCACTTTTCATCGGGTGATGGAGGCTTTGGATGTCTCTGGCTTCTTCTGTGGGGGCTGCCCAGGAAAAAGCAGTGACTCAGCGAGCCCAGCTGCAGAACTGTTCACATGGAATGGGAAATGCTGGGGACAGCCAGAACACACACAAAGGCTCTTTATGTGCTGCAAGTTGTGCTCAGGTAGGGGCCAGCATTATCTGGATTAAAAAAATCCCTCTGTGCTGGTCACCTGCCCAGGCCTCGTTTTTCCTGTTTTCCATCCCTCACCCTGCAGCTTTTCGAAGAAGGCAGATTGCACAGAACTCGGGGAAAATATTTGGGAGGTTGGAGACAGACACATCACAGCTGATCACTGGCTGCCTCTCCTTTTGGAAGATGAGGCGTTTGCCATCTCCATTTCCTGCAGCAAAGCCTGAGGAGCTGCTTGGCCTCGGGAAGGCAGGATTTGGTGTTCCAATTTCTCCTGCTCCCACATCCCTTGGTGTGACACTGGCATCCAGCTGGGCCAGTGACTCAGCTCAGCCATTGACAGGAGCAGAGATTCCTCCCTCCCTTCCTCCCCACCTTGCAGGGTGTGTTACTGTCACCACCTCATCACACAGGTGACAGGAACAGGGCAATGGCAGCACTGCTCCAGAGCAGCATCCGTGGATAACCAGCTCCCCTTTCCAAACCACTTCCTGACAGCACAGTGGCAGACAAAGCCTCCCCTCCCAGCAAACAAGGTTAATGGTTCCAGGTGTCTCGTGATCCACAAAGCAGGAATGTGTCAGAGCAACCAGCAATTCCAGAGAACACCACTGCATCTCCACACCCAAGTGGTTTTGGGGCTGTTTTGTTCCTGCAGCCTCCCCACTCCCCCAGGGAAGGGAATGACTGGATCATTAGCATGTCCTGCAGTGTTCCCTCAAGAGCACAAGGGTGGGACTGAATTTACAATACCACGTGCTCATACAAACTCTTCTGATTCTCCTTGCTGGATGGGGCTTTCCCCATTTTGTTGTTCCCACACACAATTTTTAATTTAAGTGAACTTTCTAAGCATATTTGGTTAAGGTTTTTCTTAGACATACCTTAGGAGTAGCGGGGAGATGTGTACAACCCTTCTGTATCTTTTTAGAGCTGATTTATATCACAGGCCACTCCCAGAATTGCAGGAAAAACTCCCTTTAACTTAAAAACCTGTGAATAATCCTATTATCCAGCAAAGCACACACAAGATGGAACCAGTAACAGACAAAATTCCAAATTTCCAATGGGAAAATAAAGAACACAAGGCAGAACACAGGGCGGAACAAGAGACTCCTCCCAGCCAGGCCAGGAATTGAGCACGGGGCACAGCCAGCTCACTGCCTCCCTCTGCTGAGCCCCACTGATACTTCAGAGGGAATTCCAGGCTGCTTTGGCTTGGAAGGGACCTTACAGCTCATCCTGTTCCAATCCCTGCCACTTCCACCATCCCAAGGTGCTCCAAGCCCTGTCCAACCTGGCCTTGGACACTTCCAGGGGTCCAGGGGCAGCCACAGCTTCTCTGGGCACCCTGAGCCAGGGCCTCAGCACCCTCACAGGTAATAATTCCTTCCCAGTATCCCATCTAGCCCTGCCTCTGGCAGAGGGAAGCCATTCCCTGTGTCCTGTCACTCCAAGCCTTGTTCCAAGTGCCATTCCAGCTCTCCTGGAGCCTCTTTGGACACTGCCAAAGGCTTCAAGATCTCCCTGGAGCCTTCCCTTCTGCAGGCTGACACCCCTCAGCTCTCCCAGGCTGGTAATTACCAACAGGAAGATGGTGGCAGTGCCCAGTGCTTTCACTTCAGACACTTCAACACTCAACAGCAGCAGACTGCAGCCCCTTGGTGCAAACCAGGTCCTCCACAGGTGTCCAAGTTCTTTCACTGCCTCTGGAGCACTCCAAGCCCAATTCCTCTTTCCCCCTGAGCATGGCTTCCACCTCAGGGAGGGCTGTATTGCTTTCTCCCCTATCCCGTTTTCATGGAGCCTGGATGCATTTGTTGAAATCTCTGTTTCTTGTCAAGTCTAACCCTGTTGGCTACCTCAGCTCAGAATTACTGGGCAGGCAGATGGTGCAGTTACATAAACCTGGATCCCTGCAGAAGTCTGGCTAAGGAAGAGCTCCAGAGTGCCAGACTTGGTGAACTGTACCTCCCTGCTTTGTAAGAGCATTGATTTCTGCTGAGTTCAACACAGCACTAACCTTCTCCACTCACTTTCAGACACTGATATTCTGCAAAACTGTGGAGTATTCCCAGCATTTCCACCTCAAAATCAAAGCACAGCTCCTGAAATACCTCTAAGAAATTATTTATTAGTTGAAGCTCAGCACAGACATATTTTGTCTTGATTTTATCCTGCACTGTGTCCAGCATTAGCTGCTATTCCAAAGCAAAATCTGTTCAGGATTTCAAAATCTGTCTCAGCTCCTTCAGAGTTAAGAAAGATGAATTCCTGTTTATGTTAAGTAGTCAAAGAAATCCAACAACCACCACAAAATTACTTCAGCCAAAACTCCTACACCCCAAACTTCTCTGAATTCTGGTCACTACCTACAGCCCCTCAGAGTTTCATCCCACAGCAACAAGCACTGCCAGAGCCGTGCAACACCTGCTGCTGCAGACTGCAATGAACACTCCACAAATCCTTGCTTTTTTTTCCCTTGGAGTTTAATGTGGTGCTTGCAGAAGGCTCAGAACACCAATTTGTGAGGATAAACTCCATTTGAGAGAGAGAACGTGGAGCGCAGGTACCCCCGGAGCTGAGGCACCTTCTTGATCCGTGCCAGGATCTGGGAATCCACGGCCTTCTGGTCTGTCTTGCGCTGCTCCGTCAGCTCGTATTTCTGCAAAGCACAGAGAACAACATTAAAACCCTGGGAGCAACTGCAGAATCCTTTAGAGAGAGAGGAGGAAATTCAGGGCTACCCTGAGTTTTGGGATTTTTAAGAAAACTTTGCCCCATTTTGTTCTCGATAATGGGAAGGTGGTGGAGCACAGAAGCGCTGCTTAGAGCCAAGACAGTGACAGCATTTCATGGTCAAAAAAAGACATTTAACTGGGATAATAACTCCTCCTCCTCCAAGAAAAATCCTGAAATTTAAAAGAGGGATTACCTCATTTTTTAATGGCATCACCTCACTTTATTAATGACCACTTCAAATCCACCTGTTTTTTTCCTGCTAATTCCCCCTTTCCAGCCTAGCCTGGAGCATTGAGAAAGAAGGAACCACCCTGTCCCTTACTTCTTTCTCAGTGTCAAAGATCTCTCCTTCCTGGTGCTTGGGCTTCCTCAGCCTCTTCTTCTTGAAGTAGGAATCCGTGAGATGCTTGGGAATTTTGACCCCAGTGAGATCCACCTTTGTGGATGTGGCAATGACAAATTTCTGGTGGGCCCTGCGCAGAGGCACACGGTTGACAGCCAGGGGGCCTGAAGGCAGAGAAGACAAGAGAGCCAGGTCAGCTTTTGTGCTGAAAACCACTGCCTTGAAGCTCAATTTTGGTGGTCTGTATGATGACCAGTTCCATCAGTTGCCTACAGCTAAAATCACAACAGTCAAAGCCCTGTAGAAACACAAAAATCTCCCTCCTGAGCTCTTTCAGGTAGTCAGATCCTGAAGCTAATTATCTCCCCTCCACCTCCCTGCAAAGTCACAAACAGAATCGTAAAGGTTGGAAAAGATCTCCAAGATCACCAAATCCAACTTTTGACAGACCAGCACCTTGTCAACTACAGCAGAGCACTGAGTGCCACATTCGCTGCTCCTTGGACACCTCCAGGGGTGGCGACTCCACCACAAAATGTGATTCCCCACTGATGTGCCAAACCAAACACGTGCAGATCCATTGTGCTACTGACCCCAGAGACAAACTTGAACTTAAAAAGACCCAAAGAACCCCCCCAGAACAAAACCACCACGTTGAAATGAAATTTTTTACCTGTAACAAGCAGAAGGCCAGTATCAAGCTGCTTCAGGAACACAACGCGCTGTAAAGAAATGAGATGGGACATCAATCCTCAGGTCCCAGTGCTCCCATACCACAGCCAAACTGGGATTGTGCCTTTGTTACTGGTACAAGCACTGACAGTGCTCCAGGTGTGGGCCAGCTGTGCCACCTGAGGAGCTGCCACCTCGTGATCCAAGCTCCAGCACTTCCAGGTGCCTCCTCTCCAACCAAGTGTGCCTCCCCACAAGCTTTACCTCTCAAGGCTGAGCAAAGCCGATTACTCCAGTTTAACTCTTCCCCCATCCTCCAGGATGGCAGCAGCCATCCCAGCACCCAAATCCTTGGTGTGAGTTACAGGCAGGAATTGGATAAACACCACAAGGGCCCCGTAACTTCACACAGAGCCATCCCCTGGTTGTGTTTTGTTCCTTCTGCTCAAGGTTTCCTTCTCTGACAGCATTGTTTATGGGATCATGAACGTCAAAGAGAATTCAAGACAATAAGGATACCAGTCATGTTGGTGACCATCCTGAGGATGGAGAACCCAATGTAACAATCCATTACACAGAATCACAGAATTTTTAGGTTGGAAGAAACCTTTAAGATCACCGAGTCCAACCCACGTTCTCACACCTCAACTAGATCATGGCACCCAGTGCCACATCCAGGCTTTTTTAAATACATCCAGGGATGGTGACTCCACCACTTCCCTGGGCAGATGATTCCAGGATTTGACCACTCTTTCTATGAAATTATACCCTGATAATCAGATTAAGAATGAAACTCTAATTTTTCCTTTACAGTAACTGCTGTAGGACAAAGTTTTGTCTTTGGAGGAGCAGCAACAGAAACAGGCACTGGCTTTGCTCTGCAGCAAAACTCTTTGCATTGGGTCCAAGCAACTGGCTGAGCCTGTTTAACTTCCAGCTCTGCTCAGAACAACCTTAATTTACAAATATTTCTGTGGTTGTGGTATTTTGTGAGAATCCCTTTGCTAGGATTTTCTTCTCCTGAGAAGCTGAGAAGGCCTCAGCTTCAAGTGTAACCAATTTGTTATCTGCTCCTGTGGAATGCAGCAGGTGCTTCCTCCATTGGTCAGTGTGGGATGTTTCCACTTGGTGACCAATCGAGGAGGCAGCAGCACTCGGACTCTCTGGGAGTCACAGAACTTTGTTATTCATTCTTTTCTATTCCTGTCTCACTTTCTGATGAATCTTTCTCTCTGTTCTTTGTAGTCTAGTTATAGTGTGGTCTTTTTTAATGTAATACATATCATAATATAATAAACTAGCCTTCTGAAATGGAGTCAAGATCTCTCCTTCCTTCCACCAAGTCCAGACTGCCCAGCAGACCCACAGTAATACATTTCACCTCTGCCTCCCCTAAAGGCTGGACAAGGAAAACACCCAGACAGAAGTCACAGATTTACACCCAGCAGGGTCAGACAGCATCAGCCGGGAGACTGAGGGTGTCCGAAACGCTGCCAGACCCCTGGGAGCAGGAGCTGCGCCCACCTTGCCGCGGTGCCGGCCGGTGAGCAGGATCAGCACCGTGCCGGGGGTGATGGACGCGCGCAGGCGCCGCTTGTGCTCGCAGAAGGGCTTCTTGCCGTGGCTCAGCAGCTTCCGGGGAACGTCCTCCGTGGGGTAGTACCTGGGCTGGGAACACAGCACAAACATCTTGTACCGCCCGTGTGTCTCACAGCACAGCAACTCCTCAAAAAGGGTTTCCCCATTTCCCTGCAGTTCAGCTTTTCTGATTTTTGCTCAGACAGTGCTTGGGAACACACTGAGTATTTTGGAATATTTAGCGTCCAGCTCTAGTTGTGTGTGCTTCCACCTCAGCACAGCAACACACAGGACAGAGAATTCCCACCGCCTCCCGCGAACGCTGGATCTGTACAGGAAAGCACAGCACAGGCTGAGGCCCTACATCACCCCAAGCACAGGGTTCATCACCCAGCCAAAGCCCCCTGCACCACACCACGAGCATCCCGCTGCTTTTCCATACCATCTTCCGGATTTTAACCACCCGGCTGCCTCCATTCTTGTCTCCACCCACTGGCTTAGTGATGGTGGCACGGGGCATCTCCTTCTTCTTCTTCTCTATCTGCGTTCAAAGAACAAGCAAAACTCAGCACATTTCAAACCAAAGGCACCACGATAAATGTGATTATTCCCCCAGTGCTGCCCACCCTACCTTCGTCTCTGGGGCCGTGTACTTGCGCTTGTACAGGGCTTTCCTGGCGTACATGGCAGAGCGGGAATACCTCCCGATGCCGCGGGCCAGGACGGGGTTACGGCTGGCATGGTACTTCTTCACCCTCTTCTTCTTGTCCCCTGCTGCCTTCTGGCTTGGCTTCTGCTCCGCCGGCTTCTTCTCCCCTGCCTTTTTCTTGCCCGGCTTCTTCTCAGCTGGCTTCTTCTCCGGCGCCTTCTCGCCCGCCATCTGCAATCACAGACGGCAGGGTTTAGGGCTCGTTACAAAGCACAGAAAATAAAAATAAAAGAATCCAAACCATCCTTCACACCTTTCCAGTAGCTGTCAGCCAACTCCGGGCACAGCTGACCTAGCCCCGTTGCCTGCGCGCTTCTACATGACTTTAGCTGCTCCTGCACGCTGGTTACCACAGCTCCAGCGCACACCCAAGCGCTCCTCGGTGGGAAGCTCGAGGACACGCAAAAACATCCCGGGCCTTCAGCCGCCTCTGTGCCCTCAGCTGCCGGGCCCTGCCCCAGCGGCCTCCCCCGTCCAGCCCCAGCCCAGCTCCCGGAAAGCTTCGACGCGGCCTCCGCATCCCGCCGCGGCCTGGCCCGCTCGGACCGGCGACACTCCCGCTCCTCCCCAACCCCGCGCCCATCGGGCCCATCCGCCGACTCCCCGAGGCTGCCGGGCCGCGCCTGTGACCGCGGCGGGGCCGCGGGCGGGCGGATGGCGGCGGATGGAGCGCGGCGGGCCCGGCGCCGACATCGGCAGCTCCGCCATCCTCACCTTCCGGGGGAGCAAAAGGAACTCACATCCGGGTGCGCGGGCTAAGGACAGCGCGGCGTGTGACGTCAGCGCGCCGCGCGGGGGAGCATGGGACTCGTAGTCCGGGACGGTCCGCGCTGCCCGGGGCAGCCCCGGGTCACCAGCGAGGGGGACGCCAGACCCCGCGCCCGCTCCGGGGGCTGCGGGACCCCCGGCCCGGACGGCGGCCCCGGCGCGCCGCCGTCGCTTAACCCGCGTCCGCTCGGCGCTCGGCCGGCTCCGCGCCCTGCCCCGTG
Organism: Motacilla alba alba; assembly: GCF_015832195.1. NCBI lineage: Eukaryota > Metazoa > Chordata > Aves > Passeriformes > Motacillidae > Motacilla > Motacilla alba. The sequence goes on along the minus strand of NC_052030.1, from coordinate 10,145,492 downwards.
CGCGGGCGAGGCTCCGGTGCCGCCGCGCTCCGGTGCCGGGGGTCCCGCGGCCCCCCGGGCGGAGCGGCGGCGCGGGGCGGGGCGCGGCGCGGGGCGATGACGGCGCGGGCGGTGACGCGGGGCGGGCCGCGCCGCGCTCGCGGGCCCGAGGCCGCCGTTGTTCGCGCTCCCCGCAGCGCCCGAAGGCCGCGGCCCCGCCGGGACCCCCATGTGAGCGGCGGGCGGCGCGGGGGGGCCGGCGCACCGCGACCCGCCGGGGCCACGCGGGAAGATGACATCGCGGAGGTGAGGCGGGAGCGGCGGCCGCGCCGGCGGGGAGGGCGGCGGGCAGGGGCCGCGGCTGCCGGGGCGCCTCCGCGCCCGCTCCCGGCGGTGCGGGGACGGGGCTGCTCCCTGCGGGCGGGCGGGACCCCCGGAGCCGCCCCCGCTCGTTCCCGGGGGATGTCCCGGCTCCCGGAGCCCCTCCCGTCTGTTCCCGGGGGATGTTCCCCTCCCGCAGCCCCCACCCCGCTCGTTCCCGGGGGATCTCCCGGGTCCCGTTCCCAGGGGAGCCTGTCGGGGCTGCAGCGATCGGGGGGCTTCGAGTCCCGTTGGCGGCCGGAGCTGCCCCGGTGCCCCCGCTCTGTGGGGCTTCACGTGAGTGTCCCCATGGAGCGCAGGAGCCCAGGGGTGAATTGTTCGTGAGTGGGACCTGCTCGGTACCGGGACCCAGCGTTCGTGTCCCATCGAGGCCAGCACCGCTGATTTACCGACCCTAAAACACGGCCCGGCTACAAAAGGAGTGTTCCTGAGCCCCCCACATCTGCGTTCTTCACCACTTTGCAGCGTTCACTCTACTTTCAAACCCTTGTGGCACTGCTAAAGCACGGCGACAAACAGCCAAAGCCGTTTCTTTGTTGTAGCTTCTCACTGTCCTTAATGGATTTTGGTGGTTGGTACCAGGTGTCCGTTTGGGTGAGCATTGGGCTTTAGGGGAAATATTGTCATAGAAAATGCTATAAATTTATTTATCCTTTTAAACAGACCTGTTCTGAGATTCCCAGAATGGTTGGGGTTGGAAGGGACCATAAAGCTCGTGCCATTCCACCCCCTGCCATGGGCAGGGACACCTTCCACTATCCCAGGTGGCTCCAAGCCCCAACCTGACCTTGGACACTTCCAGGGGTGGGGCAGCCACCATTTCAATTGATTCACCTCTATAAGTAATACCTATTAAATCATAATTTCTCCAAGGGTAAGTTGTCCTCTCATTTCTCCTGCTCAAGATGGTGAATCTGGATGAGCTGGTTTCAATCCGTGGCCATTTCTAGTAGGATTTGGAGTTTTTTGAATTACGTGGAGGTTTTTTAGCCAGTGTTGTGTTCTCTGGACGTCCCTGCTCGCACTGGGAGCAAGGCTACAAGTTACCTTTTGGCAGCACTGTGAACTTCCTCCTTGCCAGAACAATCCTGTTGCTCTGCTCGGAGCCCTAAATTGTGTCTTGTGAGGGAGACTGAAAAAAGCTGGGAAATATCAACTGATGAGCCTATAAATAGGAGTAATTAAAGTACCCGTCAGCACATCCCCAGTGCTGTGCCTGTGACAGCTGAGACAGGACTGATTTCATCTCTCCTTTGCTCTTGCAAAGGTGATTAAAAACCCCAATCACTGCATGGAAAATTGTATTGATTTCTTTCTTTTGGTTTGGGAGGAGAGAAATGTGCTGGCAGTGTGTGACTTAGGGAGCACAGATCCTGCTGGACCATGAGAACAAAAAGGGAGAATTGTGGGAGGGGTGGATTTTCCATCATGGATTTTGTTTTTTCATCAGAGGGTTCCTTGCTTTACTGATACCCTCTTGCTTTGGAGCCCCTTTTGAGCCCCCGGCTGTTCCACTGCTTCCTTTCTTACCAACATTCCCACCTTGCTGGGAGCTAATTATGGGCTGGCCACGATGTATTCCCAGCCCCTGAGTGGGAATTGCTGCGGGAGGGATGGCCAGGAGCCTCTTTGACGAGGGCGTGGGTTTGGGTGACTCCTGGGATTGTATTTACTGTCCTTGGCTGGGGCAGCTCTGCACCTGCTGCCGCGGACATGGGCAGGGAAAAGAGGATAAAAAGCCCAAAATGCATTCCATCCCTATAAAAGGAAGTGTGAGAGCAGCTCCTGGCTGAGGTGGGGGTGTCACTGGTGAGCGCTGGCCCTTGGCTGTCCCCTCCCAGTTTGGAAGGGCTGCAGCCCCAAGGTTGGGAGCACAAGGGATGGCAGCACTTCAAGGAGGATCCTGCTGGCGGCCGGAACCGCTGGCAGGGATCCCTGACACCCCCATTCTGCTATTTGGGGTGCCTGACAAATGCAGCTTCCTACTCAAAGCCAAAAATACGGAGCTGAGGGAGCAGGAGGACGAGGTGCCAGCAGAGCCAGAGTTACATAAAGTGCAAGAAACCCTCCCAGGTGTAGCTTGGCTTTGCTGCGCTTGGCTTTTTGGCATCTTTGCGTGGATGTGGGAGAGAGATTTTTGGGGTTTGAACCATCTATTGTGTGTTTAGGCTCTCCCTTAAATGCTGGTTAAATAACAGGTTATTTGTTGTCATCCCTGTACATAAATTATTGTTTTTCCTTTGCTGTAACAGCTCATGTGCAGCAACTTCCTTAAGGTTCAGGGTGGGATACAGAAGATATTCCATTGGTTGAAGTTTATGGAATGTCGATATAATGAATTGGGAGAAGCAATCCAAATAATTTCTCCTCTGTTTGTTTAGACTTTTTTTGCTATAAACTCCAAAATTTACCAAGGTTTCTCTTGAATCCAGTGCATGTTTAGGAAGCTTGCAAAACGTTCAAATTATTACTGCATATTTTTGTTCTTGTTTTTGATTTTTGTTTTCTTCTAATGGAAATAAAATTTTGGGAGTAGAAATGTGAATACATGATCACCTTCTCCAGGCAACCTGTTGTGGGCTGAAATGTGTTATTTAGTATTTAGTTCATGCCAGGTACTGATGCTTGTGCAGTTTCTTTTGTGAGAACTTTCCTTGACTTTTGAATAATAATTAGATAAATGTAACATCACTCATTAGTTCATTCCCATTTGCTGTGATAATTTTGAAGTGTTTTGAATCATTTTTTTTCCATGTCCTGTGCATAAATTTGATATTTTCTGTGTTGTTCTTCAGTGAAAGATGGGGACTATTCACTAGATTTTCATGGTGCAAGTAGAATACTATTGACTAGGGGAAAAAAAGATTCACACAATTTACTTCTGAGAAGGATCCTGATTCCCATTTGAATGACTTGCTAGAGATTTGGATTTTTCTAGAATCCTAAAACTCCAGAACATTTCTGAAGAGAATGCTCTGGAGAAGGCTTTGGTGAGAATATTGGCAACTTCTCAGTAGAGAAGGAATTGCTGCAACAATTGAAATAATAACCCTAAATTTAGACCTGTGCTCTCATATTTTGCTGATTTAGCAATTTAGCCTGAAATGCTGACTGGATCAGGAAGGATCAGGAATGCTGTTCCATTTTTCTGGATATAACACTCCTCTCTCTGTGATGAGCCTGGCTGTGGAGTTTTTTGGATATCTTTTGTTGCACTTTGGAAAAGCCCAGAGGTGAACAAAGAGGAGCAGGCTGGGTTCTGTCAGCACACAAGAATGAGGATTTAACTCTGAAAATTAAAGGTGATTTTTAGTTGCTGAGTGCAAAGGTGACAGAGCTGAGGTTGGGGTGCTCACACCCCGTGGTTTATTCTTAGAATTTGCCTTCTAAAATCCTCACCAAGCCCTTTCATGCAGAACTCCTTCAGGGCTGCAATAAAAATGGGTGAATTCCAGATAAGAGCAGAGGCAGTGGTGACACCGAGTGGCTCCAAATAAGTCTCCAAAGTCAATGCCAGAGGTGGGGACACGGAGCTGTTGGCCACAGCCCAGCCCCAGCTCTGCCTGGGCTCTGGGATAGTCATTGAGGGAGTTTGTGGGTGGTGAGGATCAATAGGAGATTCCTCTGGGGTTGTATTTAAACGGGACAGATCCGACCCCGGCTCCACATCCCAGGGAGGAAGAGCAGTGGGGTGTCCACGCAGGGAGTTCCTTCCTGACCCCCTCAGCTGTGCCCTAAACCATGAGGTTTTGTTCAGTTTTTAACCTTCAAAATGTTGTCAAGTGTCACTTTGGATGTTTTGTTTTATTTTTAGGTATTTTTCCTGTTTGTCTTTCAGTTTCTTTGTGTGCTGTGTTTTGCTGGAGTAAGGAAATGCCTCTTCTGGTCTGTGTTTATGTTGTGTACCTTTGATATCATTTTAATCCAGGCAGGCAGAGCAGGGATAAGTGTAATTCTTAGGCTTACACAAAGTTGCAATATATAAAGTTGCAATGTGAAACTAATAACGAGCAGAACTTTTATTAATTTAGGTGCAAAACTCAGCTTGGAAGCTGTCAGATTGCTTTGTGTGAGTTAACTCTGAAAACCTGCTGTTTATTTATTAACATTCTTTATTTGTAACCTCTTGTAGATGGTTTCATCCAAATATCACTGGGGTGGAGGCAGAAAACCTGCTGCTAACAAGAGGAGTCGATGGCAGCTTCTTGGCACGGCCCAGCAAAAGTAACCCAGGAGACTTCACACTCTCTGTTAGGTGAGTTTGGCTCTTCCCACTCTTGCCCCAGCTTGGTAATGATCTTAATTTGCTGCTGTCCTGTGGAGAAACAGTGGATGAACTCCTTGAAAGAGGTGAAAGAATGCTCTGGTCACTTTTTAGTGTTGTTCACTTTTCCCTCCTTTTTTTTCTCCCATTTTCCTTGGAGAGCTTCTCAAATACTTTCACCCAGCTCTAGATGGGAGGGGAGTGAATTCTGATTTTACAGCAGGACAAAAATGCTCAGGGGAAGCAAAAATAGATTGATAATAACATTGCTTTTAGCCCTTTACAAATCCATTTGATAACCAACTGGAAGGAGCAGAGGTGTTGGGAATTAGTGATCCAGCAGGAAACCCAGACTCTCCTTGCACAGGAAAAGTCAGCAAGTTTTTAAGGGCATCTGTGGCTTTTTCAGCTTCCAAAATTGGCCTTCTGTGACAGTTGTCCCCTGTCACTGCGTGGTAGGGATGAGGAAAAGACAGCAAGAGGAAGTAGATAAAGGAAAAGGGAAAAGTGGGATTGGTGATAAGAGTTGTGCTGCTTGGATACTTGTGAGATAACAGGCCTTGTGGCACAGGAGGGGATTCCTGCTGGGAGCTGCTCTTCCTTAATATTAGAGACTGTGGCAGCAGGCAAAGGCAAATGTTTCCTGAGGGAGAGACCTTGGGAGCTGGTGGGAATGCTGGAGAAAGGAGCAAACCAGCTCTGCTGGGTCTCTCCAGAATATTCAGCTCCTCTCTTGTGCTCGTGTGTGGAATTTTGTGTGGCTCTGAGGGGTTTCTGGAGGGGCTCCTGAGGCTGCAGGGTTTATGCTGCCTCCAGCACAGAACTGCTCTCCTGTTCTCCCTGGCTGGTGGGCAGAGCAGCTGAAGCAGAGGAGCAGTAGCTCCATGCTGGAATTGTGAATGTGGATTTCTCCACCTCAGGCATCACCAAATGTAAAAGTGATTGATTGATTGATTGATTGATCAGCTGACTTGGGAAGGGGTTTTGTGTCCTCTCTTTCAAACCTCAGACGAACTGGAGCCGTGACCCACATCAAGATCCAGAACACAGGTGACTACTATGACCTCTACGGGGGAGAGAAGTTTGCCACGCTGGCTGAGCTGGTGCAGTACTACATGGAACACCATGGGCAGCTCAAGGAGAAGAATGGAGATGTCATAGAGCTGAAATACCCCCTCAACTGTGCTGATCCCACCTCAGAAAGGTCAGAGAAGTGGTGGAACCTCCATGTCCTTGTGTTTATCCCTCTTCACACTCAGCCTCCATCTGGGAAGAGGGTGGCCACAGCCTTGGATTTGTTTCAGGGAGGTTCCTTGCTAAATAGGTGAATAAATGTGGTTAAAGGTGAAGCAATCCAAGCCTCAGAACCTGCTCCCTTCAGCATTCTTCCTTGGGTGGGACAGGACTGAAAAAGAGGGCATAATTCCCTTTATTTTTACTGGGAGAATGTTTAACTGGAGAAGTTCTCCTGATGTTGTTGTTGCTGCAAGGAATTCTCAGGGATATTTTTGGGCATAACTTCTTGTGCTTTTCCTAGCAGTGGGTAGGAAGTGAAGGCTGTTCAAATCCTCAGATTCCTCAAACTCCTGCTTTGAGGAGTGTGGTTAATAAGGAGAATTTGAGACTCTGGATTTGAGGAAATGTCAGGGGTCAGAACTAAACCAGCAGATACCTGTTTATTCCTAGAAGTGAAAAAATTAGGAAAAATATTCCAACAAGTTCTCTCACTCCTCAGCATGCCTTAACTAAGGTGGGGAGGATTGATGGTTTTTTTGGCCCTATTTCCTGAAGAATTGAGATAGCTGGGATTACTCTCTCCAGTTCCTAATGGGATAGAAGGGTGAGGTCTCAAAAGTATGAAGTTTCCACAAGTTTATCAGGGAAATTTCTTGAAGGAAATAAAAGAAGAATGAGTGCCTGGACTGAGGGGAGGGTTGGAGTGTAACCTGGTGTTTATTGGGATTGTTGTGAAGGATCCAAATCAAAGCTTCACTGGAAGCTTGTAGGAAACTCCATGGAGGTGCTTTGAAGTGTTTCTGTCCTCAGTGCTGTGCACCTGGACACTTCCAAAGCTTGTTTTATTTATTATTTTTACCAGCTGAGGCTTTCCCTAGAGCTGGCTGTTGCTGAGTGAACAGAAGGATTCCATTTCATAATGAACACCTGGAGCAAGTGGATTCAGCTGGAATGCTAAGCAGGGTGTCTCTGTGTCACTTCATTTCCAGGTGGTTTCACGGGCATCTCTCTGGCAGAGAAGCTGAGAAACTCTTGACAGAGAAAGGAAAACATGGGAGCTTCCTGGTGAGGGAGAGCCAGAGCCACCCTGGGGACTTTGTCCTTTCCGTGAGGACGGGGGATGACAAAGGAGAGAGCAACGATGGCAAATCCAAAGTGACACACGTCATGATCCACTGCCAGGTAGGAAAAGCAGGGAATGCATGGGCCCAGGAGCTCTGCATCCATTCCCCTTTTCCCTGGGGTTGCTGCAGGTGATCCCTTTGATCAAAGTGACTCCTTTGATGGCATCAAAATTCCAATATTTTTTGGCTGACTGGCTCCTGTCAGAGCCTTCTGGCTCAAATCACACTTTGCTGTGCTCAGGGAGCCTTTGCAGTCTCCTGGATGGATTCTATCAAAATAGGAGTGATTGGATAAATGGAGATCTATCCACAGATGTCTCTCTCCTGTCAGTTCAGGCAGTTACACCTGATAAAAGATCAACAGTCTGTGAAAACAAGTGTTCACTCCAAGGAATGCCCTGAAATCTAAATCCTCTATTTAGTATGAGGTAGTTCTTCAGTGAAATATTACTAAATTACAGTTTTGATATTTAATCTGTCTCCATGGGTTGCTATTTAAAAGATAATCATGGATTTGAAAAAAAACATGGATTTTTCTTATTCTCTTTTACTTCTGTTGTGCCCAAAGCCAGTGCAATGACTAAAAATACCTAAAATGCAGTAACAGAAGTAGTTTGGAGGTAGAAATGACCCATCAAGACTGTAAATGCTGAATTACCAGAATATGTTTTCAAGAAAACATATTCAATGTGAAAACCTCTCTGAATATTCAATATGAAAACCTTATATTCAAGAAAACCTCTCTGATTTGCAGTTAGCATTTATGTCTTTGAGGAAAATAATTTGACGTTTCTTCCTTAAAATTGAGATGGTGCCAGGCAGTCCCAGCCTTTCAGGACCAATCATACACTTAATTTTGGAAATCAATTCAAATCCCTAATTTCTGGATTCTCATCCTGTAGCTCCAGAGCTGCCTGAACCCTGGTTCAGAGGGCATCAGCTCTCTAAAAATGCAGATAAACCAATTTTCAAGGAGATGGCAAAAAGGGGGATGTCCTGCAGTGTGTCTGTGTTTCTCTTTATTAGAGTTCTATCCCTTAGCAGAAGGATTTCAGTAGAGCCTTCTCCACAGAATTTTGGAGGTTATTTCTGATGCGAAGCACAGCCTAGAGGTTCTGTGGCTGTGGTGGTGGGAAGTGCATTTATTTGGAGGAGCATTTGTGTTTTCAGGATCTCAAGTACGACGTTGGTGGAGGGGAGAAGTTTGACTCTCTGACAGATCTGGTGGAGCATTACAAGAAGAACCCCATGGTGGAGACTTTGGGCACTGTGTTGCAACTCAAACAGGTGAGGACAGGCTACCCCTGAGCTTTGCCACCTCCAGGATATGTTGAATTGCAGCTTTCCCATATGTTCTGCAAGACTTTTCTAAGGGAAAAAAATGAGGAGTTAAACTTCATGAAATGGATGAAAAAGTCATTTCAATGGAAGCAATTTTTGTTAAGCTTGTGAAGGGATAGAGTGTTGTCTCTGATGTGCAGAATTTCCTGGTGTCATCCTAGTCTGTAAGAGTTGCAGGGCATGCCCAGAAATTTAATGCAGTAAATAATTAAATGAATAATTAAATAAAAACTGTGACACTTTAAAAGCAACTGTTCAGCATCCCCTTCCTCGCTGCCCTTTGCTCGAATTCCAAAACATTCACATCCAAAAAGATGCCTGGATCCTAAAACTCCCATAACAATCCTTATCTTGGGGGGTTTGTGTTTGAGTTGTGTTTCCATGGCTGTTCTTTGCTGATCCTGTGCTGTGTGGGTTCTGTCCCCCAGCCCCTGAACACCACCCGGATCAACGCTGCCGAGATCGAGAGCCGGGTCCGGGAGCTCAGCAAACTGGCAGAGACCACGGATAAAGTCAAGCAGGGCTTCTGGGAAGAGTTTGAGGTAATTCCTTACATTCCAAGGAATGTTTCCTCCAGTGTTTCCTCCGGAGTTCGCTCTCACCCTGCCAAAGTCACGTTGGGTTCTGCCTTCCTGGTGTTTCCTCCTCTCCATCGCCTCAGATCCCTGGTTTTGCTCCCATCTCCAGGGCTTTGCCAGCTCCACTCTCGTGGCTTGAAATATTTCCCTTTTTCCCCTGATTCTCAGAGTGCTTTTTATCCAGGATATCCTCCTGGATATCTTTCCCACCATGAGGGAGCCTCCTGTGTTTGTCCCACCAGGACAATCCTTCCGATTCCTTCTGCTGTTTGGGAAGTTGGGAACCATTTCTTTGGGGACACTTCCATTTCTCAGCCCATCCAGTGCCCTTGTGGCTTTTTGATGCTTGTTTTTGAGGATCTCAAAGCCATTGGGAAGTGGTGGAGAGCTCTGGGATGAAACAACATGCATTATATGCATTCCTTGGACTTCTGGAGGTTTATTTTTGGTTTGTTTTGGTGTTTCATTTCTCTCTGCAGGCAAAATTCCAATTTTCTTCCAGAAAGAGTGTGTAGGGACAGGGCAGGGGAATGACTTCAAACTAGAGGAGGTTTAGATGGGATATTGGGAAGAAATCCTTCCAGAATTTGGAATAAACTCTTCCCAGAGGAGCTGTGGATGCCCCATCCCTGGAAGTGTTAAAAGCCAGATTGGCTGGGGCTTGGAGCCACCTGGGATAATGGAATGATTTGAGTTGTGAGTGACCTTAAATCCCATTCTACTCCACCCCCTGCCATGGCCAGGGACACCTTCCACTATCCCAGGTTGCTCCAAGCCCCACGCAGCCTGGTCTGGAACACTCCAGGCTGGATATCATGGACTGGTTTGTACCTCACACACACATAACCACCAGTGGAGTCTGGAATTCCACCAGCAGATGGCAACAGGAAACTGGGAAGTGCTCAGGGAGCTCCAGAGAGGCTGGTTTGAGAAACTTCCTGAATAGTGATGGGTTTGCTAAGTGACCATCCTCGAAAAACCCCCTTTGATCAGAAATATCCTTTAGCTAAATGTGCTGCCCAGTGTGCTCTGATTGTTGCCAGGAGAAGGAAAATTAATCCATGAAAAATGAAGGAATTAGCCCAGAGGTGTGTGAGGGGAATGTCAGATGGTGAGGTGATGGCATTGAGAAATGATAAAATGAGGATTAAGCTTTCTCCTTTCTCTTTCCAGAGAGAGGGGACAGTCCCTGATCCAGGGCTGCTGGATGGTCAGAATGGCCAGAATTCCATCTGGAGAGGGAAGGAAGTCAGCAGAGGTCGTGTTGTGGGAAGGGATTGTTGGTTTGGCAAAATACAGCTGAGCTATTCATTCACAGACTTCTCCTAAACGTTGAAGAAATTTTTCTTGGTGTGGATTTCTCAGTGTGGCCTTAGAAACAAAGTGTTTCCTTACAGAAGGAAAAGTCCAGCAGGAAAAGCAAATAAATGAAGGATTTTACCTGTGGGACATTGCATTTCTTTTTCCCCTTTGCTGCCGTCAGTGAGGTCAGCACTAACCCTCATTTTTTTTGGGAGTGAAGCCCTCTCCTAGCAGTTTTAGTGCCCTGTTTTCCAGTCCCCTCAGGGCAGCTCCAGCTGTCCCCCATGGTGGCAGGAGCCGGGAGCACACTCCAGGTTGTCCATGGATCCCTGTCAGTGCTTTCAGGAGCTGCCAGCCCAGATGGTGAATTTAAATTACTTGTCTCCAGGCAGGAATGAGCCTCTTGTCCCAGGAACCACCAGACAGGAATGCTGACAGCCCTTGTAGTGTTTTTCCTTCTGAAAAATGGTTCTTTCTGAGCTTAGTGCTGGGAGGTTGTAGTGAGGTGGAGGAGGATATTCAGATTTATGCTCGTGTTGTTCCAGCTCTGAATGGGCTTGTTGGGAGTCACTGCTGCTCGTGGATCTCTCCTCAGGGATGCTCCAAGCAATGATAATTAACTCTAGGAAGGAAGATGTGGTTTCCACACACATTTAATTGCTCCAATTCTTTAACTTGCTGGGAAGTTTTAGCTCTCAGTCCTTTTGCCTGGAATTCCACAGGCAGTGCTTTGGGGGCTGTTTCCTGCCCTTTGTCACAAGCTTGAAACTTTGCATCTCTTCCATTTCTTTTGCTTTCCCTGGCTTTAGGATCAGCCTAATTATCCAAGGTCATTAAGTGAGGGAGTATCAGACTGAGGCAGGAGTGAGCAAATGTGCCAGTTAAAGAACAGCAAGAGTCTGGAGGGTGGGAATGATGAGGGGAGCAGCTTCCAGAACCTGAGTGTTCCTTTTAGTGGGGCCAGCAGTGCTTTGGGGATGAAAACTTGGAGCAAAGCATTGGGATCCCGGTGCCTCCAGCTCCAGGGAGCTTTGGCAGTGGGGAGATTTGCCATGACCAGCCTGGCTGTGCAAGTATTGAATTGCAGCAGTCCCTGGGACATTGTGTTCCAGAAATCCCCACTCCAGCTTGTTCCTTACGGATAAATAAATGATGGATAACCCATCGCCTAATGCCCCTCTCCTCCCTTTTCTCTGGGAGAAGGGATTGCTGTGAGCATGGGCCAGTCCATGCTGCTTTTTTTCAGCCCCCCTGTCTGTGCTTTCCCCTCAGACCTTGCAGCAGCAGGAATGCAAACTCCTCTACAGCCGAAAGGAAGGGCAGCGCCAGGAAAACAAGAACAAAAATAGATACAAAAACATTTTACCCTGTAAGTATCGACCCTTTGTTGCCATTTGATGTTACTCTGGTTTATTGTCCTCATTAATACAGGGTTAATTAAGTACCACTGGCCTTTGGCTTCTCTTTAATCATAACTTCCCCTCTTATCAGGATTATCCTGTGATTTCCAATTTGGGTTCACACAGTTGCACTTTGTAGATATTTGTAATGCTGGTTTTTATCTTCATTTAAAAGCTTCATATCTCTCAACTCAACAGGCTGGAATACTTAAATTTGAGAGGATGAATTTGGGGGACAGAAATGCAACATGCAAAACCCAGGGCTTTGCCTTGACTTGGGGCTTGAGTGTCCCCGTGTTCCTGAATTCCCAGGACATGGACATGTGTTGGTCCAGCTGGTCACAGCCCCTTGTTTAAAGGAATCAAAAGAGGCAATTTGGGATATTCTGATCACTCATTTACTGAGTTTGATAATTAATTAATAGCTGCTACGTGGTCACAGCTGTGGAATGCAGGTGCCTGACATCCACGTGTATTTTTGCAGTTGATCACACCAGGGTTGTTCTCCACGATGGTGATCCCAATGAACCTGTTTCAGACTATATCAATGCTAATATTATTATGGTGAGTGTATTCCCACCTCCTCTCCCCTAAATCCAAGGGAATATTGTCACACACCATTTCTTGAATTGCTGTTGGTTTGTTTTATTTTCCTCTAGCCTGAGTTTGAAACCAAGTGCAACAACTCAAAGCCAAAAAAAAGTTACATTGCTACCCAAGGCTGCCTGCAGAACACGGTGAATGATTTCTGGAGGATGGTGTTCCAGGAGAATTCCAGAGTTATTGTCATGACCACGAAAGAAGTGGAAAGAGGAAAGGTAAAACCAGACTGCAGCTGGCTTTGGGAAAGGCCCTGACATTTGAGTACAAGCAGGAGCTGAACTGAGAGGGATAAATTGATTTATGGCTGGAATCTGGTGTGGCTCAGGATTCCTTGGAATTCTGGAAGGTGCTGTGAGTCCTTTTTGATTAGTGTCTGTGGGAATTGGGGATAGATTCCTGTCTCATCAAGCCTCCCTTCCTTAAGGTTGGCCTGCTGAAATTTTAGCTGCTGGATGTGAATCTCTGTGTTTCAAACTTAGGGAAGGAGGCACTGGCATGGGAGACGTGGCCAGGCAGGAATTCTGGGTGCTTGAAGGGAAAAATTCCCTGCTCCTGCAGCAAAACTCCTGGCATTTCTTTTATTTCATCAAGCCTGGATGGACCTCCCTAGAAAAGCAGAATTAAGGGATTTTATTCTTACAAGACTGAACACAGAGATGTTGCTGCTTAGCTGGGAACTGGCCTGGCAGGATTTAATGCTCTCAAAGAGGAATTTTCCCTTCAATGGTGTATCCCAAAAATCTCCACTTACCTTTGGGGTACAGGAATCCTGTCTTGCTCCCTGGCCTCTGGCAAACCTGGGGATATTTTTATTTGCTTCTGGTTTCCAATGACACAAGGCAGGAAAGAATAGGAATAGTTGAATGCTGATATCCTGGCAGCAGCCACACACAGCTTCCTGGGGATTGTAAGGATTTATCTTTGGAATTTGTTGCTTCTGATCTTTTTTCTATTTGATAAATACTGTCCGTTCTCTCTGCTTTTCTTTTTAAGTTTCTCTGCTTCTTCCATTCACTACTGTCCACGTTTTTACCTTTTTCCATATTCTCATTATCTGTTTCTGAATAGAAAGCTGTTGCCTTTTTAGGGGAGCATCATTTGTGGAAAAAAATCAAATTAAGAACTGCGAGTTATTTTGTGGGTGACTGATGATTGCAGGGGTTCCTCACCCCCAGGAACTTTGTGTGTGTGCACTGAAGACAAATAGCAGAAAATTTTACAGGATTCTCTCCCTAACTGAGTGTCAAAGCTGCCACTGGTGCTGTTTGTTGGAGCCATTAGACTTTGTCTTGAGTATCTTTTTTTTTCAGTCTTTGACTTTGTCTTGTGGATCTTTCATTAGTCCTTGTAAAGTTCTGCCACTTCATCACCCTGATAAAGGGACAGGATTTGGGTTTCCTCCCTGAGAACTCACTGAAGGAGGGAGAAGCTCCCCCTTCCCAGTGATAATCTTTGTTTTGGAAGAGGAGAAATAAATTATGGAGTTGTTTTGGCAGAGTTGACTTGAATACACCTTTCTTCCTTCAAGTTATTTATTATTTTTTAAGAACCTCCTGAATGGCCTCTGCTTCTCTGCAGTTTCTCCATTTTTCTTCCCAAAGTTTGCTCAGCCCTTTTGCTGGAGAAAACACTTTAATTCATCACTGCTGCATTGCTTATTCTTTCTTTACCCTTGATTGTTTTGTGATTACTATTTCACTTCTTAAAGAATTGCAAATACCAGTCCTGGTATCAAATCAAAGCTCTTTTATCTCAGGCCAAGCTGTTTGCAGGAAGAGAGAACCCTTTGCAGCAGAGCTGCCTCCATAGCCTGAGGAAGGGAGGAACTGTGCAACATCCCAGCCCTGCTTTGAGTCCTGGGCGTGCTTTAAAGTGCAGAAACAGCAAATCCTTAGAAATTAAAGGACTTTTGGGCTTTTGGAGGCAGTTCAGCAACTCTTCCAGCAGAGTAAAGCTTATTTTAACATCGTGTTGCTGTTCAGTCTTGCTCTACCAACTGCTCAGAGCTCTGCATTGAAAACTGCAAATTATTTCTGCTGGCACCCCCCAAAATCAGTGTATTTGCTTCAGTTCCAGAGCATTTGCTTCAGTTTCTCCCCTTGTGATAGGGAAAGAAGGGCAAAAATAGCAGAAAAGCATCTTGTTGCCTACGTGGGCACGTGTTCAGCCATCTTCCTCTGCCTTGGGCTGGCAGGAGGAGCTTCCCTGTGCCATGTTTTTTCCTGAATATTCAGAATAACTGCAGATAGACCCTATTGCTCTGTAGGACTTGGTGTTTGCTCGTGCTAGAAGCTGCTCCTACAGTAATTTCTGCTTTGATGCTGCTGATTGATCATGCTGATGATTCCCAGGAGCTTCTCGTTCCTCACCTGTCACAGGAGCCAAATCCAAGTGCTGATAGATGAATCCATTCCTCAGTGGATGGAAGTTATCCCTGGGCAAAGATAATCCTGATGGAGAAGCAGCACACCAAAAACTCTGCATTTTAGAATCTACAGACCCATGAACTGCTCCCTTGGCAGGAGCCTGAACCCTCTTTGGTGATGGAACCAGAGCTGTGTCTGCCCTTCCTGCTGCAAGCCATGGAAAAGCAAATATCCAAGTTTTATTTCCATTGGGAATGATTCATACCTTTGACCTTTACTTCTTTTGCAGCCTGTAGGGTTTGGGCTGTGGGACTGAATTCTGCTGGAATTCTGTGTTTTGAGGCCTGTGACTGAGGGTACAAAAAGCAGGATTTTAATCTCCAGCTTTTGAAAATACCCAGGCACAAAATATCCCAAAATGTGCTAAGAAGAGAGGTGGCCTGTACCTGTCTGAAATTATCCAGTGGTTGTTATGGAGAGGAGAAACTCCCTATTAAAATGATCTTTACCTCATCAGCTGATTATCCTCTGTGGACTCTGAAATAAATGCTTCAAGGCTGAATTAACCAGTTTGCAAAGCAGCCTCTTTTTTTTTTTCCTGCCTGATTTTTCCTTTTCTTTTTGGTTTTTTTTTTTGGGGGTTTTTTTTTGGTTTTTGGTTTTTTTGGGGTTTGTTTTGTTTTGTTTTGGAGGTTTTTTGATCGGTTGGTTGGTTTTTTTGGTTTTTTTTTTTTTTTTTTGGGTTTTTTGTTTTGGTTTTTTTTGTTTGTTTGTATTGGTTTGTTTTTTGTTTTTTAATAATTTGAAATCTTGCAGAGTAAGTGTGTCAAGTACTGGCCAGATGAATATTCCCTGAAGGAGTACGGAGTGATGCGTGTCCGGAACGTGAAGGAGAGTGCAGCACACGATTACACCCTGAGAGAGCTGAAACTTTCCAAAGTTGGCCAGGTGAGTACAAGAGCAACTCTGTCCTTTTAGCTCAGCTTGTGGATCACCAAAGGAAAAACGTTAGGATTAGCCCGTTTCTCTGGAATCAATAAAAGCACTCGGAGGTGAATAAATGAAGCCCTGCCTTTCTTTGAAGCTCCACGTTCAGTCCCATCCATCTTTCTCTTTGCCCTTGGGATAATTGAAGATTCTCCTACCTCAGCAGCTTTTGGCAGGAAGGAGAGGAGCTGCTGCAGAGCTTGCAGGGAATCTGGGAGGAGGGATAATGCTTTTAACTGAGGACACTTCAATCCAGCCAGGCCTTTGCTCCCTCGTGGAAATGGTTGCACTGAAAGGAAAAGTTGTGTGTGGGTCTAGGGTGTGGAAAATTCATTTAAGGAAAGGGATAAAAAAGGTGAGAAAACAGTGTGGAAATGGCATTTCCTGTTAAGGAGCAGTTTGGATCAGGGAGGAGAAGCAAACCAGGGGAATTGGGATAGATTCCTGTCTCATCAAGCCTCCCTTCCTTAAGGTTGGCCTGCTGAAATTTTAGCTGCTGGATGTGAATCTCTGTGTGTCAAACTTAGGGAAGGAGGCACTGGCATGGGAGACGTGGCCAGGCAGGAATTCTGGGTGCTTGAAGGGAAAAATTCCCTGCTCCTGCAGCAAAACTCCTGGCATTTCTTTTATTTCATCAAGCCTGGATGGACCTCCCTAGAAAAGCAGAAATAAGGGATTTTATTCTTACAAGACTGAACACAGAGATGTTGCTGCTTAGCTGGGAACTGGCCTGGCAGGATTTAATGCTCTCAAAGAGGAATTTTCCCTTCAATGGTGTATCCCAAAAATCTCCACTTACCTTTGGGGTACAGGAATCCCATCTTGCTCCCTGGCTTCTGTGGCTTTGTTCGAGGGGTCCCAGGACGAGGGAAGAGATGAGAATTTTGACTCCATGTTTCAGAAGGCTGATTGATTATATTAAGATATTAAAAATGCTATATTAAAACGATACTAAAAGAATAAAGGATTTATCAGAAGGCTGGAAAGGAATAGAATGGAATGATAATAAAATCTTGTGACTCTCAGAGAGTCCAATGCAGTTGCATCTTTGTTTAATTAAGCAGAAACACCTCACATGGACCAATCCCAGATGCACCTGTTGCATTCCACAGCAGCAGATAGTTATTGTTTACATTTCTTTCCTGAGGCTCCTCAGCTTCTCAGGAGAATAAAAATCCTAGCAAAGGATTTTCATGAAAATGTCATAGTGCCAGGCCTCTGGGATATTTTAGTTTGGGGGATTTAGTGACTGATGGGCCAGGCCAGGGAGAGCCCTGGCTTGTTCCCTCCTTTGGCATTTGTGGAGCTGTGGCTGCTGGGCTCAGCTTGGGTTTGGGGGACTCAGCTGTGCCCCACGAGGAGCTGGGTTTTGAGCAGCAGGGTTTGTGTCCCTGTCGCTGCAGGGGAACACGGAGAGGACGGTGTGGCAGTACCACTTCCGCACCTGGCCCGACCACGGCGTCCCCAGCGACCCTGGAGGTGTCCTGGATTTCCTGGAGGAGGTGCACCACAAGCAGGAGAGCATCCCTGATGCAGGACCTGTCGTGGTCCACTGCAGGTGAGGCTCCTGCCACTCCTCCTTCTGGCCCAGGGAGCTGAGACCTTTAAAAAGAACAACTTTCCCTGGAAGTTGCTCAGAATTCCCTGTTTTCTGTCTGTACAACGTCACATTCTGGGTGGGTGGCACAGGGTCCCCTTGGGAAGGAATTTTAGACTGTGAACTTCTGGATAAATGAAAATTTCTGCTGTTGGGTGAGAAGATGGGGCCAGTCCTGGCTGGAGCATTTCAAGTGCAGGATCATGAGAATCCTGGCATCTCATCCCACCTGGGAGGGCTCTGTCCTTTTTGGGTGTCCTCAGCTTGTAAACGAGATGCTTTTCAGGCAAGGAAATGTTAGATCTGACCTTACAGGTGTTTTCTGATTCAGGGGTGTTTATAAACACTGAGGGACAGAAGTGCTGATTTCTGTGCCTTCCCTGAGCTCCTGCTTTGACTCTGGCTGTAATTTGGAATCCCTTGGCTATAATTTGGAAGCCTCCCGTCTCCTAATGCCGGAATTCCTTTGCCTGGGGTTTTGCTGTGCATTCAGAAAGAGCAAAACAGTGAAATTCCCTTTTTCCCCCCCTTCTTCCAGTGCTGGGATTGGACGGACAGGAACTTTCATTGTCATCGACATCCTCATTGACATCATCCGAGAGAAAGGTACCTTTAACCCTTTGCTTTCCCCACCTGCTCATGGATCCACCCCAGGAATGCCGCTGGAGGATTCAGGTGAGCTCCACCCTCACCGCGGTTCTTTTCCTGCTCTTCCCAACGCCGTGGATGTCCCCAGGGGTGGACTGTGACATCGATGTCCCCAAGACCATCCAGATGGTGAGGTCCCAGCGCTCAGGGATGGTGCAGACAGAGGCCCAGTACAGGTTCATTTACATGGCAGTGCAGCACTACATCGAGACCCTCCAGCGCAGGATCGAGGAGGAGCAGGTGGGTCCATGCCAAAGATCCAACAGGAACGTGGCAGGGTTCCAGCAGTGCTGGGGATTTCTGAGGGGATTGTGTTGTGGGATGGCTGGGTCTGAAGGTGTGAACTGTCTGCTGTATTTCAGTTCATTGTGCTTAAGAATTAAATTAAATTATCAGGTGGAATCCTCTCCTTAAGTTATCAGGTGAAAACTTCTTAAAACATTGTGTGGAATCCTCTCCCTAAATTATCAGGTGAAATCCTCTCTTTAAATAATCAGGTGAAAACTCCTTAAAACATTATGTGGAATCCTCTCCTTATATTATTGAGTGGAATCCTCTCCTTACATTATCAGGTGAAATCTTAAAACATTATGTGGAATCCTTTCCCCAAATTGTCAAATGGAATCCTCTCCTTAAATTGTCAAGTGGAATCCTCTCCTTAAATTATCGGGTGGAATCCTCTCTTTAAATCAAGTGGAATCCTCTCCTTAAATTATCAGATGAAATCTTAAAACATTATGTGGAATCCTCTCCTTAAATTATCAGATGGAATCCTCTCCTTAAATTAAGTGGAATCCTCTCTTTAAATTAAGTGGAATCCTCTCCATACATTATGGAGTTCAATCCTGTCCTTAAATTACTGAGTGGAGTTTTCTCTTCAAAATATTAGGTGGAATTCTCTCCTTAATTTAAGTGGAATTCTCTCCTACCCTCCCTGTCCCCAGCCCTGCCCCCAGATCTCAAATTTCCTTCCTGTTATCAAATTTCCTGTGGAGGAAGGATAAAAGATAAGGGTCTGTTAATTAAAGCAGAACCTCGTGCTCTTTGTTTTAAACAGATTTCAAAGCTTGTTCCCTGCATTCCTAAAAGGGGAAAATCAAGTGCTGGTCACTCAAATTCCAATTTTGGGGGTTTATTGGTAGGCAGTCTGTTTATTGGAGGGGAAAATGAGAGGGTGAGTGTGGTGATCCAACAAAAAGCACTTGCAGGAGTGTGGTGGGATCAGAAATGTTTGGCAATAAGTGGTGACAGCAACAAAGACCTTCCCCTGCCCCTTCCTGTTCAGGGAATTCCTTGTGCTCCACTTCTGGGGGGTTTTACAGCAGTTTCTTGGTTTTGTGATTAAGAGCTGATGTTTTCTCCCTGTCCCTGCTGCTCCCTGCCCTGACCTCAGAGCAGCTGGGATTTGTACCTTTTGCTTTCTATGCTAATTAGTCCATATTTTTACTCTTTTTAGTATCTTTTTCCCTGCTGGAGACTTTCCAACACTTACTGAGTTAGTTCCTTTTCATCAGCTGGTTCCTACAAAATGTCCTTGTGGTGCATCCCACAAATCCTGCGTTCCACGAGTCCACCAATCCATCTCTGTCTCCCAGACTTTGTTCAGTGGAGCAAATCCAGGTTTGCTGGATTTAGCTCAACAAAACTTTTCCCGAGCTGTGTTCCCACAAACTGCTCAGGGCAGCTTTGTCATAAATGCTGGCTAAGAGGGATTTAAGAATCACCAGAATGAGCTGAGGGAGTTTCAGGAGAGCATCCTGGAAAAGCTTCAATCCCAGGAATGTTCTTAATGGTAATTCAGGAGCCAGAACTCCCTGGAGGCTCCGCCAGCCTCTGCTGTGACAGAGGTCAGCCCTCAGGACTTGTTGCAGCATTAAAAAACCCCAAATAAACCCACAACCCCCTCCCCAAGCCCAAATTCTCTGCAAAACTTCAATTTCTACCGTGTAGGTTTCAGTGTTTCCAGGCCTTGTGAATGCCTGGCAAAAGGAAAAACCCATCTCCCGTTTCATTCCCTGGCAGGATCTGGAGCTGGGTGCCAGCACAATTGGCTGCAGCCTGGAGCATATGTGCAGAATCCAAATAACAGCTTGGCTGCTTTTTATATCAAACCTAATGGGCTCAGATATTATTTTATTAGGGCTCCTGCAAACAACGCTGGCGCTCCGTTGGCCCCAGCTCCCAGCTGGAAATAAGGTCAGTGGGAAGCCCACTGGCTGCTCAAGAATGAAATGGGGAGTTTTCTGCCAAGGAGATGAGGATTGAGTACATTCAGAGGGTTGGTGTGTCCTGCTGGAGATGGTGGGGTGGGGGAAAAATGGGGATTTTCAGGTTTTGCCTCACCAATAGCTGGAGGCAAGCTTTGGGTGTGCTCAGTTCCCTGCAGGACTGAGCTCTCTCCTCCCAGACAAACCTAAAAGCACCCCTGGCTATCTCCACTTGGAATTGCTGTGCTTTCTCAGTGATTGGTTGCTGGGATTAACCCCAAACCTGGCTTTTTGTTGTGTGTTTTGCTTGACAGAAGAGCAAGAGGAAAGGTCACGAGTACACAAACATTAAATATTCGTTATCGGACCAGACGAGCGGGGATCAGAGCCCTCTCCCCCCCTGCACCCCAACCCCAACGTGTCCAGAGTAAGTCCAGTCCTGCCCTCAGTTTTTGAGCTGTTCTGTCTCATCTTCAGAGACCTCAAACGAGGCTGTGTTACCCCAGAACCTGCCCTGCTGTGCTGGGCTTTCCTCTGAAAATAAATCAAGTAAAATTAATTGTCCCTGAATTATGTGGTGTGTATTATAGGATTTTTGTTGTCGTGGGACTCTAAATCCTGATTTCATTTCAGAATGAGAGAAGATAGTGCTAGAGTGTATGAAAATGTGGGGCTGATGCAGCAGCAGAAGAGTTTCAGATGAGAAGATGTTCAGAGCCTTCCAGGCCAAGGCAGGTGTGTATGGCCAGAGGAGGGGCTGTGTCCAGCCTGGCTTGGGAGAAAATCTACCCAGGAATGCCCAAAATGCTTGGATTTGATCCCCTTAGGGTGCCTGAGTTCCAAAAGCTAATTTAAATTTAATTTTAATGACCTTTACACACAATCTCACCTTATACTGCCAAAGCACCCACACAGTTTCTAAGCCAAGGATGAGACTTTGGGTTGAGTTTAAGCTTTATTGGGTCAAAACTGAGCACTTCTGTACAGTGCCTGAATAAGAAACAACTGCTGGGTTTTTTCCTCAATAATTCTTCATTTTTTTTCCTTTCCCAGACATGAAAATGGTTTTTAAAAAGGTCAAGAAAGAGATGGAAGAAGCTTCACGTGAGCAGTGAACTCTGAGGGCTTGGTACCTTTTTATTTACGGTTTTAATCCTTCAGTAGGCAAAACTTCAGAGCATCTAAAGATTGTTTTTATCTCTTCTCTCCAATTTCCAATTGCTCATTTTCCAAATAAAAGGAAATCCTTTCTACAAGGTAGACAATTACTTTGTAGAGTCAGTTTTGAATCCTGCAAACTGTTGGACTGTCATCCATTTGTTTTTTTAAATAGTATTTTGGTTTCACAGTATGGCTGTTAGTGGGGTTTTTGGTTTTTTTTTTTTCCTTATTTGAGCAGTTGTGGGGTTTTTGGGGGGCACTGGGTTGGGGGGTGGGTGGTGGGAGAGCAATGCCATGGATAAATCCGTGACGTGAAATGTAAAATACTGATGGGAACAATGTGGATTGTTGGAAAACAGTGGATCACCAGCGAGAATAGAACCAAGTGCATGATCAAATTAGTCCTGATACATTTCAAACTCAGACTGAGCTTCCTGGGGCGAGCAGTTCTTGAGATGAAGGTGCTTTTTTTGTGATAATTGGTGGCTTTGATTCCAATTTTGCTGTGTGGCTGGATGGGCTATTTTGGAGGAATTTATGCAAAGTTGCTTTTACATCAAACAAAGTTTCTTTTCCGTGATCTGTGCCCAGAATAGGAATCCCTTGTGTCCTTCAGGAGACTCAGTGACCTGGGGGTGGTTTGTGAGGACACTCTGTGGTGACTTTGTGCTCAATTAAATGAGACTGAACCAGTAGAATTCAGGTATTAATTAATTAATTAATTAAAGTTGCAGGATGTTAAACCCAGTGAAACCAGTAACTCACTGCTGGTGTCAGGGAGCCCTCCTGCCTTTGTGCTGGGGAAGTGGAAGCTGTGGAGGAGCCTCCTGGATTTTTAGGGAAGGAGGGATCCCAGGATTCCTGGTGGGACAGGAGCAGCGAGGCCACGCTGGGGGCACTGTCCCACCCCAAGTGCCTTTGGGAGCTGCCTGGACCTTCCTGTCCCAGTGCATGGAAAACCACCTGGAGCCACTTGTCAGGGAGACAAAGCCTCTTCCAGAGACTCCCCAAGGAAGATCTGGTGAGCTTCCATTGAATTCCTTCCCCTGGCCCTGTCCTGGACCAGCAGCTCCCCTTGGAGCCGTGGATGGCAGGACCAGGCCCAAGGAGTGGGGTCTGGTGTCTCCCCAGCACCTTGTCCCTGGTTTTTGGGGACACTCTGGGACTTGAGTGGTGTTGAGGAGTGATTCCCATCCCCACACAGGATGCCTGACCTTCCTGTGTCTCTGGAATGGGTTTATTTGCCTTCCTGGTGGAATTCTGCTGGAGCCTGGAATCTAAATTAATGCAGCTTTGTGAGAGGTGAAGTGGGAGATGCCATCTCCTGGTCCTCAGAGTGCTTTGCAAATTCCAATATTTGAGCAGTTTGTTTGGACTGAATGAAGGTGCTTCATTAATGTTAAGCAGAATTTTGTTCCTTGGCCTCTTGTCCTTTTTGTCTTTCGGGGCTTTGGGACTGGATTTTTGGAACTCCTGTCACCAGCACACCACAAATGTGTTTGACTGTCACAGCCTTATGCTCTAGCCCTGAATCCTTGTGCCCTTCCTAGACTGGAATAGATGATGAGGAGAGAGAAATGTGGTGATTTGGTAGTGAGGCTCCTGCTCTCCATCCCCTGCCAGCCCGTCCCTGTTCCCAGCTCCCTCCTGCTGAACAGGGATCACTTGGAAGTGTTGACATTTGCATGGAGCAATTAAATATTTGCCTCAAACTCTGTGCAGAGTCAAATTCTGCACTTCAGAGGCTGGAGCAAGGTGAGGGACACACCCAGCTGGGGTTTGGAGCTGCTCTGCTCCAAGCTGGGAAATCAGGGGGGGAAAAGTCAGGAGAAAGGAGGGAAAGGATCCTGAGGGAATCTCAACTCTCTGCACTCAGTTCATGTGAAGTGTCTTAAAAGCTGGGCCTGTGCAAGCAGCAATCAGCACAACGTTGCCTCCTGCCCTCGTTCAGAGCCTGCCTCTGGGGGGGTTGATTTGGAATTGTTCTCCTTGGGAGCAGGGAGCTCTTGCTGCAGAATGTGTGGGAATCCTGGGGGAGCGCATGGTGGGGGAATGTCAGTGAGGGGTCTGCAAGATTGTGACTAAAGGAATCAATTCTCCTTTCTGAACCTGTGTTGGGTCCTGGTGGGCACCAAAGGGGAGCCCCCGCACCCTAAAATCTGTCACCAGAGACAGGGAGGGTTCCTAAAGCGTCTCCTGCGTTAATTCCAGCAAATAACTTTGGGGTTCTGACAGATGGAGGAACAAAGAGAAAGGTTCAGGGAGATCAGTGGATGTGATTCAGGGATTCCCAGGTTTAGGGAACTTGGAAGCAGTGCTGGCTGAGCTTGTTCTGGAGCAGGGATGGAAGAGGGATCCCAGGGTTCTCTTGGAGAAGCCTTTGTCCCACGAGGGAAGTTGACCCCAGCTCCCAAGGCACAGTGATTGATGCCAGTGTGAATTTGCTGCAGACTTCATTTACTGAATGTTTTAGAGAAATACACTTTAATCTCAGCTAACTCCTGTTAGGCCTGATTGGTTCTATTAATCCTGACCAAACTTTCCTTTTTTTCCTCCTAAAAGATGTGTTTGAGACACGATTAACCAGGACACAGCTAACAAAGGTATCCAACCTGTTCCCTTTTCTCATTGTAGGGCTGAGGAAATTTGCAGCTGGGACTAAGATGTGTTGTCAGGGTTAGATTTTCTACCCATAACTCCATTATTTCAAATTAATTGTTCATTTCTCCCTTTTTGATAGTGAAAGGTAATGAATAATTTCAAGCCTGTTTATTTATGACATTACTGTGATTTTTTTTTTTATTGCAGTACTAAAGACTAATGAAAAAGGATCTTATTAGGTGGAATAGGCCTTGCATTTATTTTTTTTTCCTGCAATGTATGAAGTATTGTACCAGAGTATTAAATGAAATGTAATATTTTATTGCAAAATTTCTATCCTTTAGAAGGAATACATTTAGGATGTCATCAATTTGATGTGAATCATGTAAATGTTGAGAAATGAGCTGTTTATTCTACATCTGGTGTTTCAAAAAGATTTCACCTCTTGCCTTTTGCCCACAGTCTGTAGCCCATTTACGGTTGTCAAAATGTGACATTAAATAATAGTTCCTGTATAGAAATAGTGGTGGTTGTCCATTGTTTTCTGGGCTGGTATTTATGGGGTTTAATTCAGTTGCAGTGGGTTTGGTTTGGTTTTATTTTTAATTGCTGCCAAGCTGTGTTATCAGGAATAAACCATATCTGTAAACAGCAGAAATTCCATTAAAAAAAAGGGAAAAAAAATGAAATTCAAAATAGAAAAAAAAAAAAAGAAATAAAAATCATTTTCTTACCATGATTTGTCAGTCCCTGTGTTCTCCAGCTGCAGGCACCAAGGATGGGGTATTGGGGAGAAGTTCTTCCCTGGGAGGGTGGGGTTAGAATTCCCAGAGAAGCTGTGGCTGCCCCATCCCTGGAAGAGTCCGAGGCCAGGTTGGATGGGGCTTGGAGCACCCTGGGATGGTGGCAGGGATGGAGCTGGATGATCCTTGAGCTCCCTTCCAACCCGAACCATTCCAAGGTTCTGTGATTCCGTGCTCAGGGCTGGGTGGGGCTTGGCCTCTCTTGCTCTTCGTGAGGATCAGTTTGAACTGGGAAGGAAGGAAGGACAATCCTGTCCTTTCTCTCTCCACATCCCACTCAGCCACAGCCAGCTCTCCTGGGATGAGGGAGAGGAGCTGTTGCTCCCACTCCTGCTGCTCCTTCCCTCCATCTTCCACCTCTTGCTCTGTTTGTTTTTGGGGCTCTGCTATTTCCGAGGTCTTCTCGTGCCAGCCCCATGCAGGGACTCCAGGGAGGGGTTGGTGCTTGCAGCAGGAGCTGGATTCTGTCCCAGGCTCCTCTGCCAGCTGCTCCTGCCACACTTCCAGAGCTCTCAGCATTCCTGATTCCTGATCCCTCACACTTGGAGCCAGATGCTTCCCAAAGTGTCACTTCCCCTGGGCCAGAGCAGAGGAGCAAACGCCTGCTCTGAGGTTTTCCATATCTTACCTCCATCAGGACTGGTTTTTCTGGTTTTTGCTTCTCAAATCCATTGGGAATGCTCCCACTAGGGATGTTGTTGGTGTTGCTGATCCCAGAAATCAGCCTGCAGGAAGGGGTTTGAATTCCAGGGAGATCCCACCGAGTGTTGCCTCTCCCTTGATCCCGCTTTCAGGGCCGAGTGTTAAAAACAGAACTGAAACCTTCCAGGGAATAAATCAGCTCAGCCTGAGCAGTGCTGGTTGAACAGCAGCAGAATCTGGAGTAAAACAAGCTTTAATCTCATGGCAAAGGCCCATCCCAGGGATAATCCAGTGAAATGGCAGGAAGGAGGCAGAGCCCAGGATCCAACCGAGGCCAGGAGCTCTGCGGAGCAGCAGCTTGGCTCTAAGGCGATTATCCCACGGGGGAAGATTGATTGATTTGTTTTTATGAACACATCCAACAGTTTGCATCCATCTCTGGGAGTTTTTATAATCCCTGCCAGGGCTGGGGAGGGAGGGAAAAGGGGAAGGAGAGCAGGGAGGGACTGTTCCAATCTGAGAACTTTGATGAAGATTGAAAGTGATGGTGCTGGGGTGACACTTGGAGTCTCCTGGCTTTGACTCCTGCTTTGTGGTGACACTTCCAGCCCTTCCTGCTCGTGGTGCCACTTCCAGCCCCTCCTGCTGCTCCGAGCTCTCTGTGTCTCCCACGTAGGTGAGTATAAATCCATTTATTCTCCCGGCGTTCTCGGTGTTTGTACAAACTGAGGTGATCAGATACTGCTCAAGGACAAGTTCCTTATCTCCCTAAACCCTTGAAACTTTGGCTGACTTTTCTCCAGGATGAATTCTTGCTCACTTTGGGGTGGGGGAATTCTGAGTCATGCAGGATTGGGGCAGGAAAGGGGAAGGTGTCCTTCAATCCACATCTTTCCTGTGACCTAAGGAATTCTTTTCCCAGCCCAACCCTCTTGGCAGAGCTGGTGCAAACCAGGTTCTGTTTGCAGGGTGGCGATTCCTGTTTCATGTCCCTGCTGGTGCCTTTGGAGCCTTCCCATGCTCACTTTTTCTCAGGATCAACCTGGAGCTCGCTCAGCTCGTGGCTCTTGTGCCTCAACTCCTGGAAATCTTCCTTTGCCTTGCATGGGGGCCTGAGGCTTGGCTGTGTCTCTGTTTTTTCTCTTTGGTAAATCTTGGGAAGGATACCTTCAAAGGATCCTTAACAGGCTGCTCTCCTCCCGTTTTCCCCACGGAGCCGGGCAGCGGAACAATTCCAAGATCAAAAGGTTTGATTTGAAAAACCCCAGCTCTCCCAAGGAATGCCTCAAGTGTTGGGAGGGCTGTGACATTTTTAGCACATCTCATCTTGACAGCTCCCTGCTTCTCCTGCCTCTGTGCAGGTCTGCTCCTGATGGAGGAACAATCTTTGGATTTTTGGTGCTTTTCTCAGTCTCCCTATCTGTGTCATTGGGAAAAATGGGAGGGGGAGGAACTCCCTCGTCTCTCTTGTGCTGGAAATCAGGCTGTGATTCCTTCTGCTCTCTTTACTGAACAGTGTTATGTCTGAGCTGGAGTTTAGGATTGTTTTCCTGGCTGGAATTTTTAATTTGATGGCAGTCCCATGGATAT
Organism: Motacilla alba alba; assembly: GCF_015832195.1. NCBI lineage: Eukaryota > Metazoa > Chordata > Aves > Passeriformes > Motacillidae > Motacilla > Motacilla alba. Next base: position 10,118,682 of record NC_052030.1, on the reverse strand, counting down.
TTCCTGCTGTGGATGACAGCTGAGGGATACAAAGTGCTGCATAAAAACCAGCAGAGAGAAATACAGAAGAGTGGTGGCTTTTCCAAACTCCTTGATCCCACTGATCTCTGTGCATTTGACCTTTTGTATGTGTGGAGTGGCTGCTGGGGTGGGTGTGGGATGTGCTCCCGTCCTTCAGGCTCCTGCCCATCACAGATTTGGGATATTGCACCTTGATTCCCAGCCCTCAAGGCTGCTGAGCTGAGGGAAGGCAGCACTTGGAGCATCCCTGCTGGATCTCTGCCCTTCCCAGTGTCCTGTGCTTGCCTCAGCTCTGTGCCCTGCTGCTGCCCCAGTAAAGAGATTGGACTGAACGCTGCCTGCAATCAATCCCTAAGGATTCTCGACGAGGATCTGCTGGAAGTTAACCTTCTTGATCCCCAGCAGCTCATAATTGTCCAAATCAGCAGTGGCTGCAGGAATTCCTGCTCTCTTTGGTCCATTTCCCAGGCTGAGATCTACCCAGGAATGTCAGGCTGGGGAATTGCTCCTGGAATTCAGCTGAGTCCATCAAAGGGCCTTGAGTGGAGACTTCCATGGCAGGGATAATGCTTCAGAGGGAATTCCAGGCTGCTTTGGCTTGGCAGGGACCTTACAGCTCATCCTGTTCCAATCCTTGCCACTTCCACCATCCCAGGGTGCTCCAAGCCCTGTCCAACCTGGCCTTGGACACTTCCAGGGATCCAGGGGCAGCCACAGCTTCTCTGGGCACCCTGAGCCAGGGCCTCAGCACCCTCACAGGGTGGGTTATTCCCAATATCCCATCTAAACCCTCTCTCTTTACCCCAGTGGACACCATAAGAACCTGAGTGAGACATCCAGGTGCTGGACTGACAAATCCACCCCCCTGGAAGCTCCGATTTTGCAACAAAGGAGATTATTTCGGGCTGTGATGTTACCAACCCCAAGCATCACCCACAGACTCCAGGAGAGCTCCTGGAGCATTTCCAGGAGCTCCTGGAGATGCTCCTCCAGCATCTCC